>NC_137695.1:141775763-142975763 GCF_964034855.1 Anser brachyrhynchus | reverse complement strand
CCACGGAGTGAGTTCTGTATTTGTGGAACAGATATACTGGTTTCTTTTTTATACATTACACAGAGCCCTTTCTTACATCGGAGTCCAAGCTGAGCCGTATGAGCAGGGCTGCAGCAGGACACTGCATGAGAAACTGGAGCGGGTTCCCACCTTGGTTCAAAGCTGAACACAGAGCTGCAGTCAACTGCTTACTGTTTTCTCCAGTGATATTCGATTGTGGGAAGGTTGTGAGTCTTCTGATGCCAGTGTGCAAAGCTGATCTTAATTAAAATATTCCATTGAAAATGTTTCATAAGATAGGAATACAAGGCTGACGCCAGTCTGTCACAATTCACTAGACCACTTGAAATCTGGAAGCAGCCTGGCAGGTCAGGAGCTGCTGTTGCTGTACTGCAGCCAAGTGGAGTCCCGGACACAAGTTTTGGCTTCTTGAGGGGTGTTTTTGTCTTTTTTTTTTTTTTTTTTAAAGCACACAATTTCCAATGTGTTTATAGTGTTTTTAGGTAGATAAGAAGCCTGTGGGGTCTCTATGACCCTGATCTATTCACGGTAACAACATGTAGGCTAAGTAAATATTGACTTCCACAGACGTGGCAGGAGACAGAGCAATTTTAAAATCAGATGTATAGGGGGTGCATCTAGTTACCCAAATACACACATCTATTTCTGAAAATCTCAACCAGAGCACCATTTTGTAATATGTCCTTAATTTAAACAACAACAACAAAAATCCCATCCCTCTTCCCTGGGAAAAAAATCTACATAACTGGGAGGCTCAAGGCATCTACAGCAGATGTACGCATTGGTGAATATGGGGTTCACCTGCATTACTGTTGTGTTCCCATTTTTGATTTTTTTTGCCTAAGAAAGTACTTAGCACACAGGACCTCCAGCACCAGTGCTGTTACATCAATGATGACCATACCATACAGCGCACAGAACACTTTGCAGGCTTTTCCTAATTAAAGCTAATACTAAACAGCTATTTCAGCTGTACACATAGGATAGGGGAATGTGACTCAGCCGACATAAAAAATATTTTGCACTTACATTGTGCTCTCTTTCCAAGGATTTCAGTATGCTTTCCAAAGGAACTAATTTAGCCTCACAATATCCCTGTGTGTTTATTGAAGGAACAATTTCCCCCCACTTACTGATGGAAACATTGGCAAAGAGGCTGTAGACCTAATTTTCAGATGTTTTAAGTACAGAAATATGCATGCAAAATGTAGGCATATAGCTGAAAACAATTCTTAATTTCACTAACTAAACATGCAGATGACCAGCCAAACACATGAACGGTCACTTTAATCCACATCCAGCTGGTTTTGGCCAAGATAGGCATTTAAAAAGCATGTATATTTGTAACCCTTAATAACCTGAACTTCAAGCTTTAAGCTTGTGAAGGAAACACGTAGGTTTATTTGGTGATGTCTTGCAGGTATCTTTGCATATCCTGCCTGCTTTCCTACCAAAATATATGTCCTTTTAGACAAAAGCCATGAGTGTTCTTGAATCTTCTGAAGCAAGAGATCGATCACTAGAGATCTTCAGTGATGCTGTTGGTGATGAGAGCAGTGAGGATCTTTGTAGAGCACAAGAATACAACACACTGAGAAGTCACACACTCTGGTGGACCTACCCCAAAAATTATAGGAAAGGAAGAGCTGGAAAGACAGATAGCCTTTTTCTATGCAAAGTTTTGTAAAAGAAATTGTTTTCACATAATGCAAAGGGTTCTCCTTTCCTTCTCTCTCTCCCCTCCCCTGCCCCCCTCCCCCCCCATTTTTATTATATTCTGAGTAATTTCCCATCTAAAATTCTTTTTCTTCCCTCCACAGGCCACCATCCCCAGAAGTATCATATTCAGCCTTCCTCTGACTGGATTTTTGAATGATTATTTTGGAGTCTGGCTTTATCTCCCCTGAGTCTCATATCTAGGGATCAGCAAACTGGCTCATATAACTTAGAAACTGACCTGAACCATAATTCAGAACTAAGGAAATGTTTTGAGGTTAAAAAAATCAGTGTATATTTCACATTCATACACCTCTCTACATCCACCTCCTGGAATCAGCTAAATGCCAAATGATGCCAGGTTACCTGGTGCCTGAGGAATTTGGATACTGTTTTGAAAGCCCTGGGGGTTTACAAAACATCTCATTTCTTCAGTCCATTTTTCTACACTAAATTAACAATTGTTAGTGATTGTTGTGGAGAGTTTTTTTGTCTGTTTTGTTTTGTTTTCCCCTTTTGTCATTTTCTTTAATTCAGTTGTGCAATAACATCTAATTTGTTTCATATTTGGAACTATAGGAATCAGGGGCCAGTTTCAAGAGGACAATCAGAAAGAAATAAAAAATCCAAAGAAATTAATGGAAAGGAGAACACAACATTTGTTCTCAACTTCCAAACCCACTTTCCCCTCCCTCCCTCCCCCCCCCCGAATATTTATATATATATATATTTTTTTTTTTCTTGCAGTTTTCACTGTGTCATTTATCCCAGATGAGAAATTTGGCATGATTATTTTGTTCTGTCCCTCCTTTTGCAAATGTGTAAAGATATGTAATCCCCTACATCTTTTATACAGATAGCACATACACATAAATCTAACCTAAAGGCTTTCTATATATCATTTCTATCTTCAACTTCACATTAGGTGGACCTAAACTTACACAGCTCCACACCTCTGAGGGGACATAGATGCCTCCCAGAATCATTGGCTGGGTTTTGCCAAACTGTCATCTGTTTTGCCTGATTTATGTGGCATCTAATCTCCACTGCTCACTTTAGAGTAAGACTGTGTAAACATGCAGGCTCCTTCTCTAAAGGGGAAGAGAGATATTGGAGAATCAGCAGAGTAGTTTTGTTAGTTCAGCAGCTACAAGGTGGCCTTTTATTTTTTATTAATTATGTTCCAGTTAGCAATGACACCACTAAAATGCTCTCGTTACACTCTGTAAGTCCTTTTCATGATACAGAGTGTTGTTCCTTGAACAAAGGACAATTGCAGACACAGTTTCATCAAGACAGAAAGAAGTACTTGATATCATAAGTTCCTGGCGTAGAACTTATTTCTGCTTTCACTGGAAGAAACAGGAATTTTGCAATTGATTTCAAGGGAAGTAGTCTCAGGTCCTCAGCTACTACAGCAGTTTTAATATCTGCTAATGTGATTTATTTATTTATTTATTTTTGAACAGAAGTTCATCTGTTTGTATCTGTGTACACCAAGTTAACAAGGCTTATTTGGAGTGCAGAGCTGGGCTGACATACTGCTGAAATAACAGATGTTCCAGTGGTTGACTAGGCATCCAAAGTGATAAAATCAAAACTTGCACGTCAACTAGTATTTGCTTCAAACATGATAAAACATTGCCCTGTTGTCTGTCTTTCTCTGCTCATGGCTTTACAATCATATTAAAATCTGAGAGAAAAAAAAACAATAATGCGCAGTGTCTACAAACTGTTCTTTAAAATATCCTTTTTGCTTTAACTATTTATTTACCAACACAGCTGCTGCTGTAACCTTTGGCTCTGTTAAAGTGTTTTGCTTTCTATCCCATCAGCCCTTAGAGTAACTGCTAAGAGAAGGCACTTAGCAACACTTTAGAATTTACAGACATTGGTCAAAACTGTTGGACATGACCTTGCCAGAAGACATATGACTAATAACAAGAGAATGCTCACCTAAATGGAGGTACTGCCATTAGCAACCTTTTTTTTTTTTTCTTTTTTTTTTTCTTCAATGATTGCAGGCCCAGGATCAAGACCTATTGAATATTAATTTGATTTGACAATTTTATTAGCATTTCAGCTCCACCATTTTTAAGTGAAGCATCTTTCTTATATGTTAAAATGTACTGTTGGCTTTTGGCTTTGGCATTTGAGGAAAAATAGAGAAGTTCACAGATTTAATAGAACAACAGTAAGACTCAAGTGTTTTCCAGGGAACTCAGACACGTGTCCTCCTACATTTCAGCAGTGTTAATTCAATTAGTCTGAAACTAATTCAAATAAAGCATTATGGTCCACAATGGTGGAAGTTCTAGGGTCTTCGTTTGAAAGCATTTTTATCCCCATGAAAACTGAATGCCAAAAGCTAACTTAAATTTTCCTGCAACAGTATAAAGAGGCAGATCCAATTCCCACTGCAGCTCACAGAGTCATTTCAATTACTCCTCCAGTATGAACAATTTATTATGACAGTGTCTCACTCTTCATTGACCCCTGTTCAATTTATCTTCAGCAATAATACCCCCACTCCCAATCTCTGTGTTAAACTACTTACTACTGAACCAATTTCCCTCTCTTCACCTATTCTTATCAATTTCATGATTTGTTCTCCTTCCAACCACTTCAAATTGGCCTTCATCAGATCTCGGTGATTGATTTCATCTCAGTTTGCCAAGATGTAATTCTAAAGTTGATTGGATTTTCAGTCCTCCCAGTTTTCCTTCACCCACAATTTGAAGCCTGCTATTGTCAGCAAGGAAAACGTTGGGAACTTTAAGTTGCTGGCAAATGAAGTAGAAAAATGTGTGCAGACTTTGATTATTGGAACATTGGGAGCTTATTTTCTTGCATCTTTTCTTTATGGATGTCAGGAATAATGTAAGAAGAAACTCAGAGCCACTTTGTCATTCACAGCTTTGGCAGCTGATTCCTTTAGAAAAGCAGCTGCTACTGCCAAGGTTTTTTATTGCCAGTGAGTACCACCAAAAATTACTGGAGGTGCAGGATGCAGGGGAAGAATAAGTACTCTATTACTTGACTGACAAATGTTATTGTTTTATTTGCAATTAACTAAGAACTCCTAAAGAATATACCTTGGCATAATGATATAGCAATCACTTAAACACCCTGCTGAATTAGGTGTCAGAAATGGCACTCAGAACTAACTCAGCTATAAATTGGAGGGAGCTTTAATGGCTAGAAGCCTATTCCGACCAGTATTAACACAGAATTTTACATCCTCAGAGTCCTGGGCAAACAAACTCATAGGCTTACAGTGATCCATAAATCTGTTTCAATATACTTTCATGGATATCACTATCAGTGTGCACAAGTCCTGTGTCCACTGTAGGTTCACACTCACAATTAAGGTGCTGCAGCTGAAGACATTTACAGAGGTGATGGTGACAGGTCTAACAGCGCTGCCGGTCTCCATGCACTGGTGTAAGAATGCAGCTGTCAGGAATCAGACAAAAGATCTGGTGGCCAAACTCTGTCAACAGCTGGTGACAGGGTCCAAGAGAAGAGTCCAAAGGCAGGTCAAGCATATACTGATGATTCCCCAGTCTCCCCTTTCAGCCTACAGCAGTCTGCAGCTCAGCAACCTCCTTTCCAGAAGTGGGATCTATGTATTCAATACCCCTTGAGGAATTTCTCTCCCACAAATTTGGCTGCTCATGTTTGAAGCCATGTAAACCTTTTGGCATCCACAATTGACCATAAAACTGTGTGTTCCACAGCCTCACTAGCAGTGGCTTAAAAAATGTCATCTTCTGTTTAATCTAAACTTATTACCCAGTTATTTAATTTGATGATCTCTGCTTCCAATATAGAGAAACAGTAAACAAGCATTTCTTACTTGCATCCCTCATACCACATATTGTTTTATCTATCTGTTAGGTGTCTATCTGCCCTATCTCCTCTCATTTATCTCTTTTTCAAGATGAAGAGTCCTAGATCATCTCTTCCTGGTGCTGAAGTTCTTCCACATTCTTGATCATCTCTGATTTCCTCCTCTGAATCTTTATTCATACTACTACATCAGTTTGAGTCAAGGCATCTGAACTGTATAAAGTTCTCCGTAGATGTACCGTGGTCTTACATGATGGAAAAACAATGTTTTCTCTTGCTCTTTGTTTCCTGATATTTCATTTGGTTTTGACAGCACCCAGACGATGGGTTTCTTGCTTTTACTTGGAACCCTTCTATGCTTACCTATATCTACACTGCAAGATGGTGCATTTTAAATCATTGTATTTATTTTGAAAGTCTGGCATTAAAATAACAGTGAGAATAAGTTTTCGGTTCCTACTGACAGCTTGAGTTTGCCCTCTGACTTTCCTGTTGTCTCCAAGTCAAATCTCTGACCTAAATTGACTTTTATTCATTCTCACTTTAACCTAAGGTAGCCAAAATTTTGCCACTCCAAATAAAGAATGGTGCTTCTCACTATATTTCTTCCACTGAATTCAAACATTTTTGTTTCCTCACTTCAAAAACTCACAATAGCAGTACTGATCAAGGTCTTTTTTAAACTAAAACATTTAAAAACAACAGTTGAAATGATGCCATGCAGTCATAAAGATGTTAAAATAAACAGTTGACACACCTAATTAGTCTCATTACTCTATGCTTCACAATGTAAATTGTGTTCTAAATCCTCAAGATTTTAGCTAGAAAGAACATTTTTGTCAGCAGAGTTTGGCTAGTAGCAATTCTACAGAATAATTAATATGTTAATTATTCAGTCCTTCAACAGATTATTTCATATTTTTAAAGAACAGATTAAATTATATCAGAGAAAGCATTTTCATGTATTCTTGCATGCTTACTGTCTGTGAGGGCTTTTGTTTTTGCTAAACCATACCCATCTCTTGGATCCAGAACAAACACAAATGCTATAGATCAAAGAGCCCAAATACTCAGCCCCTCTGAGTAAGATGTGCCACTGAGCAAATGAAAACAACATCTGACAACAGCTGTAGATTTTGAATGTTGCTCAGGTGAACCCCAGTGGAGTTCAAACTTGAATATCAAACCTGAATAGACAACACAACCTAATTGCTGCTCTGTGTTTTTCACCAGCCTGAGTACAAGAAGGGATGGAGGGAACAAAGAGTTGATGCACAGCAGTGAACCTTTGAAGCTGATGATAAATTTTACCATCTGGTTCTCTGGGTGACAAAAGAATGCAGTCTTTCTGCTTCTGCCCCACTCACAGACAAATACAGGCTTTGACTTAATGACTGATGATGGGCAGAAAGGTGAGGAGATGTGTAACCATCAGCTTTTCTTGGTTCCTTCTGAAAGGAGGCTTTCTGTATTCAGGCTACAACATTTCCAAGTTTGGTTTCATAGAATCATAGAATGGTTTGGGTTGGAAGGGACCTTAAAGATCACCTAGTTCCAACCCCCTGCCATGGGCAGGGACACCTCCCACCAGACCAGGTTGCTCAAAGCCCCCTCCAACCTGGCCTTTAGCACTTCCAAGGATGAGGCATCCACAGCTTCTCTGGGCAACCTGTTCCAGCACCATACCACCCTGAGTGAAGAACTTCTTCCTTGTATCTAGTTTAAACCTACCCTCTTTTAGTTTAGCTTTAGTTTGGTTTCATTAGCTGAGATGTGTTTCCACTCTCAGCTAGTGGCGTGAGTCTCCCAAAGTATACAAGACATCGAGAGGTAGCAGTGGCCCACCTTATGCGTAAAAACGACTGTCATCCACAAAGAAATTAGCCAGTGCTCCAAATTAGAAAGCTGTTCACATCAAGTTGAAATGAATATTTCCATCTAGCAACAAATACTCAACTCTTCTTCCAAGTGTGAAGCATTATAAATACCATTGGTGAACATATTACATGAAAGTAGAACTAGCCTTTTTTAAAAGATAATGAAAATGAAATATTTGAATGTAAAGCCAAAGTCACACTATCACAGCCACCATTTCCTTGTCCGATATCAGGCAGGCCTGAGCAGCTATCAGTCTTGATGGCAGCCATCTGCACTGGTCAACCAAACGGTCACTGATTTTTCAATTAGCTGGAACCCAAAGCCAACAAGTCTCCAGTGTTGGCTGTTCTCTGAGGGGATCTCTTCTTGCTCAGACTTGGCACTGGTCCTCTGTTCATCTACTACAAGAATTACAAGAGTGAAATAGACTGGAAAACATCAGATCACCAAGGTCATGTGATGAATGAGGCTATTAGAGCAATTAGATGAACAGTTACTGAGTTTTATCTGTTTTGCTTGGTAAAATAAAATTTTAAGTGGGCTCATCTATCTCACCACACCTGATTACTCTGGAGGTCAGACTTACAGAAAACATTTACAACAGCATGAAAACTGCACATATGGGCATCAGATTACTTGTAAACACATTTTGCGTAGCCTATACAACAGAAGACTACAAGAACAGGACCTAACTGCAGAAAGGGTAAGGCTCATTTGACCTAAGAATATCTATCAAATGATTAGGCGTTTAGTTTAAGCCTGCTCTCCAGGCTCACACTGTAACCAAGGAAAAGAGCCAGACCCCACCAACAAGGCATCATTGCCTCACAACTTAAGACTCTAAAAGAGGTGAGAAGAATCACTCTCTGCAGATTTCTTTCTCTCTCCATTGCCTATAGAGCAAAAAACCACAGATGTTTAGATCATGGCTGAAATGATCCCATGCCCAGTGACTGAGTGATGGCACTTAGCATTCCATATTGATGCACATAAGGGATTCACACTGGAAAACACAATGGTAATTATATCAAGTGAGCTTTGCAGTAACTGAATCTACCCTGAAAAGGACCCAGGCTTCATATTGTATAGCTCTAGGAATTGCAGTCAGGAAAGCCAAACTCATAGGGGGCTGTATTAAAAAGCATAGTCAGCAGGTCGAGGGGAGTGTTTATTCCTGTCAGTTCCAGAGGAAAAACTCATCTCAAGTGCTATGTCCCACCCTGGGCTCCCCCATACAAGCAACACATTGACAAACTGGAGGAAGTCCAGAAGAGGGCTTTGAAGGTTATTAAGGAGCTCAAGCAAGGAGGGACATACAAGATGAGGTTGAGAGAACTGGGATTTTTCCAGTCTTAGGAAGGCTAAGATAAGACCTTACTGCTGCTTACAACTACATCATGAAAGAATACAGAGAAGAAGATGGGCCAGACCCTTCCCAGTGGTGTACAGTGGAAGAATGAGACACAAGGGACACAAATAACAGCAAGGGAAATTCAAAACAGTTATAAGGAAAAAATCGTCCTAATGAGAGTGGTCAAGAACTGGAACAAGCTATCTAGAGAGGCTGAGGTCCACCCTTGGAGATATTCAAAATTTGAGAGAACCAGTCTCTGAGCAACCTGAGCTAAGTTGGCTCTGCTTTGAGTAGGAGTTTCCAAAAAAAACCTCCTTGAAGTAGGAGTTCCAAAAGAAAACAAAACAAAACAAAAAAATTTTATGGTTTGTAAAGAACAGTATGGAATGTGATACTGAAATGATTGGGTGATATACAAATCCATGATACTGATTCAGGTTCAGTCATGTGGGTAGGACTGATCTCATTTAACCTTAGCTGTCCAAAATGTCAATATGCAGTCTTATAACAGAGACTCTATATTTTCCCTCTGTACTTAAAAGAGACAGACGGACAAACCACTG
This sequence comes from Anser brachyrhynchus, assembly GCF_964034855.1. Taxonomy (NCBI): domain Eukaryota; kingdom Metazoa; phylum Chordata; class Aves; order Anseriformes; family Anatidae; genus Anser; species Anser brachyrhynchus. Next base: position 142,966,379 of record NC_137695.1, on the reverse strand, counting down.
AATGGAAATTGTCAGAGCTATTTCAAAAACTCATCTTACAATACAGTGAGACTCTCTTTGTATATTGGTGTTCCCATCAAGAGATCCTAGATGACTGTCTTGGACTAGACACAACATTTTAGGTAGTTACTGAGGAAGATAAAGCACATTCTTGTGCCAAAAAACAGAAATATACATTTATTCAAAGAAATATAGAAATGAGAGATAAGAATTATTAGAAGGAAAACTTGTTTTAGGATAAAGGAGAATCAAAGTAACAAATGCAAAGGGACATGAATATTCCAGGTCCTTTCACATCCTACAGTGGACTTTCAACAAAAGAACAAGATTCAAATACTGAAGAGATGCATCATCTTCCCACAGCACATAACGCAGTGGAATTCGCTGCCAACAGGCACCATCAAACCAAAGACAAAACATAAATTAAATACTAACGACATTTTTTTTTAACTGAGATTATATGTTCTTAAAATAATCCCAAATAAAACTACATTGGCAACACTGAAGTTAAGATAAAAACAGCAACTAATCATATGCCTATTAATATAATTAACTATCCAAAGTTACTTTAAGAGACAGCAGCACAAAATAATCAATTTAAGATAATGCTTTGGTTAATAAATAAAACTAGAAGATACCACAGACTAGGCTCAGAAACATACACTCAGCCTCTTTTCAACAGCCATATTGAAAAAGCAACGGACTAGGAGTTACATTCAATTAAGAACAAAAAGCAAAAACTCAGCCATCACAGTACAAGTGACTTACTGATACGAGCTAGGAAATTCCTTGCATATTGTCCCATATACAGTCTGCTCTCTGAAATATCTGTTACTGACCACGCAGTTGTTAATGCTCAATGCTAAATTAAATGGTCTAAAATTTAGAAGTCTGATCTAGTACAGGAATTCTCATGTTTCTGTGTCTAAATCCATTTACAAAAACTAACTGTGCATTTTAGATCTCTCCTTTTCAATTAAAAACATATTTTAGTCAGCTTCCTTTCCAAACTAAAAAAAAATCTTTTTGATCTGTAGTTTGTATATTTTGTATATTTGTAGACAATTTGTAGACAATTGCACAGATATTTCAAGTCAGATACACCATTATTATCATCTAATTCTTCTACCATACAAAAAGTTACAACAGTTCTGGAGTCTAGTCAAATATCTCCATGTTATCCTTGAGAAGGAGTGGTCAACATGGGCCACCTCTAATTTGCCAGATTTGTCTACCTGATGATCTGATTCCTGTTCCCAGCCTCCCTGTAGTCCCTCAAACGCAATTAAGGGCCAAAGCATCTCACACTTTACTGTCTGCTGCCTTCTCTTAACAGATGGGGGTAGCTCCCCTTCTGTCATATGGTTCCTCTTCTGTCAAAAGCACATTCAAGTGAAATAAATACCATGAATCGAGTTAGTTACATGAAGAGTCTTTGAGGCTGCTACACACTATGATTCTATGATTCTGTGATCATTTGACTGCCCTTTAAACCTATTTCTTGTTAAATATATACCAGTCTCATAGGGCTCCAACTGTAGGGATATATATATATATATTTATATATATTTATATTTATATGTATGTATATATATTTAGCCCAATGCCATCTTTGCAGGTCTTCAAACTGTTTCCAGCTTTTCAGTGACCTTTTTGATGCCACCACAGGACACACCTGAGCCCATCAGCCAAGATGGTGGTGCCTCTGGGAAAAGTGATGGAAAGAAGGGTAAAAAACACTGCAGCAGCACTGAGAGCAGTGAGAAAACGTGAGAGACAGCCCTGCAGCCCCCAAGATCAATGCAGCAGGAGGTACTCCAGGCACACAGCAGCAGTTCCCCTGCGGCCTGTGGAGAGGCCCCTGGTGGAGCAGGCTGTCCCCCTGCAGCCCGTGGGTCCCACACGGAGCAGATCTCCACGCTGCAGCCCGTGGAGGAGCCCCCGGTGGAGCAGGTGGATGTGGCCTGGAGGAGGCTGCGGCCCATGGAGAGCCCCCGCAGGAGCAGGCCCCGGGCCGGAGCTGCAGCCCGTGGAGAGGAGCCCACGCAGGAGCAGGGGTCTGGGGGGAGCTGCTGCCCGTGGGGGACCCGTGCTGGAGCAGTTTGCTCCTGGGGGATGGACCCCGTGGTACGGAGCCGTGTGGGAGCAGTTCTTGAAGAGCTGCTGCCTGTGGGCAGCCCCCGCAGGCTCAGTTTGGGAATGACCCCACGGGGAGCAGGGGCAGGGACTGATTGTGAAGGAGCAGCAGAGGCAAAGTGCTATAGACTGACTGCAACCCCCATTCCCTGTTCCCCTGCATGCTGGTGGGTGTTGGGGTGCAGCCCTAGAAGATTTGAGAATGAAGGAGTAAGTTGAGCCTGGGAAGAAGGAGTGTGGGGATAAGATGTTTTCAGTTTTGTCTTTGTTCCTCAGTGTCCTATTTAATTTTTGATTTTCAACAAATTACTTTCCCCAAGTCAAGTCTGTTTTGCACATGATGGTAACTGGTGAGCAATCACCATGTCTTTATCTTGAGCCATGAGTTTTGCTGTCTTATTTTCTCCTCTGCTCCTGTTGAGTAAGGGGAGTGAGAGAGCAGCCAAGTGGGCATTTGACGGCCAACCAAGGTCAAATGCACCACAGTACCATCTAGGGTCAGATTGGGTTTCATTACATATACAGAATAATCTCACTTTCCTAGTCCTTTTTGCCTTTTCAGTTTTGCTATCATTTTATCCAAGGATTATATCATCTTTCACTATCACACTGAGAACACAGGGTAAATGTCCTTTAAAGACTTATCATCCAAAAAAATGCTTTCCTGAATGCAGCCTACCACCTTGTATGAGATCCCTTTTCTTAATCTCTGGCCTTCTATTAAAGTGCAGTAGCAGGATTACATCCAGTTTGCAACATAAACCACACTGTCCTGTAAACAAGTGTTGTCATCAGTGTTATTTTCCCCTAAGCACCTGTGTTCTGCCTGTAGATTTATTTCAGTAATTATTTTACCTCTTCTAACCTAACAAATATCTTGAGTTATATTGATCCAAAACAAGTTCTTGCAGGAATTCAGTAAAAGCAGCTCAAGTTAACAGTTTTCTATTGATAATTCTGCATTGTTATTCATTCCCTAGATTAAGATAGCTGTGTTGCTTTTTTTTTTTTTTTTTTGACATCAGGTGCTACCTGAACCAAGGCCACTAACACAGACATGCAACCCTGAGGAAGCAGAGATCAGTGAGTGCCAGCTGCACACCAGTTAAAACGAACCCTTCTGCAACACTGAGGGAAGAGGGGTAGGCATTTCTTTTTTCTAATTCTAAGAAATTTTTCTAATTCTAAGAAATTCTTCTAATTTCTTATAGTCTTTACATCAAAAGACATCATTTTAATGGTAAGAATATGGTACATAAACAGGACTATCATGACAGCAGAGTCAATCTTGAGCAAAAAGGGAGCACTGTGCTGCCGTTGTTCACTCAGTGTTACTTAGAAAACGCATACCTAAACGCGTATCTAAATTCAGTCTTTGGCTTAGGACTCTGCACATGAAAATGTATTTGCCTGTAGGGGAAAAGTTTCATGGACTTTGCATCACTGCAGAAGAGATTATAATTAGGTACAATTGCAGTTTCAGAGCGTAACTACTCAAAAATCACTCAGCGAGATATTGATACTACTACCCCTTGCAAATGATTGCACTGCAACTATCATTCTGCAGTTTCATGCTAGCACAATGTGAGCATCAGTTTTCACTGAACCAAGTACTATAAAATTCTTTATGAGAGTTATATTCTTAATGTGGAAAAGCGAGAAACCGTCACCAGGGAATTCATACAGTTCTTCTGGAAAAGTCCAGTATTTCAAATATGTGCAGGTATATCCATTAGGTGCAATTAAAAGGTCTAGCCAGTCTGACTAGGATCCCTGGGCACTCGTACAAACACGTTCAACTCAAGATATCTGGGAATGCTTTGTGGGCAGTGCTGTGCCTGACTGCTCTGTCTGTGAATGCGAGTGTTGTGGGTTTCCTACCTGAGACGGGGACGCACTTGAGCAGGCAGCTTGGGACTGGTGAGTGCAAAAGGTAAGAGAAGAGATCCAGAAAAACAATCAAATCATGTTTTAATGAACAGAAAAAATACAATTTCCTTTCATGGCTGTTTGAGAAATGATCAAAAGCTCGTGATAGAGCTGGTGCAAGATAACATCTGTGGGTAGAGAGAATACCCTTGCTAGACCATGAGATATAGCTGGACAGAATGGAGACGCTTCATCAAATCTGAAACAGAAGACAAGCTTCAAGTTCTGAATTGGCTGAAGACCTTGACAGGACAAACAGACTCATGTCCACTAATAGTAAGACTTCAAAAACAAAGCGCATGCAGATAGTCGTATTTCTGGCAAACAAACAAAGGGACCAGACTTTCAACAGCAGTATCTAGTGGAGGCTGAGCCGCTGGGGAATATGGTTTTAAATCATTTATTTAAACAAGGCAAGATTCTGGTCTTGTCAGACTGGTTAAAATCCAAAGTAATTCCTAAAGATTCTAGACTGGGGTTCAAAAAACTAAATATCATAAAAAAAAAAAAAAGAGAGATCTCCTTTTTCAAAATTGACATAACAGTTCTGTTTGATCTGGGGGGGCATATGCTTCAAATATTTTTTCTTTTTATTAAATAGAAAGCTTTGTTTTCTATTTTTTTTTCAAAAGATCATCTGTATTACTTCTTCACTACTGCTGCCACACTACTCCAAGATATTTGGAGTTTTTCATTTTCTGCTTCCACCCTTGCCAGTAGATTTATAACAAAAAAATGCTGTATATGAAGATCAAAGCTCTCATCCTTAATCTAGCATAATTATCAGATGAGAAAAAAGAAAAGAAAAAAAAAACATAAATAAAGGTTTCTTAAAAAGCAGGGTGGGTGGGGAAGATGGAGACTAATTTTGCAGTTTGAAGTAGGATGCAGACTGGCAGCAGCTTTTGCATTAGGGAATAACTCTTACATAAGGCACACATTCTTCCAGAAGCTCTGAAGATATCCCAAGCAATTCTCCAGGCCCTTCTCCACCACCCTTGAGCCACACCACCTGACTCTTCCCAGCCCTGCCCTAAAAGCCCTATGCTTGTAAATTTTACGTCTGGTATCAACTGCATTGACCTCACTGAAATACTCCACGTGTGCTCCCGTGGGTGCTGCAGAAGGTGAACACGCAGGGTGGGACCCAAATCCAATCTGCTGCAAACTCTTTGCCTGCGTAAGACAGACAAGATGAAGATACATCCATGGGAGATGGAAATAACTCGTGGGTAGCCAACCCGTGCCCCAAGGCAAGGTGCTCCTGGCACTGCCCTGGCAGCACCACCAGCATCAGGCCCTGCTGCTCCAACACATCTCGCTCCTCCTCCCATGCATCTGCCCCATCTCATCGGTGGGGTCCGGACTGCGGGCACCGAATCCGCTCTGCAGGCAGAAGTCCCGCTGCCATCTCTGACTAGCTACTTGAAAATGAGACAGCCGTCTCCGCAAACTCGTCCTCAATTTCTAAATGAATGATTGATTGTTTTTAAACTAGTGCAGTGTATATTTTGGGAAGGAATTTATGATTTACAAAAAAATTTCCTGCTGAAATAAAGCCAAATGGAGACTGGTGTGGGCCAAGTTGCTCAATGTTCATGAACAAGAACATGTTTTTCTTTTTCTTCCTTTCTTGTTTTATGCATGTTTCTGGACTCATTTCATCAGCTGTCAGTATTTAAATACCATTTCAGAAAAGGGTTTATTATTGTAATTTCCTCAATTATTCTGTTTGTTTCTGCTATGGTCTCTTGAAACAAAATCAGTCAGCTAAAGTACTAATAAAATATTTTCCCCGGCTGCTCCTTGCTAAGGGCCCAATCTTCAAGGTGCTGTATTTCCTGTGCTGGTTTGCACCTCAGAGACCGTGACCTTAAACGAAGGCTTTTTTTCAGTGTGCTGCATTGCTGTTTTCCAAGGGACCTTACTGCGGTTCACGGTCAGCTCATGTCCTCAAGTCAAACTCAATGGCATGACAGTGCATGATAACCAGAACCGGATTCCTATAAGAAATAAAACTGAAAGCAAGAGCCCTTTTTCATCACATCTACGCAGATGGAAAACAGAACACATTTGATAAGTGGTGAAAGCAATCTAGCTTAAATACCTCACTGGCTAATTGATTAGCTTAGGCAAATGCAGGCAGTCATCTAACAGCATGTGTTTTTCAAATTGTTGAATTACGCATGCATAAAATATTTGGAAATTTCTGTTTTTAAAACTATATTCCTTATAGGAGAGAAAAGCAAATATTTTCTGTAGAAGGGCTAAGCAGAGCAGAGCCCAGCCTTCGGCTAATGGCACATTCTGGGCATGCAGGGGCTGCTCTGACACCGTGGAGATTGTTGGAAAGCTCTCGCTTGACCTTGCTGGGCTTTGGATGAGGAACCTGGCAATGACTGATGGCAGAGCGTGACAACACCCAGCGACATCAGGCAGCCTCGGTTCTCTCTCACTGCTCCCCCAAACCAAGAGTGGATCACAACACGTGACAAAGACACTGAGCAAGGCAGCCAAACAATCATCAGCCTCAGATGTTTAGACCATGACTTTCACTTCTGGCTCAAGCAATTCTTATGTTGAATTCAGTTGCCTTTCCTCCAAGACACCTAACAGCAGATAACCTCAATTTATCAGTTCCCATTTCCAATACCATTTATCTTGAATAAGAGCTGAGATTTATTTGGCGCACAATGGAAATGCAACTATTTAAAAATAAAAACTAAGCAAAATCTATTTACAGCTCTGTAATTTCCCAATGAATCATGAATAACTAGGCCAATGCTTCCAGTGTCAGACATTCACAGTTATGAATCAAGCCTTGAAAATTAACATTTGGCTTTAAGAACTTCAATTTTTAAAAATAATAAAAGCTGGATTTTTTAAATTAATTTCTCTGCTTTTTGGCATTTGTATCTCTGTAGTCATTAGAATGGGAAATTTACATCTTCGAAACAGTGCTGAGAGTCTCCCTCGCTCACATGACACGATGGGATGGAGCTATAAAGGAGCAACCAGCAATTCTGAGTCTAGCAATAAATTCCCGAGTTGTGATTTCACTGCTCTGCTTGGGCAGGTTAAACAGGTATCAAACATAGATACTCATATTAGAAACAGGTTGCACTGAAACAGATCAGTGTCTTGGTATTTTGACATATGCATTTCACATACATAACTTTGCTGTCATCCAGAGATGGGATAATGAAGTGTCTGTTGAAATCATCAGGGGTCTTGAACCGTCTCAGGACTTTGCATCATTCCTACTTTCTGCTTGAGTTTAAAATTTAAAAATTTAAAAACATATAAAAACATAAAAAATAAAAAGATGTTGCACTTTACTGCAAAAATAAAGGGAAAAGTCCAGATCATTTGTAAATCAACACCTATCCATTCTATTTGTGCAGTGTAGCCCTCCTTCATTTCCTTGGTAGATGGTAAGTTCACTGAGGCAGGCAAAGCTGTCTGTGCCATTATGTTTGCACAGTGTCCAGCACAGAGATCTGATGGAGCTGTGTTTGGTCTGCTACTTTTAATTTGCTCTCACCTCAGTACTTCAAGGCTGTAGTGGGCAATAATAGCAAAAGTGCCAAAATATTGCAAGTGTGTGTATTCTCACTTCATTTCTAGCCTACCTGGAAGTGAAGGTACCAGGGAATTCTGTGAACTCTTACAAGACTTCCAACAGCCCTAAACCATCCAGATTAGATAAGCAGCAGATAAACATCCGAACACTGGGAGGTTTATCTACAAGAAATCAAACCTTTTGAAGTTCATCTTTTACTACTCTAACGACTATTATCTGTTGCTTTGAGATCCTGCATCCATCCCTATCAAAGTTATGTAAGCTCCCCGTGATGCTCATAAACAGTCCCTCTATCATTTGTAAAAATGCAGCCCCCCCCCTCCCCCCCCCCCCCCGTTAAATGCATTTGTGGCTTCAGCACTTGATGCATACAGTATTTTATTGGCTTTTTCTCAGAAATACACATTTATTTTATCATCTGATACTTAAAATAACTACTACAAATAAATAAAGAAAAAATGTGTGTACCACAGAAAAAAAAATAATACCATACAAAAGCTTGAGCTATGCCAAGATTGCTTAATTCTGATTAGCAATGACCATTAAGCAATCATTTATGGATTTACTGTGAGTGTTCATAGATACTAATGGGTTTTAGAATTCCTTGGGAATCCTCAAAGGTCAAAGGAAGAAAATGAACTATGAAGTGATAAAAAATGTATTAGGTGACTAATGGACAGGTTGTATATAGAACAGTTCCAGCAGAAAACGTTGAATTTTACCGCTTAGATTTAAGCAAAAGTAAATCTTGAGAGCAGTAGCCCTTCCTCACTGAAATAACTAATGAAGAAAAAAAAAAAAGTGCTTCATGGGGAGGCATTGCGCAGCGTCTTACCCTGTCACTAAGAATGCATAGGCTATGGCAAGGTCACTGATACGAAGTTAAAACTCATTAGATTTTTCGTTAGAGAAACACCTTCTTGCTCTTTTTTTGGCTTCCTTGTTTTTAACCTTACACGCGCATTTTCTTGATTATATTTGCACCGCCACACTCTGTGCAACTCAAGACTCAAGGCCCTCGCCAGCTTTAACGAATTTGCCTTTATAGCACTTAGAATGACAGCACGGCCCCCACTTCTGTGAGGAGGAGAGGGAGATGGACTAGCTCAGAGGACTCGGTGTGCCTTGCTGCAGGCCTGGTCCCAGGACCTCAGCACAGGCCTGAGCGTCTGCCCCAGCCCCGTGGGCTCTCTGACCAGACTAACGCCGCTGAGGGCACACGAGTCCAAGCGCTCGGCTGGCACGGGCTCATTTTGCGCGGTCAGATACGTTCAGAAATTTCTGAAAGGGTGCCTTGGTCTCAGCAGAGCTCGGGCCAGATCAGATAGTGTGTGCTGGGGCTGCCGGGAGCCGGTGCCAGCTCCAGCGCGGCTTTGTCTTCCCACGGCTGGCGGCACGCCAGCAGCCGGCACGCAGCCTGCGTAAACACCACGGCCTCTGCTCCGGCTAATTTGACAGAAATGCAGGCCTGGTCCACAGCAGATTTATACGGGTGGGTGATTCAGCCGTGCACAGATATGTTATTAATGACTGTGGAGCCGTGCGCGGAGCGAACATCCAGCCTGCGAGTGGCCTGCAGAGTTTACTCAGCCCTCCTCCTGGCTGGAGTCACCTCGACCATGAAGTATTCTTCCCGGTACCATCACTCAAACGGTGATGACAAATCCAAAGGGTTTTTTTGGAGGCAATTTTAGAGTATTTTTGCATGGTGAACAGCAATTTCACTGTGCAATGAAATGGAATTGGATTCTTGTTAGCAAAATTTTCAGTCAGGGCAGAAGAAAGCAATCAGCAGTTAAAACAACCTGCAATGTGATATATGCCTGTTACATAAATTATAAGGACTGGTACCATACTACATAACTTTAAAGTTATGTTATTAAAATGAAGTAATTCCTATTCCAGTTTTCTCAAGAACTTATTCGATCAGGTGGATACATATAGGCCTAATTTCTAGTTTGTCAGCAAAGCTACTAACTAAGACCATCCATGTAGAAGGACAATTACTATTTTTGAGTTCATAATAGTTCCTTTTCTGAAAAAAAACAAGGTTTTGTTTGGTTTGATTAATTGATAAATTCAAGTTACATAGAAAGAGAAAGAGAGATAGAGGGGAAGGTAAAGGGAAGGGGAGGGAAGGGGAGGGAAGGGGAGGGAAGGGAAGGGAAGGGAAGGGAAGGGAAGGGAAGGGAAGGGAAGGGAAGGGAAGGGAAGGGAAGGGAAGGGAAGGGAAGGGAAGGGAAGGGAAGGGAAGGGAAGGGAAGGGAAGGGAAGGGAAGGGAATTTAACATCAACTTTTCCAAACCAGCTATTTTGGTTTCAGAAGCTGAATGCACAGGAGCAGTGGGAGCATGCAGTGCTGCCAGCTTCCCCTTTCCCTCTTCTCATCCTCTCCAGCCCAGTAGTTAATAGCATGCACGTGGGTTGTGAGAGATCCAAGTTCCCGTCCTACTGCTGCTTGATTCAGTGCAGGGGATTGTTCCAAAGTCTCCCTCTCTCCTTGTGGGTGTCCTACCTGCTGGATTAGGAGCTTTACAGAGAAGGACCTCTTCTCCTCAACCTTTTTCCACTCTAAATTGCTTACACATTGGCTGTATGAAAAAGAGAAAGCTATGGCATATAGTGACTGAAGAAGGTGCCAAGAGAGTCAACATACTGAATGGCTACAAAAAAAGAATTATTATTTAGGCAAAGGAGAATATCTTCATCCAGAGGGATTAAGATAACCAGCCCATAAAACCTTGTAGTGCACTATCAAGGCCTAGTCCTAGAAAACAGAGGAGAGACTATTAGCAAAGCACTGTAAATACTGAGCCATATATGGGAAGAATATTACCTCTCACTAGCTTTATGAATGCAATCTTTTCATTTTATTAAGCATAGCTGAAACTACTTGAAAATATTTATTTAGTGAACAAAATAAACCAATTCAATAATATGGAAAACCTGCATTAATATTGAGTGATTTGATTTTTATTTTTAAATTTCAGTTTATATAAGGAACGGGGAGACGGAAATAAAAACTGAAAAAACGAATGGATGCAACAGTGCAAAGGAACTGAGGATTTACCATGGACAATACTGTAGGTTTAAGTACTTCTTTGCAAGAGAAAGATCATGCTGGTGCAGCTAGCTTGCTAGACTTCAGTGTGTGCAGGGTAGGTAAAACCTTTGACCATTTCTGTTAGTTAAGAAAACGGGCAAGGTGTTTATGTTCTTTCATCTCAATCAATAGCATTGAATAAAGTAGCACTGAAAATGGCCCAAGTGTACTACTGGATGTTCACATTTGGAAGGAAAATAGAGTGCAACTGATCAACGGTCATCTCCATCAAGATGTATTTAGCTGGGATTCTTCCTTTCCAAATCGTTTTGTCTGAAGGTAGTAAAAGTTGAAAGGAGGATGGATATCTGCAAGGATAATCTTTAAGGTGTGTGTACTGTTTTCACAGCTATTAGATCAAAGCCCTTTACTGAACTATTTTATTATCAGACTTATAAATCAGCCTCAGTTCATTTTGCAAACATTAGTACTGCCATCAATTACATGCATTTAGGACTAATGGTTTTACAGGAATGTTAATAGTACAACATTATTTCCTGAAAACCAGCACTGAAGGCTATTAAAAGGCTATTAATTGCTATATGTAGCAGAATTATTTGTTTCTGGTCTTAAACAATCAGTGAGTTGGCATGTAAGTACATTTCTAACCAGTTAAATTTCATGGATATCAAATTTAGTCAAAACAAAGCCATTTATAAACTGTTCTTGTCCAGGTTTCCTTCATGGGCACAGTCTGAGCAGACCATAGACATTTCTGCTGCTACCTTTTAAAGCCCCTGAGGTCTTGCTCCAGGCACTCCCACCATCCCTGCAGGGTGGCCGTCAGGGCAGACACTGTCCCCAAGCAGAAGACTTTTTATCAGGCAGAGGCAAGTGTCTGCTCTCAGCCTGTTTGCTCAGGTTCCAGAGGGAACAGTGCAGTACTGACACCTGAACAAAACATGAATAATGTGAGCAGATGCTTGAGGGGTAAGGGGTTTGAAGGAGAGAAGCTCTTTCGTGTGTGGGGTGTAAATCCCATTTCAGACACCCTTTGGGCTCTGGCTCATCCCATACCCCAGAAATGATGAAGCATCTCCAACATTTATTCAGGCCCCTCCTGTTTCTCTATCCAGCCCCCGGCTAATGCAGTAGACCTCCTCTCCAGGGGCACAGGTTTACCTCCAGGGGTACCACAGTACGAATTATTAAACATGATGTTCCTTGTTTTGTGCTTAAATCAACTGCTTGCCCCACCTGGAGCTACCCTTAGTCCATATCAATTGCTGCAGTTCTGTTTCTGATATACTAAATAATAAAACAACTGAGTCTCAAGACTGTTACATGAGTTCATCTTATCTCCTTTCCCTTTCTAACTGTGGCATGAAACTGAGATCTCTGTTCATTAGTTTAAGAGGCTGGTTACACATAGGAGGAGAAGGGAAGGCAGATCCTGAAGCATGTGGAGCTACACCAATTTCCACCAGCTGAGGAGAGAGTCCCAAGAGAGCAGTCAGACAATTTTTAATGAACTCCTATGCAGAGCACAAAGAGAACTTCAAATCTCAGACTGAGCACTATTCACTATACAGCTTTCGTTAAATCAGACATTTATTATAACCTCAAAGGTTTGCAAAGTAGGAATTGAAAATTTCCAAGAAAAATTGTAATTACCTTTTATAACCCATCTCTAGGATATTGCCTTCAGCTTTGTTGAGGAATGGATATAAACTGTTTCACTCATGGCTCTTAGTAAACCAAGCTGCCTTAAAAGTATTTCAGTAAGTTGTAGCTACCATTTTATGGCTGAACCTTTATGTCAATCCTTCATTCCAGAGTGGTTCAACATTGCAGTGACCTTCACATCCCCCTTCAAATTGAATCTGTTACCCTCAGTGAATATAAGGCTATAAAGAAGCACCTGATCATAAAATCCATTTGGAATGCTTTCTTAAACCTCCACCAATTATCCACTAAAAATTCTGCTTTTTACAGGCTTATTCCCCTAATGAAAACCGAACAATAGTATATTTTTAATTTTTTCTGGTTGTCTGGAGAAAAGTCTTGACAACTCAAAATAATCATTGATTGATGTGACTAAATAAAATCATCTGAGTACTTCTATGGATAATAAGAGACTTTAACTATTGCTTTATAAGCAAGGCTCTGATCTAAAAGAAAAGATGTGGACGGTCTGACAGTCGCCTCCCTAAATCAGCCACCAGACAGCCTTGAATAACAAATACAATTGATCTGATATAGGTAATCTAGAAAAAAAATGCGTGTTGTTCAGAGGAGACTGAGGTGGGTCAGGATTACATCTTCAGCAGGAAGCCTTTTAATTTGCAAGGAACTCTCACGCTGAGGAAGAGCAGCGGCCGGAGCTGGGGCAGAGCCTGCAGTGAGTCACTGGGCTGAGGAAGGCCGGCAGCAGCTGGAGCAGGGAGGTTGTGGCAGGCTTGAACCAGGCCAGGTCAGGAAGCTGGGCCATGAGGACAAAACAGCAGATGGTGTGTGTGTATGTGTGTATGTGCTAATGCAGTCCTGCAGCCTTCCTTTAAAATAGACAAAATAGGGATTTTTTTTTTCTTTGCCATTTTCACGTTTATCTCTCCTTATAATAAAACCAGAGCTAATCCCTCTGCTTTTAAAAAGCAGCTCTTTGACTTCACTGATGCTGCAGTTATCAGCTCATCACCTTTTCCTCTCAAAGAGCAGTGACAGCTCCGTTCGCAGGCACTGTCTGGAGCTTTTTTCCAATCCTGTCACAAACTGCTTTAAGTGCAGCTTCTGCCCTTGCTGCCCCAGCACCGTCTGTCAGAGCAGTCTCAGACCTTACCTCTTGCTTCATCACCCTCAATTTATCAGGATCTTTAACACAGCTGACCCCGATCCTTTTCTCATAATGTTGGCCTCTTCCGCACGCCCCTTTGGTATAACTTCTACGCTCCCCGCTCTGACTGTGCATCATCTGCCCTCGCTCATATCTCATCTGCAGAGCTTCTTCTCAGAGTTTTCTGTCAAGTAGCTTCAGACAGGCAACAAAAGTGCTCATAACTAAGTAAATATATGAGGAGTGACAAGACAAATCACACAACCCTTGGCTGCAATGCTTTCTCTGGTCCTCACACAATTAGCTATTTCCCCTTACTTAATGCTTTGGTTTATCCACTAATAATTTAATCTGTGTCATGGAAACTCATGCCATGTTTTGTAAGATAGATCCCAGTGTGAAAATTACATCACTGTGTGGTATGTACAGGCCTTTGCACCTCACTCTTTGCTATTGTAAACTAAAAAGGGCAACAGTCACATAAAGCACTCTATTACTGCATCGCACTCGCATTTCTTTGCATACAAACTACATACAGATCAGACAACTTGAGAATTAGTTATGGCTCTTGGTTTCAGAAAAGCAAAGACAGCTTGAGGAATTTAAATTAATCTTAAAGAGAGTAGCGCCACACCAGGGACATGACAAATTCTGCTTGAATCCCAGCTGAATACCTAGGACCAAAGTCGAAATTCGTGCGACATTTCTTCAGAAACTACATATCCCACCAGGCGTTGACATTTTGTGACTGATTCCACTTCCCCAGGGCTAAAGGCTTGCTGAGGGGTGTCTGCATGGCCCTGCCGAGGAGCAGCGAGGCCTTTTGCTCATGCAGAGGTGCACCGGGACCTGCAGGCCAGGCCAGGCCGCGTCTGTAGCCTCCCTGCCAGGCTGCCCCTGCTCATCCTATCATCTCTCTCTGCCAAAGAAAGCATTCCCTCTGCCAGGGTGTAGGAGACCAGAGCTCAGCTCCTCCCTTTAAGCACTAACTGGAACCAGCAGAAGGAGCAGCTGCACTTTGCAAGAAGAGAAGGACCACAGACTGAGGTCCGAATGACTTTGCCAGCACTGACTTTCAGAGGAGAGTTGAACGCTCCTTGCAGGAGATACTGCAGGGCAGAACCAGTGGTCTGGGGCATATCCTTGCCCTTAGCAAGTTTCACTTATATGGACAGGAGCTCCCCAAAACAATGCTGTCAGCTTCATGGATACCTGCGCTTGTTGCCTGCTTTGTAGGAGAACCTAGGGGTTTGGTTTGGGGATATTATTATGGTTTGAGGATGCTGTTATAGTCCTGTGGCTATAGGGTCTTTAGTGGAAATTAGAGCACAAATGATTAAATTCAAAAGGATTACAGAATTCATGCAGAGCCAAATACCTTCCTTAGCCAGGGGCATACAAACTGTGCTTAGGGTTTGCTTGTCCAAGTCACTAGTACTGCTAACAAAAATGAATATATTTTTGGTCTAGGAGCTTTAAAAGGAAGCTCAACAGCTGAGAGACAAAAGTTATTAATTCTGAGACTGGTTTTTGGCAGGAGTGGGAAGACTACTGAGATTGCCTGAAAAGTCTCTGGAAGTCCGGTGCTGTCCTAGCAACCGTGAGAATGGCATTAAAGAGAGCAGATACAGGCCCTGTCCAGACCACAAACCCCACAAGTACCAATCCCCGGGTCCACTGGGCTCTTTTAAAACAGCTGACATTATTTTCCAGCTTTTTAAATTATCCCAGCTTTTCTTAACTGACATAAATCTAGACAACAGAAACATATCCAGCTTTTCAATTCCCTGCTGAATGCCGAGATGGGACTCGAACTGGCGAGAGGTTTGAAGTGAAGCTGCCCCAGACTTTTTGTGAAGCCAGCATACCAGAAGGCCTCCAATCCCTGAAGCAGTTTTTATTACTGAACAAAATAATGAACCAAACATTAAATTCAGTAAATAGGAGAAAACTCAGAACGTCTGGATGAGACAGATTGAGTAGAAAGTTTTAAAGCAAAGCTCCTTGGTGTCCTGCAGGATGGGGCATGTCTCCAGCCATGTGCCTTGGAGGTTTCTGAGCCACACTGGCTCATGTCCTCCCCGCTGATGCTCACAGCTCCATTTGTTCAGGAGCCTCTAGGACTTTGCTTTGCATTACCTTTTAGCTCTTTTTGCTTCACCAAGTTTCTGCTTCTTGTCTACGCAGCTTGTATGTCGTAAAACAGCTTGGGAGGAAAGAGGGTGCACACCCTTGCTGGCTGTGCCTGTTACAGATCCTCTGGCAACCAGATGGTTTTGTACCTCCACGGGGAGATGGCAAAACATGGTCACTGTTACTCCTGGTACTTGCAGACCCCAGTCACCGTCACTGTTGTTCCTGGTCCCCTGTGCCTCTGTCACAGCAGAAACAGAGCAGCCTCTCTGGGGAAGGCACTGTGGCCAGCAGGTAGGGATGAGCCACTAGTGGCTGCTGCCTGTTTAGCCTAGTGCTTGTCCCCTCTCCGGGCTGTGGTCCATGTCACGTTCAGTAGCAAAAGGAAACAGACAATTCAGGCGTCTTAGCAATCAGCCTCAAATCCCAGCTCCAACATGTGCTTAACACAATAGAAAAAAACAGAGAAAGGTACAGATTAATTCTTATGCCTCAAAAAAAAAAAAATAAAATATTGGTGACATCCATCTCTTCTGGAGTCACAGGATTAGGAAAAGTGATTGTTGAGGCATTTCCTTTCTTCCGCCCCAAAAAACAGCAACAGTGCCTTTTATATGCAATAGTGGAGTTGCAGGCATTCTCACCCTGAAGTCTGGAGAGAACATCAAATCCATCTTCTGTTTTTATTTGTATTTATGAGTCACAGTCAGATGAAGCTGGCAGAGGCAAAGGAGGAAAAAAATAACAGGACTGGCTTAATCTCAGCAGGGAGACAGCTAGTGAAATATAAAAGGCAGCAGGGTCTAGGCTTTATGCTAATGAATATTTAGTACATTGATAGAAAGTGGAACAGCATGGAGAGGAAACACAGATGTGCCCCGGAGTACCAGACGGAGGAGATAGGAAAGTCTGGGCTACATCCAGTTGAGCAGACAGGGATTTGCACTGCAGAACCCCACGTCACAGGTGATGGGATGTCCATGTGGTCCAATGGCTGGGACAAGAGAGGAGGACTTCGTGGGTGGGTGAGGTGTGCTCAGGAAGCGCCCAAGCATGAAGCAGGGAAATGCAGATGGGAAATGAAATGCCTGGTTTGGGCACCCTGGCAGCATATGGCTATGAGACGTGTCACAGCTTGGCAGAGCACGTGTGTGGTACAAAACTCCAGGCACCTGCCAGGCACTGGTGGCAGAAGTGCCAGTGACAGCTCCCAAACAGTATGTTGAGGGAAGTAAATTCTGGTCTTTGGGTCTGAAGCAGCCACTGTGATCTGATTACAAGGCTGCAGAAAGATAGCATCCCCCACTGCAGCTCCAGTTCCTCTCAGCAAGGTCTTTGCGAAAGATGCAGCAGAGAAAACCACCCCTCCTGTCAGCCTCAGTGAGGATGGAGGCCTACATCCAACACTCTGAATTACAGCTCTGTGTTCTTCTGTCAGACAATAACTACCAAGGAAGATAAATACCGTGTGTATTCCTCTGGCCTCCAGGTGTCTGTGTGCTGTACTGAGTAACTCACTCCTGTGAGTTTTTTCATACGGATAGTGTAAAAGCCAGAACTGAATTCAATCCATTGTAATGAGTACAAACACTCCAAGAATTTGGTCTGGTGATATTAATGAATAGCTGAAGAGTATGTGTCTTGGAAGACATTTTGGGCTTACCTGAAGGAGAATTAGTTAGTTCCACAGCTCATGCACATCAATCATTTGGCTCCTCATGGATCCCTTAGCAAAGTAATTTTCATGACCCTTGATTTCTACTTCTGTATGAACTTACTATCACAACAGAAAATTTAATTAATTCCAGGCATTATTCAGAACAATCCCCTGAAATGGGGATTTACGTTTTTGCCTCTTTTCAGTATTTCAAAGATGTTTGAAAGAAAATACAAAGCAAAGATGTATTGTTTTTAAATACAACTGGTTCCAGAAAAATATAAAGCAAGTATTCACTATGTTATTTGGACTCAGGTTTCTACACTGGACCTTCACAGTGCTGCTCAGAGCTGTATGAGGCCATGAGCCATCCTAATACTCAGACAGGAATGTGATTGTGTATTATTGACTGAAGGATCCAATGTCTTTCAGCAAAAGAAAAACTATGTATCATCAGAGCAAAGAGATCTCAGATTCATTTCATCCTTAACTCTTATTGATTGACTGTAACATTGAAATCAGCTGAGTTTGCGTGTAAATCAATGTGCTTATTCCTAGACTCTGTAGATGTGGGGACCATGCACCAGCTTGAAGGGTTACATGAAAAAGTTCTTCCTTGGGGAGGGTTAGTTCTAGATCTAATGATGGCAGTGAGAAAGTCTAGTTTATGGACTGCAGTTTCATCTGCAGAACAGGTCATAATCTGTGATTGCTTACATACACTATGGGCCAAATGTTGTATAAATATGTACACACTTTTTTTGCCAGGATGGAGAGAAGAGGCTTTATATAAGAACCTGTTTCAACATTTTCCTTGAGAACGTTGACATGCTACAAATAAGAGTATTAATTAAAATGTTTGTAGTTTATGTACTGCTAGCATACCGCCATTACTGTCACATCAAAGCTATAATTCTGCTAAAATGAACTGCAGTGATGAATTAATTATCTTCTGCTATATGAAGAGCTGGGAATCACATCTGTGCAGGATGTTTATGATACAAAGAAAGATTTGAGGAGTTTGGGACCAATTACCACATCCTAACAATGACATTTAAGAGAGAGGCAACCCGTCATCTTCCAGGGGCTCCTTCTTGCACCTGTGCAGGGCACTGAGCAGGCACCACAAGCAAAGGAAGCAGCAGAGGCAGACACAGAGGAGTGAGAGCTGGTGGGGCTTCGACTTAGCATCCCCAAAGCTTCAACCAATGCAACTGACAGGGCAGGAACTGGTAATAAACTGACCCAGAAAACTAGGTGGTGGCAACCTTGTTCCTCCCCCTAGGAGCAATAGGAACTGAATTGTGACTTTCATTGGCAATTTGATCTTTGCTGTGTTCCTGAGGCAGTGAGACCATGCCCTGCCCCTCACCTTAGTGTGGATTGCAAAGTCATTGCTAAAGGAGATAACCAGCTGTAGGTCTTTCAGAGAGCCTGAATTTAATCCCCCCAGTGAGAGCATTCAGTTATGTATTTAGAAAGGAAAAAGGCTTCTACACGGTATAAATCCTTGCTTGATAATCCCAAAGCTAATGGGGAAGGCATTCGGTAGTAAACTACAGTCCTTGGACAAAGACATCTGTAACCAGACCGGAGCTCTATGATTAAACTCAAATTCACAGATTGGTTACATGCAGCTAATTTTATTCACTGAGAATACGTGACCCCCCTAAGCGGATGTTTAAATTAAATAAGAATATTGATGACAAATGTTCAAAATGTAAGACAGATGCCTGCAACTTTTGGCATGAAATTTGGAACTGCCAAGAGGTTTGGGAATACTACTCTGGGGTCATTAGGAATTTGGATATCCAAAATGTTCCCCAGCTGCTGATCTCTTCAGAGGCTTCTATACTTGGTCCTGGAAAAATATAAAGTCAGTGCAGTGAGTGATGCCATATACATAGCTGGGCTGGTAGAAACTGAAGAAACTTCTGCCCTTTTCTTGGAAAAATGAACCAAAGAGATGGCTGCTGATCTGTGTCTGGGGTTAAAATATCAGTGCAATTAAAAAAAAAAATCCTGGTTCTTTAACAAATAAATATTTTAACTGCCTGGATCTGTTTTTTTCTCGCTGTTTCTGAGCCCAGGCATGACCGCTGGGAGCTCAGTCGCATGTTGCACTGTTGTTTCCCACGGGTGCCTTTTCTGCCACTGCGTCGCTGCTCTGCTACTGTCTCCTGACCCTCACTGCTCAGCTGGCATCTGCACAAGGCTCCTTCTCAGGTAAGTAAAGTGGATGAAATAGAAAGAAAACAGAATGGAAGTTTAGTGTTTAGATCACAACAGGCATGAGGTAGAAATCCCCAGTGTATGTGCGGGGGTCTAATCTGACGCCCAGGAAGTTAAGGGAAAGAATCTCATGTGATTTTAATTAGCTTCACACTAGATTCAGTATTGCAATGCTATAAATAAAGCCGAGACACTTTGCATGGATCAGGCATCAGACCAAAGTTGGGAATAGACCGTACATTTCCCGACTCTACTCCTAACCACCAGACAATACAGTTTTTTCCAGTACTGAGTCCCATAGCTCCTTCACCTAGGGATTTGATGGGAGCTCCAGATTTTGCTTAACCATGCCAAGCTACCATAGGTGTGGCCTTCAAGCACAAGACAGCGTGTACTACTACTTGCCTAGCTGACCTGGGAAAATCTTGCTTCAATTTATAAAGTTATGTGATCCAGCTATACAAGAGCTAGAAATTCTAGAAAAAGATTGAGGTGTTTGGTGTCTCATTTTCCTGCCAACAGCCAGAACAATTTATCCACTCATAACTGTTTCATAGTTAGACTGATAACTGGGAAGAACAAAGGTGTGTGTTACTAATACAGTGTTTTTCCTAAGTTTGTATGAATACAGGCCAGAATTACAGGGGAAAAAAAGAAAAAAAAGAAAAAAAAAATTTCATTTTCAGAAAAAGGCAAAAAGCCTCTTCTCTAAACTACTAGGAAGTTTAGTTTTCCACAATGGCAACTGGCAGCTTTCTCAGCAATTCATTTTAATAGTACACACTTTCTGGCAATAAAAAGGAGATAGCAACTAATATAATTAAGTCTGCAAAACAAGCTCTAAACTGAAATGTGTCTCCCAACAGAACAAGCATAGGATTGTTCATTACAGTGCTCTCCAGGAATAACAAAAACAATTCCCAAAAATGCATTATTAATGGACATTCCCAGAATTAATGATAAAACAAACCAGATGTTCTCTTACATTTGTCTCATAAATGCAAAGTCAATATGCCAAACCAAAAACCCATCTTTGGAAAGCTATAGACTATTTATGAAGGCTCTTTAGCTGTATTTCCCTTTACTGTAAGAGATAGAATTACTTATCTGTAGTCTAAGACAACCTAGCTATGGTTTTACATTTATTAATGAAAAAAGGCTCCTGTCCAAGAGGAAATGCAGGTGAAATTTATGATTTTACTTAGCCTGTGTTTATGATAAATTTTGAATTATATTTCAAGTAACATGCATACATTTTTGTTAAAAAAAAAACACTACATTTTTCCCACATGAAGAACACTCCAGAAACAATCACAACTCCCTAGCATTACTAATCTGCTTAAAATATGGTTTAAGCCTAAAGAAGTCTTCACCAAATAAGTTTTAACTACATTATTTTGTACTTATTCTTTACAGAACATGGTTACTCACATGGAATGGATTTTATTGCCTTGAGTAAAGGTTGCAAAGGTCCACTGAAGTTGATAGAAAGCAAACACTACTGATAAAGAAAAGTACAAAGCAAATTATACATATGCTAATACCTTAATGTAATAATATCAAACATGGTGGGCCATCTGGTGTAAATCATCATAGCTCTGATGAAGTCAATGGATCTGGAGCAATTTGCATCAGATAAGGACTGATGTACAATATTTTTTTTTTTAAGAGAAACATTATTAAGAAAAATTGCTTTTGAAAATTTACAAGTGTGTGTTAGGAGAAAAAGACTGAACAGTAATCATGTACATTAGGTTCCTATTTTATATATATATATTATTTATTTAGTATAAATACTCTAATGGCTGTCCTTTTTAATTATTGAACATTGAGCATTTTTAGTTTTCATTACTAACACTTTCAGCTGCCAAATAACATACAGAAGGACGTCACAGCATTTATGTTGAAGGTTGTTGTAATGCCAGACTTCACTGCAGCACAGCATAGAGAAGCATAGTCAAAGCCATCGAGGAAAAGGTAAAAGTAATTCTTAACTTTGTGCACTTCATTAACAAGACATGGATTTTTTTTTTTTACCACTATCACTCCAACTTCTGTAATGATCACCAGATATTGCCAAGATCTTTTCCAAAGATTCAGAAATTTTCTAAATCCTTTAGGCCCCGTGCAAAACAGCAATACTGTGAGAGGTTGTCTGCCCTACTGCTCCTTCTGGCCAGGCCACTGGCCCTACACAGTCTGCCCTACAGTCTGTCTGCCCTACACAGACACCCAGATACCCAGTCTAAGTAACACTGAAAACTCTCCTTAGCATTACTGTTTCTCCAATTGCCTGTGTCACAAGCTCAACCTGTACCCACTTTTTCCAAGCCTTTTACCAGTCCCGACAGGTGGGTCATCTTCTACCTTCCTCTCCCACATGCCCAGAGTGCTGTAGATCCTCCTAACAAATACATGCATGATCTTTATTCACAAGTGGAAGCAAGGATGGGAAGAGAGTGTTCCAGGAGCACGTTGGTCCCTATGTCTCCAGCAGGAGATCAGACACTGAAGTGATAAAAAACGTTAAAAGCTGCTACATAGATCAGGGTGATGAAAAGTACGTCCTGCACTTGGTTTGTATGTTTAGGAACAGTCAAGAAAAACAGAAAGCAGAGATGGATGCATGTTTTAGCAGATATAGGTATACATATTACTTGAAAATATTAAATATTAAATAAAAGCAATGTAACCAAAATAAAGGAATAATAAAATCCTGTTTCTCCATTTCACAGTTGCAACAACAGTTGGAAGGACTTCTTGTAGTCACTTCATCCAAACTCCTGCTCAAAGCAGATATTATGCAGTGGGGAACATCCTTCATAATTAGGGAAGATGGGTATTTTAAGCAGATTAAGAAAATAATAAGATAACACTAGGAGGGTACATCTTACTGAAAAAAAATCAGATTCCATAGGTAAAATACGCAAAACTAAGCAAAACATTAAAAATTCACATTCAGTTCTGCTCATAGAAAACATCAATCATTTTTGACCAGCCTAAGTGGTCAAATTAGGAGAAAGCAGATTTCCAATTCAAATGGAGTAATATAGCTGGAAAACAAAATATTAACTGATGCTTAACCAAGTGTTGGAAACTAAGTCTTCAAATTGACAGTCAATCATAACAAATTGACACAAATGTTAAATATTCAAGAGCTATCCACAGGAGACAAAAAGAAATTGAGCAATGAATACATATAAGGAGAGTGAGTGACTACATATGAGGAAACTGATACACAACAGCGAAACATTTACCAGTCATTGGAGCTAACACAAATTTCCTAAAATACATTTAGCAAGCTTTCTGAGAGTCTGGGTAGCACAGGCAGAAAAGAATAATTGTCTTAAAAGGACTTTTAACCTGATGTTGTTGGAATTGTCTCTCTGCACATGCCAAGTAACGATTTTGAAAAGCACTTATTCTTACGTACATGATACTGTAATTGGGTGGTGGTGGGGGGGGGTGTTCAAAAACAGGTTTGGTGCATTTCCTAGGAGCACAAAGAGCATACAGCACTTTGTAACTGACTCATCATTAATGAGGTTACACTTGTAACTGATACATAAAATAATTACAGGTAAGTGAAAACCAAGCTTTCCTTTTACACCATTGCATTTTTAAAAGGCAGCTTTGGGAATAACTCAGCTTCACTATCTTTTAAATGGGTGTCAGTATCAACCCTACCACAAAGGTATTTATAAGGCCACATTCATGTTTACAAAACCACTACAAGCATATGAAGTCTCAGAGGTTTCATTAACTCATCATAAATTATCAGATATTTAATGTTTCTTACTATTTTATCTCGCTATATATATCTATAAGTGCACAACCGTGTGAGTGGAAAAGAATTTAAAAAGCAAGGCTGCCCATTCTGCTGGTTCTCGGCATAGCTGACCTCATGGCAAAGGGGTGATGCTGGTGATGTCTTGTTTTCCTTGTTGTTGTGTTTTGGGTTTTGCTAAAAGCAAGAATTTTCCCGTTACACATTCATCTGTACTTCCCCGTGTTCAGTGCTTGTGGGATAGTCTGCAATTTTTCTGTGTTACTGATATATTGGGGTTCGTACCATAAGGGATCTTCTGTAGACACAGGTTAAGCCAAGCACAAATCAATACCCACAGCCGGGGCACAGATCATTGGGCCTATTTTGTGTAGTCTTCCAGGATGAAATGTATAGCAGAATAAATTTGTCTTAAAATATGTTAACTTTTCTTTTTTTTTTTTTAATACCATAATAGCCTAATTTTTGTTCTCTTAGTTGCATCCCATGCAAAGTCTCTCTCTGATCCTTTCTCGCACATGCCAACACTATTTCAGTGTTTTTACGTGGATCCCCCAGGCTTAGAGATAATTAAGAACAAATTAGTTGGCAGGAGCCCAACATCTGTAATTAGATCTATTAAAGCTCAAAAAGTCTCAGTTATTCTTTATTGAAAAACAGGCAGTCAAAACATGTTTAAGCAAAGAAATTTATCATTCTCCTCAAAAACCGTCATGAAGTATTTACCCTAAGGTACACTCAACAAGAGGTGAGTTGAAATCTTCTCTAAACCTGAAATAAGAAGCAAGCTCCCTTCTGGAGAAGGAGAGGAGCAGCAGATAAACTTCAAGCAAGCAGAAAATATCATCGCTGCTGTAGCAGCAGCCGCCAGATCCTGCCTTGGTCTACACCCTGCGTAACCCCTGGTTCCAGCGGGAGCTCGCAGGGCCTAATTTAACCCACATGATGGATTAGCTTCTGTGCACCGCTGCTCGGCTCTTCCCTCGCCTCAGATAGCTTCCCAGCGCCTATTAATTTTAAGATAAAGTAACATGTGTAATACTTGTTCTTCATGTGTCATTTCTATCTGTAATTTTCAGGCCGGAGGAACTGCTGAAGTGAATAATTCGTGCCGCAACACCTCCCAAAGGCTTTGCGGTGCTGGGCCCTCTGTAAACCTCGTCCTGGAGGCAGGCGCTGCCTTCCAGTTGTGGGCACTGTCTGTCAGGTGGGTCAGGATCCTCGCCAGTGCTCTGGAAGTCACTGGCTTGGCCCCAGCCAGAAACCTGGGGTTTAAATTAGGTGGCTGTGGGATCTGGATGTGTGACGTTTACCCCCTTGCAGCAAGGAGTCAGACCAAAGGGCCGGGTGAACTGAACCTCACTGCAGGGAGGCGAAGGAGGGGGAGAGGAGCACAGGTAATGGAGGCGTGGAAAAAAGTGACAGCAGTCCCAAGGGCAGAAGTGCAAAGAACGTGACCAATAGATACAGCCTGGTCCACCCCTTCTCCATGGGGTGCCGCAACCCATTCTGCAGGGTGCATACCTGACAAGCTGCATTGCTCACCCTCCTCACAGAGGCACAGAGTGGCTGAGGCTGGTTGGGCCCTCTGGAGCCACCCGGTGCCACCCGTGCCCAAGCAGGGACACCCAGAGCAGGGTGCCCAGCACCACGTCCAGGCGGCTTCTGAAGGGCTCCAAGGAGGAGACCCCACAGCCTCTGGGCAGCCTGTGCCAGGGCTCCGTCACCCGCACAGCACAGAAGTGCTCCTGGTGCTCAGGGGGAGCCTCCTGGGGGCCAGTTTGTGCCCGGTGCCACCACCGAACACAGCCTAGCTCTGTCCTCTTTGCACCCTGCTTTCAGGTATTTACAGACAGTGATGAGATCCCCCTGAGCCTCCTCTTCTCCAGGCTGAGCAGTCCCAGCTCTCTCAGCCTCTCCTCATAGGAGAGGTGCTCCAGGCCCTTGATCATCTTGGTGGCCCTATATAGGACTCTCTCCAGTATGTCCAGGTCTCTCTTGTACTGAGGGCCCAGCACTGGACACTGCACTCCAGGAATGGCCTCCCAAGTGCAGAGTAGAGGGGAAGGATCACTTCTCTTGTCCTGCTGGCAATGCTTCTCCTAATGCAGCTTAGGACACTATCAGCCTTCTTTTCCTCTTTTTCTTATCTGAATTTTCACGCTCATTTTGGCAACGAAAGGTTTGGTAATAGTAACTCTCAACAAAACCTGTCCAGGCCTCGCTGATTACCCTTGTCATTGGCAACACTGGCTATCATATTTCAGGTTACTGTGTGACAGTCAGAGAAATTAGAGGTATCAGTTTGCATCTGGTTGGTTTTGTAGAAAAGTCTTTATGACGAGAATTAAATTTATCATTTCTGATTGTGGCCTTCTGGCTAATTTTTAATGAGCATGAAGGCTGAAAATATTTCAGTTCTAAGCTTAACCGTCACTGTTCCCTTCAGCATGAAAAACAGAGGGGCAGTGTTTTCCTCCTGGCATTTTCTTGCTCTTCCCTCCACAGGCACAGGCAGTCACCTCCGACCACAGCAGAGCAGCGGAGTGTGAGCTGGAAGTGTTTTTCCCAGGATAAGCTCTTACCCTGAATGTTTTTCTAAGAGAAATTTGAAGAAATATTTCATGACATTCTTTTCTTCCTTCTCTTTCCCAAAACATCACCTAAGTCCTATTTCAGGGGATTGTTTTTTAGGAAGTATTACACTTCTGAAACACAGAGTTATTATGTATTAAACCTGACCATTAACATCTGTTCACTATTGACTTAAAAGGGAGCACAAGGTACAATTTATTTGTTAAAAGGAGGGGGAGAGAGAGAGAGAAGTAGTCATCAGTAGATTTTTTTGCACTTATGCCTTTTAAATAGAATACAAGCATAAAAATTTCCTATTCCTTACACAGACTTCCCTATTTTATCCTTGCTGCACATACTGAAATATAGGTCTCCAGCATAACATTTGCACTGTCAGTCATAGACTCTTTCCCTCTAAAATGTCAGAGAGAATGCCTCATTCTCAGTGCATGAAGACATTTTATAGCCCTGTATGCCTCAAGTTTGCTAGAAGTAATCTCTATTCTTATCCAAATGTTTCAGAGCTCTGTCAGCAAACAGAGAATAAACCTTCACAGCCAGCAGCACCCAGCTCCAAGGTATTAACAGAAGGTATGTCTGCACCTGGAGTGGCAGAGCATTAGGATCAAAGTATTTACTAGGTTTTCCCTGGATTTCCCCCAAGCCATATACATGCTTTCACCTGCAAGGTCCATGTGGCTGGGAAAGAGGAACAGGTAGCACAGCTTGGTTGACACTGAAACTCCACTGAAAGGAGGAAATGTTCCTTCTCCACATCTGCCCCCAAACCTGTGAAACACAGGGCAGCTCACACAGGAGGGCTGGGCAGGGCGTCCTCAGCTCCTGCATCACAGGGAAGTCATACAGCTGCCTCAGCCGTGGCTCCACGTGAGACCCAGCTGGGGCAGGAGGTGCCAGGGCACACCATCTGGACAAGGGTATGTGAACAGTGTTATACGGAAGCAAATCCAGCAATAGGTTTGGGGTTTAAAGATGATCTCTGGATCATTTCTGGGTCATCACTCAGTTGTGCTTCCTTCAGATCCTGTCTCCATAAGGCTGCTTCTATCTCATGTTGGTGCGTTTGTTCTCTTTTCTTTACCTATTTTCTCATTAGCACCAGGCACAGGTACCAGGTGTGCATCCATCAGGCAGATCGTGCGTACAACAAATTGCTGCATAACATCAAACACCATTTCCAGGCATGTGCAAGAGCTTCTGCCCCATGTTCCTGCCTGTTGCCATACCGCCCTAATGGGTAGCTCAGGGTCTTTCTGCAAGTGTTTGGAGACAAAGCATATTAAAAGAAATATCTGTCTCATTATTACTGCTTCTCTTCACTTCTTTTCTGATGCCAAAGGGGAAAAAAAATGAACAATTTAAATGTAGGCATTATATTTATCATTACGCTTATAATACCAGGGCTTGTTCATGCAGCCATTTACTCAAGCCTGGGATTTGTCATTGGGGGATTTGGTGGGATTTGGTCAAAATTCAGTAAAACTATGTGTTTGCAAAGAAGACCAGACTTAAAGAAGACCTATGACAAATGTAGATGCACTATAAGAAAACAAATGAGGTTAAAGAAAAGCAAGGGTTAAAATTACATGACAATTTAGTGGCTGGAGATGTTATTTACAACTTTGGAGTAAATTTTTGTTGTTGTTTCAGGCATCTTAAGGTGCCTGAGTTCTGTTCATGATGCAGAACTCCAGAACAGAAAGTAATTACATGAAAGATGTTAATCTAGATGAGGAATTTTGCAGTACCCATAATTAAGGAGAGTGACAGCATGTTAAATACTAGCTAACTAATCTCTGGCAGGGAAGACTGCTCCTGGAATCTGGGGAACCCAATGGAGATCCATCTCCTACGTGCTTTCAAAATACTAATAGAAAGGCTTTAACTTTTCCAGATTCCTGTAAAGAAATCTCACACTCCAAAATCGTGTTCTTGCAGGGCAACCTGCACTAACAAAAACCACATTTGTCAGTGCTTTGGAATGTGAATTAGCACTACAGCAACCATAAATAAATAACTAAACAAACAATCAGGAAAAAATATTTAAATAAATTGCCAAGAAAAAAAAATCTTCAAAAGTATCGAAGACTGGCCTACATGTTCTAGAAATAAAAAGAGGTGCTTTGGAAGACTTCATCAAAACTACTTGGCTTGCTTTGGCTGTGCAATTCAAATTCATGCAAATGAGATTCAATTCTTGTTCAGCTAAGCTGGGACATAGTTCAGTTTTAGTGGTGCAGTGCAGGGTGCCTGCACAGTGACCCATTAGCCAGCCTGCAGACCCTGCAACTCCATCTGTCGTGACAGGGTGAGCTGGAGTAAAATAGCAAAGGGCTTTGGTCATAAGACTGGCAGAGGAATCCTAAGCTACTCTTTTGATGATAACCATGCACCTCTGGCTGAAAGAAAATGCTAAGGTGCACAAAATGGTAAGCTATAAACATCAAGTTTGTTGGATGCTTTTGCTGTCAG
Source organism: Anser brachyrhynchus (assembly GCF_964034855.1). Taxonomy (NCBI): domain Eukaryota; kingdom Metazoa; phylum Chordata; class Aves; order Anseriformes; family Anatidae; genus Anser; species Anser brachyrhynchus. The sequence continues at coordinate 142,937,979 of NC_137695.1, read as the reverse complement.
TAAATACCATATATTGTGTTACAGGATCCCAGGATGGCTGAGGCTGGTTGGGCCCTCTGGAGGCCAGCTGGTGCCACCCGTGCCCAAGCAGGGACACCCAGAGCAGGGTGCCCAGCACCACGTCCAGGTGGCTTCTGAAGGGCTCCAAGGAGGAGACCCCACAGCCTCTGGGCAGCCTGTGCCAGGGCTCCGTCACCCGCACAGCACAGAAGGGCTCCTGGTGCTCAGGGGGAGCCTCCTGGGGGCCAGTTTGTGCTGAATGCCTCCTGTCCTGGCACTGGGCACCGCTTAACAGAGCCTAGATCCTCACTGCAAACAGCACAGGCTGCACCCTGGCTGTGCATGAGAGGCGATACCTAGCCTATCATAGCCCCCAAAATGTAGTGTCACCTGAGCGCATGACAGCAGTGTGCACACAAGCAGTTGGTGCTAAGTAGCCAAATCTTCACTGCTCACCACACACTTGTCAGCTTCCTCTCAGATGTATCCAGGGTCAGAACAAGTGATGGCAGCATTTAGGACAGTGTCACATCAGGACTCAGCATCACATCTCAGCCTGCGTGGCTACCTGCTCCAGCTAAGCCAACGAGCGATATACAATAAGAGATTTAAAGTATCATTTCCACCTGGGAGTGTCAGAAAATGTGGGGCTAGCCAAGGCGCAGCAGAGGGGAGGTGCATCACTCCCACTGCATCCTCCCTAGCTTCGTGCGGTGTCTCTGGCAGGGCCGCCGCAGCAACACTTGCTGCATCTACACGGGGAAATCAAACTGGGTCAGGAACCAGGCTCGAGTGCTGGCATGTGCCATCCGTGCTGGTCAGTTATTAGTCTGCTTCCACCCCGGCAATGCCTGGGCATACTGTGGTAGATATCACATGCCTAGGACTTTTCCCAGTAGGTAGCAATTTGGAGGATGAAAAGAGTTCAGGTGCACAGGCATGACCTGGGCCATAGTGCCCACCCCTAGGGCCAGAAAGAGGGGCTGCTTGGTTTGCTGGGGCCAGGCGAGGACGTGAGCGTGAGCGCTGCGTGGGAGCAGGAGCACAACATGCAGGGTACTGCTGCGTGTGAGCAAGGGAGTGTTACAGCTCCTTCCGCTCCTGCCTCTGGCCCCTGAGCTTTGTGTGGCCCAGCATGGAGAAGAGAAAAGGTCTGTCTCAACATTTGTAAGGAAACAAATAAAATATCTTCAGTATTTTAGTGCACTTCAATTTGGCTTTTTTTAGTTGAGAGGTGCTGGCACAAGATATGCTTTCACAGGGAAAACATATTTAAAAAAAAAAAAGCAATAACCCTATCCCAATTAGTCATCTTACATTTATGAAAGCTGCTCTGTGAATAAATGGTGTTTTAAGCATGATTGAATGTCAGACTTCAGGGAGAAAAAAAAATAAAAATCTAAATGAATCAAATACCTTGCAGAAGTCAGTGATAACTTTTACGACTCTTTGGAAATGAAAACAACTAAACCTTTTCTTCTCCTCTTATAGGCCAAAGTTCAAAAATTGGAGAAAGGTCGCTTTTAAACAGACACATTCCATCTGATCATTGTTTAGGTACCAAATGTGAAAGTCATCACAGATTTATGCAGTAGCCACCAATGAAATTCTATTCGATATAAATCAATGAAATTGGATCTATTCAGATTGATGGGGATAGGGGTCAGGGAAGCATGCCCATTCCTCAGCAGTCAAAGTGACAGATTGTGTAGGTTTTCCACAAATCTGACGTGGTTTCTTAATTAGAAACATAAAGGAAGCGGATATACAAATCCCACTGGTATCCGGTGGAAATGAGAGGAGAATGCCAAATGATAAACCAATATTTATAGGGGATTGTTTCCAAGAATTTATTACATTGTTTTTTCATTTAATTACATTGAACTGGTCCTATAGAAATACTATAAAGAATATAAATGAGCTCTTCTTTTAACAAAATCGCAAATTCCATCATTTAAAATGAGCTAATTAGTCTAGCTAAATACATTTGAGATCTGCTATGAAATCCCAAGGCTTAGTCTGCTTACAGAATAATCACCTTAGCTGACATCTCTCAATGGAAAAGTCTAACCTTTATGGGGCACTGGGAAAGGCGATCTCATATATTATTCCAACATTTACAAATCTCTAAGGCAGCTGGATCCATTTTTAGAATAAAATCATGCATATTGCATGATTTGTGTTTCTTTATTAGCATTGAATAAAATAATTGTGTGTTTGTGAAAGAAGGAAGCAAGCAGCATTAAAACTGTTTGCCACAAAAATCAAATCACCTGGATTATTACTATTAGTTTTTAATTTCTTTTTGTGTTAGTTTTTCTAAAAGAAAAACCTTTAGGAAAATACTGTTTTTTTTTTTTATTTTTATTTTTATTTTTTATTTTTTTTAAACTCCACTAGCAGCATTCAGAATCGAATAGGGGCAAATATGTCCCATTTCCTCTCAGTCATATCCTTAAACCAGATTCTGGTTTGATTTTAATTTAATAAAAGCCACCTCGGGAAATTGCTGGAGTCAACACTTACTTTGAAATCAGAAATAGTAGTCAGGAACTACTATTCCAGACCAATGAAAGTGTAACAGCACGTATGAAAACAGACAAACACTGTGAGGCAGCAGAAGATAGTGTATATTTCTAGCAGAAAGAAGTCACGTCAGGCATTCTTCCAAGTACTATTATTGTTAAAAAACAATTTGTATTATAATAACAGCTTAGATTTTTATTTATAGATCCATTTCATTTAAAAATATATGCTACATCTTGTAGAAGAATTTAAACTTGAATTCACAAAAATACTCAGAATTTTATGTCTTATTAAAATTTATATGTCTAAGAAGCTTGAAGGTATTTGCAAACCTTGGCTTTTCAATCAAATTTAAAACAAAAGCTAATGGATACAGTTTGGCAAGAAAATATAAATGAATAGGAGCTATCAATAGTCAGTGTCATTTCATATTTGTGTAGTTTTCCATAGGCAGCACGTAAAGTGAAAGCCCATGTATAGCTACAAGGACTGGGGATGTGGACAGAGATCTTGCCCACAGTGTGGGACAGTGAGGGAAGGAGCTTTACAACCTCTGCCTGAAAATCTAAAGGGTGGGTAATGAAAGGTGGAATCAACCCCTTTACATGGAATGATAGGCAATATGAAGGTAAAGTTTTGAAAAGTTTTCAGGTCTGATACAAAGGAACTTCATTTTGAAATGAGAAAGGGAGCCAAGAAGGACTAGAATCACAGAATCATAGAATATCCTGAGTTGGAAGAGACACTTAAGGATTGAGTCCATCTCCTGGTTCCACACAGGACCACCCAAAAATCAGCCCATGTGTCTGAGAGTATTGTCCAAAGGCTTTTTGAACTCCGGCAGGCTGGGTGCTGTGACCATTGCCCTGGGGAGCCTGCCCCAGTGCCTGAACACCCTCTCGGTGAAGAACCTTTCCCTAACACCCAGCCTGACCCTCCCCTGTCCCAGCTCCATGCCGTTCCCTCGGGTCCTGTCGCTGTCCCCAGAGAGCAGAGCTCAGCGCCTGCCCCTCCGCTCCCCTCGTGAGGGAGCTGCAGGCTGCCATGAGGCCTCCCCTCAGCCTGCTCTGCGCTGGGCTGAGCAAACCAAGGGACCTCAGCTGCTCCTCATATATCTTCCCCTCCAGACCCTTCACCATCTTTGTAGCCCTCCTTTGGACACTCTCTAATAGTTTTATGTCCTTCCTATAATGTGGTGTCCAAAACTGCATGCATTGTTCAAGGTGAGGCCACAGCAGTGCAGAGCAGAGCAGGACAATGACTTCCCTCAATCAGCTAGCAATGTCATGCTTGCTGCACCCCAGGGTATGGGTGGCCCTCCTGGCTGCCAGGGCACGCTGTTGACTTGTACTCAACTTGCTGCCAACCAGAACCCCCAAATCCCTTTCCATGGGGCTGCTCTCCAGCCTCTCATTCCCCAGTCTGTACATAAAAGCCAGGGTTGCCCCATCCCAGGTGCAGTATCTACACTTGCTCTTGTTAAACTTCATGCGGTTGGTAATTGCCCAGCTCTGTAATTTGTCAAGATGTCTCTGCAAGGCCTATCCACCCCTGAGGGAGTCAACAGCTCCTCCCAGTTTACTGTCATCAGCAAACTTACTCAGTGTACCTTCAAGTCCCGTGTCCAATTCATTTATGAAAACATTGAAGAGAACTGGATAAAAACTGGACCCTGTAGAACCCCACTAGTGACTGACCACCAGCCTGATGTAACCCCATTTACTCTAACCCCTTGAGCCTGGCCTATAAACCAACTGTTCACCCGTCACATTATACTCTAGCTGTATGCAGGACATTTTGTACAGAAGGATACTCTGAGAAACAGTATCAAAAGCTTTGCTAAAATCCAAAAAGAACACAACTGGCTTCCCTTGATCAACTAGGTGGTTGTCCCTGTCATAAAAAAAAAAAAAAAAAAAAAGTTTGTTAAACAGGACTTTCCCCTTGTGAACCCAAATTACAAAGAAAAGTATTATGGTCAAAGCAATGGGGCAGAAAAATTACCTATGCAGCAGTATGCTGGATGGAAGTGAAGGACAAGACTGCATTTAACAAAAATAAAAAGAGCATATAGGGAAAATCAAGATATGAGCAAATGAAAGCTGAAGGGAGAGCTTTAACTGCACAGTTGGATACGAAATGTCATGTCTTAGAGATGGTAGGCAGACTTCAACGCTTTTTTCTCTCCTCACTCCTTCATCTAAGTGTGGAAACTTTGAAAGAGATGTGGGAAGATGATTTGTGTTTTATATGGAGTAACGGATAGACAGAGCTGTTATCTGCAGTGATGATGATGGAGAGAAGTGTTCGAAGCTTCGAGACTGATCGTGACATTTCCAAGTACAAAGGAGATATCTCAGATATAAATGGACTTATAAATGATGAACAGAGATGGGTTACAACCAGAAAACATTTTGTGCCCTTTCAGCAGAGAGCTGTTGCCATTTTATTTAGTAACATGTGCCAGGCTGTTTTTTGGCTTTGTGCACCATCACTCATGTTTGTACAGCTGCATGTGCCTTCTCACTCCTCCAGCGGGGTGCTCTTGTCTGTACTGGCTCCTGGAACAGTCCCTTGCTCATCCTTGTCCCCAGACTGCTGGGATGCCCTTTCCATGAGCACTCTTCCATGGAGAAATTACAATCATCGCAGCCCAAACTATGCCAGAAGTTATGCAGTATGGCTGACTGCACAACAGTGCCATGTCTTGTTCAGAAGAAGTACAGATGGACTTAGTTCATCAGGCTAGTTTTGTTTTACTAGACCCAACCTGAGAGCATCTCTATTGGTAGGGGGAATCGAGGGGGTAAAAGGAAAAACGTAGAGGAGGAAGTTTGTAAAAGAAACCTCCAGAACAAATCACAAGCTTAACTAACTCTTCATCAAGAAACAACTCTACCCTAAGCATCCACCACTGCATTTTTACTGCCAGCCAGAAAAACTGCGATAGGCAATTTTCTGTATTATGCAGCAAGCCTGGCTTTCTATCCACAGCAGGCCGTGGGACTGATTGGATCAATTTTAGCTGTTATATAGCACTTCATACATACTAATCAATCATCCTATCACTAAGGAGACACAAACAAGCATGCTGCCCCTGTTTAACAGGGACAATTAGGGCCAGATTGTTTTATGAAGCTCTACACTCATCGTGAAAGTCACACCTTAAAGCTCTCCTGATTATTAGTATTTATTATCTGCACTGCAGTACAGCCTGTTCACCCCAAGCCTCAGCTGTATTAGGTGCTATATATAAAAGCAGAACAAAAAGATGTTCCCATGCTCCAATGAGCTTATTCTGATCTGGCTGCTTAGCAATATTGAAGTGTTTTGTTGAATAATAAGATTGAATAAACAGACAAGGTATGTGGCATGTACTCAAATATTTTTTAATGAAAATTTCTGACCCAAATGACCCTTGAAAGGTAGAAGCTGTCATTCTGAGAAATGCGTATGGACAGGCGTCATCCTTTATGATGCAGAATCTAACACGTTTTCAAAGTGCTGGCACCAAAAGTAAGAGAGACTTGGGGACAAGTTTTGGCATAAATATTGAGGAAAACTGCCTAAACACTGGAAGAAACTGAAAAGTTTACACCTTTTTGAGAATTTAAACTAACCTACAGTGCTTTAGGGTATTTTCCTTTAGAATAAATATTCTGTCTTATATGGCACTGTACAATACATATAGCAGAGGATACCATTTTTTGAGAAAGCAAATAAGCCTCATGACACAAATTCTACTCAGTGCGCTCATGCAAACATTCTTCATATTGAATCCAATAGGGCAACTTATGAAAAGTAGAGAAGAGAATTCGGTCCATTATGTAGCTATCAGATTTAAATTACACCAATAACTGAGATGCATGGGGTATCAGTGACAGGAACACTGGACCTAGAGTGTATGATTACTCAATTACTCCAATGTCTGTTGGATGCTTAAAGGCTAAAACAATTTTGGGTTCCTTCCAGTCAGTGCATATCACTGTCAGCTCTTCAGATAGTTTACCTTTCCCAAGAAGCTTTTGCTTACCTTATCACCTTCCCAGATCTGCTGCTTGCATTCTCCAATTACTGCATTTAACTGCAAGCCACGTTACATATACTTTACACTTCATCTTTATCTGTTCCATTTCGGTGATGTGATAGGCAAACATCTTAAACTTACAGCAGTGGGCTTTAAGTCACTGACATCTTATATTTATTTCCCCAAAAGCTTTCAGTTTTAGCAGGAGCTCAAATGGAGCTCTGAGAAAGTGGAGCAGGGAGCCGTATCCACAGCTGTGAAGACAGTTTGGCAAATGAAAGTATTCTTAAACGCAAGGCAAAAGGGGTAAAAATCTGTACTTCTCTTTGTAGTTCTGAGCAAATTCATGAAGGAGATCACAAAACTGAGAACTGAAAAGAGAGCTGAAATGGCCGATAATCTAAAAAAAAAGAATAACAAAAAAAAGGAACATGTGAAGCAAGGGGTCTAATTAACCGAAACAATTAAAACAAGTCTATAAAAAAGAATATATTCATTGGAAAGATTTATTAATAGTATTGTTATTCCTATTTTTAAAAAGTCTTAAAGGAAATCAGCTTTCCACAGAGTGAGCCAGAAATAGGTATTTCTTCCATTACACATTTTTATCTGATTTAGGTTCATCCCACAGTACCACTGTTTGAAATGTAATGCATCATTCAGGGAAATAACAACTAACCTGTAGATTGTCTATAAAAGGAATGTGATTAATACTTAATAACCAAAATCAAACTTGTTCATAGTTCTGGTTTGTCACATGGGTCTTGAACATACTTCTGTGTGCTTATAAAATGAATCCATAACCAAGTGGCTTCTAATTCCATATGCATTTTGAGCATCAGTCATTGCTTCTTGGTTTGTTGTTTTTCTGAACACTTCTGCTCCAAATCTAAAGGAGCAGTTATGTAGTAAAAATTTAAAAATTTTATTAAACGCAAGTGAGACAAACTTATCACAGACAATATATGCAAAATCTTCATTATCAATAAAGGGAAAGAAGAAGAAAGTCAGCAATGAATACAAAATAAATTATTAAACTGCTTTTCTAATATTATTATATTATTTAAAATACTGTTGTAACATGAGATAATAATGGACACATTGAAAATACCACCTAGAAGAGGGGTTTTTCACATAACTCTAGAGTACTTCTAATCCTTATGCCTTCAGGGCAAGAGTTCAGGCCCACAAAGCTATTCTTTGAGGGCTAGAAACTTAAATACCTCTTCAGAGCTAGGCTACAGTCAGAACTGTGTCTCTACAAGAGACTTTGTAGGCACTACATGCACTGGTTTATGTCCCTCTTTGAGTGAGTGACATGAGCTCAGAGAATATTCTTCTTCAGGGAAGTACCTAAGCATTTACCTGACCATAAACAAATGCTTAAACGGTGCTGGCTGAAACAGCGTGCTTTCTTGAGAGGGTACCATCAGAACTACTGGTTGCTTAGCAGCTTTGTAGATCATATTATTCCTGGAGGTCACCCTATTTAAAATTAAAGGCACGAAATTTTAAAATATCATGTCCAAGTCACACACACGCACCCCACCCATGTGTACATAAAACTCAGTTGTATGAATTCATGGAGTGCCTTGCCCAAAAAGGCCATATAAATGCACTCCATTATTCACAATTTAAGGAAAAAACAGCTCTCTGGATAGTTATATTAATCATTGATTGGAACTTTTCAGACTTTACAGCTGGTAATCCAAAACCTGCCTCAAATTAGGAAAAAAAATGGATGTGGTAGTAGTTAATATTAAATTGGAATTATTCTGATTGAACTATTTATCTGGTAGTGTTTCAGATAATTAAACTGAGCTCTGAGTAATACGAAAGGGTATAGTTATGGTCAGTTTTTTATCTTCCAGCACTGCAGGGCTGTTGGGACTTGAAAATTATATGCAGGCAGGTTTGGAAGGGGTCCAAGGTAGACCACACCGGACTCAGTAACATCTGGTGCATAGGGCTTCGATTTTTTAAAAGTGTGTCCTGACAGCTGTAAAATAGCAATGACATACATCTCTGAGTAAAGGCTAAATGTAAAGCTGGCAGCAAGTTAAGTGTATGACATTTGGAAAGGCACTGCTCTGGTCTCAAAGCTGGGTACAACCACCCCGGGATATACGCAAAGACATTCCAGTTATGCTGTAAAGAATTTGTTTTACATCGGGCGAATGGGAAATAGTTGTAAAACCTTCATCTTTGACCAGCATTTCTCCTGCCTCTCTTTCATGTTTAACAAGTGGAAGAAGAAAAAAAAAAAAAAAAAGAAAACAGTTCTAATACTTTGGGCCAGCACCGGGAAGTTACTGACGACATCTAGGCGACCTCAGAAACTGGCACTGTGGTATGAAGTGCTGATATGCATCAATCTAATCACTGAATTTGAACGGTTATATTTTTTAGCTTTCAAATAAGATTTTTATAATGTGTATGCAACTTCTCCCATAAATGGGGTCTGTACTTTTATCCACATCGGTGTTTAAACATGCCGTTGCTTTATCCAGTGAATCCATAAAATTGCCTTCCTGTCTCTCCTCTAGTGCCCAAAGCAAAGCGAGGTGAAAAGAGATGCTGCGACAGGCTGAGGGCAGCCTCCTGCCGTCCCCTCGTCCCCTCGCGCCTCGCCACTGCTGGCACACTGCCCCGTCATCAGGGATGGCTGTCAAGGGGGGAAGGAAGACGGCAGAAGTCAAAGTTTATCCCCATACGTTTCTGGCCAACTCCAGTGGCAAAATGTGTATTTTCTCATTTTGTCCACTTCCCAAATGTTTGCTCCACTCGCTTGCTGCATGCAGCCTTAAATAGAAATGCCTCCGGGACAGGTATCACGATATACATCCCTGAGCACCCTGAGTGGTGCAGTGCCCCTGCTTCGCTGCGATGGTGCTGTGGAGGCAGGAAACAGCATCTTAGCTGATGTATGGAAAATTCCCTAAAAAGGCTTCTTTCTGTATTTAGAAAGAGGTGGAGGGAAGAAAAGAGATGGCTCTTACAAAGCAATAATGAACTGACGTATTTGATCACTAGTCAGAACTGGAAATATAGAGAATTTCAAATTTTCATTAAAACAAAACCAACCAACCAAAACCAAAACAACACAACAAATGATATTTTCATGATAAAAAAAAAAAAAAAAGAAAAAAAGGAAAAAAAAAAAGAGAAAGAATAATTTTCTGTTGTTTGAACTGCAAATTTCTGGTAAGAAAAAGTTCTGGTGAGAAAAAGGATTTTGGCAAATATATATCTCTATCTATCTATCTATCTATCTAGATATCTAGATATCTATCTAGATCTATCTATCTATCTATCTATCTAGATATAGATATCTTTCCTAAACAAATTAAAGTCAACCATGTCATTAAAACCATAGACTGCCTTAAAAATAAATTATTCATTTGGGTCTTTTCAGGTTTGTGCATGGTCAGTTTTACCATGCCTCAAGAACCGTCGGCTGTTCTTGGGGGTCACTGCAAGACATACGCAGTGGGATGGGATGGCCTCAATCTCAGCCTTCCGAGCTAGCTTCCGCACATCCAACACACATGCTGGAACCTCAGAGCACAAAACTAAACAGGCTGAAGTTGTTCATTTGTTTGTTTAATAGGGCCAGTTCAGATGTCTATTAAATAAATTCAAATTGATTTGCCTTATCTGTACCCGACCACACTGGAATCATGAGAAAAATGGCAGAGGTCCCTAACGGGGGAGTTCTCACCACACTAAATTTTAGTGTTTTGCCACTTCATTGCCAGGACATGAGGAGCGAGCAAAGCACAGAGGCTGGGCTCCCGGGGAGGCACAGCAGGGCAGCTTGCGCAGGGCGAGGACTCGGCTTTAGCACTTTGAAAGAAAGGGGAAGGTGAGGAGGAGTTTCCTCGTAGCTAGAATCACCATGAAATGGATGTATTTTCTTTTTACTGAAGCTCATAGCTGACCTAAATGCATGCCCTACATGTCTGAGACAGTAACTACTTACCAAAAAAAAAAGCAAACCTGTGATAAGTAAAACATTTTCTCTTACTCGTCACCTGAAAGGCCCATGGGATCCTACTCAGAGCAAACCCCTCCCAGCTACACACTGGCTTGAGTGCACAGTGAAGTTCCAGCTACGCTAATTAAGTCCAGTTAATATCTCAGTTAAGCATGGGCTGCATATGTGCAACGGGCTGAGTCATCTCTCCTTGGGACTCTGTGCGCTGAATCCTTTTTCTTCTGCGTTACATGAAATATAGCACTTTTTTGTTGTGGTCCTGAAGAAGCCGCTGTGTGCAGCCCTCGGCAGGCAAGGCAGGGAGCTGGGCACACTAACCCCAGCATCACACCAGTGTGTGTAGCACCAGGCCCGGCTGCCTGGAAGCTGCTTTACGAAGCTCTGAGACAACTTTGAGAAATACCCCAACAAAGCACCTGCAAGATATGCTCACTCCAGAAATATATATATTTATTTTTCATTTACCAGCGTCTGAAACCATTAGGTCAGCAAATAATATCGTTCCTGAAAATGGAAAAAAATAAGCCAAACCATTTTCCTTCCAAAGTCTGAAACAAAATTCCTAGGCTGCGAACATCGCCAATTTTTAACCCGCAATTACGTTTTTGCTGTGTTTAAATCTAAACTTATTGCAAACTGTGACTCTTTTTTTTTTTTACACCATATCAACTCCATACTTAAAACTCAGTCACTATTTCCAGTATGTTAGATTGGTTATACCAGCAGTGGTTTACATTAAGACCTTAAAAAGGGTTAAGGAACTATTTACAATAGGAATGCTCATTGCAAAGGTTAAGCAGGGAGAAGTAAAAATGCAAGAGCTAGAAACGGTATCATTTGTCTTCAGAGCACAAAATTGCCTATGGAAATACTCCACTGCTGAGCAAACCTTTCACAATGTCCAGGGTAAAGGATGAGCGAGAGTTTCACTATTAAGAAACGGGACTCAGTAATAGGTCTGGCACTGCTGCATGCCTCCTGTCTGTGCAGGAGATGAAAAGGTGAAGAGATAACAAAGGACTGAAAAGGTGAAAGACACAGAGTTTTGTGCACACTTTCTCAGGATACTCTGGACAGGATCTGACCTAGGGGAGAAAAATTCATCCCTCCTTCAAGGTCCCCCACGTACACCATCTTTTAAAAGGTCAGGCTTTACAGTACTAACAGCTTATTACTTTCACTTCTTTTTCACTTCTACATGGAAAATGCTATTATTACTAGAAAAGAATTTGCAGCTTTTCTTCCCCATCTGAAAATATTCTTCCTGATTTGAAACATAGGGAGCATGGAAAAGGTCCAGCTACAACCTGAAATACACACCAGCTCCCACGTAATACCACAGCCGGGGACAGCTTTACACTGACCTGTAATTCCAGAAAGGACCGATCAATTTTCCTAAGGCCCAAATATCTCGAAGGTCAAGAAAAAGGCGAACGTGCTTTCTATAACCAAATTTGAAAGGAATAAAATAATGACAAAAAACCACATCACCTGTAAGTGCATTCACTCAGTAGCATACAGATGCTCACTCATAACAATGAGCTGAGATGAGGGTCTTCTCTATAGCTTACCCCTATGTTACAGAAGGATACTGGATGGAAAAATACAAACCCTATTTCTAGACAGTACTTCCAAGGCATGCCCAAACCCACTTATAAACCCAGACTCACTTCTTATTCATGCTGGGTGGACACAAGAAAGCCCCTGCTCAAAGACACAAAGCAACTCATTCTTGTGAGCAGCTGTATTGAGAGAAGGCCTGGGCTCTTGGGAGCGTGGGTCAAAGCATCCATCAGCACGCACCTGCCACAGGTGACCACAATATTACAGAACAGAGGCCCTTTGGTATTTTTGGGATCCCTTCCTTTGTTGTCAGTGGATGTTTTTGATCATGCAAATATCTGAAAGGAGGGTGTCGAGAGGATGGAGCTGGTCTCTTTTCAGTTGTGTCCAGTGACAGGATGAGAGGCAACGGGCACAAAATGAAGCACAGGAGGTTCTGGCTTCATATGAGGGGGCACTTCTTCAATATGAGGGTTGCCCAGAGAGGCTGTGGAGTCTGCTTCTCTGGAGATATACAAAACCTGCCTGGATGTCATACCGCACAATGTACTCTAGGTGATCCTGCTCGGCAGAGGGTTGTACTAGGTGATCTTCAGAGGTCCTTTCCTACCTTGGCTGTTCTGTGACTCTGTGATGCCTCTAACCAGCTTGCATGGAGCACCAAGGGTCCCTCACCTCATGGCGAGCTCTGTTGTTGTGCTCAGGCATGCTTTTACTGCATTGCTGGGAAGAGGGAGAGCCTGACAGACACGTAAGATTTCGTGTCATTATGAGTTTGCTCCTTCCCAAAAGACAGGAGCTTTTGCTGCTTTCTGTAGGAAGAACTGCAACTTTCATATGTAAAACCTTTGTTCATATGTGACAACTGAAATCATATCCCAGCCACAGTTATCAATCCAGCACCTACCTCCAGACACACTACCTGCTTAACCAAAATGTGTTTCGGGTCAACGTAAACTGAATGGAAATCCATACAGCAGTGTACCCCATGTAATTACAGTGGATTAGATTTACTTTCCCATTTAGTTTACACTGTTGAGCATTCAACAATGCCACGACAACCTCCACCCATGAATAAAATATGTTGCTGTTGGATCTCCTCCTTGGAGATCTTAAAGAGCAGCTTCTTGGTGCTGTTCCCAGCACAGTGATCTATGGTGGGTGAGCTCCTTGGCTGAGTCGGGTACTACATGAACAATTTAACCAGATTACCCGGATAATTATTTTCATAGTTTCACCTCTCCCAACATCCATATATACAGTTGTAAATAAAATTATGATCAAATAGAAGCTCTCAGTATGGGTTTAAAATAGCTTTTAGTCCATGCAAACCTGATTACTGTGTTTTCTCGACAGTTGCATGGAAAAATAAGGCAGCGGGTGACACGGTGAGAACACAGCAATGTCTCTGAATGACTTTTGCAGAAAGATTCTCCTTAGCCTGAATCCTGCTCTTCAACTCATGCTAAAGCAATATTCCCCATTAAAAAACACGTAGGGTGGGAGGAGAAAGGTAATACGGCACCAGACATAACACATTATAGAAGTGTATGGTTGCAGCCCTAACTGCATGACCTTGACAAGCAGATGACAAGGCTTAGCCCATTCTCATCCTAAAAAGAATTCGGTTTTCTGCTACACTTAGGTCAAACCCCTCCAGTTCCCAGCGAATCCTCTGAGATATCATGAGCAGGCACAGAGAGACATGCAGCGTATCGGTCACTATGCCTTCCACATACTCCACTGGGCATCTCTGGGTCACGTTAACTCACTGGTTTCACTTCTGAAGGTGGCACAAAGCTGGCATTCAAAAGCATCTTGGGTCTCAGAGCTTCACAAGCTCACGGGGGATTTATCCCCAGGGCTGAAAACTCCTGTACAGCTCGGCTGGAGGGAAGGCTACCGCGCAGTGAACAAACACAGCAAGTTCTGATATACTATACCTCATCAAGTAGATGGTTTATCAGGGCTTAAACCTCACTATACGCCATAAACATGTCCTTTAAAAGAGCCACTCATAAACTGGAAACAACACATCCTGCAAGGGGAAAGTGTGGCCTACAGTTAACGTATTTATTCCTATCTAGCGTACTACAGACGTCCTGATCTTTACAGCATTACATGTTTTGAACCTTTTCAGTAAAGTGGAGGTTTCTCATTTCAGTCTAACTGCTGTTAATCTGTTCCAAATGTTAACATTGCAAATAAGGTCTGGTTACCATCTCTGCCCCAAGTCGATAATAGGAACAGAGCTGATCAGCATCTGGTTTAGTTCAGAGTACAACTTGCTGCCTAATACTGCAGAATTTGGGTTGGAAGATCGTTGCATTTCATGAACACCACAAAAAAAATTAAACTAACAACACTCACATACAGTCATGTGTCATTATTTATTGCTCTATAGGCTTGCTAAAGATGGAATATCGCATTACTAATTTTGGCAAATTCCAGCACACATAAACAGGCCAAAACCTCTTAACATAAATTATACCAGAGCTGCCTAATGATAATTAAAAAAATTCAGTTGCTTATTTTCCAGACTTAAGATGGAAAAATAGTTTAAAAATAAGACAAAATTTTAAATCAGTTTCTTATTTTGTCATGTACTTTAAACACTTGAATTGTTATATGTCCGATTCATTGCAAGGTACTTGATAATACAGCACTTTGAATGCATAGAAAACCACAGTTACAATTAAAAATGTCCTAAAATGGATTTATAAAATACAAATTAGTATTTTAAGGGAATACAATCATTGCCCTAAAACTCACTAAACCAGGTTCACATCTACATCAAAATAAAAACTCTTGCTAAGTTAAATCAGAGCTGAATCTGACCCCCAATATACAGAATGATCCATCTGAGGATTAGCTGTGACCCCTCTAAGATTCTGAAACACTTCTCCCTTTTCCTTCAAGCACTTTTTATACTTTATTTGAAAAAAAACCTTTTACTGTGTGATCTATCTTTTTGCAGGTTGAACCTTTAAAAGATTCTGCAAACAATATATTTTAATGACTTTTTTTTTTCTTAATCTAGATGGCAGATTATCCTTTATAAACTCAATTAAGACTACAGGATCAAAGGCTCTTGACAGGTATAGAAAATAAACCATGAATAAGTAATGAAAGTTTTAGGTTAGTAAGACATTCTAATTTATACCCATCAACTATTCATAATAAAGTTAAATTTGAACAAAAAAAAAATAATCACCTCAAACACTGAAAGACTTTTTTTTTTTTAACAAATGCACAGAATGGTTAAAACATCTGGAGTCTGTATAAAATGTACGTGAATTCTGCCAAATTTACCCTACACTTCCCTGTCACCTTAAGTCCTGACTGCGGTGACCCACATGACATAAATTTCTTGTTACCTGTGAGAAGTGGCTCGACACAGAAATTACTTCTTTCCCCAGGCAGATGTAGCTGGTTGGTCAGCCAACTAGTAATACAATATTTATGATGTTAAACAGGATAAAACTGGTAAGTGCTGTATTAATTTCGTGGCAACACCTCCAAGCAGCAACTTTTTCTGCACAACAGGTCCCATTGATCCTATTCTGCACTAGAGAAACCTGAAAGAGAAGAAGCCCAAGCTACTGAACTGCTTTCAGTTGCAAAGCCAAGTCACCAACATAACTCAGTAAGTGGCAGGCTTCTTCATGCTAATGACAAACGATGCCATCGCCCACATATTAGCAAGATTTCTCTCATCGTAACAGATGGACTAATTCCTCTTCCACTCTGCAAGAGGAAAAATAATTCATCAAAGATCATTCCCAGCAAACTTACCTCTTTTCTGCATACAGATTTCATCAGAAAGATTTTAAGGCAGGTGAGATCATACCCTCACAGGCTGAATGCCTCAGGAGGTAAGACACCTTCCTGATACCACAAAACCCAGCATTTACAGGTGTCTTTTACAGAAAGATGGACATAATGAGGAAACCTATTAACTTCACCTAGCTAAAATCACAGAAAAAATAAAACCCACCAACCTTAAGCAGGTATGAGAAATCAACTTGTTTTTAAAACAACTGTCGTTACTATAAGGCACCTTCCTTACCAGCACCAGCTACGTGCCTTTGCCCTCCAAGCCAAGTGACAACACTAGAAGCAACATGCCAAGGTAATTGATTGTCAAGATATGAATATGCATCCATATGCCTGATATATTGCTCAGTTTATTCAAGCTATCACGTCAGCAGTTTGCTGATGTATTAAGCTCTCCATGAAAGAAATGCAAAGCGCCTAGGCGATGTTTCTTCTCCTTTCAAGCTGCCAAGAGAAGTGAGATTTATGAGGCTGGCCCATCTCTCCAGCTCCTACTGGTTCATACAAAAGCGAGGACTTCTTGTCACCTTTCTCTTCCTCTACACTCCACAGAAGTCATTTTCTATATATTGTTTACATAATAGAGAACTTCATTTAAAATTACCAGAAGCACTGTTCCCTGACGTTTTTTCTTTTTGCGTTCTTATGAAGGAAGGGAGGGAAGGAGGGAGGGGAGGAGGGAGATCTCTGCCAAGCCAAAGTATTTCCTGGCGTCTCCCTTTGCCATAGCCATTACCTGAGCTGAAGCCTGCCCCTGCTAACATCTACACGCGTAACAGCTTTCCTGGGTTACCATCAGTGGATAAAAGCCAGGATCCAGGCTCTGCAGAGACAGCAAGGAGCTTCTTCCCCTGGTGCATCTGCACTTGAGGACCCCAGGCTGAATTTGGTCCCTGTAGGTGGCTCTGTCTGTACTGCTCCCTCTCACATTTTCGCTTGGGGACTCGCACTTAACAGCCACCACTCCCGAGGCAGCCTCCTGCCTCGAGTCTGCTCTGAAAGCACAGCTTCTCCTCATTCTCCTCTCCTGGGACACACTCGGGAGATGCCTCTTCCTCCAGAGAGGGAGAAGATGATGGCTGGTATAGGAACCATTTGCTGCCCAAGCTACACACAAACCCTGGCCCTTCTCCCCAGCTACTGCAGGAACAGAGAGCTGTGCACAGAGGAGGCAGGCAGGCTGCTCGGGATGAACAGCTCACCTCTGCCTTTTCAGACACAGGCAAAGTTCCATAAAATTTTTGATCCCAGGCAGCCTCTGGCTTTCCCTGCTGTCCTGAGCTGCCTCAAAGCTCAGCAGACCCATTCACGTCCTTACAACACAATGCACATTAGCAAACAAAGGGAGCAAGTACAGATTTCTCATTTTTCCTTTCTCTGTAAAGTTCCAGATTTGTTAAGAGAAAAAGATGTAAATGGCTTGTTTTCAATGCCGCCAAGCCACTGCATGTTAAAGAAATTGTAAAGTCCACGTCCTGGTTGTGAAATATCACAATTAGTGTTGTCATTAGGAACCATAAAAGCTCGATGATTTTCAAAATAAAATAACAAATGAAAAGAAAAAAATGGTTCACTGAAGCTTTCTCAGGGTTGGGTTTATTTTAGAGAACTTTTGCAAGAGAGAAACCCAACCTATCAAAGCTAATTGGCCACTCTCTCCTATTGAGCTCTTCCATTTTCCAGCCATCAGTGGGCCAGAGACTGACTCAGCAACACGATGGTTGGGTCACTTGCCGGGAATAAGAGAAATTCAAGTTCAAATTCTCTCTTAATCAGGTAGACGACTAAACTTAAATCTTGATCTCCTGCAGCCCGGGGAAATGAGTCAGTCATTAGGTTACTGGTAATCCAGTGCGGATTTCAACCTTGTGGGTACTGCTTTTTTAGCAATGAAAAGGTTTCTGTTTTTTTCCTCAAGTGGAACAAAAACACGTCAAACTTCAATTTTATTGTAAAACAGAATTCTTGCCTTCTGGCCAGTCCTCAATAATATCATTTCCCATTTAAATAGCCTTCTGTATTCAGAGTTCGAAGTGGGACCTCCCTCCCTCCCTCCCAGCCCCGTGGTGAAACCGAAGAGTTAGCTCCACCACTTTCTGCAGCTCCCTGGGGACCTGATGGCAGGCGGGATCCTCCTTAAGCCTCCTGCCCTTCTGTTTCGTTTACTTGAAGCGATCAGAAGTAGGTGAAGATAACCAACATCTGGCAGCCTTCTGATATTTTTTGTTCGCTGCCAAAGAACACACCCGCAGTCCTCACCCACCACTGAAAAGGAAATGGGACAAAACAACAGCAAAAAACCATCAATCACCCTGGAGCGGGTAGATGTCATCTCTCAGTTCTCGTGCATGTCATGGATGACCACGCTGTAAGGACAGAAACCCTGCCCCAAAGAACCACAGCAAAAGATGCAACTGGTGGGATGTAACAGGAAAGAGGCTGCAGGAATGAAAGGAGTGTGAAGAAACATCCAGGCAGCTCCACGGCACAGCACAGCCGGTTTTACATCTTCTGTATTTCAAGTAGACCTTTTACCTCACTAACTTCTATCATTTTCCAGTCTCTGCAGCTGTCCTTGCATTAATTTGGTTCAGGATGTTATTCTTACTGCATTAATTACCAATCACATCTGGTGCTTTCTTCCTATGGTTTGACACATAGATGGCCATACATGAAAATGTATTTTTCAATAGCTTACAAATACACAGACAGGGACATTTGGACAACTACCCATTCTGCTTCAATTTAAGAGTCTTGTAAATGAAAGATTAAAAAAAAAAAAGTTGGTGCCTAAATTTAAGAATCAAATTCATGTCTAAGCACTTAAGCACTTGAATATGTGGTCTGATTTGGAAAAAAATAAAATAAAAAAAATTGGAATCAAGAAAGTACCAGCAAGGCCAAATGGAAGCTGATGACGTGAAGAATTCAATCCCTTACTTCATTGTCTAAGTAGCAATTCAGAAATAGGGCCTCAGAGCTCATTTAAAAAAAAAAAATAGAATAAAATAAAATATTTGTATGTATACTGGCTAGAGCTGGAGAAAATAATTCAGATCACTGATCCCCTTTGAACTGGCAAATCGCTGGATTTTTTTTTTAGAAAGCACTATTCCTATTATAAAGGCATTCAGAAGATTGAATAACACAATTAGGCATAGAAAGAACATGCAAAATGTTGCTCCTGTCCTAAAGGCATGTGTTACAGTGGGGTGACAAGCCCCACCACCTTGGCCTGGGTGCTTTCAGCTTGGAACCCACTCGAGACACTGATCCTGTACTAACATACCCCTCACTGGCCTGCTAGACTGGCACCTGTCAAAATTCCCTTTCTGATAAATAGTTAAACAGCTGAAACCCAGATACCAGCCAACCTAAATGAACCTTCTTCACAGAGGGCTTCTCCCCCCCCCCCCCCAACTTTACAGAAAGGGGCCTGACGAAAAACAGCCATAAATCTCCTGCTGGACTTCTTCATCCGATTCTCTCCCAAAGTGATGGCATTATGCATCGATTTGCTCTCAAGTGACACCACCTACATCTCTGCTTCACTCAGTAGATGGTTTGTGTATAGGAAAGCCCTGATGTTCCTTGAAACTACTCCGATAATAGGCGTAGCCCTTTCTTTCATATGGCAAATCAGGCTCAAAATTACTCGAATATAGGAGCTTCCCAAGAGGAGTGAAATATCCGTATTAGCAAAGGTTCCTTCCTCAGTCTGGGCGGTGCCTCCACTTAACTAAATCAGTTTACTTAAAAGCTTATTAGTTTCTGGCTCCATACAGACATCACATTTCTGGGAAGTTTTGATCAAAAAGCCTGGCACGGCTACAATTACAATATTGTTACAATTCACTAACTGTTCTCGGTATGTTCAGAACAGAAATTGTGTTCATTTTATATACAATTCATCTCAATTTCAGCCAGCACGACCAAGGTATTTACTTTATTTTCAGAATTTTCATTCTCTCTCTGAACCCTTCAAATATATTTCCAGCTTACAATAAAGCTTGCTAAAAAGTCATGCCCAAACAGCCCATAACTGTTCAAAGAAAAAAAACATAAAGGAATAAGAACAGGGATTAGAGAATTATAAGGACACAGCATCTACTGACTTTCAATAGGCCTATTAATATTTTTTCATGTTTTTCATTCTTGATTCTAAGAAATAAAACAAACCGCAGTGGCTGTCCAGGGGAGGAGGTACTGTTCTACTGGGTAGCTTTCTTACGTGCTGCCCACACCGTGATCTATCCACATTTACCGGTTTCCAAAACCTAAACTGAAACAAACCATCTCAGACGGCCAGTGACAGCTTTGAGTGTTGTATCTGTACATAATGGAATAAAAAACACAAACCACCTTGTCAGACACACCACTGTGTCAAGCTCAATTACCTAAATAAACACGAGTAATGGTTAATTTTACTTGCTGCTCACTTTTTCGAAACTGCTTCAGTGTCAATTTTTGCAGTCTCTTCCCTGGAGGACTACATCTGCCTGGTTTAAAGTTTCACTTCCAAACACCACGTCCAAAACTGAAAAACTTGCTGCAGAGGAAAAAAAAAAAAAAAAAGTATAAATTTGAGAAAAATATCCTTCATTCTTTGGGGAAAACTGGCCTTAATCCTAAGAGGAGTCTTATTTATGGGCAAGTAGTATTTCTGTTGCCAATGCAAATAGGTCACGACCTGCAACAATGGAAGCCCATCAATAGTTTTTCCCAAGGGAGCAGTCACTCTCAACGTGTCTTTCTCCACTGGCAGCCCTGAGGCAGATGACTCCGTGCTAGCCAAATGGCATGACGAGCCCGAACAGCAACAAGGTCATATTGAAAATGGTTAAAATACATGGGGCTGAGGAGAAAGACATTTTTTTCACATTTTTTTTCTTGATACAGCCTTACACCTCTCATTGTTTATGCAATGCAAAAATGCATCATATTTTGTGATTTTCCGCAGGGAAGACAACTACCGGACCCATACTTACACAAGCTGAAAAGATGCCTCTTCAGCCATCCCTGTGCCCTTGGATAAATGGCTTCCCGTCTGGAAATGTTTTCACTTAGTTTTTTACTTTATGCACTTTCTCCCACACAAAAGATGTCCCAGTGATCGCAAGAACTAAACTACAGACAGCACGAGTAACACATCTTCCTATACATGTGCACATTGTTCAGCATAAAATCCACTCACATTCTTTGTCAAGCCCCGACAACGAACCGAGCAGACTGCAGACACATAATAGGACAGGTCTGCTGTCTGATGCGCTTTCAGTCCAAGGCAAAAGGCTGTGCTTGACCTCTAGGTGCACCGAGTCAAGAAAGTGCACAATCTTCACAGACTCAGGATCAAACCAGCAAACTGACCCACCTCTACCCTCAGGATTTTGCACCTAGCACCAGTGAAACTAGCAGGGTTGTACATCGGCATGAATTCTGCAAGGGTCCTGCTGTGCAGAAGCCAAGAGGCACTTCCCAAAAGGGAAGTGCAAAGGGCAGTCCCTAGCAGGGGCAGAGTCCTGCGGGCAGATTCACGCTGATTCAACCCTGCCAGGCTGGGGGGAGATTCACCAGCTGGGTCTCTGGCCACCTACTCTGTGGACTCTGGGCTGTGCTGTCCAGTCTCATTCAGCCCTGTTCAGTGGGCTTGGAGCCTGCACACCAGGAATGCTCTCCTGTGGGATCCTACGTGCAGATGAATGGTGTTCTCTTTGAGACTTGCCACAGAAAGTCCTACTGTGGCATAGAGGTTGAACAGGCATTTGCACTGCCCTTTCTGCATCCTAGACAGGCATTTAGAGGATTGCACCACTATATACAGAAGGGGGGACTTTGTCATCACACAACAAACTAAGTTTACCTATGAAGTATACTGATAAAGATTTTTCATTTCACATTCAGTATCAGAAAAACAACTCTGCCAGTTATGTTTTTGAAGAGGCAGGTAGATTACTGTCTCCTTATTTCTGAAAACTATTTTGTGGGTTAAATCCAACTTCCAGCTGGTGCTTATCAAGAAGATACAGATCTCTAAGCATCAGAGAGATAAGACTGAGGACTAATTTCAGATACTTTTTTCTCCACAAAGACTCAAATATCTGTAATTAAACAACTGCTAGTCCTACAATTCCATTCAAGCACTGAGCAATGCAAGTAAGAACAGGTCTGGAAACACTGCTTAAGCAGTAGTAGTTTTCTAGAGGAAAAAGTCCCAACATCAAAGAACTGTTCTAATGCTCCCCTCTCCAATACCAATGTGAGTAAGGGTAGGAGAACTGTCCTGTCCCCGAGCTTCAGGGTAAGAGCACATTGCACAGCACTGTCTAACCAAAATCTGTATGTTTTAGATTTCAATGGAGTGTTGGTTTCACAGCTGAATACATGGAAGCTCTTGAGTTACAAGAAGAATTATTATTGCAAACCTGACTACAGCTACAGTTGGTGTTCTTGGAAGATGACTGTGCAAGTAACAAGAAGCTAACAATTTCATGCCAGTAAGTCAAGTTTAATTTGCTTTCCTTTTCCCCTCCCTTCTAAAGCTGGCTGAAATACAAGTTCCACAGTAAATGCAGTGACTAGCAAACATGGATGCCATCACAAATACAATGCTGCCAAGAGGAAGTCCTCCGTTGACTAATAACAGAGTTTCCAATAGCAACTGCAAGATATTCTGGGCACTGAACTGAAGAGATTTAGGGATATATTCTAAACAAGATGTGCTTTCTGCGACTAGAGAATATGCATTGTATAACATTTGGACAAAAGGTTCTTAAAATTCAGCAGTAACTTGTATTACAAAGGCAGAATCAGAGGATTTGCAGGCTCTTCCATGACCTTTACTTTAACAGATAACACTAAGCCCTCCTCATCAAGCCTGTTATGAAAGCACAGATGCACAAAATAAAGATACAAGTCATTGCTACACTTTCAGCATTGCAAAGGCCTCAAATTTTTTCTGTCAACTGAGACAATATGAAAGCACAGCCTTTTATTTTGGAAAGAGGAGATGGCATGCTTGGTAATTTTTTATGCAGCATTTGTTGCTGTCAAAGTACAATACAGAACATAATCAAGTTCATTTGTTAACTAAGTAACCCATTCTTTGAAAACATACTCTCTAACGCAAGACAGCGTCAGCAACGGATTATAAAATCATTTACTAGAAGTGGAAAATGAATTTTGAAAAGATCACATTCTATCAGAGCTTCTCCTCTGTATCCTCTGTACCCTTTGCTTGCTCAGACTGCAGGGCATTTCACACAGTTACTTCCCCTGCAGATGCAGGAATTCCTTTTTTTTTTTTTTTCCTTCTTCTTCTTCTTCGAGTACAGAAAAAAATAATGAATCCCCCATTGCTGCAATTCAATAGTTGTATCAAAGGCCACCCGTGGATTTTCGTAAGAGTAATTTACTTTATCTTTGAAGTAAATACAGATTTGTCAGAAATATTTGCTAGGTCAATTTGTAAGCTCAACTACGTGGGAATTATGCCAAGATACAAGCACAAATCAGAGTGCTAAGAAGCAGTTTCAAAAGGATGCTAAGCACTAGGGAAAACAAGGAGGTTCTAAGCAATGAGATGAAATTTGTCACCAAATCACTGAAAACAACAAACTTTACAGAGAAACAGATATATTATATGCCCAAGTCTCACACTTAAATTCCTTGCTATAGGTTGTCTCTGAATAAAGCACTATACGTGACTTTTCAGGAGCACAGATGAATTCTGCTCTGCTATTTTTTAAAATACCTTGGAGTTACACACCTCTGCTGCATAATTCAAATTCATTGTATAACTGACTAAATATAGGTGAGCTGTTCATTATTGCAAATTCCACACAGTAAAATACTTGAACTGCATGAACAGCTTTCTACAAATCAATGTTGTAATTTTCAACAAGATGAAGCTTTACAATATGCATCCTCTACTGTACTACAAACTCAAAAGATCAACCTACTCAAGCTTCTTTGTGCTACCATATCTAGAGTACTACTTTCAGTAAAAAACATTTGGAAATAATGTCACAATTTAGACATAACAAAGCATAGATTTACATTGAGGAAGGGTATATGAGGCAAAATCCCACTGTACAGAATGAATTCTGATTGCTGAACTGTTCTTTAGTCCAAGTAATTTTAGTCCATCTTTTAGTCCATCATTTAGTACATCTTCCCACCATTTTTAATTTTAGAATGAAACCAAGTTATTGGAGATGTAGGTAAAATAAAAACAAGACTAATGAGGATTTAAAACTCTAGATGGCACACTCATACAATAAAAGACTATAAATCTGAAAAAAAATACATATAGATTCACCTATGAGACTTACTTGGTTTTCCACCTGAAATATACATAATCTATCTGCAAACACTGTTTTCAGGTCAGTTAGCGAATTGATGTCATAAAAGCATCTGCACCACTTCCCCAAGTTAGAACTGGGTAACTTAATACCGTACTATGCAGGATTAGCAGTTTTATGTTTCAATAGTACCGAATTGAGTTAATTTGAGATTCTACACATAATTTACTCATTGCATAGCACCCATTCTGTCACACCATCATATTCACTGCTCATAGTAACGTATTTCATGGATAATGGGAACGAGATTGTATGTTTCCTAAAGACATGGATTCGTGCAACAATCAGTTACACATATTTTCAAGCTTTGAATCCACAGAGGTTTTTGTTGTTGCTTTGTTTTTGAGCAAGAATTCAGCTTTATTACCTCAAGCCCAAGGTCATCAACGCGCTGACTTTAACCTACCTGTTGACACAGAGCAGGCAGTATAAAATCTGACACCCATTCAGCTTGGATGGTGACAACAATCATGAAAATGACACCACAATATTTTTATTAGAATTTGTCAAGGGTATGTTGCTGTCATGTAATATGACTGAAGCAGTGATAAATGAAACGACAGCTGTGCAACTGAA
The DNA here is from genome assembly GCF_964034855.1 of Anser brachyrhynchus. Lineage (NCBI taxonomy): Eukaryota > Metazoa > Chordata > Aves > Anseriformes > Anatidae > Anser > Anser brachyrhynchus. The sequence goes on along the minus strand of NC_137695.1, from coordinate 142,913,093 downwards.
TTGCCACAGCATACATATGAACACCAGCGAGAACGATCAGAACTGCAAAATCCATGGGTGAGGGTGGCTGGCTAGTTTTCTGAGTAAATAAGCAAGCTCCTATAAGACAAACATGATACAGACTTGGAGCGCACTAGATCCTTCACGCTAATGTCTGTAAAAATACTTGCATCCTCCAGTAAGTACAAGGCAGTAGAACAAAGTGTCTCATCCTTACAGCGCAGTAACACTCGGTTACTGCAGAGAAGCTCACATACCATAGCTTGCACCAGAGTGAGCAGGCAGCCATACTGTGGGTACAAAATCAGTACAGAGCAGCATGCAGCCCTTTATTCAGATGGTTTCTAAATTCATGATGTGCAACACACGTACAACAAAGGACACATAGAAGGAGTAAAAAAAAAAAAGTGCCTATGCATATACTGATTGGAGAATTAAGTGGACATGGAACCATTTGCCTGCAAAGCCACAGAGATCAATGTCTTTGGCCTTAAGCCAGTTCAAGACACCCCCTGAAACAAAGTATACAAAAAATTATCTCCATTTCTACAATACAATACCAGATGCCAATTCATTAATAAAATCATTAACTTCTTCCTCTAATAAAGTGTATTCATGCAGGATAACCTCTTCTTGATAATATGGTAAACAGTCTCCAGAAAATTTACATCTGTAGCATGCTTTACTTTACATATTTAACTCTTAAATATTCAAATATGATAAAAACTTCTAACAGATGTTATTATTCTACATATATAAATTTGTAACTTCCATTGGCAAGTCCAATAAATCACTGTGTATCTTTTAGTCATTTAACAAGTTTATTTCTACAAATTATGGCTTAAAAGCAGGTACTGTACATACAAAAATCTTGATACTGATGTGCAACTCATTACACTTCTTTATGCTGTCTTCGTTGGTAATTCATTCACTTCAGTGGGTATTTATCACATTTCTCATAGCAGCAATAAATAGTCATTTACTTCTCATAAAACATTATTTTAGATAGCCACATTAATCAATACAAAATTAATTTTTAACAGCATTTGAGTAACATAACCCATAGCTCATTAAAGTTTGATCAGGGAATCTGTGAATTTAATATTGCATGTCTTTGTGCCAACCTAAGACTGAGTGATTTGCAGGGTCTCCAACATGTCTTCCACTGCCTTCAAAGAGTATTTACTTTCTTTCTTACTGCGACCTGCAAACTGGAAAGAAAAAAAATATTTTTTTTCATATATAATAAACTTCTGTGCATAGATCCTGTGCAAGAAATGGTTCCAAAAAATAAGTATGACAAAAACAGCTCTAAAATTATTAACTATATTTACTCAAAAGCATGGCCTCTTTAATGTTTCATTAAAACACAGTGTTTTTACTACAACACTAGCTATGTTATCCTTCCCCTAGTAAGTCATGAAAAAATATAACAAAATCCTTAATTTCAATCATTTGCTCTGAATTTGGATACTGAGTACTAACAAATACTCCATTTGTAACAGTAACACTTATCTAATGACAGAGATCATCCTGTTGTTTTGTTTGCTCTGTAACCTTTAACACAAATTTTGACTTGAATTTTTGATGTGATTCAATATAGATTATATTCATGATTTAAACAGTAGCAAGACTTGGATTTTATAGCTAATCAAGAAGCTCATCTATTTTCTATTTTTATTCCAGCACGACAGAGAAAGCTCTACTTACCAAAATCTACTACAGAACAATGAAGTCATCATATAATTACATTTTATGGTTCAAAGTAACTGCGAGTAATGACCTTGTGTTTGATTGTAACCTACTGCTATAACATCTATTTCAGAGAGCATTTGAAATAAAGCCTGTCTTGATAACAAAGAAAAATACAGCTCAATAGATACTACTTTCCAGTGCTATGGCTTTACATTCCCTAAGATACATGCAGCCAAATTTGGGAAAGGAAGGGGAAGAAGGGTAGGAGATGTTGATTACTCCATGCTGACTTCAAAAGGGGCTTTCTAACTGCACTGACAGCTCCCGTCGCTCATCAGCCCCATCTAACAAAGGGGATTTATTGACTAGGTTGGTCTTCAGACAAATGAAACTCTCAAACATTTTAATACACCTGCATTAAAAAACAAGTTTTGCATTTGGGGTTGGGGAAGTGGTAAAGGAATTACAGAAGCAGCAACTATAACCTTCAGTTAGTAAAATAGCCAATTCTCTACCTAATTCTTAACATCTAAACACTCAATAAATTTTCAATTTCGTGTTTGTTTTTTTTTTTTATTTCAAATACCACTGCTGCCTTGCATAGTTAGTCTTTGATTTATAATGTGTCCCTCCTCTCTTGTAATTAACTTAATTTAGCAAACTCTTCATGACCTGTTAAGAAAGATTAAGTCATCAGACCCAGGTAATATCACACCAGCAACAAGCTGCAGGTCCTGTTAACCTGCTTTTGACCCCTAGGCTACAATCTAACATTGGGATTCCCAATCAGTACCGGGTTCTTAAAGAAACAGCTTTGGTACAGTAAAGGAAAAGCTATTTCAAATTAAATAATTAGGAGAATGAAACAGCTATTGTGACAAAAGCAGTTTGGGCACATATTGAAAACTCCCTATTGTCATACTTCTTATTTTCAGAAGATGAACTGACATTCTCTGTTTTACTCTAGCAGCATGTACAAATCTATTCTCCAGGTTGCAGTTTCTATAATGCCCTGCAACAGTCAACTTCAGGGGAAAATCAAAGCTTTCATAGCATTCTCCCAGGTGAGAGAAGAAACCTCTGCTTGAATCTGAACTTAATACAGCATCTTCTTTTTCTTCATACTAAACAAGAACAAGATACTTGGGGAGGTCAAAACCCCTTCATACAAACAAGCAAATGCAAAAACAGAACTCAAAATCCTCGACAGAAGAATTGTTCCAACTCAAAGCATTTCAGAGACTCAATAAAAAAGCACAGAAGCCTAAATAGACTGTGGTCAAACAGTACATTTGGCAGAACACACAGAAAGCAGGCAGAGGAAAGCTTGAAAATAAGAATTTTACTTTTTTTCCTTGTCTTTAGGGACACTGAAAGCAAAACTGACACAAGACATTAGCTTAAAAATGTTACTTGTTAGTTTCAGGAGCGGCTTCGTTCATGATATTGACGTGTGCTTCAAGCTACACAAGCAAAACCAAACTCTGCGTCATAACAAACAGAAGTATACTTGGAAATCTAATCACTTCAAATTTGCCCTGACGAACAATTATTTTGTCTATTCTGCCATTACACAGCAATTTGACTGATTGAGCCGGAATCCATTTCTTAAAATCATGATTTAATTTTCTGTTTCCCAAATGGTTTGTAACAAAATCACCTCTCCAACCATAAATAACATGTGGATTGCTAACACAGAAGAATTTAGCAATATACCCAAGAAGCATGTATCTGGAAAATTACTGTGAGTAGGATCACATTAAAGATTTTTGTGAGCATTAATCAAACTTCCCTGCCTCTGCTGAAACGCTTCTACCAGAGGACATGCTAAACCAATTACCTAATTGAGGAGCACTAGAGGTAGCCATAGTTTGTGTCGAGGTTAAAGGAACCGTGTGACTCGTGTCCTCAGCCAGGACAGTGAAAGGCTTCTGCACAGGACTGGCACCGACTGAATAATCCAGAGTTTCCCAGTGATAAAATAACACAAAACTAAGCCTGAACTTTTAACAACTCTTCAAATAATCAGTACTCCTGTAACATTTCAAATTAAAGTTTAATTTTGTTTGCTTTTTAAAGTTAAGCGGCCTAGAGAATGATGATGACTTTTTTTCTTTTCTTTTTTTTTTTTTTTTTTTTTTTAAGAGCATGCGTTAGCAGCCAGGAATTCCAGCTCCAAGAGTAGCAGCTCTAGCTACAAAACCTTTCTGACTTCCTTCATAAAATTACATTTCTCCCAGATTAGGCACAGATGAGAAGTAGGAATCAGCACAAATGGTTACATATTTAACATCAAGATAATAATATTAACCAGATAAAGCACAGGTATTTGATGATCTTGAAAAAAATCCAACCCAAATCCAAAAACTTAATTGGACTGTTCTTTATGACCACATCTTTCTGTAAAGAAACTGCTCTGCAGTCTGACACTGCTGAAAGTAGTGAAAAGTAATAGAAAGTAGTATTTTCTTTTTACACTCAAATACTCTCTTTTAAAATGACAATAAACTAAAATGTTCCTCTGATTTCAAACAGGAATGCACAGAAAAAGCAAAAATCATGAGCCAAAGAAAATTACCTGTGAGAGCATAAAAGAACCAGCAAAAATATTTAAAGTAAACTGTATGAAAAATAAAAAAAATGCAACTATAGCCAGTGTTGGATTTGAAAAAATAGAGCAGGTTTCCAAAATTACTAAGCACGCTGTTTGTACTTGAAGTTCAAAATCCAGACTGAAAATGGGGAAAGATCCCATTGCAAGACAATTGCTCGAAACTAACTTTTTGAATATCTTCATATTTTAAAGTCACAAATGCACATAATTTGACTTGGCACCCATGTCAGGATTCAAAATGCATCTTATTCTCTAGAACATGACTAAAGGAAAAATTGCATTTAACAGTGTAAGAAGGTCCAACTAATAAAACATGTCAATGCCAAACTCAATAGGCTCTTAAGGCTCTTATTTCACTTTGCAAAGAACTTTGGATAATGCTTGGAAAGTGCAGAAGATTTATAGTGATAATATGGGTATCTAGCTTAAAACCTGGCTAGACAATCGTCCACTAATGGAGGAAGGCTGTGAGGGCTTCCACTGGCACCAGCCACTGAGGTTTCATCCTTAGGTCCAAAAGATGACAATTTCCAACCACTCAACACACTAAGGGAGCAACAAATCAGTACTGACTCATAGGGGAAACTGCCACCTACTACATCACCAAACACCATTTGCTGTAGCAGTTGGATGTTGTAAGCCTCTGACAAACACTAGAGTGGCCAAACCTTTCTGCAGTCATGTCAGAGTAACAAGCTCAATAGGGTTGGGCTGAGGAAGTCCTGTCCAGCTGTAGTCACTAGAGCTTCTTATTGTACTCCTCTGAAGATGAAAGGGGTGTTCACACCAGTTGCTTGCCAAATCCTAGGTTGAACAGATACACTTTCTGCATAGCTGAACTCCCCCTATGATTCCAGTCTGATATGGTGTTTGTCACTTCATGTTCCAAACAGCTAAAAAGAGCTGCTAAAGTGTGCAATGCATCACAAGAGTATGAAGTCTCAAAGAAGTTATGACATTTGTTTTAAATACATAGTTGTGTTAACATGATCTGTTCTGGTAAGCATCAACCAAAAGTGCTTAACATAGGTTCCAAAACAATTTCACAGAAACAATGGCATTGCACTTTCCAGTAAAAATAAAGAACAGCAACAACAGAAGTAGTCATATTAGAGATAGTGATGCTAACAGAAAAAGCTATGTGGAGGAAAAAAAAAGAGAAGGCAAGCTTATCTGGCTGTGAGTCAAGTGACTGCAAACTATCCTAATTAAACTTTCATTATAATTAGAACCTGGAGATGCATATTTCTAAGTCTTAATCGTGGTATGCCACCAACCCACAGCCAATACTGACTTTACATTCCCATTCTGATGCACCCTGAAGGAGGCCATTTCCCAGAAACACTAATGGGTCTCTACTGGTGCTTTGAACTGGAAACCTTAGTCATAATACTCATTTAAAACATGTGTTCAAGGCCCCTCCAATCTAAGCAGATCATTTTATTAACATGTAAAACATGGAATAATAGTTTTCACCCCAAATTCACATATCTTTTAAAACCTATCTTGTTCTGTCAATAGTGAGTCTATTGTGTATTCTGCTCTTCAAGTTTTGCTTTGTTTGTTTGTTTTCTCTCATAAATCCTGCAGGACTTGTGTTTTCCATCGATATTGTGCTTACTGGAATGTCAGACATACTGAAGTCAAAAATAGTCCTCCTTATTTATGGGAAATGAGACACAAGTAGAATTCAATAAATCAAAGCAAGTTATGTTGACATACACACATCACATTTAACCTGTTGAATGGTAGTTGATAAAAGTGCAGACAAAACTACAGAGTATGTCGAGAGTATCAGAAACCAATTATGTACTAACCTGGTATGCTCTGTTTATTTGATTAGCTGCCCAGCTGGCATATTTCATATTATCTTTTTTCATTTTTGCGCTTGCTTTTGGGTTGGATGCAATATGGCTTGCAGACTAGAAATGAAAGCATAAAAAAATAAAAGCAGTATAGCTACAAAATATATGTACATGAAATAAACTGAGAGTACTTAGCACCTTTGCATACAGAGCCCCAGTAACAGCAGAAACAGAAAAACTGGTAACTGGTAAACTGCATCCAATTAAGAATTACATAAACTATTTAAGCTATTGTTTGTTCTAATTAAGGCTAAAGTAGACTTAAGTTCAGTTGTGTACTGAGTTAAGAACAGAACCTGGACATAATCAGCCAACCCAATTTGCTTTTCCTAAAGTAAGAGTTACAAATTAGTTTTTCCTATTTGATTTCTTATCAGAGAAGATTAAAAATGCATCATTTGTGTGTCCAGACTGCCATTTTTTTCTTGTGACATTAGAAAAGTTTTAAAAGTAGGTTTTATACAAAAACTATGCCCATCTTCACTTGGAAGAATTACTTAAGAACTTAACTCATCTTGGAGACATTTCCACTTATACAAATAAGTCCACTTTGTAAGGAATCTTTGCCATTCTGAGTGCAAAAGTACTCGAGTGCAAAGAACCTTACATTCATCAATGAAAACCTATAGAGATCTCAAGAAAAGAGCATGAAGCCAATGTCTACTTGAGTACTACATTTAGAATTCAAACAATTTTCCCCTATTGCTGCAACTACTTCCAGGAGTGAAAGGAGTAGAAGAAGAAGCCTCTACAAACTCATGAATGTTCTTTCTGAAGTCAAGTCTGCATGAATTAAATTTGCAATCTAGTATACAGTCACGGCCCTAAGCTGAGGCATAATTCTCTACAGTTTCCTGACTTTGAGGAAGCATTACCAGTTTCCTCAGCAGACGCAGCCAGAAGTCTTTTTGGAAAATTTACCATGGTTAAAGACTGTCTTCAGGGACTACAGATGCTGGGCATGTCTGTCAAGAACTGAAGTAGCAGCCACAAGAAAAGCTGATCCTAAAGTCTAGAAACAACATTAAAAAGAAACTAGAAGCCAAAGGGAAGATACAGAAATAGCAATGGCAAGCTGAACTTGCAAACATCTCCTAGTGAAATCTGTCAGCCAGCTCCACGAACCTGAAGAAACTGACCAGTCAGTGGTGTACTTACATTGTGCAAACCAGGGTTTGTTTGTACAACTTTCAGGCAGTGACAAAACCAATTTTCTCAAATTCTTGGGTCATATTAGCTCAAAGTGGACTGTCAGATCATCGTGGAAATAACAGGCTCTAAGTCTACCTTACAGACTGAAAATAACAGGCAGGACATTAAGATCTGACAGAGGACAAGTCCAATTGCATGACGTTCAACAAGGGTAAGTGCCAGGTCCTGCACCTGGATCGTAACGACCCCATGCAGAGGTGTAGGCTTGGGGAAGAGTGGCTGGAAAGCTTCCCAGCAGAAAAGGACATGGGGATGCAGGCTGAAAGCCAGCTGAACATGAAGTGGCCAAGAAAGCTGATGGCATTCTGGCCTACATAAGAAATAGTGCAGCCAGCAGGACAAGAGAAGTGATTGCCTCTCTGAATTCAGCACCGGTGAGACCTCACCTCGAATACTGTGTTCAGTTTGGGGCCCCTCACTGTATGTGGGATATTGAGATGTCTGAGCATGTACAGAGCAGAGCAACTGCAGCTATCAGGGGGGCTAAAAACAAGTCTTACGAGAAGCAGCTGAGGGAATTGGGGTTGTCTAGTCTGAAGAGGAGGCTGAGGGCAAACCTCATTGCCCTCTACAACTACCTGAAGGTAAGTTGCAGCAAGGAGGGAGTCAGTCCCTTTCCGCAGGTGACAACCGATAGGAAGCAAGGCAACAGTCTCAAGTTGCACCACGGGAGGTTTAGACTGGGCATTAGTAACAATTTCTTCACAGAAAGGGCAGTCGAGCATTAGACAGGTTGCCCAGGAAGTGGTGGAGTCCCTGCCCCTGGAGGTATTTAAGAAATGTATGGATGTGGCACCAAGGGACATGGTTTGGTGATGGGACACAGATGGTCAGTGGTTGGACTTCATGATCTTGAAGGTATTTTCCAACCTAGATGATTCTTTGACTCTAATTACTATACTAATGGCCACTCACATTCTTGTCAATAGTTCTGTGCAGACTACAGATTCATTTTGAAATTCTAGGAAGTTCTATTTAGAAATTGGACTGAGAAAAACAAAAACAACAGTTTTTTTTTTTTTTTTTTTAAGTTATCATAGTACAGTACTACTCTTCGGCAGTTCAACATCCTGCAGAGAAGAGTGTAACTGCAAATCCTTTTTCAAGAAGTTACCTTCATGTGTTAATTATCATAATTATTTGGAAAACATGGGCAAAACTTACAGCTTAAAAGCACTTCAACTAAGGAGACTGACTACATCTGCAAAGATCAGCTTCTTGTAGTTGCAGAAAATACCCAATCTCAATGCACTTTACAAAATAACACAAGCAAGGTGGCATCTCGTGATGAAATTACAGTGGAGCACAACTGAACTCCTAAATGTGGGGATTTACAGCCATCCAAACTGTCTGAAGATGCATTAGTGTAAGTCACCTATCAATACTATGTGACTGAAGCCTCTGGGAGCACTAACACCCCAAACAGCTTGAGGTAAAGGAAATTTTAACAAATAATAATGATTAAAAATATTTTAAAATAAATTAATCTTTGATAAAGCTGACCTGAAAGATAGCTTGATAGCTAAAGACAGTTAACCTTGGAAAATGTTGTTAACCTTGACAGTTAACCCTGGAAAATGTCTACATTGATAGTCAAATTATGTGAGAATATCCATGGTGAAAACAAGAAGTTAAAAAAAAAAGAAAAAGACAGTGTTTGAATTTACATATGGGAAGTACATGAAGGAGAGACCTTGCTTCTATAGGAAAGCACATTCAAAAGCAACTGGAAATTACAGTTTAAACTTCTTAATAAAACATTTTGAAAACTGATTAATAAAGTATCATTACCCTATCCGGGATATGGGAAGCAAGATGCACATACTGGAATAGGGGTGACAACTTCAATGTCTTTTTACTACTTTTTGATCACTGGCATAAAATTATCCATACTCAATATTTAATAACAGTGTTAATAATCTAAACCACTAAGTTAAACCAAAAGGAAGAAAGCCCAGCAAATAGTAAAAGAAAATATACAAGCATAAAGATATTCAAAATGTAGTAAAAGAAAATATACAAGCATATTCAAAATGATAACATGGAAAATATATAATCAAGCTCACCATGTAAAGTCCAAACAAAGCTCTCATATTTCTGTTGTTAAGCTTCAGTGCTTGTGCAAAATACTTTCTTGATAGCTCAAGGTTTTCAAGCCCCCCTTGAGTGTATTTAACCTGTAAAAATGATAGGCTCTTGAAAGCTGCATGTCATCCATGCCTCTAGCATTCGCTCTTGACTCAAAGATATTATGAAATTTCTTGTCACGTTTGTTTCACACAAATATTTCAGATAAGTTCTACCAAAGGCAAAATACTGGCCTGTGAGAAATGTTAACTCTTTTCAATAAACACAAAAATATTTAACTATAGAGAAAAAAGTCAGTGTTAATTTAATCAGTTACTAAAAGAATAAAAAGTGATTATTTTGCACCTATTCATACTTACAATATTGGGATAGTCTCTGATGAAATTATGACAAACTCTCAACCTAAAGCTAAATTCTGACTGCTATAAATCCATACTAACTCTAAGTTCCTTCAGCATCTGATACACCATTACAGAAAACAAGTGTCTTTCATTAGCTATTCAACTGCAAAATAATGTACAAAATTTAAAGATCACTCCACTATTTTCTACTAGTTTTGCCTGTTATTAACACAACAAGAAGAAAGATAGCTATTAGAAGACATGCTTCACAGATTTTCTACCACAAAACTATTTAGACTTTCAACTTTCGCTGTTAATTCAATTTTATCCATTTTAACAAAACAAATCCAATTAATTCCACGCAGTTAAAGTATAGTTTAGGAAAAAAAATATCATACATCTGAAAAAATGAATACAAATGACTAAAAACCTTGAGCTAAAACTTCAGTGTCCTCTTTCTGCCCAGTGCTCTTTCAAGAAAATAATTCTTACTTGAAGGATTCCAAGACCTGGCTCCACAACAATAGGTAATACATCATAACTTCCCAGATATGATATATAGCCTTCCATTACTGTGGAAAAATTTTACTTCTCATTTGAAAAGTACATAAACATTTCAACAAGAATTGCTCATTTAACAGGAATTTTTATCCTCAATAGTTCCTGCCCTTACTCTTATTTATACATTAGTCACATTGAGCAACAAAACATTTTTTTTTTTAAATGCGCAAGCTCTTTGAGAAGTTAACATTCTCTGTGTACTCTCTTACATCTCCTAGGGAAAATTAAAGAAACTATTTTTATTCTGTTTTCACCACTTCAGCAACATAAAAGCAGAATACATTTAAACATAATTGATTTTTCTGAAAATACTTACTTCAGCATATTGCTGACAATACAAGTGGTTGTGCGGATTAGTCATCATAAGCTCCTCTAAGCAGAAGGCTGCCTTTGCATAGCTGAGAACATAAAAACAGTGGCATATAAAAACAAAACAATACACAGCTCTCTCCCTCAGTTTCTCTACAGTGCAATAAAAGAAGCCTTACTTTTTTCACAAGTCCATGATTTACAATCAAAAGAAATGCTTTATTTTTAAATGATGTTTGAAACCACAAATCACTATTTTTTACATTATAAACAGTGAAAAATATACAAAATGTAATTGTCTAAGTATATATGGAACAGCTTATAGAAAGCATAAAAATTTAGCCATTTTTATTAATAAGTGCCATTCTTATTAACAAAAGTAATGAGTAGCATCAGGTATTATGTACTAGAAGACACCTAACACAGACTACAACATAGTCCATGTTTTTTTTTTTCTACAAGAAAATTCAGCTACATGATGATTGATATAGCAAGCTAGAGATCAGAGCATTTACACTGTTGGTTGTCTATCTAACAACAGTCAACCACAGAAATGTGATCAAAAAACATAAGTTCTAAAAGTCAGACAGTCCAAATACATGCAAGAAAATAGCATTATACCACTCCAAACTGGCAACAACTTATCGTTGCAAAAGAAGAGGCTAGTACTTGTTCTTTATATGAAAGCTTTCAGAAAGAATTACAAGACAAGCTTATAACAACTTTGTTCGAGTTAATAAAAATCCTAGCTTCACAATATTTTGACTAATAGGGTTTCCTGCAGAATTTGCATCTTCTACAGATATGTAATAGCACACAGACCTTAAATGACAGGAGTCTAAAATACAGAGAGACAAAGTTTATAATGCCAGTGTTAGTAGATCCTTAATATCAGAGTAAAAGCAATCTAGCAACGATGAGAATATTAAACCACATAATCAGCCAAGTCTTATTCCTTAAAATACACTTTTTTTTTTCTTTTTCCTATGAACGTTGTAATGGTCAGATATACATCTCAAACGAGATATCTCATTTGGAGATAAAAGAATAGTAGCTCCACTCTCCAAAACAGAAGCCGCAGTCCTCCTATCAGGACAGAATGAGGACTATATAAACCTTGTAAATGTAGGTGTGTTTATTAACAACAGTATCAGCACGGTGATTTCACAAGCAAGACAGAATTTGTGAGACTGATAAAACAAGTGATGAAATATTTCCTTTATTTCTAAAATTAATATTTAGTTGCTTTTTTAACCAAGACTGCATTTTTTCTCCAAATCAAAATCATTGTAATAATACATGATGCTCATAAAATAAAACTACAGTGAGCAGAGTCAACTTTTTCAATAAATTGGAGAAAGTTCAACTTTTTTTTTTTTTATTACAAACCAAGGCAAATACGAGCAAAACCAATTTCCTTCTCAGGCTTTATTATATGATTTTGTAATAAAGATTACACACACAAAAAAAAAGCTGACAAAAGCTGTAAAGGAATACGCATTCCGTTTATTCCATTATAGCCATATTCCAGCTCCAACAGATTTGACAGCTTAAATATATTTCTAAATATATATGTATACATAATATTAAATTTCTATTTTCTTGGAAAAGTTGGTGAATTTCTCAGGAGAAATGGAAATCTTGGACATCAAAATTCTAGATTAATCCAAAAGTCAGCATTTGAAAGAGTTTAATAATTATTTTTGAGAATGGGGTGGAAGGAGAGACAATGGGGAACAAATTTTTCATCGCAGTGAGAATGGCTATTTCTTGAGAATTTGATTCTTTTACTACTCTCTAGAAAGGAAGGAAGGAAACAATGTGATATAATTTAGGCTGGGCTGAAGAACTAAAGTGGGGGGGAAATACGCCTTTGGGTGGGGGTTAGAATTAATGCCATGATATTAGAAAACTTGCACTAAGGCTTTGAGCTAATCCTCTCACACTGGGATTTCCTCCTGTCACTACAGCAATAAAAAAAGCTAACAAAAACATTAAATATCCAATAAGCAAGTTACTACAACATTCAGCATTCTTGATTGCACTGGGTTTTGTACCCAGGCGACCAAATTCCTCTAACTCTGGATCCATGTTTTATTTATTTATTTTTAAAGGTTACTAGAAGTTCTTGTAGAGGTAGGCTAAGAGAAAATAAGAATGTTACATACAAATGATGTGATGAATTGTTTTTAGAGGTAAAGAATTTAAAATCTATAACTAGTAAAAAACATCACTTGAATGAAAAATTATAGAAAATGCATACTGCTAATTGCCACACTTAAAACATTTCTTTTAAAATTGTGGATTTAAAAAAACGACTGAGACATACAGGTAATTAAGTAAATTGTTTCTGTTTAAAAATCAAATATCTTGTTAAAGCACTAGTAGTCAGATAAGGCTGATTCTGTGTTAATTATTTCCTGACAAAGCTGATATTGGAAATGAGACTATACTTTCTAACACTAGTCCTTCAAAACAATCACCGAGGTCTTTGATTTGTACAGAGAGCATTTCAATTTAACAGTTTTTATGTGGACTTAGCAAACAACTTACTCATGCTCATTGATGTAAAGTTCTGCAAGTTCATGCCAAGCTTCCTGGTCTCCAACAAATCTGTACAGAAAAAGGCAAGAGAGGAAAAAAAGCAAAAAGAATGTGTGAAGAGATTTCTGTAAATGACCAGCCTGGAAGCAAAGCGTAAATCAAATGCAAATTCCATTTTAATTAAAAAGATTTATCAGAATAGCAAAACACAATCCGTATTCTTGTGAGACACTCACTGTTCCAGATACTCATTCAGCTCTCGGATGGCCTCAAGATTTTTCCCCTGGGCTTTTCGAATGGCAATCTTACGCTTTCTTGCTGCCTATGGGTTGACATTAATAAAGGATTAAGGTCTCATAATTCCCTGGGTTTTTGTAAAGAAAGCAATTTGACTGTGCAAATTATTATCTCAATACCAGCGGAATTCCACTGCAGAGCAACTGCTAGGTTGGAGTTTATAAACATACCCTATGACATCCCACTGAGAGATTGAAAACCTCTTCTTACAATCACATTATGTATGCCTTTCTTTGGAAGTACCAACTGTATGCATTATTTCATTCAAATAAATGACTGTCCAGATTCCGATAATTACAAAACAGCAGGGGACGCTAATCTTCAGCCATTCCAAAGACCCCCACCTTGCCATTCACAAGGTCCATGACTACAGAGGAGAGATGGGGACTGGGCTTTAGAGAATCCCACAGATGCACCTTGGTTGCCACTTTATGGCTTTCAGCCACTTTTAAAGATTCTTGTCAAAGTGCTGAATGCCATCTTTTAATTCCTGTTGAACATGCACCAACCTCATAAGCAAGCTTCTCACCACTTCTGAAGCACAAAGTAGGCTTTTCAATGTTAAGGGAACATAAAGCAGCCATTTCAATGGCAAAAGCAAAGAGTACTCCAATACGTAGGTAGAAAATGTGTTTCAACATAAGAAATATAAAAACAAAGAGTTAAGAATTATACTGTATTCATATTTCAAACTCCATATAAGTTGTTACAGAACACCAAAAGAAAGGCTACAGAGTTTTAATAGATGATTATTCTAAATTTCAGTCCAAAATTCCAGTTTCTGAAGTTTTCTAGTTACAGTTCTCTAAAGGCAGAAAAAAATTCCTGACTCTCTAAAACTTCCTACCTCTAGGAGTTTTAAATCAAGGTGCACTTCAGGTGTAATTCAAAACAACAGACATCCGTCTTGCTAGCAGTCTGACACAATTTGACAGCACCACACCTCCACCAGCCTGAAAGTCATCAGACCGGGGGTCTGACAGAACAGAAGGAAAAACAAATTCCAGCACAAAGTCCCCCGAAGAACGAACGCCATCTGGGCCATTGCTCCATGAGATAATACTCACGAAAAATCTGTATGCTTTTCCTGTGCCATTGCTCATTCCCCTCGTACCTCTCAGCTCACTTCGTACCGTATGAAGTGGTTACACAGCTGGGTACAGCCTTACAGAAGCCTTGACTGCACGGGAACAGACACCTCTTCCACAAAAACTCAAAAAACATTTTAATCTTTGACATCAAGATAGCTCTGAAATTGGTTTCTTCACAATGTACCTTACTAAGGCAACAGTCACATTAACCCTGTAGGGGTTTCTGTATTTTTACGGTATTTTAAACATGACTGTTCTTTTACGTAATTTATCTTTTAATCATCGTTTGACAATGTTAATTTCTCCTGGAAGAGCACTGGAGCGCATCATTTACATAAACTAGTTCAAGCTGGTTAGTAACACAAGAAACCAGCATAACTAGAAGTGCTTTTAATGCTAACTGTCAGCTCATTCTTTCCTTCAAGCTCGTCCCCTTCACCTCCCTCACAAACACATATTCAGCGCGAATGCAGTGAAAATGACTCGAGCTAAAAGTATTTCACTCTTCTGCTTAAACACAGTGCGGAGGTAGAGAGAAAATCCGTAGGCAGGATCGGGAGACAAATGAGGACACAGGCAGCACGGCGGGTTTACCCACAGTCACTCCGTTATCCAGCGCTGCTTTGTCAGACTGCAACCTGTGAAATTACATTCATCTTCCTGCTTTTACTGGGAGACGTTTGGCTAAAATCCATAACCGGCTCGGGAAATTTTAACTGCTGACCACATCTATCACTCTAACAATAATATACACTGCTTATTTTCTTGAAAGCTTTTAAAATAAAGATAACAGCAGGATTACACTTTTTTTTTTAATCTTACAAGAATCATGTCACATGTTTATCAAATTGCAACTACTACTAAACCAAAAAAAAAAACAAAAACTAAAAGACAAAAAAAAAAACCAACTACATTGCTCCCTATCATGTTTTATGAAGGGGTCTCCAAGCATTTCATAAAGCAGGTCATTATCCCTGCCTTGGGGGAAACGCTGGGGCAGCGCTGAGCTGCCTGCCCAAGGCTGGGATTACACAGCTCGGTGACCTGCTCGCTGAGCAGGAAACCTGAAAGCAGGGAAAAGTGGGGATAACAGTGTACGCAGCCAAAGGAGCATGGTGTGCAATTACAGCTTACAAAGACACAAGTTTCTTTTGCAGGTGACAGACTAGCTACTTCAAAATGTAGCTTGTAAATTGAAAATTCAGTTGTTATTTGCAAAATTATAAGAAAAAAAAATCGTAAGACTGGAATTGTCAAAAATAACCTGCGTGAGAACTGAAATCATCTGTTTAATATATAAAATCAATCAACGCATCCAACAACTTAATTTGCAATGACAACCAGGCACAGACTACATGTAAGCCATCCTCCCTCTTCATTTCTAACGAAACTCCTTCAATCGCATGCAAACAAAGTCCTCCAAAAGCGTCTGCAAACAGATTCTCTCCATGGGTGCTTTATTTCTTGACCACAGCACTCCCAAATAATGTAAATCACTTGAGCTTCAAGATGTTAATTTATAAAAAGCTACAATTATTTCTAGTCACAAACTTAAACTGATGTTTACCTATAACAAGCATGTCGTGTAGTGTAATCAAATATTGAGGATACAAGGATTAGCCATAATTACCAAAACCTGATGGTAGCACTTGAGAGTGAAATTAATTATATGCACATTTGATTGAGTTTATTTGCTTCTAAACTGCACACAATATTTCCTCAAAGTAACATTTTTTATTTCATAGTTGAGAAAAGTAGTATTTAAAACTTCCCATTTAATTCCCCTTATCAAAAATAAAACAGCATCTGGGCTTCAAATCTGCACTCACTTCAACCACACACCTTCAAAACTCCTGGGATAAGTTAATTTATTTAAGGAGAACTCTTTGTAAACTAAGACACACTGACATTCAAAACAGTGCTGACATTCAAAGGAAAAATCTGGGAAATGGATGCACAACGTGTTTTGGAGTGACAGAGAATTTTTGAAGGTATTTAAAATTGCTGGGAAGAAATCAATGATGCTGTAGAGTTGTTTTTTGTTTTGGTTTTTAAAAAGTATTTTACAGCATTTTTCAATCACATAAATAAAATTAATATAAAAATGTTCTGAAAACATTGCCAAGAGACATTCACATAGATGTTCAGCAGAAGAGATTTAAAGTATTTGGATCTGTGACTCCTAGGAGTCATAAGACTGTTCTAAAAAATAAAGACCTAGAAACAAAACAGCATTGCTTTTATCTGTATTCACAAACTATTCCTCTATCTCACTTTCTAGCTTTTCTTAAAAGACCATAAAAACTATCAGTTATTTTGTTTAAATAAAGACTGAAATCAATAAACTTTTTTTTTTTTTTTTTTTTAATTTATGCTGTCTCTGACCCTATCCAGGTCCCTGTGTGCATCAGTTTCCTCCTCAGTGATCTGGGCCTCACGTGCTGGATGCTTCCTGAGCATCTTGAGGAGAGTAGGCTACATAATGACAAACATAGCATCATTTTCTTCTTTATTTCCATCAAATTAAACCAACTGTTTTACTGCGCAGAACCACTACCAGTGCTAACAACCACTCCACCAGACAAAAACTAGTCACTTTTAAGAAAAAAGGCAGACTCACAGCAGTACTGCAGAAGATTTTCATACATGCCATTCGTTACCTGCCTTAATATCAGGTGGTTTGAAAAAAAGGTCACGTCATATGTTTTATTAATGTTTCAGGACTTTGTTTAGTGTAAGTCTCACATTTCAAAATATAAGCTCGTTTCTGAGCCTTTCTCAGCTCATTTTGACCTACTGCAAGAGACTAAAAGACTGCGGAACGCAGAGTACAAACCTGTGCAATCATTAACTTCAAGTCCACTGGTTGTCACATGAGGCCTATTTTCAACTACCAGATTTGAGATTATTTTGAAATCTATGTAGTGTACTAAAACAGTTGCAACAATTATGTTTAAAAAGATAGCAAAATAACATTCAAACCTTACATCTCAGTTCTCCACTTCACAACAATAAGACTCTTAAGAACTAGTCTGATACGAAAATGAACTCAATCTCCTTCCACCTTAAATTAAAAAAGAAAAAAAAAAGAAATTTCTACGCTGCAACAAGATATGCAGCGTTTGACCGTGCAGAACCTATGGCATGGAATTCCCCCTATCAATTTTCCAGGGTTTAAAACAAAATACTGGAATAGTTATTGGCTGATTCTGTAAATCCAGCATTCTTAATGGAAAGATATATGCCATCTTAAAGAAACACTTATACCGTAATCAGTATCATCTGGACTAAGGTACTTTAGTATGTCACATTTATTAAACAGTGAACCTTTCCAAGCTATTTCTTTTAAAGACTAATAATCCCCAATCTGGCACAAGAACTAATCCTCCATTTGTCATGATTCTTTTTAATTAGCATTAAGTAGACTCAAAGTGAAGTGAGGATTTGAACATTTATCAACTTCTGCATTTGGTTAGTAAAATATACCAACAGAGAGTTTAAGATCCGTCTAATTTCGTGGTTGCAAATAAGGTACTAGGGAGGAGAATTGTCAAGGACTGACACGTCTAAGAAAGGAGCAATTTCCTATTTGTTTCACTGCTGCAATGTTAAACAAGTTATATATTGCAACTTAAAATAAACGCATAGTTTTGTTTTTGTTAAGGATTTAATAACTTAGAAAAGGGTCATTTGGTCTGAGTTTGACACATTAAAATAATTTCCTTCAAATTGGAGTATGCAAATCAAAAGTGTAAACAACTACAACAAAGATAAAGGGAAGGAATTACATGGACGTCAAAAAATACCACATAATTTGAATACAACCACCACAACAAATATACTGTTACCAGATTTTTTATTTATTATTTATTTTTTTAAAGTTAACCAAGGAAGACAGTTAAATCAGGCCAAAGCTTGCAGATGAATCTATGCAGGCACAGAGCTACTGACTTGAAACCGCTACTTTAGGGATAACGTCGAGCGTAAGTAGCAATGGTCAACACAATTTTTTACAGGGTTCCAGAGAGGAATCCAATAAACCCATGTCTGCCACCAGCAGACAGAAAATTGGTGGACGCTATAAAGGCTAAAAACTCATGCCTGGAATTGAAAAACATGAAAAGTGTTATATATCAAAGAAGAGTGAGCAGTTAAGGCAAACAAAAGTAAGGCTTCCCAGATCTACTGGAGGTCTTTGAGAGAGTCACCAATGGTCTGGATTAATAAAGATCCATTTAAAAGTCAACTTTGACTTCAAAAAGAATTTCAAAAAGATCTCTCGCTGGAAGCTCTGGAGGAAACTAAAGTGCCACAGGATAAGAAGGAAAGGTCTTTGTGTGGATAAATAAACAACTAGACTATATAAAACAGAAAAAGATTGTCTACTAGTCAGTTCTCTTCACTGAGAATCCCAGAGTTACCTGTACTAAAAGTTATTGCTTAGCATTGTCATAAGTGATCTAACAAGGGAATTAACAGAGATATGCTCAAGTTAATTGATCATAATGAGTTATTCAAGTATAAAAGTCAACTGCAAAGAAAAACATTCACAACAGAGAATGCCAGTGTGAAAAAACGGCCCTTGAAATTTAAGTCACTTAAAGGGATATATACAGGGTAAAACAATATTAATTTAACGTACGCAGAGAAGTTCTCTGTATTTGGACAGTCAGAAAAGTTGCAGTAAACAGCTCTATAAAACGTCAGTTCAATGTTCAGAACAGGTCATAAATAAACAAACAAAATAATTTGCCCAAACCCCCCTCAACAGTGATGCTGGAATTATCAGAAAAGACTACAGAGCAGAACACATCAGTAGTATCATTTTTGTCATTGCACAATTCCATAATGATCTTGCTTTTTGAATACTAACTGCAGATCTGTGCTCTCCTTCCTCATCTAAATACAGAACAAAAATCAGAAAGGATGCTGGGAACAGCAGCAGGGGTTCAGGGTACAAAATGGCAACAAGAACTGCTACACAGGTTAGGACTTTCTCTTCCCTCAGCTTAGAGGGAAGAAACATGCAAAAGATCCATAAAATCATAAAGAACGAATGAAGTGAACAGAAAACAACTAAACAACTGTTTACCATAACGGAAAAATTAGGGGTATTAAATGAAATTGTTAGGTTGAAGGTTAAAAAAAAAAATTGAAGATGTGCCCAATCCATGACTAAATGATGAGGCTTCATCATTGAGTGATATTGTAGACACCATAATTATTACGAATTTATACAAGTTCAAAAAGCATCTCAAAAAAAAAATCAATGCAATGAAGAGCTATAAAATATACCGTTACCAATTCTGGCACAGGAAAACCATAACATGAAGATTAATAGAAACTGGCAGGGCAGACTAGAGTACACTGCATGACTGCCCTGTTCTTATACACTTCTTCCAGTATCTGCTATTGGTCACTGTCAGAACAGGACAAGCTAAATGCACATTTGGCACAATTTCAGTATAGTCCTTCTTCTGTTTTCAGATACTTAATTTCAAGGGACAAAATCCCCACCAACATTAAAAAAAATGCTACAACCACAAAAGTAAAACATAGGAAAAATGCTAGAAGATACCCTGCTGCTATCTCACTTCGTTGATATGATTCATCAAGAAGCAAAGTAAGTCTCACAAAGGTCGATGATGTGTGTCAGAAGTGTCAGCAGATGAACACATTTCTTCAGGATCCATATAGTGCACCCCTGCTTAATCACCAGATCTCCTTGGGGACTATCCGAAGAAGCAGCTGCAGCTCTTCATACCTCTCACTAACTCCATCCTGTGTCAGGCACAGTGCCAAACTTTCTTTGTCAATCCCCCTTAAACCTACCACCATACAAACCTAAGCGTAGGACTAGTGGAATCTTTCCTGGAAGGGCTAGCAACGTATTTAATGAAACATTCACATCGCTTCACAAATTTCTTTTATTAGTAGGGATTTCATTTGGTAAGCAACTTTACTTTTTTGAAACTTAAAAGACTCTAGTAGATCAATGTACAAATCTGCAAGAGCTTCAGAGAGGTCTCTGTCTGTTCAAAATGAATGTATGGCTACTGCTGGAGTTGAAAAGAATTATCACTATTCAGATGATAAATAGATAGACAGTGACCAAACAGTGCTCGTTATCCTCATCTTGTTTGATAAAGGAACTGGAAAACAAGTAAGTTACCTACATTACAGAATCATTGAACAGCTTGGGTTGGAAGGGACCTTAAATACCACCCAGTTCCAACCTCCTGCCACGGGCAGGGACACCTCCCACCGGACCAGGCTGCCCAAGGCCCCATCCAGCCTGGCCTTGAGCACCTCCAGGGATGGGGCATCCACAGCTTCTCTGGGCAGCCTGTGCCAGTGCCTCACCACCCTCTGAGTGAAGAATTCCCTCCTAACATCTAATCTAATCTCCCCTCTTTTAGTTTGAAACGATTCCCCCTTGCCCTATCAAGTCAAGGTACTAGGTAGTAGTAACATGCAAGGGTAGAAAATGGTAGAAAGAACAAGCTCAGATTTAATGATATATAATTCCTGTTTATTTACACGATATACGTTCCTAAAACTTGACTCTTTTGTTTCTAGTGTCTGGATTCCCATCTCTAGATGGCTTGACTGGAAAAATAATCTCAAAATAGTATAGAGAAGTGTTAATTCATATGACTCTATGCACTCACTTGTGTTCATTCCTAAAAACAGAGCTGTTCTGGGTGAAGCCACGGTGTTTCTGGGTTCTTAAAGTAGTTCACTATCATGTTCTGAAAATTCCATTTTTAATTCTTCGTTCAGTGAAACACAATTACTAGACCCATGAAGTTAATGAGATTATTCACATGCCCTAAGCTAAGCAAGCATATACAGTGTCTCATTGTATTAAAAGCTTAGCTGAAAAAGTGTCTCTAGAGAAACAGCAGAAGAATTACAC
Organism: Anser brachyrhynchus; assembly: GCF_964034855.1. Lineage (NCBI taxonomy): Eukaryota > Metazoa > Chordata > Aves > Anseriformes > Anatidae > Anser > Anser brachyrhynchus. The sequence continues at coordinate 142,891,557 of NC_137695.1, read as the reverse complement.
CAATAAAGACTTCAGATTTTCCGTGGATTAGAAGACAGAACTCTGTCTTATCTCACTTTCCCCTTTTGCTGACTAAGTGCTCTGCAATCTTCTTGATGGTTGAGTTGAAGAATCGGGACAAACTGCAGCTGTACGAGGATGACAGTGGAGCAGTTTAGACACCAGCCCCATTCTTGGACATATGAACTCAATTTCATTTCTTATCAGCCTTCTTTGAACTCCTGGACAGGCCATATCGAGAAGAGCCCAGTTCACAAGAATATTTAGCTATTTAGTTACAAATAGATGGGTCTTCATTTAAATTGCTCCCCAAAAGGAGAAATCTTTGCCAGGGTAAAGTAATGCAAAAAGGCATTCAACTTAATCTGATACAGACATATACACATAGTTTTAAAATTACTCATTTAATATCCATTACAGAATTGAAATTAACGGCAAAATCGGAGAGCTGTCTACTTTGAAACTGAGCCCTAAAAAATTTTGCAGAGCTGTGCTTTCATCTGCTCTCCACATGTAAAATGACAGTACTGTTTCATCTCACATGGATGCTGTAGGACAAATGAGAGGAAAAAAAATGCTCAAGACACTACTTCTTCTGTAAGAGCCTCATCCCAAGAAATTACGACTTAAGCATCAGTTAGAAAATACGAATATATCAATTCCAAGCAAATTTCCTATCAAATTTTACAAAAGCAATTTATCCAGAACACAAATGCTACTGTAGTATCCATAACACTAATAAAGATATTGAGAACATTGTGAAAATGAAGTTGCAAATTAAAAACACCTAGAGATTGAATCTGGCTTTAAATTTCGTATTATGAAATCATATCAAATTTTAGCCTTTATTTTCTTAACCAATACAGCTCAACTTCACTACACACTTCAAAAGACTACTGGTCATTTCAAGGGTGTGCAGATTATCTTCAGGAGGTATGACGTATACTATACCTGTGTTCTCTTTAGTGAAATAACAGATATTCCATCCTGCAGAACTGCAAGTTTTGTTACTTGCAACATTCAAATGGTATATGGCTTCATGATTAGAGCTAAAACAGTTACTGACAGAACTAATATACACCAGGTACTATAGGGAATAAAGACAACTTGCACAAGTAGGTCTCAAAGCTGTTTATTGACAGCAGAAAATATGCTGCCTCAAGGCAAAATGTGATTTTTATTTAAAAAAAAAAAAGGGGGAAGAGGTAGTCCAAGACACAAATGCCAATACAAATCTGTTCTTATCTCCTACCCACCCTTCAAGCCATCTGTTCCCCTACATCTGACCTGACCTCTCTTCTGAACTAACCACCTAACCTGTCCCTCTCTCTTTAGCCCTCACAATTCTGCTTTCCTCACTTTTTATTCAGTTCCTTCCGAATGTTTTTTCCTTCTCCTACTCACTGCTGGGGTCCAACTCGGGAAAGAAAGGAGCCTCGCTCCTTCTCCCTACTTTCTGCCCCTTTCCCACAGTGCTACAGCCATGAGGAACAACTTCTAGAAGTCCTGCTTAGTTTCCGTAGCCTGGGATAGATCATGCTCAATACAATTGGGATTTTTAGAAGATGTATTTAATAAAAATTCCATCAGTCTCTACTGAGTACATGAAATGAAGACTTTCAAATGCCTGTAACTAAGCCAATTTGGGTGTTTTTTCATAGTATAATACAAGTCGCATTCTACCAAGTGCTCTTTTCCTGTTGGTATCCAACGTTTTACTCCAAAGCAGGATGAGGTCTTCTCAATGAAATAAATTATCAGCAAAAACAAACAAACAGAAGTCCTTCCTTTCTGCTAAAAAACAATGCTGCCCTTATTTTGTTCTGAGAAACAGGCTAAGTATGTTTGTCTACAAACAACTCAGTCACTGTTTGGCATCAGTATAAAGATTTTCAATTGGATACTAAATTAAATTTTAATTAATAAAAAAGGACCTAAAATGGAAAATGTTATGCAGCCTTAAAAACAGCTACAGCTTGAATATGCTTGCATTTCAACGCAAATGGACAGGAAAGGAAAAGGTTGCCATTCCTACTGTATTAAAATGCACGCAACTTGTGGTTTTCACAAAGTCACGTTTCATTCACGAATGTTAATCTCTTTAGAAGGGACAGACTGTTACTCAATGCCTACAAGTTTTGATGAATGAAATGTGATCTCTGAAATGACAGCATTAACATTGCTCTATTGTCAAATGAGTCATCTTTTTCAGCAAGTAAGCCTTGAGTGAGGTAAAACACGGAGAGATGACCATCTTTTAAAAACAAAGGCTACTTACAATTCTATCCTGAGAAACGAAATAGAATAATTACTCTTAATTTCAGAGTTTCATACAACAAAACCTGATCTGAAAGCGTAAGCATCCATTATATAATTGGAGTTCAAGGTTCACTTAACGTAACAGAAAAGCCTGCTAAGTGTTTAAAATAAAAGATTTTCTGAAAAAGCTTTTACCATTCTACTCTGTAGTTGAAATTGTCAGTTGATGGTAAGTATGATTTTTACACGATTCGTGTGAACAAATGTCTATGTTTCACTCACAGCACTTGCCAAAATGTTTAATATATATAAGCAACTCCATGTGTCAGCACACCAGAAGAAATTGCTATACAGTAAGGTGACTGCCAAGACAAACTGAGCAACAGCTTCTTTTTTAAAATCTTGAAATACTTATTTTCCTACAGCAGCCATATGTGTGCATGGAAATAATTAACAGGTAAAAGACACAAAGAAATCTACTCATGTCAATTTATCAAAACTTTCTACTTAATTTTCACTTTTGACATGCAAGACTAAGCCAACATATCCTACAGTTATATAGCAAGGAACTTTTGCACTGACTTCAACACTCTTTGCTTCTGGTCTAAGATTTTCAGAAATCTAATAAATGATGCAACTGTTTTATGGGTCTTTATGATTTTCTTATGGAGGAAATCCAAATCAGGCATGTTACTTATTTAAATATATTATTTTGTTTTATAAAAATATCCTACAAGCCACTTACTCAGATAACATTAGCCATGTTGAGTCAGGTGAAAAGTAAAAGTGCCAAAAATGCACCCTTCAAAGTTCTGTGGTCTATGGATGTCATTGTAATATGGTGCTCCATTTTCCAGTGGCTTCAGCAGAAGGTCATAAAATGTGCACCTAAGTGATCTATTCTTGTGTAGATGGTTTCCATCTTATTTTAACAAAACTTTGAAGACTTAGCGTCTCTGAAAGCCTTTGGTCATACACTTCTAAAACATGTCAAAATTAACAGCAGTCAACTACACAGCTTGTGCTCAAACTTCTACTCAAAAACACTACAGACTTTCAAAGAACAACTGCAGATCACCTATATTTGTCTTCCAAAGCAAAGTTCAAGAAAAACTGCTTTAGGGAAAGAAAAAGTAAGAGTGAAGAGCTGCAATAGTTCATTTTATCTGCACACCAAAAATGGCTAAATCACTGCTCAAAGACAAAGACTTTAATCTACGACTGCTGTCTGAGTGTTCAACTTGGTATTAACATTTCAAGATGTGTTTTCTTAAAATATATTTATTTATTTACTTTAAATGGTTTACTTCATAGAAGTTCTGACGCTTTATATCCAATTCTGGCATACCTTAGCTACCCCAGTTACATGTTTCTATTCCTTAATAACAGACCTCATCAAATAAACCAAGTGCAGAAATGCTGAGGTTCAAAAAGCACCAGTGAAGGTTTACACGAGACTGCCAAAGCATCGACAATAGCTAAATTATTATATTTACATAGAAGTCACAGGTCCAGTTCCTCAAGACCAAGTAACACAGACGAACATATGCCTCAAATGGACAATGAATAGTAATAATTGTTAACTGACATTGCACCATATGATACAAAAATTACGGAACTCTGTATTTTCTTCATATTTCTAATTTTATCCTTGCTGGGAAAACCAAAAACAGACAAAAAATAAGTTGTTTAAATACACAGCTACAAGTTAGACTTTTATTTTTGCATGTAATAACTCAAGGTGGCTTACACAACCAGTACTCAAAAAATCCTTAAAAAAAGCGTAGTCTGCCTCAGATTTTGCTTTATACAGCTGGCCAGCTTTATGGCGTTTTGTTTCAAAAGCTAATGAAGCGTTCCAGGTAATAAATCAAAACAACTCTAGTATTCAAGCACTACCTGAGTGCATTCGTACTTAATCTTCGAGTAAGATTAAGCTTTAGGAAGACAGAGGACACATGGTGGACTATATTGGTCCTTTAAATACTAAATATTCAGGGAAAATGGAAAAGCTGAAAGGCCCAATATAAGTCCTATTAAGCTTGCTGGAAAGGTTAACAGTTATAACCTTGTGTCTTCTAAATTCAGTGTTAAAGAAAAGATTAAATCATACCTTCACTTCTTGAAGAGAATCTCATTTGTTCTAACAAACATAACATACAAGGTTATTACACTAGGAAACTAAAGGAAACAAATACAGTAATACATGCAAACTCATCTCCACAGTGAGACCATCATCAAAATGTTATCAAACAAACCACTGCAGTTCAGAAAAATCTCTTGAACTTACTGTATTAGTTGAATCTTCTTGTAAAATTCGATCATATAACTGTATGGCATCATCATACCTGTTCAAAGAAACCATTCACATTTATTTCTGTTAAGACAGAACTCTTTGACTTTCTGACTATCCTATATTTATGCAAATTATAATCATGCAGAATTTCTCTTGAGTGAGTGCTGAATATGAACTGCAATATTTTATGTCACCAAGTTAAAAACAAAATAAATGGCAATTCATTCATGGAATACTGTTTCAGCAACAGCTTACAGGTTCTACACCAAAGTTGTCTTACTCTCTCATCTGTTCTCTTCTTCTGTACCCAACAGGTCCAAACACCACATCCCAACTCTCTCCTTCTCCTTTCCCAAGAAGCAGAAACCCCAAAACTTCAAAGGCCATCCAAAATAATGATTTGTCACCTCATTATTATAATTTAAAACTTCATACAAGTCTTTTCTGTCATGATTTTAAAAATCTAAGCTTTAATTTGCTTGTTTAGCTAGCCCTGTACAGAACTCAATCTGGACAAATGAAACAATTCAATTCAAAACACATTTGACTATACAGCTATTGCTCTATCACCACGTAACTAGGGCATACTTCATCCCTTCATGTAGACAAGTAGTTTGACAAGCAGTTTTTCAGAGGTACTGCTGATTTTGCTACACATCCCCTCCTCACCTCGTGCACTCATTTACGTACTCGTACTCACACCATTTCCTGAGCACTGCCGCAGTTTGCACAGCCAGCTATGAGTACAGTACTGGGCACTGCACAACAATACTTCTCCAGTCCAGTTACCATAAGGTGTAGAACAACTTAGAGGCAAATCCTGTAAAATGTTATATTCTTGTTTCCCATTAGCTGCTATTGCATCCAATGTAGTTTACAAGGCTGAACAAAACGGCCATAATCCCAGCTTAACCCAGTCAATTCCAGTCAAGTTCCAGAATGGTACTCTCTCGATCAACGTCTACAAGATTGTTCCTTCCTATCTCTTCTTTCTGCTGAGGAAGGAAGGATCTTAACAACTCCTGGAGTCACTCAGAATTTAATGAGGAGTGCACGATCACTACTGCCTAGGCCTCCCTAGGCTTCCCTTGCAGTCCCTGGGGACAGGCAGGCCTCTCCAGGGCACAGGTCAGAATACCTACAAATGGGTTCCCGTATGAGACAACCTAGAGCTAAAGCCCTTCTTTCTCCTCCGAGTTCTAGAGAAAACCCGTGGAGATGAAACCTCGACTTTCGTTAATACCTCTGCTGCCCTGATAGTCCAGTCTCGAGGACCTAAACTGACAGCAACATTCTGTCAAGAATTTTCACATGCACTTTTGGAAAATTGCAGCTCAATCCCACTTCACAGCTGAAACAACACACGGTGTTTTGCAGCTATCATCTCTTACAAAGACCTACTCTCACTCAGTAATGTCTTCAACATAGTCACCTAAGCCTGAACATAATTATTATCTTTTGCACTTTTGGAGAGGTTTTGGGAATGGGGGAAACTGTGCTGCCAATCTCTCACTGTATTCATAGAAACAGAATCATTAAGGAAAAGACCTGGAAAAGACCGTTTCCATTAATGGAAAAGACCTCCAAGATCATCTGGTCCAGCCATCCCCCTTGTAGGCAGAAAGAAAGCTAAGTTTTAATGGACATTCTTCAGGAAGATGTGTAGAGAGTATGAAATGTGGAACATTTAGTTGCACCAACACTGCTCCTATGGCAGTGGAGCCCAGTTATCCTCTCTTTTTGTTCCAAGCAATGGACCTTCACTAGTGGCTCATATCAAACTACATTTTCAAAGTTCATTTTGCAAGAAACATCTGCTAAATAAATAAATTATAATAAAGCATTTAGGAGTTTACTTTTAAATTCCAATTCCCTCATACCAAGATGGGCCAAAAGCTCAAAATCTCATTAATTCTGTATGCAGAATGTGGCATGGAATAGATTTGCTGGAGTTCAAAGGCACAGGAAGCTAAGACTCTTGCTCATACTTTTGGCCACACTCTGCAAAACCCAAAACAAGGTCCTGAGAACAACATGTTGGTATTAAGGAAATAATCAAAGGAGGAAGGCAGACAAAAGTGGTCAACCTCAAGCCTGGACGTCATTCCTCTCGGAAAACTAAGTTCTCAGCTGTTCGTAGAAATTCCTATTAAATTTTGTATGTTATAACCATTCTATAGGATATTTCAAAAAGGTCACTCTAACTTTAAGTTTCTGCCATTCTATTCCAGGTTTGGTGGAGGTGTTTTTTTTGAATTGTTTCTATGAAGAAGTCTATAGATTTAATTCTTATTAAATTCCACTGGATTTATTCACACTCAGAAAATAAACAAACAACAAAACCTCTATTTTGCAGTAATTGGTAGTACAACGAAGCAAATAAATAAATAAATAAATAAATAAATAAAAATAAAAGAGCTGTCACTCATTTTCACATGCTGCTCCAAACCTGTAAGATGAAATGTACACCTCACAGGCCTTGCCAAAAAAATGCCTAGTGTTTTAGTGTATAATAGCTTAAACTGTCAAGTAATAGATCTTTTTAATCTATGAAATCTGATGAAAGATTGCAAAAATGTAACATTGTGTAGTACAAGCAAAAATGCAATAAAAATGTCTGAACATAATATGATCGTGCACACCATTATTTTCTTTAAAGAAAATGGACAGTATTGCTTTGCCATGTGCTTATTATGCCTGAATTCCTTTTTAAGAAATAGCATGCACCTTTCCATACAGAAATTACATTTTTTTTAATCCAGGTTTTACCTTTCCATAGCTTCAAATCTCATTCCAGTTAATCGCTTAACTCTGTGGCTCCCAGGAAACTGCCTCCTTAGTTCCTGAAGACAAAACTGTACAAATAAAATCAAAAATACTATTGTGAACATAGTTATCTACACCGAAGCAGGAAAGGAAATAAGTCCTTGACTGATGAATTCAACAGCCTGCAATGATTAAAAGCAAATATCAATTTTTAAAATAATAAAAAATAATTGATAAAGAGAAGTTCAGTAACTGAAACTTTGTCTGTAAGAAGACTAATTCTAAGAAATATTTTCCATACAGTTTGTTAAGTCATCAAGGCTTCCTGGAAATAGTCATTTGCCCAGAAAATTAAACTCTTCTACTAAAACTGTTCATATACTATTAAACACTGCAGTCTACTTAGTTGCCTCATATTAACACAAGAAATTGAAAAAAAAAAAAAGAAAGAAAAAAAATGGTAAGAGCTCATGCGATAATTCTTTAATAAAAGGGTAACTCAGAATAAACTATGCTAATACTATGCTCTGTGTTTATTTTTTAAATAAAACTTTGAAATCCAAAGAAAATGTTTGTCACTGGCTTGAACTGAGCCCACTGGCAGAGGAGGCATAACTTCTACCTCCTGAAATCAATGAGACACCTGGCCTGGATAAAAAAAAATAAGATGTTTGGTAGAGGGACTGAGTCACAACTTCCCCAGAGCAAACTGACTCTAACCATATTACAACTGTGGCTAGATAGCAGTGCAAAGTTTGTAGGTGACTCATTACTCTTTGGTAAAAGACAATAGACCCCAAGCACTTCAAAAGACCAGTGGTTTGAATTACATAAAAAGCTTCACACACAACCCTTCTTTTCAATAGCATTTAATTTATGCAACTGAGCTTATAAACCTGTTCCTGAGATCTAAGGTTCTGGCTAGGGCCTATCCACATAATCTGTTCCATCATCACATCCACTGGTTAAAGGAAAAAATATGGACAGTCAAGCAAATTGGTAAAAATTAGCAGATTGTGCCCCACAATCGGCAGATAGACTTGCACCTAGAAGAAAGACATCAACAGCATAAGAAAAGCTGATGAAGTAGCAGGAGCACTGTGAAACTAGAACTGTTCATATTAGAACTGACTACAGCATCACTATCCAACTAAATACAGAAGTCACAAGGCCAAAATAAACTCGTGTAGATTAAGAAAGGCATCAGAAGCAATAATGAGACATGAAAAGCTGTGAGACAATCTCAAAAAAACTTGCTGCAATACTTTTGAAAGCAAAAAAAAAGCCCTCTATCTGAATAAATTACATTAGGTCTACCTTCAGATTGTTCTGAACTCAGAAGCGCTGAATGTCGTCTTTTGAAATTTAACCTGTAATCATTTAAACCATAATCATTTATGATAATATCTATTTTTGAAATACTGCATTTTTTAATAAGAGATTATCAATTCTTACAGAGAGGACTGGTTCTGCACTATGTTAACTGACTACTTTTCAGTTTCTCTCAGAAACCCAGCAGTTACAATGGCAAATCTAATTTATATGTGAAACTTTAACTAGCAGTTAATTTTCTCCCTGATTTTTTTCAGTCACATAGGTTTTTAACTTTAAAAGTCTGACAAAAGTAAAGAAATATAAACCTGAACTTCAGCATGTAAAACACTGCTAGTGCAGGTGTCTGCCAGCAGTAAGTAATTTCCCTAAAACACATGCTTAAAAAAGAACCAGGTAATTGCAGTAGCTGCATGCATTATACATTGTCATCATGTGCATGACAAAGAGGACAAGTCATAAAAAGAAGAAAAAAAAAAAAGGCCAGATAAATAACTTTGTGAAATCCATCTCAGCCTCCTCATTTGGAGCAGATGAGACCCGTTCCCCTAAGCAAAACTCATCACAGCTGTCAAAAGCTTTTTCTAAAAAACAGAAGTTCCAAAGCTGCTTGTCTACAGTGGGGCAACAGCTGCAGCAGAAAGCCGCATATGATGTTGACTTGCTTGAATTAACTACTTATTATAAATCTATCAAAGAAAAAAAGAAAAAGTATCTCAGTTTCCCTCTAAGCTTTTAACTTCCTTTCTGAGCTGCATATAAAATGCTGCACTCCCTGATCTTGAGCAATATACCTTAGAGGGCATAGAAACTGAAATTCAAAATCCCTTCCAGGGTGAGTAAAAACAAATAATGTTTCAAAACCGATCTTTCAACACTGGCTGCCTCAACAATTTCATGAAAGTCTTCCTAAAAAGACCCTGAAAATAAAGACTAAAACTGTTTTAGATATAAATCAGAACACAGAAACACATTTATTTAAACAGTAAGTCTGTTTGTTTTTGTTTAAACAGACAGTTATATACTACAAATGTTTTCTTTTGGGACACAAAAGAAAGGGAAGTTCAGTGGGTTCACAACAAGTTCAATGAGTTGTGCTGTGTTTTCCAGTGTACTCCATTTTACCATACACATATGAAAAATGAGATCAACTTGTCTAGTTCTGCCTACTTTCAAATTGTCCTTCTCCCAGTTACATCCTCTAGTCTGACCCCTTGTATATCACAGGCCATTAAATTTCACCCAAATGACACCACATGAAGCTCAAAGACTTCATGTGGTGTCTTGCTGTCTGAGGGAGAATAAGGCACTAGAAGAGTAATTCCCAGGAAGGACCTGAACTTCTGAAAATATCTTTCTTTTTACTTTGAATGAGCTCAATGTTGTTGGCTTTCAGGGCACAAGACAAGCCCATGATTTTTTCTCAGTCATTTGTGAAGGACGTATGAAAAAATTATTAAAATTTGACTGCAAAGCATTTTTTTTTTTTGCCTTTTTCAGTTCCTTCCTTTAAAGGAGCAGCTAAGGTCGTGGTATTTTTTTTTTGGGGTGGTGGTAGTGATGGTGGTGTAATTTTTCATTAGTTAAGAGTTCTAAGCAAGCTCATTTTATCTGAATTGCTACTTGTATAATTCAAATAAATTTGCATACAAAATTACTAAAACCAAATACCCATTACCAATATTTATATTAAAACCACTGAATAATTTGAATTAGAAAGGGCCTTTGGAGGTCACCTGTGCTAAATCCCCACTCGTGACAGAGCCAGAAGGTGGTTCAGGCCATATCACAACATTTCTGAGCATCTCCAAAGAAGGAAATAATACTGCTTCTCTGTGCCATGTGTCCTGAAGTGTTCACCATCCTCATTGTCACAAGCTTTTTTCCTGATGCTGGAAATTGGAATTTCCTCTGTTGCTGCGTATGTCTATCGCAGTTGTCCGCTGATGCACCTCTACAAGTCTGTCTCTGCTTTCTTTATAACTTTCCACTACATATTATATATGCAGTCAGAGATTTGAAGATCACAGTAAGATCTCCTCTTCACCTTCTAAGGACTTAAACACATATCTCTCGGCCTTCCTGTATACATTATGAAGTCCAGCTCCTTATTCATCTTGGTGGCCATCTGCTGGGCTTGCTCCAATAAGGCAATGACTTTGTCAGCAAGGATAGCCAGCATGACATATAATTTGATGTGTGCGACAGGGCATTTTACCTCAAAACATTAAAGAAACAATATAATTGGAGAGGTTTTTAATAAACAAACACACTCTGTACAATATGGCAACTTCGGTATTATTCTTGACATGTAGCCCATGCCAGAGTAGCTGTAAATATTTTCATGGCTATTGGAAGAGACACGATCTGTCTAAACAAAAGTCACGCATTATAGAAGGTGGGTGGAGGTGGTTTCTTCCCAGCAGTCTGTTTATTGATACTCTACAAGTCCAAGCTGTGAAGTTCAGAATATCCTATAACTGTCCAAAGAGCTACCTGGAAGAAATACCCAGGAAAAAAACTTAAGGTTTGGGAGAAAAGTCAACTGGAAAACTTACCAATGCCAAATCATCTCGACTGCAGTCCAGGGCAGCAATCATCACCTGTTCATATATTATCCAAACTGGACACAAAAGAGATATGAAATTTAGATAATTGTTGTTGTGTTTTGTAGTTTTTGTTTTTTAAGGTTATGGGAAACACCTACAGTATAAATAAGGTTAACGAATTCTGTCTGTTTATTTTTCCCCTACTACTCCTGTGGATCACTACTGAAACAGGGACATTTAAAGAAACTGCTGGAATTAATTAAAAATGCATTTAAGCAGTTTTATTGCTTTCAGTAACATAAAGTACCTTTTGACATCTTGAAAGGCAAAAGCTCTAATCCTCTGCTATTCCTAACATTATAGCTGCAATCTTTTAAACAGATCCCCATTAGGACATGCTCTCTGATCAGACCTGGAGAATAGCCATTTCAGTCTAGAATGAAAACAATTTTTTCTTAACTGCCAAAAGTCCTATAAATACTGTCTTCTTTCTGGAGTTGAAAAATGTCTCTAAATCAATGACAGATTATATTAGTTCTGTTCTAGGCCTACTGAGTTCTTGAATGTATAGAACTTAACAATACAGCTACAGAAGCGATAGAAAAGTCATGCTATGGCAGAAGGAAATATGTAACACAGGTGCTACAAGTACTGACTGCATTAAGTTGCCTGTAACCTTTCTTCCTCAATGGAACTATCTGTAAGACATATATTCTCTTTTTACTATATAACGTATATAATTTTTTCATGAATGTAAAAATACATACATACAGACAAAATACAGGTAACATATATACAGGATTTAAATTTTGTGTTAAAAAAAATCAAAATACAAGAGTACATTTATAGCTTATGAACAGCTCTCCTCATTAGAGCAAACCTCTGCTTTGATACTCTATCCCTAATACATGTCAATGTCAAATATTTCACAGAAGAACATTTGTAGTAAGAAGTTTAAATAACCATTTCAGGGGTAGGTATGTGTTTTTCTAATGTGTATTAAAACTTTATTACTTAAGCTTAATAAAAATTAATACAAAGCCAAGGGTTTTACTCTTCTACTTTGAAATCTAGCTCTGTAACTTTGGTCTACTGATTGTCCATGTGAATCCCTACTTTTCACGAAAATTATAAAGTGAATAATAAAACCCTCGCCCTTTAGGCTCAATATTCATTTAGCTATTTTTATTTTTAAAACTCTTCAGTAATGATAAAATATTTTTTTTTCTTTTCCAATTACATTGGATGCCTTCTGCCTGAGGACGCAAGTTACAATGATATTGAAATAAATCTACCCCACCGCATCTACTATTTTGCCTTCTGTATGCATTCTGGAATTAAGCACAGTAATATCCAGGGTTTTTTTTGAGAATACTTTAAGCAACAAGACATCCATCACATATAACTCATTCACCTTTCATAGCTATCCAATAAAGAATGCTATGTGAGCTGTAGGTCTTGTTGCTGCTGCTGTTTTGTTTTTTAAACTGCACAAAGTTGCTATTCTGACAGTACTTTTTTTTAAAAAAAAGCAACCCAATTATGTAAATAACTTTCAGATACTTATATGCATTTGTTAAGAAACTTAGAAATACTGCAGCTAGTTAATCTAATGAATCCTGAATGTCAGGTTTATGAAACAACAAGACACGTACATCATGAAAAGGTCATATTCAACACTGACAAGAAAGGAATGACAAGTAGTGACTTTGCTTGTGTTACTTAGGACAGTGTTTCAGAAGGGCACTGGTAAGATCTGAGAGGAATACCAAAATCCTCAATAACCCCTCAATAAACTACAATTCTCATAAATTATTAACAACATTGTAATGAGAAAGTAAAACCAAAGTTAGTTTTCATTTTTTTTCTATAGCAGAGGGACATGATGACAATTCTTCTGCAGGTGACTGTATTAAGCCCATCCTGCCGCCTACCAGCAAGTGCATTCCTCACAGTTACAGTGTAAGACAAGCACAGAACATTGTCTTCAGGTACTGAACCTCCAAATGCACTTCATGCTTCACTGCTATGCAGTCTTTTACATGATATATACAACACGTGATTGATTCTTTGGGTAGATTATCCACATATTTTTATTTAAAGCGTATAACATTGGCCGTGGCTAAGTTCCTGAGAAGTGAAAGAGCTTCACAACAGAATTACTGCCCAGAGGTTCTGCATGGCAGAACCAGAGCAAAGTACTGACATGAAAGTAATCCTACCTGTAGAACCACAAAGCCAACACCAAAAAACGCCTCACTTAATAAATTAATGAAGCAAAATGTTTTTCTGAAGTAACTATGTGAATTCTGGAACACTGCATGCAGTTAGGTATCCAAAACTAAAGTTAACTTACTAAAGCTGAACAAAGTTATTAGAATACTATCACTTATATTAGTGAATACATTGTATTATTGTGGCTGCAAAAATCCACTATACAACAGCAATTAAGAAAAATTCAAGAACTAAAATAGAAACGTATTAAAAGAAAGTCTATATAAAATTATCTGAACTATAAAGAAGGGAAAATGAAGAAAAAAGAATGAGCATTAAAATAAAAACCTGCCTGTGTGACACTTTGTTATACTTTGTTTTACATTATGCTTATAGTACAGAGTGCTATTGTACGGTTGTGACATGTTTCCAAACAATTCTTTTGCAGTACGAAACATCACATGCCAAGTTTCTGTCTCCTCCTGTCTATGAAGTTAGTATAACGCAGTTAAAATAATGTGAAAATAATAATTGCATGCATAGTGAAAATGCAGAGTTAATCTTCAACTATAAAATCACAAACATAATGATATAATAAAAATGGCCTTAGTATTAATTTCTGCAGTTTGTGTGACTTGATTAAGGAATAGCTTTCTCTGTTATAAAATTATCCTTTCAGATGTTTGCTGTGCTGTTGAAGAACAGAAAATCAGTCAAATGACAGCTACATAGAAGAATTACATTACTTCACATAATGAACTAACTAATAGTATAGCAAACTAATTGTTCTAGCAGGTAATTTTTCCATCTGTTTTCACTGCACCCCATATTTGGGAAACAAATAAAATCTGGGAATTTTGGCAACCTGATATAATAAAAAGTTAATATATATTTTACCAACACCAGCAGATACACAAAGGCAACACAGAGGTATAATACAGAGTCTGAAAGAGAAAAACAAAAGCAGACAAGTGCATAAAATCCAAAAGCAATGGATGCTGTAAAAAATAATGTTTCCTTACTGTCATCTCCAAGCTTAGAGGCATATTCATTAATTAACTCTTCTCCAACATCTACTATCTGTTCACTGTTTCGGTAGTTTTCTTCCCTCCATTTTCTCATTTTATCACGCATATCTGAGGGTAAAGAGGAAAAGAAATCAGAAGAAAATATTGCAATTTCCAGGTAGTAATGGAATTTGAAATTTATTTCTTGAAAATATGCATATGAAGAATGGTTTAGAGAGCAATAGGTCTAAAAAAGTGACTTCCACTATTAGAAGAAAACTACTAGAGAACAGGTAGATGTACTAGACCTCTGGAAATGTACCTCAAACCTTGCTTATGCTGTAATATAAATAATCAATTCAACTTCTAAGTTTGCAGGCTATTTAGTTAATAAAATATGCACTAGAAAAAAATACAAACACACACACAAAACTGACACCTGGTTATCCAATAAATAATACAATTTAATGGACGTTACTCAGTGTTAGGAAACACAAGCTTCAGGAGTTTTCTTCCAAGTAGTATTACACTTACATTTACACACCATAACCAAAATTGCACTTCTGCTCCATATACTTTCACTTGAAGAAAGAATGAGAAAAACGATGAGAACTCAATCACTGCTCATTTTTATCAGCGTAGGAAAAATGTTATAAAATTCTATTCCAAAGAATCTGCACGCTCGTACCAATGGGAGCTGCAAGACAGACGTGGAAACAAAGTATTTCTATGCCAGGGAAGTGCTCAGAGGTGAAAACTCTCATTGCTCATCTAGATAAGATAAAGGCAGTTTCCTGTAGCTTTAGGGTTTTTGTTTGCTTCCAGTTCCAAGAGTACGTTAACTATGAACTGGATCTCCGAGTCCACAGACATACTCAAGGTCATCCACAGAGCACCACCCAGCCTAGGTTTTATTCATCTTTTGGATCAGAAAATTGCTAAGAATGACTTTGTGCACGTATTTACACTTCTATGCACGTATGTGTCCCATACACAAGAACACATTTTGGGGGCACTCAAGGAAAACAGTTTTTGCTATTAAGTAGTGGTTTTACTCCTAGGAAGGTACCACGAAAACCACTGCCAGTATTTTATTTAACTTTACAACAGCTGGAAAAACAAACACAATGGTAGATCTAAACACTGACAGCTTTTCTTGCACTTCAAAACACACAGTTAACATAACTGACAGCCAAAAATTCAGCACTGACTTTTCTTCCATCTACCTGAAGTCATCTCGGATCACTCATAACACTGTTATTGTGCTACTTTTTGTGTTTTGAAACTTGACCAAAACCACCACAGGGTTACGTTTCATATGCATGAGCAAAGTTAAACTGTTCTAGACACATGATGGTCCCTGGAAATTCAAAGTTAGACAGCAAGAATGTGAGAGAACACGAACAGTCACAAAACCTGACAAGCTACACGCATAAAAGCAAATAAGCCATCTGATTCCTAACTACACATGTACTTGGAAATTATCAATGCCTCCATTCCAGTGCAGTTCCAAATGGAATAGTGTCTAAATTATGTACTAACAGAATGTACATCTACCATTCCTCAACCAGTTACTGAATTTACCACAATGGAAAAAAAAAGAGCATAATATATCAGATGATGACTGAAAAAATGAAGTAAAACTAGATGTTCTCATTCATGTGAATCCATCAAAAGGCTCATTAGTTTTAGAAGTATTGAATTCTAAATTAAAGGTAGAAGAAAATACTAAAAACTATAATAAAACTTATCAGGACTTTTTAGAATGTTGTCAATTTTTTAATACAAAAGCTATCAAAAGAGTCAGGCAATAATAATTTCAGTCTTGGAGGCAAATGTACACACGGTACGTAATACAGGGTTGGACAATAGCACTCTGGGATTAAGAAATGTCTAGCTTTAATTACAATTACTCCTCCGTCATGTATGTGGGTTGGTCTTGAGCAACTAATGAACCTGGTTTAGGCTCTCTCTAAGTCAGCAAGCTCTGCCTATATGAACCAAAACATTTTAAGTTCAAAGGAAGAAGCACACTTGCTATGAAATCTGTTGTTCCCTAAAAACGTGCATGCAGGAAGCCAAACGAAGTAACCATTATTTTATTTTTGTTTCTGTTAAGGTGTCAGTTAATTTGGCCAGATACTAAATAATCCTTCTATAAGGACTCATACTTTGTTTAGTTGGACCAAAGGTTTTAAATCCTCAGTATGGAAGACCTGGTCTTCCATACTCAAGCAACAGTCACCAGAAGAACTACTCAAAAGATTGCAAAATACTCTTTTAGCTTGTTTCTAATTTATATTAAAAGAAATGTAGTTTAAAGCATAAACCAGCTGTCTTTCCGCCCCCGCCTCTTGTTTTTGGTATTCGGTGAAGAATGATGGACTGACTGCAACAAGAGCTGCCCTGAGAGCACCTCAGGGTCTCCAGAAAGAACTTCTGTGCTACAAAACCAGCTTCTAAAACAACTTTACAAAGGTGTATTTTTCTGAAAACTTCCACTCATGGGTCAAATTCATCTTTACTGTGTTACTGAAATCATGTTGAATATTTATGAACGGTCTCCACCAAACTGTATCTGGCTTAAGAGGGCTTACAGAAGGCTGCACATCACCAGTTAGCACTGACAAGCTAACCTACAGCATCAGGCTGCTCTGCCAGGCCTGCAGTTCTTGGCTCTCTGCCACTCCATGGAGTTTCTAATTCCTGTACATAAAAAGGAGACAGGAACGATAATGCCATTTTCCATGGGATAATTAGCAACAATGACCAAAAAAAAAAAAAAGCTATTACTTCAGCCTCAAATAAATAAGCTGTAAAATATATATGATGCAGGCCCACACTGCACTTACCTAAAGTACAATTTAATCACTGTTGAACACCCAACTTTGCCACAAAGAACACAAGTGAAAAATGAAGCAAGGTACACAATGTAATTCACATGCCTCACATTCATTCTTCTTCTCTAACCCCGTAATCCCTGTTTCATCTCTGAGCAACATGTAATTAAAGCCATCCTGTTTAAGGACTTATAATATATGAAGGACACTTTTCAGATAAATACCAACCATAAACCTGGTTGCAAAATCAAGCACTTTGTTCGGATTCTTACTTAGCGACTACGTCACAACACTACCGGGATCATCCCATGAATGAAAAACCTCTTTGTACTGGGGATCTGTTGAAATACACATGGAGGAGAGAGAAAGCCTTCTCTGAGAAGAGTCTTTGTGCAGCCTGTTGCAAGAATTTGTTCACTTGTTAAGAGATGCAAAATCAAGTAAGAAAGAGGAAAAAAACACCACCATTTCACAGAATCATCTAGGTCGGAAGAGACCTCCAAGATCACCTAGTCCAGCCTCTGACCTAACACTAACAAGTCCTCCGCTAAACTATATCACTAAGCTCTAAATCTAAACATCTTTTAAAGACTTCCAGGGATGGTGACTCAAACATGTGCTTCTGAAACAGACGTAGACCCTTGTACCAACACAGGTCTTCAAGGTCAAGCCTTTTGAGCATCCTACACCTGACCTGCAGTCTGACTTGGAAGACTCCTCTGGAGATATCCAAAGCCCGCCTGGATGCCATCCTGTGCAATGTGCTCTAGGTGATCCTGCTTGGCAGGGGAGTTGGACCAGATGATCTTCAGAGGTCCCTTCCAACCTCGGCCATTCTGTGATTCTGTGACCTTTACATTAAAGCCACGTTGACTCTGTAATACCCTCAGCCAAAACAAGGCAAGGCTAATTACAGAGAACATGTGTACAGCCAGTGCACATTACTGGTCCGCAAAACATCCTACTTCTCTTCCCAATCACTGACACTTTAAAAATGAGAGGAAAAAATATAAACATCTGATTTTATACTTGAAACAGTTTATATTCAGGCAAAGGAAAAACGGAAAAAGTTATTTTCACAAGCTGTTTTCAGAGCAACTTTTGGGAAATCCTAACAATAAAGCTAGTAATACTCCACACAATTTTCCTTCCCATGCAGTGGCCTCCCCACGAGTCTCTATTTCAGTTGAGCTTCACAACTGTTATTACCTTCTCACAAGACACATAAAAGAACTGGCAAGCCATCTTTTTCCAAAGTGCTAACTAGCCTAAGGACATCAAGGTAATGCAAGTGAGCATCAAAGAGAAAACTAGCTACAAACAAACCACCATGCACGCTGGCAAGGAAGCCCTCTTTTTCATCCTTAAGCATCTCTTTTCTATACCAGACAAAATATTTTCTGAGATTAATGCAATTTGACCTGAAAACCAAACATTTCAAATTCCCTTTTGTTTTACTTTGCAGTCTTCTAGAAAAAGGTGCTGGCTACTGACATCTGCTAAAATACATCCCATGTTCCTCCTCTTTCCCCACTCTACAAAACCAACCCAACCAATAATCTATGCTGAGAATTATTAACTTTTTTCCCCCAGTTGCTCAATTAGTTTTTCATAGATTGACAATAAACAAACAAACAAAAAAGATCACACTGCTTCTCCCTAACAATGCATTATCTTCTCTACCATATAATATTTGCAACTCATTGGACTACTTAACTAAAGGTTATTCCTTTATGGACAAAACTGTATAGAAGGATTAACTTTTTCCTGATGGGAGACTAATGGGCTCCAGTGCTATATGGACTTGCATTTGAACATGTGCTGTTTATGAGATGAGCCACTCACAATTTAAGGTAAACCATAATAACTACTGCCATAAAAAAATCATTATGATCAAATGGATAGCAGAGCTATAAAAATCTGTGAAGCAGGCTTTTCAAAAACTTGATGTTCATCTTCAAGATCTAGCAAAATATGAGATAAATTTCAGGCATTCAAGCCAATAGTGGGTTTCTTAGATTTAAAGGCTCTTGCCGTTTCATCCTAAACCCTGACTTAAACTAATTTACCACTTCTGAGGCTTTAACTAAAAGAAAAAGGGTTGACCACAGGTACAACAGCAAATTGATCAAGTATTGACATACTTTATCGCAACAGGTTTAGGGCAATGGAAGAAACAGAGAAGCCTTTTCTTTCAAATTGAACCACCGGCTTCCCCCTCGCACAAACAAGGGCAGAGCAATTGAGAAAAAAAATCAGTTTCTGGCCAACAGCGGTCACGTCCACCAGGAACCTTGGAAGGAGAACAACCTGAGCAGCAGTTGCAATGGTTCAGAGCTGCAGCTCCTTGTAGGGGAGCTTAGGACAATGCACCAAAAGAAGCCCGTGTGTAGCTTGATGACCAGGAACAAAATTAAGTTTTTCTGAACTGCTCTTACCAAACTGATAATGGCCATGAAGCATAGCTTAAAATATGGTAGGGAAATAAAGTTTAGCTGGTGTTTATAGAATTTTTGAATAACATGAGAGGTGAGGAACACGTCGTGGGAAGAGACAGTGGCACCAGCCAGCAGGGCCTGGATCCAGGTGCCTCTGGTGGCACCACCAACAGCCTGACTGGTATCCTGTTGTGATCTGCAGCGCCCTGGGCCAGCAGAGCTTAAACACAAACCTGAACGAGTAATTAAATTTGGTTAGAGCTCAAAAAATAAGAAAAGCGAACTGACACAAACTGCTGACCCGGTTCAGTTGTTGTTTATTTTCTTGCAGGTGCACGAGGGGGAAACAGCAGCGATGCCCCCCAGGGGACCAGGGGGTCCTTCAAGCACAGGGGGGCCCCGCGACCCCCTCCGGCGTGCCCGGCCACCGGGGCCAGCACGCCCCGCGGGGACACCCCGGCCCCCCGCGGCTCCCCCCCGGTGCTGCCGTGCTCCAAGCCGGCCCCCCGAGGGATGCCGAGATCCTCCTCCGGCCACAACGCCCCCTGCCAGAGCCGCCCCGGCCTCCCGAGCCGCCCGCCCCCGGCTCCCGGTTCGCGGCGGTACCTTCCCAGGTCACGTCGTACATCTCCGAGACCTTCGCCATCTTGGCGGCCGCCCCGTGACGCGGCGCCGTGACGGCCCCGGCCCTCATTGGCGGCGATGGCGGCGGCCGCCCGCGGCGGGGCGAGGCCGGGCGGGGCGAGGGGGCGGCCGCCGGCGGGACCCCGCCTGAGGGACGGCGCTGGGGGATTTCTGCTCGCACCAAGGGTCGGCAGGAGGCTGTAGGGCGATCCCCAGAAGAGCCGTTCTGGGAAGAGAATTAATAAAAAGAGGGCGCTTGGCCTCTCGTGGTTTTGGTGTTTATCTTTTTTTCTTCCTGTCCGCCATTTGGCCGTGTGTCCCCCCAAGGCCCTGTGTCCCCCTGTGTCCTCAGGAGCTGCCAGGCGCCAGCAGAGCCGCTGTGTCTCACAGAAACACGGCGAACAGCTCTGGTATCCCTGGCCGCTGTTAGCACAGCTTCCATGCAGGCCCGCCTGGCAAATGGAGTGACCAGCTCATCGAGGCCTCTTCATCAGGGCACCAAAATCCATGGGTCAGCCCCAGATGTCACCAATCCTACTGTCCAGCAAGCTCAAACACAAAGCCATACTGAGCTAGATCGAAAGCCCACCCAGTCCAGTATCTTGTTTCCTGCAATGTCCAAAGCTGATGCTAAGGAAAATTACAGGACAGGGCAACTGTAAAGCAGTGCTCCCCTGGTCTCAGCAAATGTTAGCCTGGGACATCCTGAATCAGATGCCATTACTGTCTGTAAATAAATTTGCCTCATTTTTTAATCTGTAGATGCTTTCAACATCCGGTTCAGGTGGCACAAAGCTTTACAATTTAAACACATGCTGCAGGAGGAGGCACCCGCTTTTGTGTGCTTTAAGCTTATTAACTACTAGTTCGTTTCATGCTCCCAGGGCTGGTTTTGGAGAAGACAATGAATGGTGGGTTTCTGTTCATTCCTCAAACCACTTGCTGTTTTATAAACCACCCAGATGACAAATTTCAGGTGCTGACTCAGAGGAGTCCTGAGATAAGTTGCAGACAGAGGTCTGCCGGTGACCCACGGGCTGTGATGTGCTGCATCAGGCCACCTCTGTCCCTCTCTATCCTTCAGCTCCGTAACTTGTGCAGGCCACAGACTATGTGGATGGAGGTCTTTGCAGTAATGTAAGCTCTTGATTTCAGCACGGCATAAGAAATAAATGTAACTCCACTTCCAGAGCAATATAAACTAAAAGGATGTTCAAAAATGTTTTAACCTCAGGTATGTCAAAGGATTTATTTATTTATTTATTTCAGAAAGTATCACTAGAAACTTACTTGTTTCTCATTCACTTTCAGCTCTGACCAGAGCTCTTCTAGGAAAGGCATCAGACTCCATGATAAAATCCATCCCTAGCTCCTGATTAGATCAGTAAATGTGCCCTACTATCCGGAAAAAAAAAAAAAAAAAAAGTGTTTCTGTATTTATTATGTTACTTACTTTGAACTACAGTAAACTACTAATTCCTAACACCAGCTACAGTGTAATTATGTGTAATGTCTTTGACAGCTGAAAAATCTAAACTAGAAACTAGAATTCAAATGATCGTCTAGAAAGACTGCATATACCTGATTTTTCTTCCCTCAGAGGTGTTCTTTAATATTCTTCTAAATCACTGAATTGGAAGGACCACCATTTAGACCTTGTACAACAATGCAGTCTTTCCAACTAATTCTACAATGCCTGTGTCTGTGAACACTTCAGAAAACATATATGTATTTATTCTCATAGTATTCCTGTAGGGTAGATAAATCTTGCTCCTGTTTTACAGATAGAGGAATTGAATACAGAAAGGTTTAGTGCCAGGTCCATAAAGGATTTAGTACACACCTGCTCTGCACATTACAGCGTAACACAGACATAACTGAGGTAAACTGAGAAATTAGCTTGCAGAGGGCAGTGCTTCAGGATTGCTGAGCTAGCAGTAATGCATAATGTGGGAGACAGACAAAACTTTTAAGCATACAAATCAAAATTTTTGATCCCTTTAAAAGCCTTGTCAGCTGCCACCTGATGCTGAATGTACTGAAATTTGAGAAATGTGTGTTTGAAGTGTTTGCGAGGGGTTCTGACTCACTTCCCTGGACATTGAGCTTTGTGCTTCTGCACCTGCCCAAAACTTTCTGTCTCAGCAGGACATAGGAAATTGTGCCTCACAAGCGCTTGGTCCAGTTACTGTTCTCAGAGATAATTCTGACCTCTCTGTTAGCTAGATTTAGACAGCTCTCCAGTTATTTTGGATTGCTTCCTAAGACGTGCAGCCCTCCACCTGCATTGTAAGAGGAGACTGGATCCTGTAGTTATGCACTGTAAGTGTTGCCTACTGCATTTTTTGGATGTAGTCTTGAGCAACTTGCCTAAAAACACACACGTTGTGTTCTGCTGAGTATAAAACTGACCCTTCCACTGCATTCCTCTCTTCTTACTGTGGAAGAGAGAACCTTTCATACTCACTAAGAGCGGGGAATTATGGTTATGATATCCATTTATGCCAGATAGTGTTATAGTTGGAAACAGAAATGTTTTTGGTATTAAGATTTTTCTTCTTGGAAATGAAAACAGCGGTTTTGAAAACTGTTTTGTAATGCCAATGAGCTCCATCACTTAATTCAAAGTTGAAAGCGTTTTGCTAATAAAGCTTAAAATGCTCTAAAAAGGCAATAGTCATGTGAAATCTGTTTTCTGGATCTGACATGTTCTGCTCTTGTGCCACTTCTGCAAGAAACAACAGGAAAAGTAGTGATCCAAATTTCACATAATAATGTTAAAGGTGTTTTGAGGTGACCGATTAAAAAATGCAGGAAGCTCACAATAAGCTTGTTGTTTGTATCACAGCTAATATTACATATTACCAATTTAAAAATTAAAAATGCATCTTTTTTTTCTCAACTTCTTATTAAAAAAAAAAAAAACTGTCTCTTTTATTTTGAAATCCGTCAGTCAGATCAATCATAATTCAGTCAGAATTACAGTTCGGAGAGGTGACACATACCAAGGAAGAAGAACATAGTAATTGAATTCACAGTTTACCAATGTAGAAAAGCATGGAAGTCTCCATCCTGTGTATGAGATACAGGGCATATAGAGATATTTGGGCTCAGTACCTAAAGGATCTAGAACCTATTTTAGTTAGTAATATCAAGGTTAATTCTGTATTGTAACAATGGTGGCATCCTTCAAGTAAATGACAGGTAAGAGAAGACAACTCTGGGACATCTGTGGCACAAGAAAAAATGTACATGTATAGGATCCACGGAAGCTGGGAATTGATAAAGTACATATTTTACTTTGTCTTTGATGCCAACCAAATGATTCCTTTGTTTGAACAGTAGTTCAAGAGTGTGGACAGGCTTCTCTCTCAGGCTTCTCTCTCAAAGAGAGAACTTAGAGATATTATTAACTTGTGTAGTGATGGTAAAGATGAATCCCAGAAAATAAACTAGTGGATGAATAATATAGGAAATTCAAGCCATTTGAATCATATGATCATATGAATTAAGGACTCTGTATTTAATGCAGCTGCCTTTGAACCTGATCCTACCTGACACTTATTTATTAAATTTGGAACTTTAGACAGTACCATACATCTAGTTTAAAATTTCCCAACATGAAAGAAAAATAGGTAAGAAAATAAATTAACGAACTTCCTGCAAGTGGATTACTCTACAAGGCAATATAGAGAAAAGGACATTTTAGCGTGCTTTTTAGTTTTATCACACCATCACCATGAATGAGAAATTCAAATAAAAATTTTGTATGTCATCTTGATTTTTTTTTCCTTATTTTAACTAGAATGAAGTATTATTATATATTTGGAATATATATATCAGAACTGTAACATTGTGAATTTCTAGTTCAGCCTTAGTATTTATGGTCAATTTAAAATGAATTCTTTCTGACTACCAAAGTAAAGTACAAGAAGAGACCATAACCACAGGAGGTTTTTATGCTTAAGAGATCAATCTTCCTAGCTATTGACACTCACAAACAGAGAACACTCCCAGAATTACATCATTCAGCACGCCATGAAAAAAGACAAAGAGGAGACAGTTTGGGAAAGCTGGGGAAAACGAGAAATATAAATCAACTTGATGAATTGACAACACTAGCAATCCTTAAGCAAGTCAAACAGTATTTCCTCCAAAACATGGTTCTCTAAGCTATATCCTGAGAGCCTCCTGAGACTGGTTTTACCATTGGCAGTGAACACTGCAGATCCAAGTTTCTGAGTTCATATGATAAGGTAACATGAGCTTAATTTTTAGAATTTACTAGCTCAGTATACTCAAGCTTGAAATCACTGTCCCAAAGACAACTCTCTGCATGCTTAATTAAGAATTTTTGTATAGTCTTAACTAGATCCTGTGGGCATTAATTAAGTGTAAGCATCCATTAATAGTAATAAGTTGCGGAAGCTTAAATTGGGTGGGAAGTGTTGGGAGCTGTTAACTCCTATGGCTAGAAATAAAAAATCGGCAGTAACGAGTGGCTGCCGGCGGGAGCTCTCGGGAGGGCAGGGCTGGTGCCTGGGCCCCACGAGGCTGCTGCCCTAGTTTTGGCCCTAACGAACAGGAAGAACGGGGCCAGCCCGATGGGGAGAGCTGTCCCAGTTCTCCCCACCAAAGGTGCTGGGCGCGGGAGGGAGGGATGTGCTGCGGTGACTGGAGGACCTAATGCCATCGGGGAGGTGGGGGACGTGGGATGCAGGCTGGCTCTCCTGTATAACCTGATGCCTTGTCTGCTTTGTGAGAGTGCCTCTCCCAGGGCAGGGAACACTGCAGTGCTCTAGAGCTGCCGGCTGTGGTGGGAGCAGGTGGGGAAGAGCCAAGGGGGGGCTCAGGGTCGGGGTCTGCAGCTGAGCGGGGCTCAGGGACCTCCATCCACGGTGGTGGGGCCTGCAGGCAGCTGTATGCCTGTAGGCCTGCGGCTGAGGAGGGTCGGATGTTCCCTCCTGCCTTCGTCTCTCCAGCTCCCAGCCCAGTTACTCATCTCCTCATAGCTGCAATAGTGTGTCACGGACATTTGGGGTCTTTCTTGTCTGACTTGAAATAAATTGTACTGAAGTTAAGGGAATTGCAGCGCTCTCCCTGGGATCTCAGAATGAGTCTGCTCTCTGAATGTTTTTTTAACACCCTCCTGACATCCTGACCATTTAAAACATCTTCTCATTTCTGAACCTCTTGTCTGTTTCACAAGGAATTCTCCTGTGCTTTCCCCCAATCCTTATTTATTAATTTTGTTCAGTTTTCCAGTTTTTTTCTTGTATCCAGCTATGTCTCATTATTTCCACTATGTTTCTAAGATACTTTTGTAAGGACAATCTTTAGCCTTCGAGGGGAAATAATCTGTCTGTAGGGCAGCATGTTTTATTCATGGATACAATGGTTTCTGTTTCTACCCTTAAAAAAAAAAAAAAAGGTAAGCCAGAGTGGAAACAAGGGCTGATTATCATATCTGCCATGACAAAATGGTGGTGAGAGCCTGTCAGCAATAGCTAATCCATTCTCACTTCAGCAGAATCAGAAGTAAAATCCATGCCATGCCATGAGATAGGCATGTTCTCACTCTGAGAGAAATTATAATTTTCTGTCTGTTTCAGAACACACTGGAAAGGTGTCCTATGCTCAGATGAGAAAATCAAAATAGAGAAAGCTGGTATAACTTACTTAAACTCAAAAGTGGAATGAAGGACACATCTCTTATTCATGCACAAACTACCTAATTGTCCAATTTGAAGGTCCTTTTCCCTGTTTCTAACCGTATCACTGTAAAGGCTGTTCAGTATTGAGCCATGTTTGTCTTATGTGCTGCTCGATGCCAGGTCCTGCTGTGATTAGGGAAGGTTTGTGGGGTGTAAAATGTCAGTGTTAATTTTTCTAGATGTTTCAGCTCTTATCCTCCCTTGACTTCTTTGAAGCTTAGTGGCAACATACATCTTGTTATTCATCATTCAACGCCTTATTTTCCTAACAATGTGTACCAGGCTGTTTGGGCAACCTTTATGAGTTTCCATGCCACCGGTTAGCTGCTGCTTTACCAGTCCAACCAATCGCTGTCACACTTGAAGCTGGTGTTTAGAAAAGTACTGTCCATACCTGAAGGATGGGGAGTGCTGGAGGAGGTACAGTGACCACCACCATTGCAGTCAAAGCAGCTGTAACGCACAACAGTATTTGCAGCAGCCTCCTCAGCTGCGTGTTTATCCTACCAGGCTGCAGAGCCATGAACACACCAGCCATATGAAACAGCTCAATGGGAAATCATAGGAAATTCATTAGAGGGCCAGGAATGCCTTGACTACGTACTTCACTACAAAGAGCTGAGTTAGATACTTGCCAGTCCTCTGAGTGCTAATCTTCTGATTGCTTCGTCCAGTTCTTCAGCGTGGGGCTTCTTTTGGGGGACAGAAGCAAAGCGTTGAAGATCAATACTAGAACATGGGTACTGCAATGGCAGAGCTTTGGCACTTACACATGTGGATCTCCGAACCTGCCCAGTTAGGTGGTCTGGGCGGTTCTGTGCAAATCCTTTCAGCAGTGCAACTTCAGCTGCATCCCTAGCAGCCCTGCAGTCTCAGTTTCTGCCTTCTTTGATTTTGGTGAAAAAATGTTCGGAAATTTTCTCATGGACTGATAATGAAAACAAAGCTAAGGAGGATTCTGTCTTTCCTGGGGTGTCGCTAGCTTTGATTTGGGTTAGAAACGTTCATGGATGATTTGCACAACATTTTTCCCACTACCCTAACATCTCCCCTGCTTTGCCACATCCCTGGCAGTATGGCTGCCAAATGAGAGAAATAACAGTTTAAAAGCACAAGCCAGGCAGAAAATGCCTCATAATAATCTAAACTGTGATTCTAATTACCATGACATTGTTACACACTGGAGCTGTTACATAAGATTTAAAAAGGAATATACAATACATCATTACAATCTGCATGAGTGAGTGTTAATGGACTGCAGCTTCAGAAAAAAATATAATCAAAACAAGGCTGTGATTTTGCCTGCAAGTCATATGAGTCGTTTTATGGAAACTGTTCACATTAAAAGTCAGCAGTAGTAGTATTCATTTCACTTGACTTTATATACATACAGATGTCTATATACAAGCTATTTATCTCAGGGTCCATTTGTAGGTAGTAGAGCAAATTTTCGGGGTGCCTCTCAACCTAAAGTAGGTGTCCAAGGCCTAATCTAAATCACAGCCTAAAAGCAACCCTTTTTTTCCATTAAGTATAAGGGGAATCAAGAGGATTAGCTCAGATGCAAATGTCTTCACTCTGAATGCTTATGTTTAGTTACATGGATTCTCCCTAGAAGAATATTGAGATTCTTGGAATATTGGATCTGAGGAATATTGGATTCTCCCTAGAGGAATAACTGAGCCTTGCTACAGCCACTGAAAATGAGAAAGAGAAAACAATGCTTTTAGCATCTCTCTCACACAGGAGCAAGTCATTAAATTTCCCAAACAAAGTTCCTGCGAGTCATCTCCCTTCTCCCTCTCCCTTCCCCTTGGTGATGTTCAGGAAGTGCCAATGTTCTTTCACTGCAGTTAAGAGGTGACATTTGCAAGTTTTTGTACATCTACTAATTGGTTGGTAAAGGCAATAATCGTAGAGTCAGAGAATGGTTTGGGTTGGAAGGGACCTTAAAGACCACCCAGTTCCAACCCCCCTGCCATAGGCAGGGGCACCTCCCACCACATCAGGTTGCCCAAAGCCCCATCCAGCCTGGTCTTGAACACTTCCAGGGATGGGGCATCCACAGCTGCTCTGGGCAAAATAATATAATAAATTCCCTTTTTTCAAGTAGATATATTGCAGTCACCAGACTTGCAAAAGACTTTTTGAAGGAAGTTCTTCACGGGTGTAAAGTGCCACCATGTTCTGCCAGCCAGGAACCTGTGAAACATGTATGTTCCTAACTAGATGATCAGCTTGAAAGAGAGCAATGGAGTCCTGGCTAGACATAACAGATTTAAAACACAACCATGTTCCACATACTGGAAAATTGGTACCACTAAGACATATCACCAAGTTAAAATTGGTAAATATAATTAAGTGTGGTAAAAGACTGGGCAGACTGTAGAGTCTGTCACTGAAGGGCATTAAGAACAGACCATTAGGGGATGGATTTCATGTTTGTATGATTTCCTATATTTTTGGTATGAAAAGGAAAAAACTTACCATCTGATATGACTAGAGTTGCTTTGCCTTCCAATGTTCACCTCTTAATCACCTTTCATGGATATCTGTGAGCATGATAAAACCATAAAATGCAAACTATAGCTTTGTAATGTTGAAGATACTATATAAGAGGGAAGAAAGAGAAATATATGCACTTAATTAAAAGAAAAACAAAAAGCAAACACAGTTAATGGACTATTTTTAATTTGCACTGAAAGCACCCGGGGTTTTACGGGGTTAAGTTGCCTGCTGATCAACATGAATATGCCACTGCTGCTGCAGATGGACAGAGGGTGAGCACTGGTGGTCATTCCGTGGGAGCTGAACAATCTCAGCAACTGTGAGGCCAAGGCCGTCCTCTCTTCTTTCACTCAAGTTCACTGGAAAAAGGATGGGAAGGGAAAGAAAGCAAAGGGGAAAAACAGTACTTCCAGGGGGGACAAACTCATGCTATACTTAAGATTAGGCTACAAGGCTTACGGGAGATCACAGAATCACAGAATCACAGAATCGTCTAGGTTGGAAGAGACCTCCAAGATCACCCAGTCCAACCTCTGACCTAACACTAACAAGTCCTCCACTAAATCATATCACTAAGCTCAACATCTAAATGTCTCTTAAAGACCTCCAGGGATGGTGACTCAACCACTTCCCTGTGCAGCCATTTCAATGCCTAACAACCCTTTCAGTAAAGAAGTTCTTCCTAATATCCAACTGAAACATCCCCTGGCACAACTTGAGCCCATTCCCCCTCGTCCTGTCACCAGGCACGTGGGAGAATAGACCAACCCCTACCTCGCTACAGCCTCCTTTAAGGTACCTATAGAGTGCGATAACGTCGCCCCTGAGCCTCCCCTTCTCCAGGCTGAACAATCCCAGCTCCCTCAGCTGCTCCTCGTAAGACTTGTTCTCCAGACCCCTCACCAGCTTCATTGCCCTCCTCTGGACTCGCTCGACCACCTCGATGTCCTTCTCATAGCGAGGGGCCCAAAACACAGTACTTGAGGTGCGGACTCACCAGAGCTGAGTACAGGGGGACAATCACTTCCCTAGACCTGCTGGCCACACTGCTTCTTATACAAGCCAGGATGCTGTTGGCCTTCTTGGCCACCTGAGCACACTGCTGGCTCATATTCAGCCGGCTATCAACCAGTATTCCCAGGTCCTTCTCTGCCAGGCAGCTTTCCAACCACTCATGTCCCAGCCTGTAGCGCTGCTTGGGGTTGTTGCGCCCCAGGTACAGGACCCGGCACTTGGCCTTGTTGAACTTCATACAGTTGACCTCAGCCCATCGGTCCAGCCTATCCAGATCCTCCTGCAGAGCCTTCCTTCCCTCGAACAGATCGACACACGCACCTAACGTGGTGTCATCTGCAAACTTACTGAGGGTGCACTCAATCCCCTCATCCAGATCATCGATAAAGATATTAAAGAGGACTGGCCCCAGTACTGAGCCCTGGGGGACTCCACTAGTGACCGGCCTCCAACTGGATTTGACTCCATTCACCACAACTCTTTGGGCCCGGCCATCCAGCCAGTTTTTAACCCAACGAAGTGTATGCCGGTCCAAGCCACGAGCAGCCAGTTTCTTGAGGAGAATGTTCTGGGAAATGGTATCAAAAGCCTTACTGAAGTCAAGGTAGACCACGTCCACAGCCTTTCCCTCATCCACTAAGTGCGTCACTTTGTCATAGAAGGAGATCAGGTTCGTCAAGCAGGACCTGCCTTTCATAAACCCATGCTGACTGGGCCTGATCGCCTGCTTGCCCTGCAAGTGCCGCGTGATGACCCTCAAGATAATCTGCTCCATGAGCTTCCTTGGCACTGAGGTCAAACTAACAGGCCTATAGTTCCCCGGGTCTACCCTCCGGCCCTTCTTGTAGTTGGGAGTCACGTTTGCTAGCCGCCAGTTGACTTGGACCTCCCCTGATAGCCAGGACTGCCGATAAATAATGGAAAGTGGCTTGGCCAGCTCCTCCGCCAGTTCTCTCAGTACCCTCGGGTGGATCCCATCCGGCCCCATCGACTTGCGTACATCCAAGTGCTGTAGCAGGTCGCCAACCATTTCCTCGTGGATAGCGAGGGCCACATCCTGCTCCCCATCCCCTTCCACCAGCTCAGGGTACCGGGTATCCAGAGAACAACTGGTCTTGCTGCTAAAGACTGAGGCAAAGAAGGCATTAAGCACCTCAGCCTTTTCCTCATCTTTTGTAACTAAGTTTCCCCCTGCATCCAGTAAAGGATGGAGATTCTCCTTAGTCCTCCTTTTTGCGCTGATGTATTTGTAAAAACATTTTTTGTTATCTTTAACAGCAGTAGCCAGATTGAGCTCCAGATGAGCTTTGGCCTTTCTAATTTTGTCCCTGCACAGCCTCGCAACATCCTTATAGTCCTCCTGAGTGGCCCGCCCTCTTCTCCAAAGATTATAAACCCTCTTTTTTCTCCTAAGCTTGAGCCACAACTCTCTGTTCAGCCAGGCCGGTCTTCTTCTGCGCTGGCTCGTCTTTGGGCATGTGGGGACAGACCGCTCCTGAGCCATTAAGATTTCCTTCTTGAAGAGTGCCCAGCCTTCCTGGACTCCTCTGCCCTTCAGAACCTCCTCCCAAGGGACTCTGCCAACCAGTGTCCTGAACAGCTCAAAGTCAGCCCTCCGGAAGCCCAATACAGTGGTTTTACTGGTCCCCTTCCTGACTTCTCCAAGAATAGAGAACTGAACCATTTCGTGGTCACTCTGCCCAAGACAGCTCTCGACCACCACATCTCCCACCAGTCCGTCACTGTTTGTGAACAGAAGGTCTGGCGGGGCACCTCCCCTGGTAGGCTCTCTAACCAGCTGCATCAGGAAGC
Source organism: Anser brachyrhynchus (assembly GCF_964034855.1). Lineage (NCBI taxonomy): Eukaryota > Metazoa > Chordata > Aves > Anseriformes > Anatidae > Anser > Anser brachyrhynchus. Next base: position 142,860,184 of record NC_137695.1, on the reverse strand, counting down.
TATCTTCCACACTCTCCAGAAACCTCCTAGACTGCTTTTCTCTGGGCTGTGTTGTGCTTCCAGAATATGTCTGGGAAGTTGAAGTCCCCCACGAGAACAAGCGCTGATGATTTCTCAGCTTCTGCCAGCTGCCTGTAGAACTCCTCATCTGTCTCCTCATCCTGGTTCGGCGGTCTATAACAGACCCCCACCAGGATGCTTGCCTTGTTGGCCTTCCTGCTGATCCTAACCCATAGGGACTCAACCTTATCATTCCCAGCCTCAAGTTCCACAACATCAAAACACTCTCTAATATAGAGAGCCACACCACCACCCCTTCTGTGCTGCCTGTCCCTTCTGAAGAGCCTATAGCCAGACATTGCAGCACTCCAGTCATGAGAGTGGTCCCACCACGTTTCTGTGACGGCAATCAAGTCATAGCCTGCCTGCTGCACAATGGCTTCCAGCTCCTCTTGTTTGTTACCCATGCTGCGTGCATTAGTGTAGATGCACTTCAGTCGGGCCATTGCCTTCTCCCCCGGCCTTACCGTTGTTCCCCCTGGCACAGCTTCATCAAGCCTTATTTCAGCTCCGTTCCCCTTCTTACCTAGTTTAAAGCCCTCTCACTGAGCCCTGCCAGCTCCTGGGCTAGGATCCGTTTTCCCCTTAGAGATAGGGACCCATCTGCGGTCACCAGGCCGGGTGCCGAGTAAAGCACCCCATGGTCAAAAAAAACAAAATTTCTGTGTTGGCACCAGCCTCTGAGCCACGTGTTAATCAGGTGGGCTTTCCGTGTCCTCTCTGTACCCCTCCCTACTACTGTAGGGATAGATGAAAACACCACCTGTACTCCCGCTCCATCCACTAACCGTCCCAGTCCCCTGAAGTCCCGTTTGATAGCCTTCAGGCTTCTCTCTTCAATATCATCACTGCCAGCCTGGACTATCAAAAGAGGATAGTAGTCAGAGGGGCGAACCAGGTTGGGAAGCTTTCTGGCAACCTGGTTCGCCTGTCTGACTACTATCCTCTTTTGATAGGCCTGCCTACATCCAGTCCTGTTGTCTCATCTCTGAGAATGCAGCAGGCCTACAGCTGTGCTGGGGCAACTGTTTGCTGCTTCTCATCCAGTTACTATAGTCAGGTGAAAACTAACCTAACAAGAGCTTTAAAAAAGGAGCATCATTTGGTCCGGCTTGGGACCAGGGATCTGGTCTCTCTGTTATGTCAAACATATTGAAGAAGTAATGCACTGTGGACAAGGATAGGAAAAAATGGCTAAGGATTTCCTTAACTGTGGAATGATGAATCCCTTCTGTTGTGGAACTGCAGCCTGATGGTGTGACCATTCTTCTCTTGAACTTTAATTTTATACACACTTCAGTTTTGGAATTATTCTGTGTTTCAGTTGTGCTGAGTCTCATTTGCACATTATTTTAGCATTTAAAAGAAAACACTTGTTTGCTTTTGGCACAGCTGACTGTGGGCTTGTTTAACTTTCTTTATCACATGTATTTGCCAGTTTAATAAAATTCCGTGTTTGTTGAACTATTTATTGCTATAAATGCAATTGCAATGAAACAGAAAGCCTCAAGACATTACTGAAATATTACAAACCACCAAGCAATATGTAGAAGCCTCAGAAATCAAGTTTCATGATCTCAAAATTGCAGGCAGAAAACTCCAATTAAGTCAATACTTAATTCAGCAGCAAAATCAGTGTTTTATATACTTTGAGACTTAGAACTTACCAGGGATAACATCTGCCCTGTGGATCAACATCTTCTTCAGTGCAGTATTGCAATGGTAGGAGCACTTTCAGTCTGCAGAATAGCACTGAAGTTAGCAGGTGACTTCTTGAAAGGGTAACTATGTGTGGCATGAACGTGAACACATACATTGAATGCCATATGGGCTAGATTTATTTGGCATATAGATGCAGAGGAGAAAAAAGTGTGTGTGTTACATTTCACGTAATAAAACAGGTGTTGTTGCTTTTTGTAAAACACTTTTTGTCCTTCGTATGCATTTCTGTGAAGGCAGAAAAAGTAAGCAGAAAAAAAAAAAAAAAGTAAAGAATTTCAATAACAAAGGTGCTATAAAAATGCTATTGACCATAAAGTGATCCTGAAAAATTTGTAATCATTATACACTAAAGTTCCAGTGTGGCTTTCCTAATTTCCCTAGTCTATTGAAATAGGACCTGCATTGCTCTGGGGAGTCCTTTCCAGATTTTCAGATCAGCTAATGAGTTCATCAGTATCCAGGTATTATTCAAAAAAGAAAAAAAAAAAGCCTCCAGTTTCCCATATGTTGCCAAAGGTAACGCAGGTCATCATCATATGTATAGTGTTTGTAATATTGGCATCCAAATGACTCTGGAGACCATGCCTTCTTGCCTCCAGCCTTCTCAGTAAATAATCCACCACCATTCTGCAACCATTACTGGCTGTAATGCTGTGCAGTGGGTGGATGCACTTTGTGTGTATTTGGCTTCTTAAGTCCTGGCAGGAAAAAAACAGATGGAATGCCTCAAAATAACAGGAGGCACCTGCACACTAATGCAAATGTTGTTAGTGGGAGAGAATAAAGATCACAGCTTGTCCAAGGGTCTGTGTGTCTTATCTCCTCTAAATACACATGTTGTTTATCTTGCCAATGCCTTCCAGGCTGGTGCTCATAAGCTTGCTCTGTGGTCCTCAGGGCTCTTAAAGAAACTGTTATGTTCTCTTGTTCACTGGTTGCTTCAATGAAAGGTCAAGCATCAAGTATTGTGAAGACTGAGGGGAAATCTCATCAATGCATATAAATGTCTGAGGGGAGGGTGTCAAAAGAATGGAACCAAGCTATTTTCGTCTGTGCCCAGTGACAGGATAAGAGGCAATGGGCACAAACTGAAGCACAGGAGGTTCCAACTCAATATGAGGGGGCACTTCTTTACTGTGAGGGTCACAGAGCACTGGGACAGGTTTTCCAGAGAGGTTGTGGAGTCTCCTTCTCTGGAGATATTCAAATACCTGGATGCCATCCTGCACATCCTGCATGTGCTCTAGGTGATCCTGCTTGGCAGGGGGGTTGGACTAGATGATCTTCAGAGGTCCCTTCCAACCTCAGCCATTCTGTGATTCTGTGATTCTGTGATATATAACCACAGTGCAGACTCTAAGCCCCCTTCTCTGCAAGCCAGATCTCAGGATTTATTTCTCAAAGCTTAACAACTTCTAAAACAGCATCACAAACTCGTACTACTACGAACATTGTGAAAATGTTTTTTCCAAGAAGAGACACTAGTCGTGAGTGCCTTCGCGTCATTATCTTGTGCTGTCACAGGCCATGAGGTTCATGTGGTTTGATACTAGAGTAATGGGTAGACTTTGTATGTTGACTGTGGAATAGGAGATCGCCTGGGGCAACATATTTCCCAAATCTCTCACTTTTTCTCACTGTGCTCTAGATCTTTGGCCTTGAACATCTTAGAAAATTCCCCAGAGTTGTTCAGCTTCTCTCTGACCATCTGCCTGCCTCACAAACATTTGGTCCACATTCTGAGATTTTCTTCGGATGGATCTGTGGTTGTTTGCTTCATACCACATGACTAGTTTGTTTTTTTTCTTTGATTTACAGCACTTCTGTGAATATTTTCTTTAAGATGATACAGTCATTTTACATATATTTTAGCAGGAAATTCACTATGACATTTAACCCAAAGTGAAGAATGAATTGTAGACTTTTTCTGGTCCCATGAGGATCCTTTTGCCTGCTGACCTACTCTTCCCAGGCTTGAAACTGACACCATATTTACCTTTCTGGTCTACCCTTCTGTTCTCTACTGTTGCACATCTATTACTTTTTAACAAGGGCTCCCCTGTGAGGCAGACCTGCCTTTTCTTAGTATGTGTCTTAAGTGCTGGTTTTTTTTTTTTTTTAATATTCTCCCAGTTTTTGATTATCATCCTGTCTTTTGTTCTTTCTGATGTTCTCCTAAATATTGTCACCATTTCCTATCTCCACTGTATTTATTCTCTTTTTGTTGAGCCAGGATCTCCAGATCTCCTTTCTATTCTTTATTATTATTATTATTATTATTATTATTATTATTATTATTATTATTTTCCTCCTTTCCATTCTCCCATGAGGCAAATATATTAATAATTCTCTTTTTCTTCTGTGTTGTCCCTCTGGCTATACTGTTTTACTGTTCCCATCCAGGTATCAGTTTTTCCGGTCTTCTCATCAATATGTACCTAAGAGTCTTGTTTTTCCTCTCCTCTTTTCCACTACATCCCTCTCTATACTTCATGGTGGAGTCCAGACACATTTCTGGATATTCTCTTCCCTGAGGTCAATCAGATGGTCCAATATAGCACAGGGTCCTGTTGAATGCTCAAGGTTAACATTCAACTCACAACTGCTGTGTGCAAATATTTTCATTATCTCTGACATTTTTCAGATCTCCTTTACTTCTTTAGCAGCTGTTGTCTTTTCTTCCCTGTCTTACTTTTCCCAGGAAAACAACAATAACGCTACCAACAGCAGAATCCTTCAAACCTTTCCCTCTCTCCATCTCCCAAATCCTTTCCCCTCTCCATCCTGTTTATAAGCAAAAGGATGGAGAGCAACTTTTTGTCCAATCAGATAATGACAGAACAAGGAGGAATGGCTTTAAACTAAGAGAGGAGAGATTTAGATTAGAGGTTAGGAGGAAGTTCTTGACTCAGAGGGTGGTGAGGCACTGGCACAGGTTGCCCAGAGGAGCTGTGGATGCCCCATCCCTGGAGGTGCTCAAGGCCAGGTTGGATGGGCCCTGAGCAACCTGGCCTAGTGGGTGGCATCCCTGCCTATGGCAAGGGGGTTGAAACTAGATGATCTTTAAGGTCCCCTCCAACCTGAGCCATTCTATTATTCTATGAAAATCACTAACAGTGATAATCATACCATTGAGGATGGAAATGTACAACTGAGAATGTTCTGCCTCTTCCACAGTGAGGCCCTGTCATTACAACAAAAGGGACTTCTATCTATCAAGTGTCCAACAGAGAGTTTCTCTGCATTGATCCTGAGGGCAGCTGACGAGTTACCGATGGAGAAGATTGTATGTGCTTAGCCTCTGCACTGCTTACCTGGTGTGCACAGCCAGAAGCCAGGGGGTACCTGCCCTGTTTTATCCATCTCCCTAGGCTGTAAGTAGCCCTGACTTTATAACAGCCTGACTGCAAATAATAACAAATTGTTTGAGGTGCTGATATAATGCGCTGTAGTATATACTTCTTTGCAAGCTACTGTACTAATACTTTTTTCATTTTCCATTTAGGGACTGATAAGCATGAGGAAGTATTTCCTACATTCCCTAACAAGATGCTTCTTATTCTGAAATACATCTGCAAGTGCTTCTTGGGCCCTCTGTCACATCTTGCTAGCTTCCTGATAAAGGCCACTAGCACAAAATTCAAGTGAATATTGTGCCACTACAAAACCGTATAGACTTACAACCAATTTTCTTGGAAATTTAAGGGCATAATCTCTAACTAGGTATTTTCACACGCCTTCTATTTTTTTTTAGTGCCCTAACTGATAAACGACTTTGTTACATTAATACCATTGGGAAAAGATCAAGCAAATACACAATCAAAACAAAGTTCCCTGAGTTTTAATGAGATTGTGCTATAAATATAAAATTAAAAATTATTTTTTTCTTTAAGTCCAGTGATGAATTCTATTGTCTTTTTTTTTTTTTAATTAAATAGTTTCTCTTTTATTTTTATTACTCATTTGCTGTTCCATGGAACTGCAAGTTTTGCAAAAGGCAACAGTGAATATAAAAATGCATGATATGTCCTTGGAGGTGGATAAATAGAACTCTGCTGTAGGATCTGTAAAAATTAACATGTTTGAAGGACACAAATATGAATTGCATATGGTCATTTTTTAAATTTCTGCTTCACTCATCTCCAGGTCTTAAAATCTCCAGATGATTGTCAGTGGCTGTGCAACCAGACTTAGCAGGGAACCCAAACACTTCTATAACCACATAAAATAATCAACTGCCTTTTTTTCTAACTACGACTTTTCTCAAAGGACCAAAGTGTAAGGGAAGTTTTAATCTCAAGCTGCACACCAGACCTGCCTCAGACACAGCTTTGACGTCAACAGCCTTCCTTGCAACACAACTGCTTGTCTTCCAGCTCCTGAAAGTAAGCTGCAGATGGAAACTTTGACCAGAGAGGAACACAGCGTATTTGCTGAAATTGCTTATTGTGGAAACCCAAGGAAACTGTGCACATGTCTTTAGCCTAGTTCCACAGGCAAGAGGAAAAAAAATAAAAATTGAATATATATATTTTAACAGTCCCTCTCAACCATAAGAAGCTATACTCTCTTGCCATTTATACTCCTGACGTCTTCTGAAGAACTGGCATCATAAAGACAGAAATAAGAGCTAATGGCCATATCACCCCTAACTATAATAACAAACTTCAGGATGTCGTGAGAGAAAAATCTCTGAGATGCTTTCACAATGGAGTTGCCTCCAGTGAATGAATCATGGGGCCTGCACTCAAACCCAGATGCCAAGAGTGTGAGAGCTTTCTGGCTGAAGACCCTTTGTAGTGAGAATTAAGAGGGTTATTAAAACTTCATGTACTTCTGTGGTGGTACAAAAAAACCTCGTGCTTGTGGTCAGTGCTATTCAGACAGCCATATTCTGTACCCGGAAATTCTTGGAAGAAGAAGTGCATGTACGCTGCGTGAGATCTCAGGGGCTGTGCTCTGATGTGGAGCTCCCCAAATAAGCATATACAAGTACATTTGTGGGTGCAGGACCATCTTGGGTACTGAAAAAAACTGTCATTGAATGGTCTGCATCTCTACTGTTAAACTTTCTTATCCTCCAAAACATGATTGCCACATCTGAATTACCAAGGTCTCTGGCCTGTGCCTCTTCCTGAGTTGCACCCAGGAACTACTTGGAAGATTGCTAGCTGGCCTTGCACAAAGTCGTCCCAGGGATAAGTATGGCAATTTAAAAGTAGAGCCCATTGCCTTCCTGCTCTTGGGACCACTGTGTGCACTTACTGATTTGCTAACTCAGATGTAGCTATTGGATACTGCTTAGAAGCATGAATGGGGCCCCCAGCACAAGTAAATTGAGAGAAATCGCTGAGACCGCAGGAGCGGTGATCAGTTATATTGGTTATTGGTTTTTAGATGATAATATGGATCATCTCTGTATCATTTAAAATGTTTATTATTATTATTATTTTGGAGTTTTCATAAGTTTTAATAATTTTAGTGCCTGCACAAGCCCAGTATAAATATAAGGGAATTTTTTTCACTTTCAGTGAATAGAGTTTTGCTCTGTGACAATACTACATATTATTTCCAGAGTATGTTCATATTCAATGGGTAGAAAAGAAGAAAAACAAGGCCTTCAATGTATGGGGGAATTAATTGACTATGCTTGTACTCTCAGTTCTCCTAGAAGCATCAAGGAGAGCTTTGATTGCAAAAGACAAGCAGAATCTGGACCAGTACATGTGTAAAAAATTATTTAGTCATCAGCACTTTGCTTTGCAAATAGATGGCTGCTAAAAATAATAGTTGTTACTGTCTTCCCTCAATTGCACAGTAGTTCTACAATGAGTACCAGAGATACATTAGTACAGCAATCGAAAGTTTCAACCACAACATTCTTCTCAAAGGTATCACTGGTAAAAACCCCAGGGTCATTAAGTGAAAAAGAACAAGAACTTATTCCACTACATGAACCACAAAGTATTTCTGTAATAAAAATGTGCAAAAGTTGTCAAAAAAGTAGCTACTGTGAACCTCACCATACATAAAGTGTTGTAACTGGATCACTTCTCTGCTGAGTGGTTCAGGCTGTTGCTTTAAAGATATTTTACCTCTGAAAATCAGAATGAAAGAAAAAGTTTCTACTGATGAATGGAATTCATCGTTAGCTTCAGTATCATCTTTCATTTTACTCAGTGTAGTATTTATTTTGGTTTATATTTACTGACAGATTAGGTAAAATATTTTGCAACCTAATGACAAACAAGTAAGTTTGATCTCATGAAACAGTTGATATTCACTGGTGTACGAAGGAGATCCACAAATAATGTTTGGGATTTGTTTTGTCCAGAATTTACAATACTTGATCTACTCTTAACAAAGTGAATTTCTATTTCTATAAACTACAGGAATTTGTAATATACTGCAATATAATTTTTCCAGTAAATCAGAAGAAAGACAATATGTCTCTAATTAATACTGCCCTAAGTGTTAGGATTGTCATCTGGAGCTGTAGGGTGTGCTCTTTTTACCTCTCAGACATTTATATTCCACATTTTTTCTTACAAAAACATGGTATATAACAGCACAAACAGTTTCTTAAGTCATCCTATGGGACACGTTTTCTTCTGATGTGATCCTCACGCGTCAAAAACAGTTCACGCACTAAATAATACTGGAATGGTATATTTAGGCACTTGCAAAGAGCTTACATCAAGTGGACAACTTTTAGATAGAATGTGTTTTACCATATCACTATTTCCTGATAGTAAGCAAGAAAATTAATGTTTTTATAACTTTTTGACAAAGATGAAGGAATCCCTAAAGACCATAGCTTAGGCTGCTGGAGGTGGCGTAAGAACTGTTTGTAACTCTTGGTTTGTAATGTCTGTGGATTTACTGCTTTTATTTTTACATACAGTTCATGATATGAACTTCAAGCAAATGTAACTGAAACTTAACAGTTTGTAATAAACATTTAATAATCTAGGTCATAGAAGTATGCATTTATATTCCACTAATGTCTTTTTACTCTTCTCATTTTCCATCTTTATTCAATAACGTGAATGGCTTTTGTTTCTGTAGGAGAAGATCTGCCACAATCCTTTCTTGAACCAAAACACCAGTGATGTCTCATGGATGCCAAGAGAAGTTGTTTCTGTATTTCTGTAGTAATTCTAGACCTTAGGACTTGTGCTGTACTTAAATCTGAACGTTACTTTAATTTTACATTCTTCTCTTCAGACTATCAAAACTTCTTGGTCTTTTGCCTTCCTGTGCTGAGATATCACCTTTGAGTTTTCCGAAGGTATAAAAATTGTGCTGACGTAATTTTAAACAGAGAAAAAGAGCTCTTTTGTCCTTTTATGAAGTTCTAACTTAACATAACCATAGCTATGAGAAGACTTGGCTGAAGTTTGAAAACTGAGATGCCACTGCTAAATTGACTAGACAGCTGCAATGGCTTCATCTGACTGAAAAATCACTTCTGAAAATATTCACTGGACATCTGTCAAGAAGCACCTCCTCACTCATAATCTCACATAAGAAATAGGAAGGGCATATATTATTTATCTGCTGAGTTTGATAAAGCTGAAACTGAAAAAGCAATTGTATAAAGAAGACTGCAAATGCCCCATCGCAGTGCCCAAAACTGTTCCCTTATCCTAAGGGAGAGGGTGGAAAATCCTACAGGAGCTAAATGCAGTTAGTCTGACGCTGGAGCACACAGGGAGCATTTTGAGGGGTGGGTCCATGTAGGCAAGCCGCAGTGGGGTGACAACATCACCTTAGCCTCCTCCTCCTGCATGTGCATTCCAGGAGAACAATGTGCTCAGAACAAAGGCGAACCAAAACCTATGACAAAATCGACACTGCAGGGGGAGTGTGTGGCGACGGGGGTAATGCCTTTTTTTTTCAGTTTCAGTTGTTACACACACACAATGTACTTTTGCAATATTTAACTTTTAGGGAATAGGTTTACTCAATATTTTTCCATTTTGTGACACTTCTGTGTGATAGAAGTTTTGCTTTCTTTTTGCATTTATTCTACAGGCCACTAATTCACTACAGAAATTAAGTATTGCAAATACTCTGTGCATTTAGGAGTTCTCATTTCCAAAATTAACTACTCAGTGATGCAACCAGTAAGTCGCAGTCCCAGAAACCACTGCCACAGGTACAATCTAACCAGATGTCTTTGCCCTAAGCTTTAAATTCTTAGGCTTGAAAATCTTGACTAACTGTACCAATCTGTTGTATAATGATAGGGTTTGTAAAAACACATGGCCCATGAAAAGCTAAGGTTGCACTCACATTTTATTTTCACTGGGAATTGTTATGAATTTGTGACTGCACTATACGTGATGTGCGTGTGCTTGGCTGAACACCACAAGCTATTGAAGGAAAAGAGGCAAGCTGTAGCCAGTGACAGCTTTCACAATCTTCTAGCAGTAGGCAAAGCTCATTTGTGGGAAAACCTTGAAGGTTTTCCTCCATGCCTCCACAGCTGCTGTTCTGAAGGAAATGAGTGCATCTTGTGGGTACTATGAATTATAAAGATAAACTTGGACAACCACAAAAAAGCATTAAAAATTAAATGCAGCCTGACTCCTGTTCCATTTTCCCTTCAGAGGTGCACAGCTGACTGTCTGTGTTGGTGTTACCTAACCACAAGCAGCCTTCTCATCTTCTGCGAGCTGTGTTTCTGTCCAACGATAGTGACGACCCAACCACTCAGTCTAAAGATGTCAGGGGAGGAGAAAAACCAGACTGCTACAAGTGACACAGCGAATACTCCTTTCCTGTTACAAATTCCACATTAAACCTAAGTAATTACTTGGCTGCAGTGATACTTAGTCTACAGGACAATACGTTTACAGACATTTAGGAACAGCAGTTTACAATAATGCTTGCATATGGGTTTGATATCTCGTGTTGTTAAAACAAATCAGCAAGTCTAGACTGCAATTTGCTGAAGCAATTTATGGTTATTTCATGCCTTATTTTCTCTAAGCAGAGGTGAATACATTTGACTGTCCTAAGAGGAAGGATGGTAGTGCACATTCTTTTCATTTTAACTGGACGGCTGATCTGAAACAGAAGCATTAATGTGCTCATTTTCATATCACAGAAAAGCTGCCCTAGACTATTAGTGCTTTATTCCACTACGATGCTCGAATATTTTGCCAACTGCTGCTTAATCATGAAAGAAAGCAATGCAAGGTGGTCAAAGCAGCTGCAGCCATTTCTTTGCAAATGAATAAATTGGGAATGTCAATACAGTAAGTCAGTAGCAGAGCAGGGGGAAAGGACCCACCTGGGAACCCTCAGCTGCTGTACGATGTTACTGAAATCACTGGAGCTTAGTTAGCAGTTAGCAGGAGCTGAGGATTCTTCTTGGCTCTTCACTTGCAGGCTCCTGCTTAATAGCAAGGTAAAACAAATGCTTTAGTATTTAGGGGAATGTTGCTTTTCAACAGACTTGCCGTTGCTTTCCTTCTAGGTGAACATTGGCAGGTAATTGTGTCACCCTATTTTCCTATCAGTCCCGCACGGCAGCAAAACAGCAGAAGATACCGTGCTAAGTCTGCTTAGACATGATCGCATTTCTGAAGAATGTAACAAGATATACAGCTAAACAAAGTAAGAACGGACTCTACAAAGCTAAGAAATACTTTCCCAGTGAGAGTTTGGTTTCCTTGTGCTGTGCCGGGAAAATGCCCCCCAGGCCCCACGGCTGGTGCCCAGCATACCAGTGCTGAGCCCCTGCACGAGTGAAACCACTGCAGAGCACAGCCCCAGGGCAGTACACCTTCACAGAGACTTGTCCTGCTTTGAAGCTGCCTGTCCTCCGCAGAGCCGCTTTGAATATGGTGGGCTATAGCTTCAGGGTACTCTGCAGTGAAGGAGTACACTTGGCACTGTCAGAACAGAAACTGGATTTATACAAACTAGTCACTAGCAGTCTACTAATCAGAAGAAAGTTCAGGCTGTGTCATTTTAATAAAGTTAAAAAAACACAACACAGCAACTCGGCCAACAGAGACCTTTACGTTTGCATGGACAGCAGCGCTTTCCAAAGCTAATCAGTTATTATAATGAAGATCCTCATGGATTTCATGGAGCCCTGTATTCTTCCACTTTCCTTTTTTCTTTATTTTTTTATTTCTTATGGAGATATATATGAATTGCATCCTCAGTAACACCCTAGTGTCTAGATCAAGGTTTTTTTTTTTTTTTTTTTTTATGTACTTTGATTGTCATACTACTGACAGAAAGACTTTGGAAAACCAAATGCATTTGTTTTTCCTAGCAGTGGTCAGATTTTGAATTTACAAGGAAGTGCGTCGTTTTATTAAGAAGGTAAAAAGGACATCACCCTTTATTGGTACAAAGTAGTGTAACTCCACTAATTGTAATAGCGTGCTGCAATACTTTGTTTTCTTTGAAAGTTGAGATCTTTACGGAAGACACAACTATATATGCATTGCATATTGACCCTAATACCCAAGCTCATAGGTGTCCTTCTTACCTTTACCACTGGCCCTCATTTTTATACTTCAGACAAGCACCAATTTGTAACAAAACATGAAGAAGACGTTACAGAGCACTATGTGAGGATCTTACAGCACTGTGCAAGGTGTAACTAATTGAGCCTTTGAGCCTCCCAGGGCTGAGGAGAAAGGAGCTGGGCTGAACTTCAGCTCCAAATAGACTGCAGTTTGTAACAAGCCACCTCATTTCAAATTATTGCTCTTCTGATATTATTACACTTCTGGCTGTGTTTGGTTTTACTTACTTTGCACTGCACATATGGACTGCAGTTTTTTCTGTAACTTAATCCTAAAAACATCAGTTCTAAGAAGGGATCCTCCCTCGTGTAAAGAGAGATGTGTGTATTTATCAAGAATCAGACTTGAGCTTCTATAGACTGGAACTTGGAATTATCTAAACAGGTCAAAAAATCCTGTCTGATGATCTAAGAAGGCTGTAGAAAGACAGGCATGAAGCTGTGTGATTGTATTGGGGTGATCTATGAGCAATAGCTGAGTACCTGTCCCTAATTGCTCTGAGAGATGTGCCAGGTTATTAAACCAACAATCATAAGTGAAAAATGTCCTCAGGCTCACACTGGTGTTTGTAGAAAGCCTCTGTCCGTGTACGATGTTTCTGAAATTTCGACGCAACATTCCAGGATGTGTGTCACGGCCTCTTCTGAGAAGAGTGAAGTCACTTGGCCTTTGGCCTTGTGACTTCCAGCACACCCCAGGAAAGGCGTATCTCATCAGCAGCCACAGCCTGTGTAACTTCGTCGCCTGTAATTACCGCTCCGGCTGTGCCAGGCTGAATTAACCCTTATGTAGTGCACGTGCTGCTGTGCTCCCTGGGTTGCCTGTGCTTGGAAGATGTTTAAAAAGGCTGACTGCAATACCTTCATCTGTTACCATACATGATCCCAGCATGAGTGAATCGAGTCTGTCCACTTCCACAGAATATGATTTATTCTTTTACTTTTCAACATTCTTCATATAACACAAAGATTTTAAATGGAGTAGAAACCAACAAAAAATCCAGAAATATGAAGCCCCAGCAGTCAAATCAGGCACAATCCTCTCATGCTTCTTTTCTCCTGTGACTTCTGTGAACGGTTTGCTCCTGAGCGCTGGATGACACTGGAATGTGACCGTGACACCACAACCACTGATGGTGTCACGTTCCTCTCACAGACAGGGTCGCTCTGGGCTTAGCAGGGAGACGCATGTAACCCTTTTGTCCCTGTGCTAGGTGGGGAGGTAGAATGATTTGTTTGGTGCCATCAACCTAGTGTCCTCCATGCGAGCAGTCATGATTGCCTGTACACGACACTCACCGTATCTGGTAAGACGCATTGTATTAAAACAAATGCTTCTAACTAGACTCTTGCCTCCTAGCATTCTGTTAAAGTGTTAAGTGTTTTAAGATAAATAAATGAGATTTATTTATATGCTCAGGCAAATAATCTACTTGGTGTTTTTTCCAGACTTCTAAACAACATTTCTGACAGCATCTTTCATGATCTCGAGTACAAATGTTGTTCCACACCACCTACCAGCAAGACAAGGAGAAAAGATTCAGGTGTCATCCTTTGTCTTCTTCCCTGCCAGTTCACACAGATCAGACAGAATTTCTTTTCTAAGCGTTAGAGTAACTAGCTAGTGCAAAATCAGATCTACCGATTAATGAAATGTCCCCATGGAACACAGGGCTTCTCTTATTCCACTTTGGCTAATTAGTGTACAAAATTAATTTTCTCCTGATTATCATCAACATGAAAACATGATAGGCCTGTCCTTTTTATCAGAGTCCTTACCTTTCATCTGGAAATTCAGACACTGTTCCAGATGAAATTAAATTTCACTAATGACAGGTAATGAGTGTCAGAAAAACAGCATATAACGTACCACATACAATATATGCAGTAATCAATCAAGCCTAAGGCATTATGGCAACCGAACTATGTATCACTGTTTAAAGCATATGTAAAATTTTTCTCAGGGGGAAAAAAAAAAGAAAAATGAAAGAATTGCAAATTTTTCACAGTAGGCCTAGCTGAGAAAACAATTCATTACAGAAGGTGTTTTAAAACACTTTTCTCAGTGTATGCTCATTTCATCTGTTGCTATTGCTCATTCTTGTCCTGAATTTTTGGGAATTAAGGGGTTTTCTGGCCCATGGCTTGAAATGGTCCTCCTCCTGTTCTCAGAAACCCTCTCAGAAGTCTGTCAGCTGCAGCACAGCTATCTTAGGCATTTGTCTTCTTAAGATATTTTTTTCAAAGTAAATACAACCAACAATCATAAAATGACAGCCTCCGCTTGCAACTATAACAGAACAGAGTTATATATTGAATACTGGAACAAAACATTTGATGGGAAAGGACCACACCATCCAGGGCAATGTAGCTACACTGGTTTGTATTGGGCCATAAACTAGCTACCCAATCCAAAAATCATATTAAAGAATGTTGGAAACTATTCTGAATGTGTTACTGCTTCCTTCAGGAGAAACGAATATCTAGCAGAAAGCTGGAACTCAGCAGACAAGACATCTTGCATACTTCTTTATGAATATGCTTTTTTAGCTTCTTTTAGACTTGTCTTGAATTCCATGGTAAGGATGTGCTTGGTTCCTCTGTTGAGAATAGCATTGTCCTTGCTCCCAAGAGTTTCACTGGGAAACCATCACTCAAAACCTCTGCTCACCATGGCCACAGTGAACAGCTCAGAACCAGGAGCAGCTTTTGTACCTTTGGTTTGGGGCCTGGCTCTCCATACAGTGAAGAACTCACTTAGACAGCTTTGACAAATCTCAGTTCCTGGCCTCAATCTCTGCCTCCCAGAACACTTAGCCAAACAAAAGTACATTAAAAGTACTTTAAAATGGCATTGCATAGAATCACACAAAATTTACGTTGTGTAGTGTGCACATGGTGAGAGTCAACAGGGGTAAGTGAAGAGGTGTGACATAGGCTGTGCCATGTCTTACAGGCTTTGTAGATAAAAAAGTATAAGCTCTGGCATGTGAAGGGGAAGAGATTTTTGTCTATTGCTTTCTGTTGTGAAACAAGATGCTCCTTGAATTCACTGGCGGGACGTTTAAGCCTGACCGGACTAAGTGAGCCACTGGGCTTCTTGGAGGGAGCACCATTTTTCTAGTACTCCCCAAAGTAACTTTGATCTGAAGGAGCATGGACCAGTTGACTGGCTTCTGCTTGCCTCTGAAAGAACAATGATCAGGGGAAGGACAACAGACTGAGAGCACATTACCCACAGCATGTAAGAAACATGAAACAGGAGACTAATACCAAAGAGAGCCATACGAGAGGCTGCTCTTCAGAAGACAGCAGCACGATCACTATCAGACTTTTGGTTCACGTTTCCACAACCTGAGCCTACCAAACAATTTTCAATGTACATAATGCAGGATTTGCAGGACATTTGGCAAGACATCCCAGGTCCCATCTGTATAGATAGAACATAAGTGCAGTTCTTTAACATAAACTTTTGCTGCTAAGTAAGATTGGCTCATCAGCTCTGTTTTGGTCAAGGTAGTCCATACACAGATTGACTGAAGATATATTCTGCCCCTAAGGAGCTATGCTGAGGAATAACACTATAACATAGCAAACACACCTCAAAGGATCTCCTTAAGTCTTCTTCTGAACCTGACCTTCTACACCTGACTTGGTTTTTTGCTTCCACTTCTGCTGGGAGGCTGTTCTGGAACTCCACACCTTGGATGGTAAATGTCTTCCTCCAGATGTATAACAAACAAGCCAGGCTACCTCAATATGGCCATTTTGACAAATGTGGTAAGTTTCTGGGAAAGCAGAAAGAAGCTCATTTTAGTAGATGACTGAAGAAATAATTCTACCCTGGATGCAATTTCTGCAACGGGAATTGAAAGCATAAACATAATCTGATACTGGAACCGAGAGGAAAGGAATATATAACAAAGCCAAAATTATGAAGAAAGAAGAGAAAGACATTTGTGGGGGAGGATAGTACCAGAGCTAAGTACTTCAGCTGAGATGGTAAATGGAAAAGTGTCAATGAAGATGCCTGTGATCTGGTTTACTCTTCCACAAATCCATCAGATATTCCTGTAACATTGTGTGCCATTATCCCTTTAATTTGATGTTGCCACTTTTATGTCATGTGAAATATCTTTTGAATGCCAGGGCAACTGAGATTCTGGCACACACCACTGACAGCTGTTTTGAAACTAAGAATATGATGCATGCCACATCTGGTGGTGTTGGTGTACAGACGGTGGAAAAGTACAGCTTCTTGTTTGGGATGGCTGGGAAGGATTTTCAGTATCTAAGTCGCTGTAACAGACTTAGCCCCCCTCCTAAGACTATATAATGACCTACCCATAGAGATAGCCTTGGAAAATCAGAGCCAAAAATTGATATGAGTATCTCTGACAAGCTAGTTCACTGTTTGTAACCAGGAAAAATGACACAGCACATGAAAGAAGAGGGAAGTTTAAAATGTATAAATGAGTTAAATGAGTGAATCAATAAATGATCTAAAAATATTTTTCGTTAATTTTCATGACACAGATGTGACTGTGTCAAGCCAGGCATCATGTGTACTTAAGCCTAATAAAGTCTAATACCAATGACTCAATGGCAGAAATGGCAGCTGGTCCCCTGGAAGCTACAATGAGTAATCAAGGAATTGCTGGTTTGGGGCTGACACTGAAGAAAGTGTACAGTAATAGAGTGAAACCATAAATATTGTGCTTTAGAGAATTTGTAGTCTAACAGCCAGGTGAGCAGTGTTACCTCTCCTAGCTCCAGATGCGAGCATTTTTCACAACTGATTTTTGAGTGTGTATGTCCGTAAATGATCTGGGTGTCTGTACTGATTCACTATCCCCCTAGTCCTGTTTTTCCAAGAGAAAAGTTATCAGTAGGGAGAAAGAACTAGGAACAGGAGGGAGTCTGTGAAAGGATATATTTCTTTTTTTTTTTTTTTTTTAATAGAGACAGAGGTGTCAGACTGCGGTGTATGAGTGGTGGACATAGTAGAGGTAATCTTGGTTGCCGAACAGATTCAGGACAGTTATTCAAATCTGAGCACATCATTACAGGTGGGTGCTCAGCACTTGGAAGGTAGGGCCCTCAGTACATGAGTCTGAGTTGCTTGACAGATCATGAGGTCACCTATTTAACCAGACACAAATCTTCCTTTCAAATTAAGGTTAAATGGCAGATTTTTCTCAAGCTTTTTAATCAACTTGACTTAATTTTGATACTCACAGGACCATGACAGCAACAGAGAGAGGAGAATATACTTCAGATGAGAACTAAGGATCTCCACAGTTTCTCTGGGCAGCCTGTGCCAGTGCTCAATTACCTGCAGAACAAAGAAGAGCTTCCTGATGCTCAGAGAGAGTCTTCTGTGTTTCAGTTTGTGACCATTGCCTCTTGTCCTGGCACTAGGCACCATTGACAAGAGCCCAGCTCCATCTTCTAATTAAAACTAAACAGGACTGGAATGGTCATTCTCTGGCACTGTTGTTTGTATACAGGAAGATAAGTAACAGCAAGTAAAAATGAATAGTGTCACATACAAAGAAACCCTTAAATGTTTTTGAAAAATTTACTTTGAGTCTCTAAGACACTAAAGCCTCTGATGCAGATGGCTTCCACCAGTGGGGCCCTCAAGGACTCCTGGAAGTGCATACATGCAACCAAACATAACAGACAGCTTAGTTCAGGAAAAAAAAAAAAAAAAAAGGCTTTTTCTTTACAATCTTCCCTTCATCATTTAAATTTTCATATAATTTAGATAAATTTATGCAATGAACTGCTAAGATGTATGAAAAACATAGCTGTAAAGAAATTATTAAAAACAAACAAACAAAAAACATTGAAAGAGTCCATTGATGGTGAATACTTTAGGACAAAAGATTCACTTACTTTCCTTTGGAGATTCAGAAGGTTCATCTGTACATCCATGATGAATAAGCAATGGTTTTTAAAACTTATGATTGCCACAAATGAGTGTGTATATTTACGAGTGCATAATGTATAAACAATTAAAAATGTAAACAGTGACATTTTAAATGTCAAAGAGCTTATAATTCAGGCTTTCATTATATTATTATATCATGCTGAAGCTAACCGTTTTCAATTACTCCCTGAATAATATGAAATAATGATTTAGTGTTCAGAATAAAAAATTGAAATATCGAAATTCAACCACAGAGGTTCTGGAAACCATCTAACATCTGGGTGCTGAGTAAATTTCAGACCACCCAACCATCACTTGGTCATTGGTTCTTCAAGTAAAACCTCACTAGCTTCTAGACGTCTGAAGCACTACTTTGTCTTTGTATTCTGGATGGGAGAAAACAGAAAAATAATATTTCATAGAGGTAAAATTGTAATTTTGAACTTTCTGTGATATTTGTGATAAGATGCCATGAAAACACAGGGCTCTAATAATAAACCATATCTAAATTATGATAAACAAGGTTTCTCTACTTAAAACATGCAGTGAGTGAAGCTGACTAAGCAGCTTTGAAATTTTCTCAATTTTCTTTTCCTACCAGCAGCTTTCACTTAATGTAGAATCACTCTGTGGCTGATACTCAAATCCTTTAAATATGTAATTTTAAAATACATAAAACTAAACTCAAGTGCTTTAATATGGATTGATTAGACTCAGTGTCAAAATTCAATTAAAACCATCTGATGGTGGAGCTTGCCTGGGGAAAGTGACTACATTAACAGCAACACTAGTATTTTGTTTCAGATGGAGAAAGTCTTTCTGTTGAAGCTACACGTTTTTCTGTCCTGGAATGATTTGGATGGAATTTTAGCCAGAAAATATGAACACTTACATTTCATACTTCTGCATGTTTTAGGGCCTTCAACAAAGAGTTGTAGTGCTGTCAGGCTGTCTTAGGCTCCACTAAACTTTTTGAAACACAATGAGAGTGGAAGTTTATTTTGATGACTACCTTACTCTTAGTTGGCTGATTTTGGCAAAGATTCCTGAATTTCCATGAAACAATGCCAGTGGCATCAAATGAAAATAGAGCCTTGAAACTGGAAGTGGACAAGTATGATTCCATGCTTGAACTGGAATCTGATCAGGTGCAGCTACAGAATAAAGCACTCAGTAGTAATCAACATTTTGAGCACAAGGGTTAAGACAAGTCTGGATTTTCTGTACTAACCATTACTGCAGCATCTAAGTGCATCTCAAGTAGGTCCCCAGTTGGCTTTATCAAATCATAGAATTGTTTAGTTTGCAAAAGACCTTCAAGATCATCAAGTCCAATCATTGAGCACCAATGCTCTGATCTATATTCCAGAAGCCTCACTACTCCGGGCACCTACGCACGGGTGTTGGAGAGGAGCAGTGCTTCTCCATGCCTTGCCTGATCCTCTGCTGCAAAAGGGAGTTGTGGAACTGGGCAGAGGTTGGGAATGCTCTATCCAGCCCCAAACGATGCTTTTAAGTGAGGTCAAGCTGCTGTTAAGTGGCACAACACAGTCCTGAAGAGGGATTAGTGTGGACATGAGTGATCTTCAGCTCCCGCTGATCACACACTTGCTTCAGAGATGCATCCAAGATTAACAGCTGGCGTTCGGCTCACTGGAAGCACCATGTGTCATCTAGAAGGATGAAAACACATGTAGAGCCTTAGAAAGAAATAAAGAAAATGCCAATAACCAAACCAGTGACCTTCCCAGCCAGTTCTGTCACCTCCTTATGTATTTTAAAACACCCAGGATATATATTTTTTTTCAGGATGAACATTCTGGATTGATAGAAACCTGAAATATTTGGAAAGTACTACTCTCAGGAGTAAGTGTTGCAGGAGGAAGGTCTACAGTTCCAATATGCTTGAACACCACAGTATGTAGCAGAATATGACCAGCTTTATTTTTAAATATACAAGTGTATGAAGAGAATTTCTATTCTGCTCTTAAATAAAGCAAAATCAACTATATTTTTATATGGCACTTCTTTATAAAGAATTACTGAGTTCCTAAAAATTGAAAATTCTTGTAACTATAAGGATGTACTGGATGTGTGAATTAAGAGCTTTTGATGGGACAGGACACAAAATCATTAATAAGGGATCATCATTATCCCAGAAGAAATATCTCAATAGGTCGAGATTAAAAAAAAAATACTAGCCAACCCTCTTACCTTCCACTCCCCTTTTTTAATACACATTTCATCTTAATTAAGTAGGGCTGAATCTGAGATTGATATTATTACAATTTTAGCAATTCTCAAGTCATCCGTAAAGTCTGTTATGAATTTGAGATCCGACTTTACAATGACATACAGAAATTAAACAAAAACTTATCTTAAAAATCAGAAGAAAAAATCATTTGGGAAACATGTACCATTCAGCTCCCATTTCAGAACAGTATAAGCAATGTCCATGAGTCCTCTAACTGAATATTTAACTTGTTTTTACTTAACTTATTCTGTAGTATCACAAAATGTGCCATAGAATCTTTGGCTTTGATTTTGCAAAGGCATCTGCCTGAGTAGATCCTTATGGAGTCCCCTTCCTGAATGAGAGCTTAGTTATTGTAAATCTATCCCAGTCATCCCTAAAGAGAAATTGGACTTTTCCACTGTCTGCACTCAAACCTCAGCACCTCCATATGTAGCACGCATCGCAGTCTTCACTTTAAAACAGCTGTCAAGAATGTGTGCCAGACTTTCAACTGTCATGCCATACAGACAGGATCCCACACAACATACAAATGACAAAGTACAGTTAAATAATAGTACATGATATGAGAAGAAAAATGCAATAGATTTATAAAATGGTAGTGGTCATGCTCACTGACTTTACAAAATTCAGAATTTCTCTGTTGGAGTGAGTTTAATACCAGACAGATCTAAATATCATGATTCTAAGATGTAGAAACATTTGTTGAGAGAAGAATAACTCTACATGATGTACTTCAAGAAAGGTGTCCCAGAATTGCTCTGGACTGTTAAATTGTCTAAAATACCCATTCTATTTGATCTATTTACAGTGTGTAAAGCTCTTCTGTTCAGAAGCGATGAGGCACAGCATATAACTCGCAGCTTTCACATTGCGGTGTAAAAAAACACCTCTGAAACTGTCTCTCTATATAATTTGGAATGATTTCACCAATTACCAACACTCTTCCTAAATATAAGTAGAATTTTAGTTAGTAGCATATTTGATGAGGCAGATTAAGCTGACAACTTTCATTAATCAGACGTTGTAAAAATCTTCCAAACCAAAAGGTTTGTCTTAAGAAACTAGACACCGATGTTGGCAGGTTCCAAGATACTTTTTCAACTTTATACAACAGTACATCTGTGCCATTATAAATGACTCAGAAAGTAATATACTGAAATATATACTGATGGCCTGACACTGAAAAACGCCAAAAAATAAGGAAAATTTAGATGGTCCCAACCAAGTGGTTTTATTTGTATGTGTGCCAGATGCTGTAACACCAGAAGCAAACAGTTTGAAATGAAACTCAGATAAATACTAGGAATCACATTTTTCATTGGATTTTCAAATAAACATCATCAAAAAAGGCAATTCAAGAAATATATTGTGAAAATTATTTAATTAAAAATCTATATGACAAAGTGTTTCATTTTGTGTAATAGCATTGTATTTTATTAGTTATATAGTATCAAATAAATTGAGGAAGAGCCCTCTCAGAGGACTCTCTAGACATTGCTTTTATATAAGATCAAGTCAGGCCAGATGATCTAATAGTCCCTCGTGACAATAACATTTATAAATCTATGAAAAAGTTTAATAAAACCTAAGACCAAAGACGAGCTTGTATTGCTAAGTCCTTTGAGCTTTTGCTTTTTTATTTTTTTTCCTTTTGTGTTTATCTCAAAGCAATACAGCTTTTTATTTCAGATTTTTTAATATATTTAAGCACATTGGTTGTTCACTTTCCTGTAGTTATTCTTGAATTTGGTAACCCACTAGTCACAATTTCTATGTTTTTGTCTAAATATTTAAGCTTCTTATTCATTATTTGCAAATTTAAATAGAATGTTTAAAACAAAGTATTGGATCCCACAAATCCATCAAAATCAGTTTTTAAATTAATACTGTAAATTTTTTTTCCTACGTCCTCATTGGACAATTTGCAATTTATTTTAAAATCTTGTTCCTTGTTCTTATATGAGAATCCCAGTCAGACATAACTATTCATTGCTACAGTGCAGGTTACCTCTAAGGTTACCTACCAAGTCACTTCTAAGTAACGATGTAATTTGATTATTACAGCATTTTAGGTATGTCCTACTAACCAATAAGTGTAAATGTAGGGAAAACAGCTCATCTTTTCATTTGTTCCCTGTTCATATAGCCTGTCCTTTTATTCCTACCAAATGGCACTCATCTATAGTTGTTCAGGGTGAGAACTTCCCATGTGCTAAATAACTATTTTTTACTACTTTTTGCGAGTGTCACTCGAGAAATATTGCACCATGTCAATTTTTCTTCAACATCAATCATGCTGTTCAAAGAATTCTGAACTTGTTTTCCTATAGGAGAACTTTTTTATTGTAGGCCATCCAAAACTAACACTGAATTACACAGAATGGTTGAGATTTGTAGGGACCTCTGGAGGCCAGCTGGTCCAACCCCCGACTTAAGCAGGGCCACCCCATAAAGCAGAATGCAGGATGGGTTATGGGCTTTTTTCTGGTTTTGAAAAATTGTAATGATTATGCAAATCTATTTTTAAAATGATTTTTTTCATTTTTATAATTAATTCAGAAAATATGATAATAAAAAAACAGATAATACCAATGAATATTATTTTAAGAATGTACATAATGAGATAGACTGAACTAGTTCTCATCTGATTTGTATGCACGTAACAGCAACAGGAAGCACTCAAAAACCCCTGTACTTACTTGATATTTTGCATACCAGTTTCACAGACCCATGGAATTATGTCTGAGCTGCCAAACATAGGTTGCTCAGCCAGCCTGAGCGCTCTCAGTCTGTCACCAGCTTACCTGCTGCTGCTATTCTAATACCCACACCCTTGCTATACACTTGTACTTCGTGAAGAATCACAGTCGCTGCAGCATACCCCTTTTCAGGGTGCAAGCCACAGTTAAAATACACCTGGAAAAGACTGTAGCATACAATGCACCCTAATATTCACCTGAGTTTCCGCCTGTGCTGATGATTTCCATGAGGTATTGGAATCACTAACTTTTTATGGGTATCCGTATCTCAACTGACAGCATCCACTGTAGCCTGACACTATCCCAATTGGTTTCCAACAGAATTCATGCCAGTGGGCACAGTCTGGATCTGATTTGGAGGATGGAGATGGAAATAGGGATTGTTAAAAACACTCCATTATCATATGGTCTGGTAGTTGGCTACAGTGCTGTTCTACAAACATGATTTGGTACAGATGTTTCATTTAAACTCTAGGTTTATAAAGGTACACATTTTTTTGGTTTACTCTGATTATAACCACAGTCTACTCCTCCCCAGTAATCAACTGCTAGAATTTGTCAAATGTTGTCATTTAATATGTGGGTCACTTCCAGTGCCGTGTTTGTTGCATGGAACGCTCCACTTCCATAGAAACAGATGTTTTAACTTAGCAGCAAAAAGAGCTAAACAAGTGCATGTGAAGGCACAGTGCAAATAATGTGTTTCATTTCTGTTATTTATAGCTGTCCACAGCTATCATAATTTTTTTATTTGAAAATTATTAAATCAATTACAAGAAGTTTATTTGCAGACACTGCCAAGAATGATGCATGCTAGGCAACTGCTTCTGGGGAAAAGTGTCTTCTTCTTGGCCACTTGCACTGACTCTCAGAGTATATGCAGAAAAAATTACCCTTTTTAGATCTCCCAATCCTTCTTGCAGATATGCCAGGTGGCAAGGGCAGTGGAGCTAGTCCTTAATTCCCCAGCATATTTGAATAGGCGAAGGCCAGCTGAAATGATTAGAAAGAAGATGTTAGTGAGAGTGCTCTGGCTGGGAGAATGGTTTTGTTCTTTCTTTTAGTTTGGTTTGACTGACTAGTAATAGTCTTACTTACAATGCAAGCAGGAAATAGGATTTTTTTATTTTTATTTTTATTTTTTTTTGAACAGAGAACTATTTACATACACCACAATGAAGTGACAAATTAGCCATCTGTGAAATTCTTTGCTTGTTTAAATCCTACCTGGCAAAATTTTGGTTACTGAAGAAGCCACTGTCTTTTATAACAAAAGTGGTGTTTGAAAATGAGCCATACTACAGACTTATCAAAGCACACAGACAGAATCATTTTCAACAGTTCTGTAACGATGCACACACATGGGCTGACCACGGAAAGACCTTGTGGAACCAAGTTAAGGGCTGATAGCTGAAGCTGCCTAACATCTTTTTCCAAACAAATCTCAGAATTTCTACTCTTAACTGTGGGCAAGGCTGAAAGCACAGCCCAGGCTATTCCAAAAGTTCAGCGTGTTCCCCTTCACAGCCCACCCAAACACCCCGGACATGTACTCCACCCACCTACACTGGGCTTTCTGTGCAGAAGACAGAGCCAGGCCAGATGAGAGAAATATCTGTATTTGGAAAGCCTCTGCAAATGTGGGACACAAAAGCAGTAAACAAATCAAATGGGATGCCAGACCAAATGTGTTTCACATTTGTGAAAATAAAGTTCAGTCAGGAAGAAAGGTTTATGTGTCTTCTCCTCATATAATCCTTCCCAAGGTACTTTCCTTCAATCCCCCCAATATTAAACCCAGCACAGACAGCAGCAGTATCTGTGAAATGAGCATGAACACACAGCATCACCAAATTTGTTGCAAAGCCACCACCGACTCCATGCAGCTTGGCACCGAACGGAGCTGGGAAGGATGAGCAGGTGTTTCCTTCTCTGGTTTTCCTCCACGCCCTGCTCTGAGCAGCATCAGCAGACCCCGCCGGTCTGCCGTGAGGGCAACACATGTGTGAACATGGTGGGGACAAAGGTTCATGCCTCACCTGCCACTTGCAGTAGCCCCGAGCTCAGCAGCCAGGCTGGCAACTTCTTCCCACAGAGCTCTCGCATCTCTCCCCATGCCTATGAATTCCTGCATCGGAAAATCTCCTCGTCGTTCCCCTAGCTGTGACGAGGAGCTAGGGAAGCCTGCCTCTGTTTGTGTTAGTGCCTGAAAGCTTCTTCAAAGGTCTTTTTGAGGAACTTGTGGAGATATGGGAAACATCAGAGCTCTTCTGAACAGATCACACAGCATCAGAGAGCTCCATGGTTTGGCATCCTGCAGCTGCACTAAAACAATTCGAAGCAAGGTGCGACTGAAAGAGCATCCAGGCAGTATGGTGTAGAACTCCTGCAACATTAAATTCAGGTTAAAAATTAAATATAAAAAGCAGAAATTACTGAAAATTTTGTCCAAGTTTTCTACTAATTCATTTTTCTATGAAAATCTTGATGTAACAAAAAAACCACCTGGGGCTATCCATTAAAGATATACCATCACACATCTGTAATGAAAGATGAGAATTTTGAAAGCTGGGAAATCTGGAAAGCTCTTACAGCTCTCTCCAATGTGTTTAAATTGAATATTTAATGTCCCTACAGTGAGCACAGTCCCACTGAACTATGCAATAAATAAAATTAATTTTAGTTGATATTTTAAAAGCTTATTTATTACTCAAATATAAGTCAGGATCTATACAAAGATGCCTTGAACTAATGTATTGCATATTAAGGCATATGGGCATATTATTTATTCAATAAACTCAGTCCTTTCACTGACTGTGAGTTTTCTACAAAGTGCTATACATCTGTTTTGAACTCATTTTTGTCATAAGATTAAAAAGTCAATTTATGGTACAATTTATGTGAATGAGACTATTCATTTATTAATTTAAGTTTTGAATTTAATTGTTCACCTGAGTCAACTATCATTATTTTTAGTCTTTGCTGAATGGACTTAACCTCTATAGAGTGGGCAGAAGGGCCTTGTTAATTTACTGGGACTTTCATTCATTTAGAGAAGTGTGGGTAAAGAAGGTATGTGTATTATACTAGCACTGGATAACAAGATTAAAGGAATACTATTAGATTACATATTTTTCTTGCTTTCTTAACTAAAAAAATCATTATTTGCCTATATATATGGTCATATGTATATATATTTAATGTGCGCTCTCTTCCTGACCAAATGAACCAGAGAAACACATTGCAATAAAACCCAACTGATTTAGTAGAACTCAAAATCCCGAATCCTTTTTATGCATCAGATATGCACAGCTTTTCCTGTGCACTGTAGTCACATACATCTTTCTTCTCTCGATATGGTTACTTGCCTTAGAGCCAAAATATGGAACAGATATTTGAGGACCCAGCTATCAATGAGAAAAAAAAGTCTTACTCTGCAACATTAGGTGTGGCTTTTCCTTGTTTTTCCTTCTGTTATACCTATTTTCTATTACCTAGCTAACTAATCCTCAGAACAAACCTAAAAAGTAAGCAGAAAGTCATAACAAACTTCCACATTGCTTTCTGTACCTGTCAGAGCCATGGGTCTTCTACCAAGCATTTACACATTCTTCAACTCCTTTATTCTGACTTTGCAAAAGTAATGGGAGAAAGTTTTCTGCCTCAGAAATCCTGCCCTTTTTAGGGATTTGCGTGCTGAATATTCAGTCTGAGTTCAGTGGAGCCTCTTGCCATGTCTCCTTCTCCATGGGATCCCTTTCACACCTCAGAAGTCCCTGACCAGGCCTTCCAAGTGGAAGGCCCACAAGGCCCACAAGCCACCTTTGCTCACATTTTATCATTTTAACTACATTTATGTCTTTGTTCCTTGATGCGTACATATGCCTCTCTGTTCCCTCAGCACAACCCTCTTCACACACCTCCTCTCCTCCCACTTTCAGCATGCGCTTGCGCATAACATGTGGATGAGGAAACTCATCTCCTCTGGTGAGGACCAGAGTGGGTCCCTAGGACAGAAGGCAGCCAACCATGCACAGGAAGTGTCACCAGCAAGATGTCCCAGGCAAAAACCCAACTGCTGCAGTCTTTGACCCACGACTGACATTACTGTGCCTCTTACGCAGCACTGCGTCCAAAGCATCACGCTAGAAGTGCTGACAGAAATGTTCAGAACTGAAGTGCATGAATCAGATGGATTCCTTCCATTACTTTATTTAACATGTGTTCATTAAACTGCAGAATTCAACACTCCAGGCAACTCTATCGTTCCCTTCTAGTGCTCTTCACATAAAAATGTGTGTGTGGAGGAGATGGCCCTGGGCGCCATGCTCTGGGTGTCCCTGCTGGAGCAGGGCTTGGACCAGATGGCATCCAGGGTCCCTGCCAGGCTCAGCCATTCTGTGACACTGTGAAGTCACATATAGCCCTTGGAAACATTCATCTACATTTACTGGGAGAATGCTACAATCAGTGGATAGATATGTTTCTATACCACAAACTGAATTTTGTTAAAATCAATAGAAGATAAAAAAAAAAAAAAGCAACAACCAACCAACCAACCAACCAAAAAAGCCAAACTAACTAAAACAAACGAACAAACGCAACAACAAAAGCAACAAAAGAACACACAAAATGATGCAGGACAATGAAAAGTAAAGGCAGATGAAGTCCTGAATGAAAATTCTTCCAGAAATATGTTCTGGGAAAACACGTTCACTCTAGTGCTGTGTGCTGAATGCTGTAAGCCCAACATATGCCAGCCCCCAGGCACAATTCTAATAAAACCCAAACCCTCGTTGGATCTGCAGGACTGTCTAATTCAGTAGTATTGCAGTTGCTTTGATTGGAAGACCCATCAGTTATTTCACAAGAGGTAGAGATAAATTAACAATTTCTAAACTACATAAAAAGACTGAGGAAAAAGGGAATTTCAGAAATAAGTTCATCTATTAAAACTCTCATGGAACTAACTGTTGTGTTGTTGAAATGAGCATATCTGTAAAAAATTCAATTGGACAAAAAATCCACAAAAGCAGTATTGCAAACCCAATTGCTTTCATTCTAGAAAGCTGTCATCTAGAGGGTTCCAATGTAGTATTTTATGACGTTATATTTGGTATTTCATTTTACATTATTTTATTATGCCTTGTTAATAGTAAAAGAGTTCCTTTGCACCTTCAGAATCCTTTAAGATGTCATCATTAAGCCCATGTATAACTTTCATTGAAACATCTTTTCCTTCTTTCCTAAGCTAAAACTCCTTGTGTTTGTATGACAATGAAACAACTGGTCACTAGAAATTTGCATAATGTATATATACATATATATAAGTATACGTATTTGTATAATGTATAATGCACTAGTATGTGCATAATACAAACTACCATTACTATACAAAAAAAAAAGTAATATAATGAAAAAATATTTTAAAACTTTACAACTTTACATTAAATTTTAAAATTCTTTAAATAAACTTCTAATCAGAATAAAACTTAAAGGAAATAAAAAAAATAAATAAAATTGAAGAAAATATCTTTTTTTTTTTTTTTTTTTAATACTGCACACTCTTGTGTTTCTCTGTTTCCTGAAAGATAGAGAAACATGGATAATTTTTATTATATTTCTTCTGGGTAACCTGATACCTGTTTGGGGTACAATGAGAAACTCCAAATTCCACCAGGATGCCAAAATGCTGGTTTCCACTGTTGTAAAAATAAAGCTCTAACTTCTATTCTATGGATCTTTGGTTTTCACCCCCCTGAGGAACTGTGGCCTCAGTGCAGGATCACTCATCTCCATTTCTAATTTTACAGAGGTGCAATGAAACATTGATTTTTTTATTTTTTTTTTTCTTAAGCTAGCATTCAGGTTTTAATCTTCTTCTCATTTTCATTTCACTGGTAGCAGAGAAACATGTTATCCTTTTAAAGGAGTGCCTTAATGCTCCTCTCATCCTTCTTTTCTTATGTAGCCACTTCTGAATACATCTGTCATTTTTTAATCTCCTGCACAGTCTTTCCAGTACAGCATGACCCAAGAGATGTCATGTTCTCGTGGTTGGACCACACGGCTGTGGTCCACAAAGCACTTCCAAATGCTTTTGAACAAAAGCAAACTTGTAAGACATGAACTGCAATCGGTCTGAATTTATCTGGGGTTACGTGGGCAGTATTTTAGATGGCATTCTAAACTCCATTTTACAGACAACTCACACAATTGTAGTGAATATGTGCTTCTTGCAGGCACTGTTCAAGATTTCCCACTGTATTCAGCCATATTACCCATGCAAGGTGCATTGTCACAGTTTCCCAGCAACAAAACCAAAATATCAGTTCAGCTGCTGCTGTCTTTCTGATATCTACCACCTCCTCGATGATAAATCACATGTTGCTCCGGCTGCGGTCAGGAAGGGCTAGGTTGTCCAGCAGACATCCAGCATCTGTTCCGTGGTCAGTCCCAGACCGCAAAAATCAAGCAAAAAGCAAATCCTTCTCGTACTGGGAGGTAAAGCTGAAACAAAGCCACATCCGGGAATGCAAATGTCTTCCCACCTTGTTTCATTTCCAATGTGCTTGTATCAATGAACTTCGTTTTTCTTCTTTGAAATCAATTCCCTGAACACACAGCTCCTATCCCATGGATCTTCTCCTATATGCTGTACTTTCCCTCCTGAGAAAAGAATTTATCTCTATCAGATGCTTTCATATTCTCTGAGCCTCCTTTGCAACTGTTCTCATGTGGTCTCTGACATTACCCAGCAAGCATTTTCTTCACAAGAAGTATGCTATCTCCGGTGTGATACATCCAAATATTCTCTGGAATTAAATAACAGAAATGACTGACCTGTGAACTTGATAGCACTGAGTTTTGGAGACTGTATTTTCTGGCTGTCTGTTCATACCATGATTCAATTTTAATTAAAATATTGCACCGTTCTCAGACTCTTTTCTTCCCCTTGGGTAATAATTTACTTAGCAATAATGCCAGTTGAAAGTAAATTTCCAGAAATTTCCAACATTTGATATCAAAAAGAGTAATTTCAATGAAGATAAATGGTTTACTATTTTATCAACATATCATCCCATGTTGATAAATACAGGATTAAATAAAAATGGATGAAAACTGAAAAGATGTGAAGTGCTCAGGGATGCAATATGCTTCATGAATCATTGTACTGAAACAAAGCTAAAAGGAACCCAATAGGATTCTTCTAAGCTTAATAAGCTTTAGATTAGATCAAATTAGGTATGAGTCAGAAGTTCTTCATGCTCACTGAAAAGCTGAATTCTACTCTCCTTTTTCCCAGGATGAAAAACAATGGAATTGATTTATCTTTGCAGACTCATAGGATGTCTACTGGAATTGAGTCTTCTGAGTGTGAGGAGACAGTAGGTCTGCAAGACAACAGGACTGTAGCGCACCTTACAACAATGCAGGTAAAAGGGACTGCTAAAAAGCTTTTCTCCAGTGATGGAAACAGAAATACTTGCTACAAACTCATTTTGTTCATTATTGAAACAATGCCAGTCATCTTTTTTTATCTTTGAATAATTAAAAGATGAACCAAAATGTTACAGTTTGTTCCCACAGTTATAATGTTTTCTAAACCTGAAATTTGCCTGGACAGGCATACTGATTTCATGATTTTTCTTTATTCCTGTGCAACAATAAATTTTGCATGTTGGTTTGGAATAACTGGAATTATTTCACTGTGCAGCTGCAGAGAAAGGCAACTTTTCAAGAAGTTGGTTCAAACCTCTTGTTTTTATTTTTACCTGGCTTGGGGGAGGCAGTCTGTTGGCTGTTGGCCCCTGCTCCTATGCCTTGTTTGTGCTTGCGTTGGTATTTTGTGGCACACAGAGCCCTGTTACATTCCTTGGCAGCTTTGGACCTCCTTTTGAGAACTCAGCTGGGGAAAGTCATCTTTCCTGTCAGCAGGGCACTGCCTGCTGTGCGTTGCATTTAATGGCCCTTTATAAAATGCAGTAGCTGTCTCAAGAGTTTGGAAGAGAAATATGAGGATTTAGTTTAACAAAGTAATTTGATTACTTAGAAGTCAATCTCTTGCTAGCATTTTCTAACTGCAGCAAGATTTCCTAGCAAATTTTACAGAACCACTACTTAATCTTTAAGCTTGTGCTTAAGCACTTTGTTAAATTAAGACTTCAGCAGAGGAAGACTGTATCTGTGGGCTCTTCATTAGAACAATGGTATGAAATGTCTCAAACTGTGTTTGCAGCCCCTTCCATCTTTTATACTGCTCCCTAAATCAGAATGATCATCTGCAGAAAAACCATGGAAATTTCTCATGCTGGCAACTGCTTCCAAGCCATATTTTTCTTGAACAATACTCTAAAGTTGTATATTACGATTACAGTTAAGTTTATATGTTTCAGGCCATAAGGACTCTAAATGTTGCCATTGTGTTTAACATGCTAATTCTGGAATGCTTTTAATCTCTAGTTTGGTTATTGCAAGTGTGTTTCCTGGAGATTTTGATTTTGCTTCTTACATATTGTAATCTTGTAATCCGTGCTTTTTTTTTTTTTTTTTTTTTTTCTTAAATTCTTGTATGTTTATTAGCTCTATCTCTTCTGTAAGATATCATTATTTTGGTGGGGAAGAGGGCTATTTTAAGAATGAGAGAATGAAGATAATTTAAAAGCACAATTTCCTTTCATCAGACTCATCTCTCTTTTGCTTCTCGTTCTGAATCAAAATTAACTCTTTCCTTTCACATTTTGGAATAAATGTTTGCAAGAAAATGTTTGGATTTTCCTTATGGGCATGCAGAGCCAGCCCAAGACCTGGAATTTAATGTTGTGTGTAGATTTGATGCAGAGATGGATAGATTTCACAAGAAGTAAATGGGAAAAGCAAACCTGATTACCTCTGTATTCATATGTACACCACTGTCTTGTCTCAGTTAAGTAGATGGAAGAACACATATTTAGATTAAGACACACAGTTCTGCAGTGGATAAAAATTTTGTAAAATGTGCCCACTGTGTAACAATTGCTTTGTCCATTTTTTCATTCATGCTAAAAAAACCCACACTTTTATAACACACTGATGATGGAAAGGCTGTATTCTCAATGAGAAATTGCATTTCTCAGTGAGACCTTGCATGCCAACAACATTTTTTTGCAGTCTAAGCATTAAATTTTAATTTCTCCTGAGAGTCAAAGGTTATCACATTCAGGCCCAGGCTCACAAGGTGCAATTCAGCAGTGCTTTCCTTGGTCTTGCCATGAAGAACGAGCTTTGCATGCAAAGACCGAGACACCAGAACATGCTGAACTACCACAGGCTTGCCATCAATGGAGAGCTGCTTGTAATACTGCTGCTGGAGAACTGATCATGTTCTTTTAAGCATGGTGCATAATTATCTTGTTTTCCATAAAATTATGAACTATTAAATCTGCGTGACATGTAGACGAGAGAAGTAAAGTTCAAAATCCCACTGTAATTTATGAACATGTGGTGAACAGATGTTACGTGAGATTTTTCTTCCCTTTACATTTAAAAATTTGGATTACATTTTCTCTCCTTTTCTCTCATGTTCAAACTCTGTACTTGATGCTTTATTAGATGTCTCAGCAGGATAAATGGATGATTAATAATTGTTGATGACAGAAATTTGGTTTCTATAAGCTGTGGAGTGAAAGATAAATATGATGGGAACAGTCTTACCTATGTATATATGTTTATGACAACTAAGCCTCTTTAAGACTGTCTATGTTAGGGTTACCCATGATTTATGGAGATGTCACCACCAACCCTAGACCTGGAAAACCTCTTGCAATTTCTCTTATTGTAATCATCACTTTTTCTCCAGATACCTGGCGGGGGGGGAGAAGTGGGGGGGAATCCAAGAGAGAAAGAGAGAAAGAGAGAAGGAGAGGGGGAGAGAGAGAGAGAGAGAGAGAGAAAGAAAGAAAGGAAGGAAGGAAGGAAGGAAGGAAGGAAGGAAGGAAGGAAGGAAGGAAGGAAGGAAGGAAGGAAGGAAGGAAGGAAGGAAGGAAGGAAGGAAGGAAGGAAGGAAGGAAGGAAGGAAGGAAGGAAGAAAAAAGGAAGGAAGGAAGGAAGGAAGGAAGGAAGGAAGGAAGGAAGGAAGGAAGGAAGGAAGGAAGGAAGGAAGGAAGGAAGGAAGGAAGGAAGGAAGGAAGGAAGGAAGGAAGGAAGGAAGGAAGGAAGGAAGGAAGGAAGGAAGGAAGGAAGGAAGGAAGGAAGAAAAAAGGAAGGAAGGAAGGAAGGAAGGAAGGAAGGAAGGAAGGAAGGAAGGAAGGAAGGAAGGAAGGAAGGAAGGAAGGAAGGAAGGAAGGAAGGAAGGAAGGAAGGAAGGAAGGAAGGAAGGAAGGAAGGAAGGAAGGAAGAAAAAAGGAAGGAAGGAAGGAAGGAAGGAAGGAAGGAAGGAAGGAAGGAAGGAAGGAAGGAAGGAAGGAAGGAAGGAAGGAAGGAAGGAAGGAAGGAAGGAAGGAAGGAAGGAAGGAAGGAAGGAAGGAAGGAAGGAAGGAAGGAAGGAAGGAAGGAAGGAAGGAAGGAAGGAAGGAAGAAAAAGGAAGGAAGGAAGGAAGGAAGGAGTTATTTTGGAAAAAAAATAGCACTAATAGAAAAGAAGAAAGATAACTAATAACTAATAGAAAAAAAGAAAGAAAGAAATAGTTAGCTTTTTCAGGGTCAGGAAACATTATATAAGCTCCTCAGCTTTTGATACTATTACAGTACAAACTTTCTTCATACATACACACTGTGTGCTGCCATCTCTCAATTAACCTGTGACAACAAATAGTCGAAACAAGACCATTGTTCAAGAGTGCTAGGATCCTGGCCTGAACTACCAGGTCACGGCAGGCTCTAGTCCTGAGTTCACTGTTATATTGTGAGGAAAATCAAGAACATCCCGAATTCCTCCTGAACAGAGGTGATCTGGATGGTGGAACACTATATACCAAGATAAGGTTTTCGTTCAAGACCATTTCTTTTCGAATGAGTAGTGGCTGGCCATAGCAAATTAAATCTAATTTCCAGTCATTTAAATTAAAGGAAAATATTTTAGTGGACTAGACACATAGATCGACAGTAATAAGTCAAAGTAGTTGACAAGCTAATACCTTTCCCTCATTTGGAAGCCTATCATATTTGAAATTACGAAATTATAACTTGCAGAAATACATCATTTTTTGTTTCTTCAGACATTTGTTGGTTAAACAGCAAAAAGAACAGCAGTTTTCATGGTGGTTCTTTCTAATTTCTTTATGTTTATCCTTTAACAGTGTAGGTCTCCTGAAAAATTAGAAAGATGTTGCCATTGTGATATTGATTTGTTTTTAATACTACTGATATGTGCAGAACCCTGACAAGAAATGGAACTTCTATGTGCAAGAAATTGTATCAGCCAGGAACAGAGATGGAGGAGAAGAATGTCTGAAACATAACCAAGGGAAGTCAGCTATAACAGTTGGAAAAAAGAAATGCATCTTACAAATATATAACTTTTCGTAACTATATCAGTACATCTTGTGTGCTAAACAAAATTATAGGCCATTTGCTTCTCATTATTTCATAATATAAAACTCCTTTTTGATATATAAGCAACTAATGAAAACACTTTTCTCACTCAAAACTTTTGTTCTGCAGAAAAAGACATTTTCTAGAAACTTTCATTTCTCCTGAAGTTCAATAGTTTAAAAACGACTTCAATTAATCACACTCTTACCATTACAGTGACATCTCCCTTTATACCTATATGAGAACAGAAACCCTCTGCTTTTCTGCATTTTTCTTCTCTTATCTCCATGAAATTTTCACCAGGTAAATTTGCATGTAAAGAGAGAAATACCCTTTCTGACACCAGGTAATGAATCTGGGAAATATGTTATCTGTTTGGGGATAATACGTTATGCATGTATGTACTACAGACATAAACAAAGGGTCACCTGCTTAAGAACCATAGTTGAACTATATTTTATAAAATATTATTCCTAATTAGTAATTATGCATATTGATGGAAACATCATCTAATTTATGCCTCAAGAGAGTACACAGACTGGTGTAGGGTATTAAAATAAGATCCAAAGCCCACTCTGTTTTCAAGGGAAATATCTATCATGCTAAGGTTTGGCCTTTCTACCTTTGCTTTGAGTTCCAAACTCACTTATACCTAAAACCCTAAAGCAAGACTGACTGAAACCAAGTTAATTTGAAAAGACAGGAAGGGTCTGTATGCTGCAAGAAGTTCAAATATTCTGCAGAGGCCTCCTCCTTCTGCAAGACTCCTCAGAAAAAAAATAGCAAATTTATTTGCTCCTATCTGCTGCTTTGATCTGAGATGCTGCCAATGCACTCATCATCAATAAGAATTGCTAAAATCAATGGAAGATTCCCATTAATTTCAATTGGCTCTGGAACAGCTTGTTTTAAACATTACTAAATTAGCTTTGATTCTGATCACAATTTAACTGTGGACAGAAGAGGTAGAAAAGACAGGGAATCTGTGCCAAATGTTCCTATCAACCTTCAGAATTGGTTTCATTATGAAACTCCATTCTATAATGATGGTGAAACAAAATGATAGCTCTTAATTGCTTTAGGAGACAGACATGTCTAAAGTATAGCTCTAATCATGAAATGGCTCCATGGTTGGTT
Source organism: Anser brachyrhynchus (assembly GCF_964034855.1). Lineage (NCBI taxonomy): Eukaryota > Metazoa > Chordata > Aves > Anseriformes > Anatidae > Anser > Anser brachyrhynchus. The sequence continues at coordinate 142,824,248 of NC_137695.1, read as the reverse complement.
GACAGGTGACATTTCAGGGATATTGAAAACTGTAGGTTCTCAGTAGAAACTGAGAAAAACTAGTAAGAAAACAGGATAAAGCCTTATTAATGTGATCTCACTTATTTCTAAAGCTCCAAAAAAGCCTCAGTTCCCACAGCTGTCATACCCAAACAGTGTGCAGTCCTTGTACTGCTCACATTGCAGCAGAAGATCCTGTCTTGTCCCTCCCCACCATCTGTGGCAGCTCCTCAGCCTCTGCTAACAGCAAATTCCTTCTCAGGCAAGAATGCGTGATAGTCACTGTCTTGATCTCAAGGGTGAACTAGGGTCTCCAGAGCTAAAAACACCGTTTCAGCTATGCAGCCAATTTTCTTCACCTCTGCCTGCAACAGAACATCTTTTGTCTCTACCTTGCCCTTCACACAGAAGACGAAATAACAGAAGGATTACACAAAGGTTTTAAAGCCTCCATTAGGAAAAAAAGAAGAAAGGAAAGGAAAGGAAAGGAAAGGAAAGGAAAGGAAAGGAAAGGAAAGGAAAGGAAAGGAAAGGAAAGGAAAGGAAAGGAAAGGAAAGGAAAGGAAAGGAAAGGAAAGGAAAGGAAAGGAAAGGAAAGGAAAGGAAAGGAAAGGAAAGGAAAGGAAAGGAAAGGAAAGGAAAGGAAAGGAAAGGAAAGGAAAGGAAAGGAAAGGAAAGGAAAGGAAAGGAAAGGAAAGGAAAGGAAAGGAAAGGAAAGGAAAGGAAAGGAAAGGAAAGGAAAGGAAAGGAAAGGAAAGGAAAGGAAAGGAAAGGAAAGGAAAGGAAAGGAAAGGAAAGGAAAGGAAAGGAAAGGAAAGGAAAGGAAAGGAAAGGAAAGGAAAGGAAAGGAAAGGAAGGAAAAGGAAAGGAAAGGAAAGGAAAGGAAAGGAAAGGAAAGGAAAGGAAAGGAAAGAAAAGAAAAGAAAAGAAAAGAAAAGAAAAGAAAAGAAAAGAAAAGAAAAGAAAAGAAAAGAAAAGAAAAGAAAAGAAAAGAAAAGAAAAGAAAAGAAAAAAAGAAAAGAAAAGAAAAAAGAAAATTGTTTATTTACATATGCATTTATTTATTTATTTTTATAGGTGAGAACGAATATGTTTTAATTCAGAGAATTTTCCCTCCAGGGCAAAGCATTCAATTAACAGTATGAGGCAGAATGTTCCTCTACATGTTTCCATACTGAAGGACTGGAGCACCCAGGTGGTCCTCCACTGGTTTCAAGCAGTTTGCTAGAGCACTCGCTTCTTGAGTTGAAAAGTCAGGGTGGGGTTGCAAACCTTGTGAGTTTCTCCAGCTTTCAAAAAAATGCTCAAATTTGCCCATTTACAGACATACAGAAGAGCCACATCATACTGTCCCAGAGCACTGAATGGACCTTTAATTATGTATTTAGTTATTTTAGGATTATCAGCAGTTTTCAAGCCATTGAAAAAGAAGACAGACAGGTATCTCGGTTTTTCTGTAGTTCCTAAATTTTCATGCCGCCCACAAGTCTATGATGTTGGACAATGGACATTCACGTTAACTCTAAGTTAGGGGGGTTGATGGCAATGAGTAAGTAGATTGGATAAGTTTCGAGTCTTACCAACTATGGTGGTCCCTGTGATGTTCTTGAAATCACTTACCACCTCTAAATTGCATTTAGTCCAGTCTATATGCCATAGCATAAGAAACAGGACAAGGATAGTTGGAGAAACATTCTGGAAGGACATCCCACCATGGGTGTCCAAGTTAAGCATGTAATGGACATTATATATGTACATAGGAATACATTTCTGCTGTTGCATACCTTCCTGTTGTAATGGCCATCTCCAAGAGTTCAATGATGTCAGTGCACATTTAGAACATAAAGAAAAGATCACACGCCAGAATTACAAATGTTGATAACTCACATAAAATCAAAACTAGTTTTCTTTCCTGGTCCTCTCTCTTAGCCATATCTGAGACAGTATACTTCTCTCCCAGATGGACTGAGACTATGGATAATGTAGATTTTTCCAGAGAGGCTGAAAGATAGAGACAATGACGATTAGCATAATACTATAATAGACATGAGTTTTTCTCTTTCACCCATTTTTTGATATTTAATAATGATAAAGACTACTGATTTTTCCAGATATGTCTGATCATCTCACGGTTCCCACCATCAACATATGAAAAATCATAGGAAGAAAAAATGTAAGAAAAGAGATGTTAGCAGCACTGTGGTTGTTCATAGTCCTTTTGGAAACCATTCTGCAGCACTGCTGCAGACAGATCTGTCCAGGTGCAGCATAATCCATGTCCTTATGTTCTAAGTCCTGGACTGAGATGTTCAGAAAGATCTGAAGTATCAAATTTAGGTACAAATCCCAGTCACAGCTTCTGTTTTAGGTCACCTCCAGAATCCTCATGTTACTAGCTAACCACATGGTGTAAAAAAAGGAAAGCATGTGTTTTATAACTGTTAAGAATAAACTGAGGATTTATTTTTATCTATCTAAGGATTCGTGTATAAATCTCAAACATTCTTTCTTTGTCTGTTACATGTCAAACTTGCTATCTTGTGCTAATGAGAAGGAAAAAGAGGACAAGCTTCCTCTTTTCCCCACTCTCCAGTTGATCTGAGCTTGGTACAAAAATGACGCTTTGAAAAGTCTAACTGGTTCCAGCTGGATCCTAGAGAGCCTATAAGGGACCTAGTTCCTCTTAGGCAGATTAGAGAAATGTAAATTCTTATGTCATGACAGTTGACAAGCACTCAAAGCCCCTACCATTGGGAGAAGTTGTGCAGGGCAATACAAAAAACATTAGAGGTAGTAAAGGAATGCTCTTAAGCAAAAATAATAACAAAAAAAAAAAACAAAACAATTTAAAAACACACACACACAAGAGACTATAATACCTAGGTATATACAAGAGTGGACTTCATCAGGGAAGTATAGAGAATCATATCCCATGAGTTATTGAAAACTGGACTCGGTAAAGTAATGCAAAATATATTGTATTGAACAATCTTTCATTAGGAGCAGGAAAGACACAGGGAACTATCAAGTCATTTTTCTTATTATCCATATCTTCCATTTATGCGAAAATAACCTTGCTTGCCAGACAGATCCTTGCTGCGGGACAGAAGAGCCTCACATTTATAACAACAGTACACAAAGAATGAGTCAATGGGGAGCCCTTTGCAAAATGCATCTTTGATAACACTTTGTGGGTTGAAACATGTTGCTTTCTATGTTATCCTTCATAAGCAAGTACAAATCCAAACTGTAGCTTTTAGTGTCAGGCATGTTGTACATAACTGGAACAGTTCTCTTGTAAATTTGTCAACATATTTAAACAAATGATCTAAGGCAGACCTACCACAATGAAAGACGAAAATGAAAAAATCAATATAATTCTGAATAAAACTGGTGCTCTTGCAATATACACCTACTGGGACTTAGTTTAAAAGGGTTTTTTAATATTTCTCTAATATTTCTTTCTTTCCCCGCTGCTGATGGCAGATATCATATGCTTGTGTTGATGACAAAAATGGCAAATATTTGTTTCTGTGGAATGTCTCATTTTAGCTGTATGCAAAGAACCGCCATATTGCAAAGCTGAACTGGAAGCCTTTCCCTGACATGAAAATATGGAAGAAATTTAATCATTTCCATAATTCCTTATTTGAGTTAAATAAATCCACTCAGATATGTAACCCCTAAAAAAACCTCAAAAAGCTGCAGATGCTATGAAGTTAAAGTTTGTGGTTCTCTTTATAGCAAATCTTATTAAATGTGAACTGATATGGTTTAAGCAAACATACAAGATACAAAATAGTACACTCTTTTAATTTAACTCTGATAACAGCTTCCAAAATATCATCTGTAAATATTTAAGCAGGAAGAAAAGGTACTCCTTTTTACAGGTTTATATACAGCATTTCATTAAAAAACAAAAACAGTGATCTAGTACATTCAATTACAATGTCATGCTGGCAATTGCTGCTCCATCCAATATTTTCTCATAATGTCTGTTATTTTCTCCAATTTTGTTATTGCTCTCAGTTTCTACTTTTATCAAAAACAGGCCTGAATAAGTTCATTTAATTTCTTTCTTCAGACCAAGAAAGAAAAGGTAGTATAATTTCCACTAAATCTTGGAATACACTTTCCTTTGTACTAGCAAGTATTTTCTTTTTCTAAAAATACAACATTTATCCATCGTCAAAGCCTGTTATAAAATAGAAACTGAACTGGCAACACTGAGTAAAACCACATATGCAAACCAATTCTTTTACATCTGCTTTTATTTTTTGGACTTCTTTAACCTTGCTCATATTTCAGCTCCATGTACCAAGTAAGCAAGAACTTTGCAAGGGATAAAACTATCAACCTGCAGGAAAAGGCAGAACTCATAAGGAAGGTCCCAAAGGTCCTGAGGGGTCAACACGGATGCTATGAGACTCTACCTGAGCATGCTAGCATGCAAGGCACTACTAGTGGGCACATACATGAAGCCACTGTGTGAAGGCAATTACAGAAAAATAATTACAAACTGATTACTTTCACTGTTGTTATTTCACTAGAACTGCTAACCTAGTAGCTAGTGTATTACTAATAAGTCACAGTACCACAGGCTTTTGACACTGCCTCCCATGACATCCCAATAGACAAGTTCAGGAAGTGTGGGCCGGATGAGTGGATGGTGAGGTGTATTGAGAACTGGCTGAACGGCAGAGCTCAGAAGGTTGCCATCAGTGGCACAGTCTAGTTGGAAGCCTGTAGCTAGTGCTGTCCCACAGGGGTCAATACTCGGTCCAGTATTGTTTAACTTAATCATCCGTGACTTGGATGAAGGGATATTGTGCAACCTCAGCAAGTTTGCTGATGATACAAGACTGGGGGGAGTGGTTTATACAGCAGAGAGCTGAGCTGACATTCAGAAGGATCACAACAGGATGGAGAGTTGGGCAGAAAGGAACTTCATGAAGTTCAGCAAAGACAAGTGCAGGGCCCTGCACCTGGGGAGGAATAACCCCTAGCACCAGTACAGGCTTATCACTTGCTGAAGAGCATTTCTGTGGAGAAGGACTTGGAAGTCCTGGTGGACAGCAGGTTAACCATGAGACAGCAATGCGCCCCTGTGGCCAAGAAGGCCAATGGTATCCTGGGGTGCATTAGGAACTGCATTGCCAGCAAGCCAAGGGAGGTGATCCTGCCCCTTTACCCAGACCTGATGAGATCTCACCTGGAGTGCTGTGTCCAGTTCTGGGCTCCCCAGTGCAGCAGAGACCTGGAGTGAGTCCATCAACAAATACGCCACAAATACGATTAGGGGACTGGAGCACCTCACACATAAGGAAAAGCTGAGGGAGCTAGGCCTGTTCAGCCTGGAAAAGAGAAGGCTCAAAGTGGACGTGATCAATGTGTGAAAGTTTCTGAAAAGAGAGTGTCAAAAAGGTTGAGCCAGACCCAGACTCAGTGGTGCCCAGCAACAGGATGAGAGGCAAAAGGCACAAGCTGAAACACATGAAGTTCTGCCTGAACATGAGGGAAAACTTCATTAGTGTGTGGGTGACGGAGCACTGGTATAGGTTGTCCAGAGAGGTTGTGGACTCTCCTTTCCTGGAGATAATTCTAAAGCCACCTGGACACAGTCCTAGGTGCTGTGCTCTAGGGGACCCTGCCTGAGCAGGGAGGAGGGACTAGATGATCTCCAGAGGTCTCTTTCAACCTCAAGCATTCTGTGATTCTGTGATACCTGGGAGAAGGTGAATTGAACCTGAATAGGTCTGAGTTTGTCATAAGCACAGCAGACTCATTACACCAGAACTGTCATTCTGATGTAGAAGAACTAAGGAGAAAAAACTGAATAGTTGAAAGTGCTGTCATAATTTTACAACAGGCTGCTGGCATTTACAAAATTCCATGTATTCAGATTCATTATTTTCACTATGAAGATCATCACTTAATGTTAATACAGAAGCTCTGTGTAGGATAAGACCCCTCTTCCAATAAGTAATTTGCAGATACAAAGACAAGTACAATCCTTGCCCTGAGGTGCTTAGAAATAATATCCTGCCTGTATAACTTGAAATAGAAAGGTGTTTATTTTTACTGCAGTAAGTGCTTAACAAGCAATAACTAAACCAAAACTATTATTTCAAAAGGATTTAGAATAATATTTTAATTATCTCAGTGTTTATAGAATTGAAAAAGCAGGAACTTTTAGCTACTAATAATGACAGTCTCACATACTTTAATTTTTTTGAAAAATCCGGAGACTGGTATAATGACTTGCACTTGTATAAAAAGAAAACAGTTGGGCAGAGAAGCTCTTCCATTACAGAGTTTGGCCTGGAGGACTATAAGCAAACTAACATTCTCTTCAGGGCAATTTACACCTATCAGCCTTCAGAAATTTGTACTGTTAAGGAATTTTGGGGAGTTTTACTGTGCCAAGTCAGAAAACACTGGAAGTTATTTACAAGACCAGTAAAAAAAATGGTTACCATATAAAAGAGTATGTAGTACTTTATTCAGGTTATGTAGGAATACAGAATATCAAAAGTAGCAAGGAAAAAAAGGGTATGTGGACCCAGGAAGTAAAATTGTTGTGGGTACTCACATGCTCTCTTTGGATAATTCTTACCACCATGAGTGCTGGGAAGCATCCAGCCTTCATCATCAGTCAGCTTAGTCTACATCTGACTCTTGAGAAATGATATCTTATCATCTGCTCACCTCGTTCATAGAGGTATCTGTGATACTCACATATATTCTACCTGGCAATGAGGACCTACTGATCCTTTGAATATTGTGTATAGTTCCAGTCTCAACAACCTAAAAAGGATGTATGAAGGTACTTGAATGCATCCAGAGGATGGCAACAAAGCAGGTAAAAGGACTGGAAGGCATGTCCTATAAGAAGAGGTTGCTGTGTGTCCCAGGAGCTGTCCCCAAGCTCTCCTTTTTCCTTGCTATGGTCCTCTGCCATTGTGAGTGGTATGGGAGTCCCATGTGCATGGGAACTGTTCCCTTACGGTCTTGTCAGCCTGGGCACATACAGGATCACCAACCCCATGGAGCAGCTCCAGCACAGACAGTATGAAAGAGCTAAAAGAAAAAGAGGAAAAATACACAGGAGAGTACAGAAAGGAGAGGAAATCCCAGCTTTAATATGCACCACATGTAAACACGGCTGAGCTACAGCCCTAGGGAGTCATAATTCTGAATGTCCTGACTTTTGTGTGTTTAAAATCTCAACTGTAGCATTACATTTTTTTTTCATTTAATTTAATTTATTTCTTCAGGGAAAAAGAAAGTATGTTTTACCATACAAAGAGACCACATGATGGACACTGAAATAAATATCATCCACACATTTATTTGCATGATTAAGACATCAGACAGTCAAGTAAATAGAATGGAGTGCACTTATTTGAATTGCCTCCAAGGTATTTTGGGGTGCACAGAGAAAACAGGGACAGCAAGCCACTGGCCTTATCTTTCTCATTGTTTAAAATAGAGTAACTCTCAAGTAACTCCACTGAAACAAATACAAAGTCATTCTAAGAACAAGTGATAGACATCTGAAATGCTCTCTGCTTTCCTCATCCTCACACTACACAAAAAGCTACTGATTTTAATTCTTTGTGATGTCCAAGTATGAATCTTGACAAAGTTCAGTGCCTTAGTGGTTAGCTAGACATCTAACACAAGATGGCATGGTGCCCACACATCCTTTCTCTATAAGGAGATAATGAAGCTAAATCAATTTCCAATGAGATAAAGAAACAAAGACTAGTGGTTCTTCTGTTGCCATGTTATTCTTTTCCTCAAAAGCACTGAGTATTGTATTGTACACTGTGGCTTCTACATCAACAGAAGACCAAGAGGACAGAATTGGTAGAGCAAAATACAGTGTGCAAGACCTGACATTGACAGTACGCACACTAAGGGTCCTGGTGCGTTTTTTTTTTTTTTTTTTTTTTTTTTAAGCAAAGACTTCTGGATGGATGAGCTCTACACTGGCCCCATGTACTAAATGCCCTACTTATGGCTAGCATGCATTAAGTGTGTTCTGGGAGTGTATTCTCCCATTTAGTTTCACGCAAAGGAATCTACTCCATATGCTCCAAGACTACCCTACAATGAAAAGCAGAGCAAAGTCAGGAGGGACAATTGGAAGTTTTCTTTCAAAAGTGCACTCCTAATTTGCATTACAATGTTAACATACGCATATGCTGTGAAGGAGCAGAAAAATTACTTAAGCTGATGAACTATGCCTTCTAATTTTTTCTCAAGGAAAAAGAATAAAACTTAGAAAAAGCACCTAATTGTCACTTCTTCTATGTGTGGACAGTTTAATGAACCTACAATTGGGAAAACTTCACAAAATGACTGTGTAGATGCTTCCAGGGAAGCACGTATGAATTCAGACATTAGTATAGTCCTCTGTGACTCAGACCCCAGTATGATGCTTAGTCAATAGCCCAGTGCTTCGAGTGATGACAGAAAACATTTTAGTATCCAGAAGGATCCAAATACCCAATGGATCTTATTTTCCATGATCTGAAACAACAGTTTCATTCAACAATGGTGAAAGAACTGAACTGATGTTTTTGTTTTGTTTTAATATATATATCAATATTGCAGGCAATTCTGTACAATACTACAAAATCACAAAAGGGGATGAAGTGTGAAAATGACCTAAAATGATGATCATAAGCAAAGAGATGTTAAAAAAAAAGAAAAAAAAAAGTTGTATCAAGCTAAGGAAAATGTTCTCTAACTTTCTTGTGCTGCCTTAAGCCATGTAGTATTTTCCTTATGGTTAGGATCATGATCGAGGCTATGAAAATAGCAAAGGCTGCAAGTTCCAGACCTGTTGAAATTTGGTGATTTATAGTCGAAGCACTAGCCACTCCAGAAACTGCCCCAGGAGCTAGGTATTCTGCTTTGTATCATGCAATACCACAGTATGACATCATATCTTCCAGTAGACAAAATACATCACATGGGGACCTGTCTATGCTATGTTTAGCTCCTCGATAAACTCCGAGGTAGTGGTAAACTGACAACCCGCACTGAATAAATGATAACTTATTCTCTACCTTTCATTTGGAAAAGATCAGTTATCTCCCTTCAAATCAAAACACAAGAGCACCTGTGTGGATAGTTCACTAGGAACTGTCCCAGAGGACAGCACGGGCTAGCCAGCACTCCTTGGGTCCTGCTTCATGTAGTCCTCCACCCCTATTCCAAATAACCCCCACACTGCTCTATATCACACCCCAGAGCCTGCAACCCATACGTAATATTCCCATAATGAAACAATCACTCTGCGGGACTGCAGTTCAACCTACACATTACACCTGATCACAAAAACACACAAAAAATAGCAACTTGAAGGGCTACCAGAGCACCATATGAGGCTCAGAAGAATCAAACACTATGGACATGACCAGTCTGTTTCAGGGTGCAGTAGCCCTGAAAAACTTCTGTATCAGACAGTCTATGGACTAGGCATTACTGTGTACAGTAGATACATCTAACAGCATATATGTACTAAGTGTATCTTAGTTTCTTTATAGGAAACCCCTGGTATTTAAGAAGTTATCAAAGGAGAGATAGAAGGACTAAGCCCCTTCTTGGATCTGTAATTTCAATGGAGGAAAGTGAAAATAAATTGTATGACTGCGTCACCAGGCACACCACTTTAAAGGAGACACCTCTGAGCCAACTCTGGAAGAGTTAGCACAGCTTCTCAAAGGCGCAATATCCGAATGTCCAATGGACGGCGTATGTCAACCCTTGAATTTGAGCTACACATTCAGCACAAACTTGCAAACCTTAGAAGAGCACAGTGTCTCAAGACACAGATTGAACATCAGGAGGGGATAACAGAGTGCAAACAGCTACTCCTTCCACCACGCCACTGCCCCCATAACCCTTATTGCATGTTTACCTGCACTGCCCATGCCAGCCAACATGGATAGCTGCAGACTTCATGTAGAGGGGAGCATCAGCCACAGGGTGATGTGCCAAGTTCTAGGAAGCTAAGCTTCAAGGCAGGGCAGTGAGTCTGGTGCCAGGTAGCTATATATTGTTTTCTCTGGCAGCAGAGTACCAGCCTGAAAGCCTGTGAATACAGGATTATGAATACCAGTTTCCTTTTGCAAGTTGGAAGCGCACATCAGTCAGGTTCATTGGCACCATTTGGGTGACTGTCAGATGTTTCAACTCCAACAGAACAAATGGTTTAATAAAGAGATTTGTTCAAATATTTATCTCTGTATTCCCACTGAGGACTAACTGAGATTAAAACCCATTATTATTAACAAAAATAAAAGCTTAATCCTGAAAAGAATGGGACTTTTGCCTGAGAAAAGACGGACTCCAAGCTACACTACCATGCACTTTTACAGATAAAACCAGCAGCTGCTGTGAAAACAAGAGCGCTCTTTGGCAAGAAATGAAATTAAACCATGTTAAAAATATTTAAAGCAATATAAATTGCAATAGTAGAAAACCTTAATTATCCTATCACATTACCATGAGGGATTTCATTAACTCCCTCCAAAACAAATCATTTCAGTTATCCAATAAAAAAATTTATGAGAATCTAAAATGAAAGTGAAGCAAAGTATAACTTCTGCAGATTTCTCATAACTAGTCACAGAATATGATCTGTTAGTTATCTCTGAACTGCAAGCTTACCATATAGGTTACTACCTCAAAAATGTCTGAAACTCAGCAGACATCTATTCCAGCACAGTATTAAAAACCCCTTTCCAGCTTCTTGCTGAAAAATCAAGAAACTCCATTGCCATGATGAAAAGCCAAGGGAGGGTCAAAAGCAAAGAGAAAATTACAGAATCACAGAATAGTTTGGGTTGGAAGTGACCTTAAAGATCACCTTGTTCCAACCCCCCTGCCATGGGCAGGGACACCTCCAAATAGATCAAGTTGCTCAAAGCCCCATCTAACCTGGTCTTGAATCCCTGCAGAGATGGGGCATCCGCAGCTTCTCTGGGCAACCTGCTCCAGTGCCTCACAACTCTTTGAGTAAAGAATTTCTTTCTAATGTCTAAACTTCTTTCTAATGTCTAAATCTTTTCTGCAAAAATTAAAACAAAACAAACAAAAAGAACACCAACCACCATTGTTGTTCACTCACTACAAAATTAAGGTTTGAGCTAGCCTGTACTTAAGTTTGTTTAACTTTACATTTGTGAACTTGCAGTCAGTTAAGCAGATTCCCCGTGGCAAGCTGCAACTGAACTCAGCAGGGGCACTGATTTAAGTCTCTCTCCTTTAGTATCAATTTTCATGAAATATGCAAGACCTTAATAGTTCTGAGACCTCTAATCCTCAGTCAAATTTAGTTAAAATTGACTACCAGGTTCAGAAATTACTATTGGACTGTTAGACAAGTGGATGGATGGATGGAGGAACAGAAGAGCAGTAGAATCAAATAATTTGTCTTTCTTTATAAAAACAGTTTAAAAGAAAATGGGCAGATAGAAAGTAGGCCATGAATCAGTGAAAGATCTTTCTGTTGTTCCTATTTGATTATCAAGAGTCTTCTGAAGAAAGTGGTGTTATCCCTTGAAACGTTTCAACCTTCACATCTGTGAATATATTATAATAAATTACCCTGCAGTCAAAGTATTCTTGTACTGAATAATTAAGCACTTTCAGTAGAATCAGTCAACTTTGTACAGAGGCAGTTCCTTGCCATCTTTCTCACATGACAGAGTGTATATAAATGCATATATAAAAAAGTCTTTAAAGGCATGAAATAATTTCCAAATGGAAATCTTCTTCATTAAGTGTTTTTAGGAGATGAAAAGAATGTCACTATCAGAATGGTAACCTGTAAGGCTTAAAAAAGAAAACTATATGTGTTAGACCTAAAATTTGTCCATGTTGCATTGTATATTAAGCAAAAATTTCAAAAAGCACAATGCAAATAACTGGTTTTACTTACCATTTGTATCTGAATGACTCATCCTTAAAGTCAACCTGTCTGTTTATATATCCTTTGTCAGTAATCATTCTGAAGAAAACAAAACAAAACAAAACAAAACAAAACAAAACAAAACCTTAACTATCTCCTCAGAGCACATATATAAAACACCTACAAAGCTTTATTTAAAAGAATGAATCATATCAATTAATAAAAATCTCTGCTTGTACAGCTACTAGCTGCCAATGTTCACTGTGTGTACATTAAAAAAAAAAAAAGGAAATATCTTTTGCTCAGTCTTATAAAGCAAGCTAATTTCGAAGTTCATAATAGTTTCTCCTCAGTAACTGTATCCTTAAATATCATCTTTGCAGAAATTCCTTGTGTAACACTTGGAGTTGTATTTCATTTCATCTCGCACACCTAACTACAGCAGTCTTCACTGCTCTGAACCCCACAGCATACACAGACATACAGCGATGAGATTTGGTCATGTAAATGGAACATGCATTATGGGGTCACTGGCTAGGAGATGGTGTTAAGATTCTGGAATCACGAAAGCTAAACATATGATCCTCTAGTTCATTGCAAAAGGACTCAAAAACATTCACTGGTATGTACAGTCACAGAGCCAAAACAATATGGGTTACATCAAACAAGCATTGCCTTAAAACAAAGAAAAAAAACCTCCTGAATGCCACATTCATGCATGAATTCTGATTTTCACTAAGTTCTATTTTTGTATTCAGCTTTTTATAAACAGCGAGGGCAAAGAAAGCAAGCAGGGAATAATACGGCACACAAAAGAAAGTCCCAGCTGATTGCCCACTGGCACTGGTAAGCAACAGAAAACAAGCACTTCTAGGAGAGTTTTAGATGGCTATACAGTGTTGTTGGATTTCTACATAATCACCTAAAGAGTAGCTACATATTTCTAGGGTATGTTTCTCAAGCTTTCCTTACAATAATGAAGTAGCTGAAAGCTCAAATTTGAGAGTCAAAACTTGCTCTTAAATTCTCATCTAGGTTAGCAAATAAAAAAATTATCTTTTGAAATGTGAACATCCAATCCATGTCCTACAGAAGTCAACAGGCACAACAACTATGATTCAACAGGCACAACACATTTTCAGCATCTTTAAAGCAATTTGGAAATTTTTTATTATAAGCCAAGTCTAGGCCCACAAGACAAAACTAATCCCACTCAAGTCTCCGGTAACCTCCTGCCTTCAAACCTTCCCATTGATTGCGACATGGTCGAGATTTTACCAGGAGATTTTAACGGAGGTTGCACAAGTTACTGGAGCCATGCTGTTACAGGCTGAGTCAGCTCTTGAATTCAAGTGTCCCTTGAATTCCAAAGATTGATGGAAAGCTGTGTGAAAACACAGGACTGGGACCATCACTGCCATGCCCAAGCAGCCGCGCTCCCCTGCACAGGCACTCCTCTCCCACGTCTGCTCAGCGGGCCGGGCGCCAGGGCCAGTGTGCTTTTGTACCGACTGCAAGTAATTTCCTTCTCTCCTGGCAGCACCTTGTAAGAGCCAGCAACTGATGAGTGGACGACAGAAGGAATCCTGCTCGTGAACTGTGCCAGACTTCTGACAACAGTGTTTAACTACCCATGCAAAGGAAAGAAAGAGTTTAGAGGACACAGAGTTAGTTGCTGTATATTGCAATGTATCTTCCAGCCCATGATGACTACAGGACCATCAATTCTTTTTTTTCTTTTTTTTTTTTTTTTTTTCCTTTCAGTGCAGCTGATGGAAATTCACCAAAGTTTCCAGTTTTGCTGTGTATGTTTGGCAAGCTGCTTTATGGAATTTGCAGCCTGAACATCCAGAGACCTTCTGGACATCTCACAGCACCACCACAGTTTTTTTTCTTTCCAAACACAGTCCTGCACAGATGCACTGACACCAGGAGCTTTCCCAATAAATAATCACAAACTGTAACCCAGAGCCACAGGGGACATGGGGATGATAGCAGAATAACTGAAAAAATTAATGATGCCTCTTTGGAACATACAATGTAAAATGAAATGTAGTTTAAAACAAAGGGGAAAACTAGCTAATTTTACTAGCAAAGCAAACCAAGAGCTGCTACTTCAGCCAGCTATCCTGCACATCTGTCATTTGTCTTTAGTTACTGAGTAATGGTTAAAATAATTTTTACCTCCATTCTCTGCACCTCAGTGAATTTTCAGTGAATTAAATCATTCAAGCTGTTTTTTGCAGGAGTTTTATCATTCTCTGTGATGACCAATTCTCTCTAAGTGCAAGCTACCAAGAACTACCTCCTTCAGTTTAAAGGCAATTGTTGTTTAGATCCAGAAAGATCTACAGGACTGGGGAGCAAAGGCAGCTGACCAGAGTCACTTGATTTCTTGTTCTTCAAAACCAATTATCAATGCTACAGTTAAAGTTGTTTTACCACAAGTACTTCTGGAATTAAACTCTTCTCTTTCTGGCTCCACGGTAACACCAGATGAAGTATGCCTAAAAATCTGTCACCTAAACTTTAGGTGTCAAACTCATGACATGCAGTGGCATGTTAAACTGGGCTTCAGAGCTGGACATGACTACTTAGGTTCTTGTTGACAGGCCTTGTTGGAATTCAGAAATGTGCTGCCCTTTTACTGCTAAAAACCGATATTGTAAACAGCTAAGGTGATTAGAGCACTTAAAATCCAAAACCAATGGAGAAGATGAAACCTGATCCAGGATTGCTCCCCCATATTTCCAAGTGTAAGTTGCATCTACGTTGTACTTTAAGCACGCAAGAGCTATTTTGGAGCATGTCCAGAGTTCAAAATCACATTCCCACAGTCACTGAGGAGAGTGCAGGTATTAACACTGCTTTTAAAAAGGTTGGCCTATGCTGGGATACACACTGCCCTGTAGATAAGAATTAAGCCACCTCTAAATACATGTGGCAAGCACAGACAGAGCTTCCAGAACTAGAGAGAAGCAGGACCTGCAGGATGCTTCTTTCTACTATTCCACTTTGGGCAGATTGTATAGATGCCTTCCCTAATCCCTGTGCTAACAGGCTGGTACTCCCTCGGGGATGAGATGTTCATCACCATGATGCTCATAAAATGCAGTATTTTACAGAGTGTTAAATCTGCTACATTATTTCTTAGCTTTGAAGGACTGAGTGAAATACCAGCAAGTGCTTCACAGACAAATATTTCTGCTTTTCTACAAAGAGAACTTTGGATTTCTAAATCAAGATTGGATTGTTTAAATAAATCTGCATTTGTTAAATGTACTAAACAGAAATGTTGTATACTTTCACTGGGAAAATGATATATAAGGAACTTTAAAGCAAATGCTGAGCAAATATAAAATAAATTCTTAACATTTTGTCAGTTGTACTTCTGGCATGACTGGAGTTGCTTAAGCATATATGCAGTTGAGAGAAAAATATAAAGTAAGAGAGAGTTAAAAAGTATTTCTTAGAGGAAAAAATGGTTGTGCTCTCTTCTCAACCTATGAGAAAAATTCCTTTATATAATTTGAAATACATCTGGACTTTTATGATTTTTTTAAATCTTAAATTTATACCCTGAAGTTAGCTTGGTTTGGAAAGGACCTTAAGGACCATCCAGTTCCAACCTCCTGCCATGGGCAGGGACACCTCCCACCAGACCAGGGTGCCTAAAGCCCCATCCAGCCTGGCCTTGAACACCTCCAGGGATGGGGCATCCACAGCTTCTCTGGGCAACCTGTACCAGTGCCTCACCACCCTCTGAGAGAAGAATTTCCTCCTTATATCTAATCTAAATCTACTTTCTTTTAGTTTAAAACCATTACCCCTCATCCTATCACACACCCTGATTTCCCTGTTTGCAACACTGCTATAAAGATCTGCAGAAATATAATGATTTTCCTTCTGTCAATGAAAATTTTCACACTTAATAAGCTCATGGATTTCTTTTAAATTCACATTAACTAGTCTTGTTCACATTTACTAGTAGTTCAGGGAGTAGCTCCATTAAAATAAATGAAAAAAGATAACATTTCAGCTATGACGATCCAGAGCCTGCAACTGTATCTCTTTTAATCTCAGTATAACTATCATAAAAAGGAAAATATACTGTGCTCTGAGCAGTGAAATCTGAAATATACATAAATTGAACTGCATTCCAAATTAATTTGAACTGTATATGACTAAAAACTGGAAAAGTGAGCTGAAGTGGCATGTATGCTTGTAAGGCAGCATGTTGAATCATCCCTTACCACCAAGCCTTCAGTTTCAGGAGTGGCCCAAGCATGCTTTTAATTACAATTTCTGTTAATTCAATATATGCTAATTCAATGAAATAGCTAGTAATATGCATGCAAATATGAAAATACCCTGTAAGACAGACTATTGTTGCTTTGAAGTCTTTGCAAACTGAGTTGTACTGTGAACTCTGGAGAGCTAGCATCTGCAAGACGTTCTGCTTTGGGCTATTTCATATGAGCTTCTGGTATCAAGATAAGCAGTCAGCAGTCATATTATTGGCTTTTCTACGAAAAACAGATAGTGCCTTTATTTATGTCAACATTGTTTAAATTACCTTGAACATTTTCATTAAAGGATATCATTAAACCTTGTACTTACATATATGTTTGAATGTTTTTAAAATCTACATACAATTATCCTTAGGCAGGGCCAAGCAATACATAGATGAAAAGAAATTTTAAATTCTGTAATGATAGCTAAAGCCAGTCAGTTTTCATTTGAGCTCAGAGCATACAGCTACTGAAGACATTTTCAGGATTTGTAGTAACAGCTGTGATTCCTACACGTATTTTGCCAATGGGAGGACAAGCATTTTCCTCCAAGTAACTAATTGTACCCCCAAGGGACTACGTTAGCAAGACACGCATCCTTTTGAGGGGGGAGAGGATGTCATTTCTGCTGCGATCTCGACCTGAGCCCAGAAGGGCAAGGCCCTCAGGGTTGTGATTTCAGACAGCGCTGCACACACCTTTCCCTTCACTCACATCATTTAGTCAACATCATTTTTAAAGCATGAGTATTATATCTTTACTTCTCACTGTGGGAAAAGAAATATGAGCAAGTTCATTTCTGCTTTTGTGTTTCTCAGTATTTCAGCAGTTCTTCAAGTCTGATACATAGAAAGGCCTTGTTAGAGATTGCATGCAGGCTGGTTGCCAAAAAGATCAAATAAGATTTTAAGCTTCATCAACCATATGGATGGGCCTTTTCTTTTTTAGAGGATGTATTTTTCCCTGATGATTTCCAGCATTTTAAAGTTCTACTATATTAAGTAAAATTTAAAATAATTTCAGATAAAATAAGGATGACTGACTCAGCACAGAAGTCCACAAAACTCACAGCAACTACCCAGAAGTGCTTTGATGTTAACTTTCTTTAACTTGTGTGATTATATTTTCAACTGCAGATACACTAAGGAACAATTTATTAAAAGAGTTTAAGGTTTGTTGCACACACTGCAATCAAACATCTCTTGTTACAGCTGCGTTTCTTTGTCTTCAAGTCTCATTGCTGAACCATAACACCAACCTCCTGACCCTCAACACATACATTTTTTGCAGTTGCATCTTCAGGTTCTCCCTATTTGCTTGTATTTGTTTCCTCCTAAATACATACCTGTAAATGTTGATCTACTTGATTTTCAGCTTGCTTTCCTGGCAGCCAAGTCTCTAATAAATAGGTTCAGGAGCTGTATTTGGTCCCTGGAACTCCTGTGGAAGGTTTTGTCTTCTGAGCTCTCTACCCTACTTTTAAGCTTGACTGAACCATCCTGCAGGTTGAATTGTTGCAGAGGGACTAACAGAGGTACCTGCAGCAGGACTGCAGAGCCTCACTTCCTCAGTGAACTAGGCTGAAAAACAACTCACACCTGACCTATGGGATAACTACACGTGAAGCAGTGGCTGTTAAATGCAAGAATAACCAACTATTCCTGGGCGTAGTTAAACTAAAGTTTTGCAGGATCACGCTCATGGGCAAATTGTTAATACTCCCTTTTGCCTACTATCTCACTACCTCCCAATTTCCACTGTTTCGAATCCTCTAAAACCACCAGGACCTAATGCAAAGGGTTCCACAAACGTACGTCACTTCAAAAGTCTGAGAAAGAATAACCTTACACATTTGAAAGTCCTCCTACAAGTGCTCCCAGTCCATATCTGAAGGAAGAACAGGATGGATAGAACAGGAAGTTTATCCTTTATGTAGCATGATGGAAATTTGTAAGTTAGAAATTTCTCCTAAAATAGGAAATTGCGTACTATAAATGTTCTAAATTTTATGTAGAAAAGTGGCAAATTAAAAAAAAAACAACACGTAATAATGCATTCCAAACAATAAGCACCCTTTATAAGAAAGCCCCTAGAGATAAAGATATATTGCTTAAATGTATGATGATATTCACCAAAATTAATAATTAATTCTTCAAATTGTGTGGTTTTATGAATGTAAAAATATATATATATATATTAAAAAAAAAAGAAAGGAAAGAAAATAGAGGGTACCAGGATACCAGTGCAACAGAATCTAGAAAATAATCTCCCAAAACCATTTAATGGAAGCAGCAGTTTCTTGGGAAAGCAATATTTGCTTATGCACCATGTAAGGAAGGAATGCACATAGTACCCACAAGTGTCTTCAAATAAATGTCAGGGAAATTACAGACCTGCCGTTTCTATTGTTTCACAGCAATTTCAGTACCCCATCCTCAGTGCTCTCATTAATGGTATCTTCAAAGGAGATATCAACTTCATTTCACAGAATCACAGAATTGTAGGTGTTGGAAGGGACCTCAAGAGATCATTGGGTCCAACCCCTGCCAAAGCAGGTTCCCTGGAGCAGGCTGCCCAGGTAGGCATCCAGACGGGCCTTGAATATCTCCAGAGAAGGAGACTCCACAGCCTCCCTGGGCAGCCTGTGCCAGTGCTCCGTCACCCTCGCCGTGAAGAAGTTCTTTCGCATGTTGGTGCGGAACTTCCTGTGACCCATTTTGTGGCCATTGCCCCTTGTCTTGTCCCCACAAGCCACTCAAAAGAGGTTGGCCAAATCCCTCTGTCTCCCACACTTAAGATGTTTGTAAACATTGATAAAATCCCCTCTCAGTCTTCTCAAGGCCGAACAGACCCAGGTCTCTCAGCCTTTCTTCATAGGGAAGATGCTCCAGGCCCCATATCATCTTTGTGGCCCTCCACTGGACTCTTTCCAGGAGATCCCTGTCTTTTTTTGTATCAGGGAGCCCAGAACTGGACACAGTACTCCAGGTGAGGCCTGACCAGGGCAGAGTAGAGGGGGAGGATCACCTCCCTTGACCTGCTGGCCACGCTCCTTTTAATGCACGCCAGGATCCCATTGACCCTCATGGCCACCAGGGCACACTGCTGGCTCATGGTCAACCTGTCGTCCACCAGGACCCCCAGGTCCTTCTCCTCAGAGCTCCTCTCCAGCAGGTCATCCCCCAGCCTGTACTGTTACATGCGGTTGTTCCTTCCCAGGTGCAGGACTCTACACTTGCTTTTGTTAAACCTCATTTGGTTTCTTCCTGTCCATTTCAATTCCTGAAATGTCTCCTTATGACTTCCAAGAAAGCTGGACATAGTTTTATATGAATTATATTCCTCTTGCAGACTGACTTGCATATTGTGCCCAAGTTAAATACCAAAACCCCCTAACAGATACAAAACTTCCTAGAACCTACTTCTTGCTCTGAGTTTGTTCCTGAAAAGAAATCCTGAGTAGAGGCAAGCAAATCTAATGAACTATTTTTTGGCAAATTTTGCCCCTTAGTTAAACAGTTATTTATTTATTTATTGAAGATAATAAAAGTACAACAAGTATGCTCAATGAAAGCTGAATCTTGGAAAAAGAGCTTCGAAGGTAGCTACTAAAAAGTCTACTACCGAAACACCACAAAACAAAACAAACAAAAAAAAAAGGAATCAAGTAGGAAAGAGCAAATATCACATTAATATCCACAGTTAACATGGATAGGTCAAAACAGTTGCTATAGCATAAAACCAATATCTGTTGATTTATTGCAGACTGCAAACTTTTCTTGGAGGACCAGAGGACAAAATTTTCATGGTGGTTATGTTGTAAGAGCAGCGTCAGCACAACGTAGGGTCCAGGAGCGCAGCCTTTCCTGACCAGCACAACGTGATGCAGCACATGCACGTCAGGAGCGGCCGTACATTTGCACGGCCTCCCCCATTCCGCCTACTGCTGCGTTTGGCAGCAAGACAAAACAGAGGGTGTTGGCAGAAGCAGAAAAGTTCAAGAGGAAACCACAACCTCTCTCACGAGCACAGACAGCAGCCCCAAGAAACAAGTGCATAGGCACAGGGCAGGCAGAGCAGTAAATACACAGTATATAGCACACATGCATCCTGCAGATGCAAACCTCCTCCCACACATGAATGTGGCTTACAAAAATCTTCCTAATGCTTCCGCCACTTGTTCTGTTTTGTTCAGGGAGCTTGTCTTTCTCTTAGCAAATAAACTTCAACCCAAAGCTCTAATTTCATGTGATCAAAGAAGTTTACTGTTAAGCGTAATACTTGAATCTGAGAAAAAACAAACCCACAACTTAGATTAATCACAAGAAAACTGAGCACAATTTGCCCTCTTTTTGTGCTTATGCATAAAAAGGCCTTTAACCTACACACAGCTATGACAGTTACATTTTATTTGAATTGTATGCCATTGGTTTTCAATTTAGATGTGATCATAGTATTTGAAATATGATGTAAGTATTATTGCTGCAGTCATGCTTTGCTTGCTCACCAAATTTCCTTAAAATGTGATGCATACACTGAAAAGACTTCCCCTCACCAGCCCTGGGGATATATGAAGTATCTCGGGAAAACATTGCCCCAAGCAATGGTTCTTTTCAATATCCATAAGCAGGAACATGTTCCAGAGTTTCCACTATCCCCTGGATTTGTTCCCAGAATAATTTCAGGAAATTTCTAGGCCTTTCTGAATAATTATCATTTCTAAAATATCCTGTGGAAATAGACTCCAGAAGCAGATAGATCACAAACAGCAGACCCCAGCAGGAAACAAATTGTTAGCAAAGTCAGCAATTAAACACACACTTGTACTTCCTTAGGACTTTTCTTTTTGTTAGAAGGTAAAGAGTTATTGGTGAAAAACTAACATCACTGATTTCGGTCTTCTGAATAGTCTCAGTTAATTCTCTTGCATCTAACTATATTTGTCTGATATCTTCATCCCGCTTACATTCATGACGTTTCCCAAGTGTATGCAAGTGATTCAATGGTCTGCCTTACTTGATCAAATAATTAACTAGTTTTCCTAACATCTTCTTGTTGATGCACAAACAGCAATATACTTCTTTAAAAAGTCTCCTGACCTTTTTTAAAGGAACAGCCATTAGAGATGTGATGAGTGAGTGGGCTATTCCAGAAACTAAGGTGGCAAAAGATAGAAGCCTGTTGAATGTCAATGCCTATTAATTCCAGTTCCCTTAGGAACTGTACCAGTTGTGTTTTGTTTGGCATTATAATTCACACCTATTTGTCTTTTGTACTTGGTTGGAGCTGAATACGGGAATATATTAAAAGAACAGTACCACTGCAACCAGATTTCCCAGATCCTGCCCTTTTGATCAGCTTTTCTTCTATCCCACATACAATATTTATCAAAACTTTTCGACACTGAAAAGGATGAAATACATTCACTTGGAAAGAGACTAGGGAAACTGTTTGATTTTTAATATTTCTAAAAGGGTGTAACACAAAGTGATTTGTAAAAGAACTTTATGTAAAAAAGTACTTTATTTACTGCATGGGACTTCTTCTGTAAGTACAATAATTTTATATTTACATCCGATATAACTATGGATCAAAATTTAAATGGAAACATTCACTTGAATATAACTGCACTTGCACACATTCTCCCCCATTAACATTTAAACTTTTATCTCCAAGTATGCTGAGACAAACCACTGATGTATGGCTAAACAACCTGGCAGTCAGAAGAAGCGGTATTTCAACAATTCTTCAACTTATTGCCGTCTCAGCACAAAAAAAAGCCCATACTCACTTTATGAAAAACACTACCAAGTCTCTAGGGTGTGATAAATAAATTGCCTTTAATGCAGCAGTTTAGGCTCATATTAAAAGCATGTGGAGATTAATTTCTGGTTTTGAAGGTAAAAGGAGTTAACTCTGTTAACACTTCAAGATAAATTTCTGATCCTGTTAAGAACTCCATAAAAAATTATCTTTTAGTGAAAACGTATTTATTGTGTTGTATAGTATTGTATTATATTGTATTGTATTGTATTTAGTGAAAATGTATTTATGCAACATTTCAGGTGTAAACAAGAAATTTCATTCATTATTTTATTCTAAACAAGTCCTTTTAATAAACCAATGTTACTTGCAAGACACGATCATCCAGTTCGATCTGATATGAGAAGGAGAAGAAGCATCAATAAATACATGCATTTTTTACTGTTTTATAAATGAATATTGAATAGAATACTGCCACCTTTTGGCTATGATCTGGACTTAAAAATATGACTTCTTTGTAAAACTTAAAAACATTTGACATAACGATTATTCTAAAGCATTCAATATGTCAATAGGCTAATGCTATGCTCATCATTAGCATATTGTTGATGTAAGCATGAAAAGTTTTATTCTAACTGCACAGTATTATCCTATTATTTCTCGATAATGAGCAAGCACTTTCACAAGAGCTTTTGTCTTTAACAGAAAAGAAGCAGGCATAGTTTTGACATCAAACTAATGGAATTACTACTTTAGAGTCATGGCAGTTCCTCAACTGCTTTGAGTAATATAACAATACCTCTGTGTAGCTAAGAACTTCATAAACACTTATTCATTGATTGATTCTCAGGAAATTCTTACTGGAGAATTCTTGAGTATAATATTAACATATAAGCACTTTAAAACACAGGTGAAAGGCACATTAAGTCTTTCAGCAACCTCCAAAAGAAAGGCTCTAAGGTCTCCTACCATGAACAAATGATGCAACTAGAAAAAGCAGTGCAGAAGAATACAGGGCCTGGGATTTAGGGTTAATCCCTAGCAAGCGTTCCAAGTCATTGCAGGAAGATTCTCCCAACTGTGAGCTAATCAGTTTTCAATTTAATTCATTTATTCTGAACAAATTAAAAAAGAGAATTTGATCCATCTTTTGGGAAGAGTTTCCTGATTAAAAAGTTTAAGAAAACAAGCACTCTCCTTTTTGTTTCAGTATTTGTTTTACTAATTGGGGTAACTGACTATAAAGCTATGTGGAAGAGCTATTGCCTAACTAAAGGCTATTTTAATTAAATCAAGCTCTGTAAGCCTACAACAAGCTTACTGTGAACTCAGCTACCTAACTCTCTGTTTATGCATTGCCAGAAAATAATAAAAAGTAACTTGATGAAAAATACAAAGAAAACCCTAAATTCCCCTAACCTACAAGAAGAAAGGGTCTTACACAACTCCTTGCAGAGTGCCAATGCTGTAACTAAGTGGAATATGCTTTTCAATAATAAGCATTTTCATATAATTATGCTTTAAAATACATGTTAAAAAGCAATAACTACAAATCCTTTTGCCACTGAAAAGGCAAAGTTTATATATCAGCCTTTTATCCTAGTATTCCAAATAGGTTATATAACTACAATATGGTTTAATAAAGTCTTTAAGTAGGGAGAACTTGCTAGACTGGAAACTTAATTTGCATCTACAAGTATAACCGTTTGAATTGCATGCTGAGAAGGACATTTTGGAATTGCAAGTCATCATTTGCATTTAGAGAAGGACGAAATAGCAGGATACACAATTCATACAATTTAACCACCAATACATTAGGTTCCCCTCTTAAACCACTCCCACTCAAAATATCTGCATTGAGTACTGGCCATTGACATAGGGAGTTCTTACAGAGGGACCATCCTAATTTTCAAAAACAATGCAGCCTCACTGTGCTGATTGTTTTCTGTATTTACACAGAAAATGATTTCATAATTAGGCAAATGTATAAACAATTTCAGTTTAGAAACTTTTTTCCATCTGCCCTATCCAAAACCTTGCTTTTTAAACCAAAATAATCTGAAAACAACAACTAGTAGTATTTTCAAGCTACTAATTTTAGAAACAACATTTTAAGCAGCTGACTTAACTTTGACAAATAGCCTTCACTAACCTTTACAAATTTCCCTCTAGGGTTAAAATGACAAATGACTCTCACAGTGGGACTTATTAAACTCCTAGAATATTGCTCCAACATGGCCCTTCAGGAAATACTATTTCAGATTATATCAGCACTTCCATTTTTCAGGGGCTAACAACTCAGCTTAGAAAAAAAATAAAAATAAATAATAATAATAAAAAAAAACCTTCCCCGTGGGCTGAAACATAATGTGTAACATCATGAATAAAGGTTGTTTCCACAACGTAAAACAAGATTTTCACAGTTTCATAAACATCCTGTGCCTGTATGTATATTGTGCTGCCTGTATTTCTCAAATGCAATATTGTAAAAGATTAACATAAGCAACCGAAATGTTTAAAGTATTTTGGGAGGTAAAAGGAAAATTGGACCTCTTATACTTCCCTAAACATCTTAAGGTGATCTAGCACAGCATGGGAAATGCTGTGCTGCTGCAGACAATAATATTATCAGTTAGGCTAATGCTCTGGTCCAAATCACGTATCTGTTTCCAATCCTCTAAAATCCACTGAAATCAATAGATTCGTTCCACCACCTTCAACAGGCTTTGCATCAAATTCCCAAAGATTATATCGTGCCACAGGAGGCTTTTCTACATTTCCACAAATTTAGATATAGAAGCCTTATTAGGACAGTGTAGAACTATTGCAAAGACATCACCTACCACTGACTGACATGCTAATACAAGTTGTGCAGATCAGTACTGTACTATGCATACAACAGTGAGAAAGGCAAGGCAACTCTCCCTTCTCCATCCTTTCTGAGGCTGCATTTAGAGCAGGGAGTCTGAGCAAGTTCGTACCAGTGGAGGCAATCACAGCCTCTTAGTCAGCAACTATTTTCCCTTTATTGTCCAAGGGGAGAGAAACCCGCAACCATGGGGTGAAGGGGATTAACCTGACAGGACTGCCCATACTGTTCCTCCTTCCACTGCTTGCTCCTACCCCAAAGCAGCCAACTGGGTCTTCATTTCTTACAGCATCTGCTAAAAAGACAGAGTAAATTGGTGGACTTGGAAGACGGTTGTTAACAGCAAGTATCTTGACCTCATATTTCTGTTAATAATAACAACAATTTTTCCTCACTGCAGGTTGTATCTTCACTTTTCTATCCACTTCTCTAATTTGTTATAAAATCCTTCAAAACGTTCTTAAAGCTAAATTCACTGAGAGTTCAAACTGCCCAGAACAACAGCGCAACTGTTTAACAGTGAGAACAGAACAGTTGGGAAATGTGAGAATACCTGGCTCCCCAAACACCTCAGCACAGAGCTGTAACTAATTTACAAAGGCTTTAAAAAAAGAAGTCTTCTGCTTGCTACTGCCTGCATCCCACACCCTTCAGGAGTATGAATGACCTCCTACCTACCTGTGCTCTGCTTCAAATGCTCTGAGTCCATCTGACGTTTGGGAAGCCGGCAGTCTCTCCACCTTTGCATCTTGCTGCCTTTTCAGCTGCATGTAGGCTGCTCTGCAAGCCCTGCTGTGTGCCTTGTGGTGCCAGCCTCCCAGAGAGCCAGACCCTGCCCGCATGCCTGGATTCCCTACCAAAGGAAGACGGCGCACTCAGTCCTTGTTCTGATACGGAAAAAGAGGTGAGGTGCACAGGGAGTGCAGTAGCATTTCAGCCAAGACCATTTTCTGTCCGTGAGGTACTTACTGTATTTTTTCTTCCTTACCTGTCTGTAATACTTCAACTCGTGTCATATTACGTGATTAGTTACAGGGACTGTTGTGTTTTCTTTCTCTGACCCATTTTTAGCCCTGTTTGGATCTGCTGTAGCCTTTCCCTTATTGCACCCCACTAAAATTGTCCTTAGCATCTGAGCTGCCTTTGCATAATTTATTATCTCCATATGATTTTCTAGTAATAGTCTTACACAACTTTATCTCATGTATCAATCATCCATCCTACATATTGTCCCACAATTATCACAATGAATGTAGGCTACTGCAGCTGTGGAAGAACAATGCCTTCAAAGACAGCTCTTGAACAAAAGAAAAGGAATGAACATCTTCACCACAACCCCCCGCCCCGTGAGAAACTTTGCCTTTCCACTGTCTTAGGCTCATTACCGACTGGAGGCCCCTACAACAATTAAGTACTGCTAGAAGAGACCAAACTGGGGTCAGATCTTTCCCTCTTTCCTTGTTTCTGCCACCAATCTATTGTGTTAGCTCTGAGTAAGTATTTATCATCCCCCTGCTTCAAATTTTCCTCCTCATCAACTGTGCCTACAATGCTATCCCTCCTGGAGAAGCTGATTTGAGATGAGTATGGGGAGAACTTTAAGGCTCGGCTGTTTTTGTCACAGTCAGCACAGTGACTCAGCCTGCTTCTCAGGGACAAAGCCCGAGAGCAGCCAGTTTCACTTTGCATTTTCTGGCATCTTTGATGCATTACCATTGTATACCAAAAAAAAAAAAAAAAGAAAAAAAAAAGTTTAACTGCTAGCAGGCAGCTGATAATTGGGTCTACACCTGTGTGGGGGTGAATGTCCAGAACTGAACTTCTGAACTCTTAGAAGACTGTTCCTTCTGAGCTGCTACCACTATGTCCTGGCTGTTCATTTCCATAAAACTGGACCTGCAGAGTTGCACCTACCAAATCCTCCAATTAATAAAGATGCAGAATGCTCTCTATTCGGAGGCTGATCACTCATTGTGTTTCTGCACACTGACTGCTTAGGTTGGGAAAACGAGAGGTTAGGCACCTCACAGCAGGGTTCCCCAAAAAGAAGATGGTTTTGGAAAGAAGAAAGGGGCCTGGAAAGGCGGTGGTGAAAACCTCAGCTGGAATAAAGATCCTGGAAGTGGGAGAAGACCCCAGGGATCAGGGGGTGATGTGTGGAAACAGCTGCCAGGGCGCTCAGGGACCTTGCCCTGTAACACCTAAGGCTGGTTACTGCCAGCAGCAGCCCAGCATGACCCAGCACCACTTCGTCCCCAGCGCTTCCAGGCCAGCAGTGACCTCCCTGCTGGGAAGGGAAGCCCAGACCTACTGACCGTAGCGCTGGGGAGGAGCCAGCGAGCGTGGGAGATCATCAAGGAGGATGAAAGCTTGACTCTCAGTTCTTGAATATATCCAGAAACCAGACCCCCTATGGGCTGTCGGCTACTCTGCCTCACCCATGTAAGTTACATGCTCACATCCATTTGCCTTTCTGAGCAAACGCCGCCTGTTCGGCACCAATGCACAAGGCCACGGATGTACAGACCAACCCGAACACAGCTCTCTGGTAGGATCCGCCGTGGTGACTGCAATCATGGATCGCTCTGCAGCTGTATCTCTGCTACCCCCACGGGCAGGTATAATAAAGGCACCCAAAGCTGAAGCGTCCTGCCTGCATTTATACAGCATGCTCACAGCAGGTCCCCAGCCTGCTCCCACAGCAAAGGCACCTAGCACAACCTGCCACCCCCTCCCGCACTACTCGCTCCTGAGAACCTCCTGCAAGCAGGCAGGGCAAGGTTTGCCTAAGTCCTGTCTCATAAGAGCACAAGGAAGGAGCACAAGTGTGGGACTAGCATCTGAGACACCCCATCCTCTAACTTACTGGGGCCAGCCTAAGCCCCAAATAACAAGGCAAGTTGACAGAGGGGTGGTTAACGACCAATCCTGGGAAATGACAGATTATTTCTTTAGAAAAGAGCAGGTAAATATGCAGCTGCCAGAAAACTACCTCTTGAAGGAGTGCCCCTGTTTTTAATGCCCCAAAACTCTTCCTAAAATGCCCCAAACCAATGTCCAGACCATCTGCTTACTGTAACATTTATGGTTTGGATAGAGGAACTTTCTCACCTTATCCACCACACCTGCCTTCTCCATCTGCCCAGCAGGTGGACACCACCCCAAGTCCCTGTTCTCCTTGAATTTTTTCTTGCTGCAAGAGAATGCTACCCCATCCTTCCCAGAGGCAACAGAGCAGGTTTTTTATGAAAAAAAAAAAAAAAAAAAAGGATGTGTGGAAGTGAGAAGTGGAAGAGTCACAGCTCCCTTCCATCCAGTACTGACCCTGCACTGCTCTTCTGATGTTGTTCCAAGTTTCTGACTGGGCCTACCATCACTGATTACAAAGCTATGGATTTTAAACCTAAAAAAGATGGAATATGTATCAAGCATTATACATATTTCCCCCCAAGCTTTCCCCTTAAACTCACAGGGCAGATTACTTGACCATTAATGTATTGCGGGATTGATCTGTCTACTTGTGCGCCAGTTAGCAGGACTTTTAAGGAGGTAGTGCAGTGTTCACATGGAGCTTCAGACATCTGGATCAGAGCTTACTGGGTCCTAGTGAACCTAGAGAGCAAGCAGGGCAAGTACAGCATTTAGATCTCGGTACCACTTCTGTTCAGAGATTTAAAAATCTTATATTTAGAAGTCAAAGGTAGGGTTGTGAGTGTTACTCAATTGCAGCCCTTATTGGAGCAATATGGCATCCACAATGCGCCACAATTACTGAAAGAAAGATGACCAGTTTTGTGAAAAATTTATTTAAATAATGCAGTAACTAAAAAACTGACGCAGTACTAAATAAAGCAGCAACAAAGCATTTACCCTATACTAAGATAAGAAAACAAAAATGAATTAATCACAAACTGGTAAACTTCTTCAGGGCTGCAAAGAGGTTTATATCCAACTCAGATATTTTTCAAGTAAGGTTAAAAAGATCCATACAGATTTCCATGTACCGACATTCTACTTTTTTATGATTTTTTTTTAACTCAATCTAAAACTGAGACAAAAGACAAGGGCAGAAAGAAGGTAAAATAAGAGCTGTTTTCTGTCCATCAGCATGAAGAGTTAGGCCTTCTTCCCATATATAAACTTATAAAAGAGTATTTACTACAAGTTTTTGTACAAGCATTATATTAGAACTTTTCCCATAATAATCTGTTATGCTTTCCCAAATACTTCCAGAAGAAAAAACATGTCACAAATAATTCCTTACTGGGAATTTTTTTCTCCCTATCCTCCCCCCCCCCCCAAAAAAAAAAAAAATCCTAATAAATTTAAAGTTACTTACACAATAGTCATTTATAATTTATATTTAATTATAACCTTAACTTACAATCTTACAATGCTGTTTTGAAAAATAACTTTAGAATATGCAGATTCTGAAAAAGCTCATTTGCTCCACTGATCCTGAGTAGAAGTATTCTTGAACTCAGGTTTTTCTCCAGATCTCTTGCCTGCTAACAACTTGGCATTGGAAAGCAAAGCTGGTTTCTTTCATGCTCATCCGTCATCACCAATAATAAAGATTTGAGATTGAATTATGCCCTTCTGCACTGATTCCAATACTCTGGGATAAAAAGCTTTACTTACAATTTCCTTTGCCTTGTTTTGTATATTTAAAGTATACTATGTCATACTTACAGACCCAAATTCATTAATTCCTAAGCAATCCAACTAAGCTCACTCAAGTCTTCTGTAAATCCCAGTTCTAGTTCTGCCTTCTAACAGGCCTTCCAAATCTCTCTTGAAAGCAGAGGATTGGACAAACCAGAAACACTGAAGATGAATTTATTATTTTCTTGTTAGCTTCACAAGCAAAATCAGAATTGTGGCAAAAGGGTGGAAAAGATAGGGACACCTTCGTGCAAATGGTTCTTCCCACCCTGCCATTCCTGTGACTTATTACATTCCCTGAACAAAGCAAAGCAACAGACTATGAAGAGGCTCAACGCTACAAGTCATACAAGTTTCCTTGCAATTATAATTCATCTGCCAGTGTATTATGATACATGGTGTATCCTTTAACAGGATGTCAGTCACTAGAGACATCTACATATATTAGAGATTCAACCCATAAGCCTTTTTTCCTGACAGGCATCCTATATTTGCAAGCATAGGAGAAAAAGAACATTTTTCCCTGCAAGTGGAATGTACATATAAATGTCCTCCTGCTTCCTCTGTTCTTCATTACCTTTGTGGAAGAAGAAAACCCAACAGAATAAGCATTCCATCTGCCTGTTTCAGAAAAACTCAAGTCCAGCTGAAACCCAGAGAGAGAATGTCGCAGAACTGACTGGCTTCTATTCAAATATTCACTTGATTCACATTATTAGGTGAATTTTGCAGCACAACAGAGTTCCGTAATTTATTTACTTATTTTTTTTTAATAAGAGAAATACTTCAAAAATATAGAAAACATTACTTGAAAGTTGTGGACAGAACCTAGCACCGCCCATTGGTAAAGCCAAATTAGGTGAGCGTTGCTGCCCTCAGCTTTTTAAGGCGGCCTCCCTACAAAGAGAAAAAAACCCTGCAGTACCAGTTCCACCAGTATGAATGCAGAGTAACTCCACTGAGTTAGTTATCATTCCTGTCTTGGTCCTGCATCTTCAGTCAGCTTCCTTACTAACATTCTTGCACCAGCAAAAGTGTATTGAATAACTACAAATTTTTCACACAGTATTCTATTTTGGTCTCTTGTGTTCCCTTAGTTGTTTTATTTCCAAATACTTTCAATGGCAAGTCAACGTATTTGTCTTCTGTTTCATGATGACTCCACAGAATTATGATACAGCTGTTCAGAAATAGTTGACAATAGAGAATTCTTATGTCACATTCTTGACTTTAGAAATATTTTCATTTTAACAAACATAAAATAAATAGTTATGGAGAACAGTTCAATAAACAAGTTAAATAAGATTTGAATAATATGCTCTATCCCTGCTGTCAAAAGATGTGCAAGAAGTTAATAGGTTCAATATCCTCTTGATAATAAAAGAGGAAAAATATTTTGCTATGATTACTTAATTCTAGCAATTCAAAGAATGTTGGATTTCACTGTTGTAGTAACGATAAGTTAAATGAGAACCAATTACAAAATTGGAATCTTTTAGACAAAAATTGCTCACTAAGATTTAAGGAATCAAAATAGACAGCCTGAACAAGATACACCCTGGTTAATTTTCTTAAGATATTCTTCTAGGTAATTCTAGCCAAATGGCTTTTATTTCATCACGAAAAACAGAGATTTTAAGCACACTGGTACATTAAGTATCTTAAGTACATTGAGATGAATTTCCGGAAGAGAAATGGTCCACTAGGTCAAAGCACTCTGACTTCAAGTCCGGTCTATGCCAAATACGAAAGCCTGCCTAGCTGTTACCATGCCTCACACTGTTCCTCAGTCAGGTGTTTGTACGAGAATTCAAAACAAATCCAAATTTCCAGATCTACAGTTAAAATTAGCTAAAACTGCTTTGCCATGAAAGTGTATTTTAGAATAATTTTCACCAAGGGGGATTTAGCTATTTCACTAGGTGATATGTCTTAAGAACTCAGACTTTTCTTAGAGCAATAGTCCTCACCACAGCGTGTTCCACTTTGTGGTTTTACAACAAACAGTTGTCCTGACAGCTCCTCCTGCACAGCATTGTCCCGTCTGCTGAAAGGCCCTCCTCAGCCTAATCTTTCCACTGCTTCACTCATGACTGTACTTATTTCTGGCAGACAGTCATCGATAAACTAGGTGCCAGTGCTGCACAGCGCCTTGAATGCAGAGGCTTCTGCATGGCTACAGGCCTTCCATCCGTACCTCCAGGGCCAGTTTTCCACAGGCAGCTCTGCAGCCTTTTTCATCAGCTGCCGTGCCAGTATTTTCCCGTAATTGTTCTAATGCTGTTGTTCGCTGTTA
Organism: Anser brachyrhynchus; assembly: GCF_964034855.1. Taxonomy (NCBI): domain Eukaryota; kingdom Metazoa; phylum Chordata; class Aves; order Anseriformes; family Anatidae; genus Anser; species Anser brachyrhynchus. Next base: position 142,792,434 of record NC_137695.1, on the reverse strand, counting down.
TTCTTGTTACTGCTGCTACTGCAATGGCCTTTCCCTGAAAACCCAGATTCTGCTAGCTGGGCAGGTCCTCACAGCAGGAGACCACCACCAGTGTCACGACCCTTCCTATTACCCATCGTCCTAACCCCTGGCTGCCCTTTTTGGTTTGCGTTAGAGCGTAGGCCCGAACATCACTTAGCAACCTACGAGCCCACAGCACCTGCCCCAAAGCATGCTCCAACCATCACTTATCAGTTGCATAAGCAGGAACAACCAGCAGAGAGTTTGATCAGGTCCTAATGATCACCACATGAAAAATACTACAGGGGGACAGCTTTCACCACTAGCATTGGTGCATGTCATCAGTGATATCATCTAGATATCATTTAAAGGAAATGGTGTCTACAATTACTATGAAAAATATAGGCTTGTATTGTAGATAAAAAGCCATTTCCACAGCTGATGTTCTCGGAAGAGTGTTACTGTATGCAAAACTACCTATACCATAGATTTATATAAAAGTGTCAAAACAGGATCCTGTAAAGAATTGACTTCATTCATCCTGCATAAACACTCTTATCTTACAGGACACCTTCTACTATTGTAATCTTTGAGCTGCTCCAAAGACCGACCTCTGAAAACCAGCCTGTCATAACCTTAAATTGTGCTGCCTTTACATCTCTCCACCAAGACAGGGAGTATGCCACTAACAGTCTGAAGAATGGCTTCCTAAGTGTACCACCTCCTTATTTCTTATTTCTCAGTGACTTTTAAAACAAAACAAGCTGTAAAACTAGCCTGTAATACAACTATATTAACTCTCTGTTCCAACATAAACAGCAACTGTAGCTGTCACAGACATAATCTGTAGTTATATGATTCACTAAGCAAATGATTTATGCCTCTTCCCATAGGAGGGAAAGGTCTTGTATCCTTTTGACAAACCGTGGAGTCATGCTTTACGTGAAGAGATGAGACTTGACTCGCTTGAATGAGCTCAGCTGTGTCCTGATAAAAATCAGTGGAGTGTTCTCATGCAGCAACTTCTCCCATTTATTATGCACAATTTAGAAAAGTTAATTCATGCAGCTTGTTCACAAGTTCAGAATGAGACTGAGCTTTAAAGACGAATCCTATTAACACATTCTTGTTCAATCTTAACAGTTAGATCTCCTTGTCTTTGTTCAACCTCCAGATAGCAACACACAGACTCTTCCTGACAATACATGGAAAACATGACTGATATTTTAAAGGAAAAACAAAAATCAACTCTACAAAAGGCAAAGCTGTAACGTTTTGCACAGCTGAAATTAAATGTATTATTAATCTACCATAACTAAGAAATTAGTGACACATTTCCAGCCTTCAAACAAAAATATACATCTTCAAGATGTCACATTTCAGTTTGAGAAAGTCCTATTAGACTACTGTTAGACTATTAGACTACTATTAGACTTTGTATGCCGCTTACTGGTGGGTGATTCTTCCACCCAACCCCTTTTAAAATAAGAAAACTAAAAAAATGTGGATTAATGTCAGTCACCAACCAAAAGTAAAAAAAATGAAAGATCTGAAAATCAGATGATCTTCTCAAGTTGTCCATCTTGTTTTTCAAAGCCATCTTCCCATCCCTAAAAGCTGAATTGGGTACAACTCAGTAAAGTACTTTCCAGCATTAAAAACAATCTAGGAAGTCTGTCTTGTGAATGCTAAGAATTCTTTTTGAGGTAGTTTGGCTAACAAAAAATCTGTTCCACTATATAGGAAAGGCACTAGTGACACACTGAATACCAACATCTGTTCCAACGATGCCAATGAACATCATGGATTTTGGATCCCAAACATGCACTGTCCACCCCAACTTCCTAGTGGACTCTAGGAGAAGTACTTATGAGATCCATCCAGCATGACAAGATAGTGTTAGATGGACAATATCTTTCTAGCATTATGCCAAAACCTGATTCAGAAAAAAAAAAAATAAGTTTTTCTTTTAAAACACAATGCATAGACCTTTATAAACAAATTCAACATACAGCCCCTGCTCTGAATAAGATCACATCAATTCACAAAATTGAATGTTGGGGAGAAAAAAAAATAAATAAAAAAGAAAACAAACCATCAGAACTTACAATCCCTGCTTCATATGACAGCCACAAAGATACAGTTATGTGCCATACTTCAGATACCCTCTCCCCAATTTATTGGGTAATTTGAGTGCAGAACTCCAACAACCTGAATCTCCGGCCACTGGGAAATATGACCATATTTTTTTTTTTCAGTGACATTCCCTACAGAGATGCTTTATTCACTACATTTATTTCCTTCCTTTAACTGCATTTCTTCATTTTATTACTGTAAAAAGGAGAATTCACTATCATTGTACCTGATACTTCGATAAAGCCTACATTGTGGAAAACAAAGAGGAGCAACAAAACATGGGCTCTCCAGCTACGACATTTTAACAAATATGTTACAAATCCGCATGGATTTTTCTCAACATAAAAAGTTATGACAAGAGGCATGTCACACAATGCTTTTAGAGTAAGAGACAGTTCACAAGAAACTACACTTCAGAAGAAAATTCTTAATTTTTAAGTCCTATGAGGAGTGGCTGAGGGAACTGGGAGTGTTCAGTCTGGAGAAGAGAAGGCTCAGGGCAGACCTTATTGCTCTCTACGACTACTTGAAAAGAAGCTGCGGGGAGCTGGGGGTCAGCCTCTTCTCGCAGGTAGCTAGTGATAGGACTAGAGGGCATGGCCTCAAGTCGCACCAGGGGAGGTTCAGGTTGGACATGAGGAGACATTTCTGCTCAGAAAGAGCAGTCAGGCACTGGGACGGGTTGCCCAGGGAGGTGGTGGAGTCACCATCCCTGGGGGTGTTCAAGGTAAGGCTGGATGTGGTGCTTAGGGACATGGTTTAGTGGGTGATGTTGGTGGTATGGGGATGGTTGGACCAGATGATCTTGGAGGTCTCCTCCAAGCCATTACCCTACGGACACCCCACACCCATGACCCAAGAACCAACCCCCTCCGCGCATGCGCCCCTGCCACACCGGTCGGGCAATGCCGCGCATGCGCCGGCCGCGCGCAGGCGCTCCGCACGGTAAAAGCCGCGGCCCTTCCTTTTCCCCGCCTCCCGCGCCAAGATGGCGGAGTACGACCTGGCCACCCGCATCGCGCACTTCTTGGACCGGCACCTCGTCTTCCCGCTGCTCGAGTTCCTCTCCGTCAAGGAGGTGCGTGCCCGGCGGGGTGTGGGGGGGGGCCGGGCCCGGCACCGGGGGGCTGTCGGCGCCTTGCTCGGGCACGGGGCCGGCTCCCTGCGAGGGGGGGGCGCGGCGCCATGTGGGGAGCGGCGGGCAGGGGCCGCCCCGGGGGGAGGCGGGTGGAAGGGGGCAGGGGGATGCTCGGAGCTGCTCGGGGCTTCCTTGGCTTCGCCGTTTTGGGGAGGAGAGGACCCTCGCTGCCGCGGCTTTTCCTGTCGGCCCGGGGCTGTCACCCTTCGGGGGGGCGGTGTAAGGACGCAGCTGGCCTTCCGAGCCGCCCTTCTCGCTGGTTTTTTTCTGGTGTGTAGGGCAGGGGCAGGTCCTGTGTGCCGCAAATCCCCGTTGGTTGGTTATATTTATGTCAAACTAGGTCACTGGGGGAATCCCGGTGAGGTCAGAAGTGTTCGAGGCTCAGCTCTTGCCAACGAAAATTACCTAAGGTACTCAGCTGGTCTGTTCTAAAATTTAAAAACATGCCACGTTTCATGAACTTTAAATTTTGAAGTTGAAATTTTGTGTCAGAAACAAACCAGTGAAGTGTGTGTAGGTTGCAACAGCTTGACATAACAAGCTTTCATATCTACTGTGTGGATTTTGTTTGACGTCACTCATCTTGAGTGCATTAGTTGTATTTTGGCATTTGTAAACCAGCTCAAGGTAATTAAACAGTTACTTTTTTGCAGTGTGTTATCTTGAATAACGTAGTGTTCAGAGCTGAATTAAGCTTCTGCAGGTTTTATATATGAGAGACCTGCATGTGATGTGGTGAACTGTAATGCACCCTTCGTGCAAATGTATTTTTGAGGTGTGTGCTAGTTTACACCCCCACCTGCATCTTGATGATCTAGCAGCAGTTTCCAACTGAAGGCTAAATTATTAGGACCTTTAAGAAATAATTAAACAAGCTTAAAGATAGTGAACTAATTACAGAAGCTCAACTAAATTTACTTATTATGCTATAGACTTAATAATGTCTTAGATTAAGATGTGTTATGGTTACATGCTAAGTTTGATCTTGAATGTCTCTTCTGAGATCCAATTTAAAGTATTTGATGAGTCTGCATGGTTCAGGATGCTATTTTGTGGAAACTATTCTCTGAACTTCCCCTCTGTGTTGCATCTCTAAGTTCTGGGTTCAAAACTTTTTAAATCTTAGTCAAATTTCCTGTTTTATACCCCACCCCCTTTCACCAAGTGAATTGTTACTTACTTTGGCCTACTAAGTAACTAATTTACCTTCATTAGAAATAATCGCCTAAAAATGTTACTTGTCTTGTGACTATTCTTAAGTTCAAGTGTTCATGGATAGTAGGGAACTGGCATTATCTTGCTTGGACTAGAAATAGGAAGCCTGTATGGTAATCACACCGAGTGACAGAGCTGTGTGATGCATTGTAGAGGTGGGAGATCTGATGTTTAAAGCAACTTAATGGATGAAATTCATAAAACAAACTTTACCATAAAGTTAACTGTGTAATATTAATTGGAAACTATTCAGTGGTATTCAGAGAAATCTGTTGATAATTCCTGTTTCAGATATACAATGAAAAAGAACTGCTTCAAGGAAAGCTGGATCTCCTTAGTGATACCAACATGGTGGATTTTGCTATGGATGTGTACAAAAACCTTTATTCCGATGAAATTCCACATGGTAAGCTGCTCAGTTAAAACAAAGTTTTGAAACAAATTTTATGTATTTGTTTTGCAACCTGTCTGAAATAATAAATAGCAGGTAGTAATTTGCATATTGCCCTCAGACTACAAAACTGTTTAGTTTTGGTCTTACGGACAGGATGTGTGACACTGAAATGAGTACCCTAATCCTGGGACATTGGGGTTTGTTGGTCAGTCAGGAACCTCATCTTTGAATGTGGCACATTTCGGTGCTAATTTGGTTATTCCAAGCACTTCAGTGGTATAGCCTGAAAGTGGCACCTATTTTTCATCTGTCAAATTACATATTATTGCAAAATGCTTCAGGGTTAGTATAACTTTTTCTTTAAAGCATCCAGTATATTAAGGCTAGATCTCCCTTATAAGTAATTCCATTGATAAGTAGTTGATTTTCAGAACTTGAGGCAATAGTCATTTTTGGAAATATATGTTTTGCCTGCTTGTGTGAATGGATAAATTTCTGCTTCTTTAGAAGAAGAAACTCCAAATGAAATAATTGCTGATATATGAAAATCAGCATTGATCAATATTATTGATGAATATTGAACTTAGTCTCTTATTGTCTCTGTGATTTTGGAAGCTTTCTTGAAACTTTTCAACTTTTACTTTCCTGCATAACACCTGGGGAGGGGAGAAAAATAGGATATCTTCCCTTATATAACTTTTATCCTTTGTGGCTTTTTTCCTTTTGTCACTTCTTTATTTTGTGTTTGTGTTTTTTTCCTTCCTGACCTTAGTCTCTGAATATTTGCTTTCTCCCCATTTCCACATCTTACTGAATTTTATGGAATTAATCACCTTTTCCTGAACTGTAGAGGGACTACCATTTGCCTTGCCTGTGCAGCTTAGGAGAAAGATTCAGTGCTCTTGCTTAGTCAGGTGCAAGATCCAGCTGTTCTTCTGCCTCTGGGTCTTGCTCTTTGAACTGTACAGTTGCATTTAGCCCTTTTTGAATGCATAGAGCTGAGTTGTAGGTGTTGGATTCAACTTTTTGGACAAACTCTTTATATGCCAGCATTAGATACTGTTTACAGGTGCATATGCAATGATGCATGGGACTGATAATACCATTCAGGAGAACTAGAAGCTTTCACCTCCTCAGCTAAAAAACAGTTGTGTTGATAGCTTTACCTTTAAGTTACTTTTGGTGCTGTTGGTTACAAAAGTTAGTCTCAGGGCTGTAAAAATCTTAAAGGTCCATGTTTTTCTTTTTCTTTTCTTGCTCCAGACTTTCTAAACTACGGAAGGATATTACAATATCAATAGTAAATGCATAGTAAAATGTTAGCACAAGAAGTAGCAATCCTTGTTACACCTTCACAAAATAACTAGTCCAATGTTTTTAATCTGATTACAGCCAGTTATTTAAGCAGATTGCCAAACTGCATAAATTTAAAAACTCTCACTTGTGTGTAAGTTGAATGAACTTGGCCACTGGGGAAGCTCTGCCTTCATACAGTCCAGCAGCTCCCACCCTTCTAATATTTTGCTTTGTGTACTTCATAAACTATTCTTTAATTTTTAAGTTGTTATTTTGGCAGTGTGAAACTTTTTTTTAATACAATGACTTCATACTGTTTGATCTTTGGCTTTCATTTAACAGTATAACATTAAATTAACAGAAGTAGTACTTTCACCTGAGAGTTGTTCAGATTTCTTTTATGTCTTAACTTACTGTGAGATTTTTCTGGTACGTCACCTTCGTGAAGCAATACTACCAAAATGTAGGAACAGACAGGGTCTTTTTGCTTGCAAAATTGCAGGTTTCATTAAATTTTATACTAACTTTTTGTTAAGGCCTTACTGGTTTAAGTTGTCAAAGCTAAGTTCACTTAAACTATTATACTTAGTAAACTATTATATTTAGAAATGTCTGTGCACTATTCGTAGTTCCTTTTGCCTTGTCTTCTGTGATCATCTCACAATTCCATAGCCAGAAGATGTCATAGAAAAAAAAAAAAATAAATCCTGTACTCCTAATAACTTACCAATAGTTTCTTACATCTGTTTCCCCTTCTGTTATAACTTCAAGATTCATCTGAAGTTGGAGATAGTTGCTCCTTATTGGAGTACTTCCTGTCAGGCAAGTCGTTTGTAGATCTAGGTTGGGTCACTATTATGGTGTTTTCCCCTTTGGACCTCCTCTACCAACGAAATCACAAAACCAAGTCTAATGGGCTCACTGTAGTGTTGAATGCCCTGGTGTGTGGCCCTCTGTCATGTCTTCCTGGGTTCTGTGCTCTCCTGGTATTTGTTCTTGGGTTCTCTGATCCCATATTTTTTTGTTCATATTGCTAGTCTCAAGCTGCTGTTTTTTCTGTATTCTTAAAGCACAAGGGCTGCAATTTAAGTATTGATTTTTGTTGCACATGGTAGCACTGGGTAGAAAAGCTTGTAAGTCTGTAAAACCATTATCCTGAAGCTGTTCTGTTTCTTACCAATTTTTCATAAAACAAACATAAAAGGGTTAATATTCTGAATAAACATGAATAACATTTCAGATCGTAGTCTCACAGATTGAACTGCTTTGAAGTCGTCTTTGTGAATTTTCAGCTAAATATTCTAAAAGTGTGCTTTTAGAACCTGGTCAGTTAGAGGAAGATTAATCTGATTGGTGTAATAGCACTGTTTGCTTTTTCCAAGTTTGTTTTGGAATATATGAAGTTACTTAAAATTTTTCTTCCACAGTGGAAGCCTGGAGATACCTTGCCTAATACAGCCTTGGCTTGAGCTAGCTGCTCTTTAGATGGCTTGATGAGACATTAACTTAATAAAAAGCCTCTATTATTTGGTTCCTTTCCTCTTGTGTGGAAGTAATGAGTTGTTAGATACCCCTGTTTTTGTGACTTGACTTGAGAGGACAAGCTAGGTAGGGATTAGAAGAACGTGTTTACATGTGCTGTCAGCACCATGTAATTACAGCTTGCTTTCTGCAAAAAATTAAAGCATTACATGGATTTGCTTGTGTTTAGCTCTGCGTGAGAAGAGAACAACTGTTGTTGCACAGCTGAAACAACTTCAAGCTGAAACTGAACCTATTGTCAAGATGTTTGAGGATCCAGAGACTACGAGGCAAATGCAGTCCACTAGGTAATTTTTAACATAACTTTCTCAGGAAGGCTTGTTGGTACCTCTTATTAAGTGTTGATAATAGGAATGCTGTCTGTAGCAACTGCAAGAAAGGCATTTTATATTTCTAACCAGTATTTAAGTTGTGTGGACAGTTGATTACAATTGCTATACCCAATTTACTCTTTTTGGTGATTTTTACCTGTTGTACACAAGTATTTCTGTTCTTAATGCTCAGCTAAATCAACTGCAGACAAGTGACTCCTGTTATTCAGTACATTGTTTTTTGGGGACGGGAAATTGAAATAACTTGGATTCCTCTTTTGTAGATGTCTACCTTCTCTCCCTGTATCTTTCACAGAGGATTATTGAATGTTGTCTGTCATATTCTGGGAAGCCTGGTGGATAAACATCCTTTCAGCCTCATAGCAATTATTTCTTTCAGGCATATAATGTCCTTCCACCATCTGCTTCCCACCATGGACTGACCATGTTGTTGATGTGAGATAGTGCTAGTAATCATCTTTTTGCAGACGTGTCCAATTTTCGCTTGAATTGAAGTAATTCAAGTAGAATGAGTCTGTCAGTTCTTAGATGCAGTGTTTAGACAGTTTTCTTATGATTAAGCCTGAGTTAAAAGGATTCAGCTGTAGTGGTTGAGGAAGTAAGTGTGACTTCAACAGAGGGGGGTGGGTGTAAGTTACTGCTTGATGTTTTTATGTTAGCAACATTGTTATTACTATTGTGAAAGTGTCTTTTGGTAAAAAACTAATTAGATCCCTTATTCAGCCTTACTTGCTTTAAGATTTCAAATAGTGTACCTCTATGTAAGGAATAGGAATATTGAAATTAGTTAGCTTTCCAGTGAATCAGAAAAAGGTTTTATTTTCTGTTCAGAAAGTACTTAAGCTTCCCCTGTAAAAAGCATTGTCAGGGTAAATAAAGTACCTTTATATCTGATTTCTGCATGGATATGCATATAAGTCCATTCTAATAAGAGAAGGAATTACGTTTGCCTATGGTTTGAGTGGTTATGGGAAGAAGGGAGCCATTCAAGAGCATTTGGAAATACAACTGAAAATAAAAAGTCCAGTTGCAATTAACTGTCTTGTAGTTGTTGATGGAGACTATATTAATCCTAAACAAGGTACTGGATGGTATCACAACTTTTCAAATCTGAAAGTGAACTTCTGATCTATATGTAGGGACTTCATTCAATCCTTGCTTTGCCTTTAGCCGGTTCTGTTAAGTCAATTTTTTTGACTAGAAACCTTGTTGCAATTCGAATACCTAGCATCCCATGGGAAATTTATTCTGTTACTTGATCCTTGGTCCGAGGGAGCTGGTTGATAGTACTGATTCCAAGTCGTAGACACTGTTTAGAAGCAAGAGTGTCAGAAAACCACACAAAATAATTTTCCTGATGCTAAGAAATGCTGTCCCTACTCCTCATGTGCAGCAAATTTTATTTCAGGACCGGTGCATTTTTTTTATTTTTGAAATTTCTGAAAACTTTGCCACTCAGAAATAGTGGTTTAGGTTATTGGCTCAATGGGAATCCTGATTAGGATTGTTGTTATCCTACAGTAACAGGGTGAATTGGGCTGAAAGGTATAAATCAGCCTAGAACGGAGTAGTGGTCTTTAGATAAGTAGATAGCAATCTTTGTTTCCTTGGCCTCTATGAATTTCTGCTGGTGACTTGTAACCTGTATCAAACTTAGAGCTATGTATCATTAGGGCTCTAGATCAGTTTTTGAACCATGACAGTGCTGTTTAGAACATCAAAGTCTGGGAAATGGTGGAAGATGTGTGAAAGACTTTGCAACTGGCAGCTCTTTCAAGAGTAAGCCAAAATATTTCTTTTTCCATGCAGCTGTTGGAGAAAGGCCATAAGGCTTTAAAAATTATAGAGAAATAGTCAGTATGCCTCCTCCTTGCAGTATCTTCCACTGGAAGAAACCCATGAGCCTTTCAGAACTTTGACAGGTATTACTGGGGTCTGTCATTGTTGGCTGCCTTGGCAGTGTGCCATTTCCCTGTATGATCTTGACTCAGATACTAAGCTGTAGTTACAGTCTTACAGCTTCGTGGTCAGTTGATTTCAGAATGACTGTGGAAGTCGCCTCCTGTGTGGTTTTCACTGTATCTTTGTCTGCAGAGTAATTTGTAGCTTGGTGCTTACATCTTGGGTATGTTAGAGTATGGGAATAGATTTACATATGGATTTACTTATGTAATATATGAAATTCAACTTGTTTGCCATCGTTCTCTTTGAATTACCGAATAGCAAAAAAGCAGTCAGTCTCATGAAGAACAGCTAACATGCAAGTTTCCTAAAATAGGATGCAGTTGAACAGAGTTCATTAAACACTAAGTTATTTTTCTGGAGAATTACATTTGAGTCCTTGTGTCTATCCCACATGATTGAATGAAATCTGAATTCTCAGAAGAAGTAGAGGGTAGTCAAGGGTATAGGAAGTGGGAGGCATTAGAATAGGAAGTAAGTAATGTTCTTTCAGTATTGTAGAAAGGTGGTTCCTGTAATCAAAGTGCCAAACTGATATTCTTTTCAGTAATGTTTTCCAATTCAGCTGTGTTTATGAATTCAGTGTTGGTGCTTGTTGCCAGATGGTGGTTGCATATGAGTTTGAATGGGACTCTTATCTCATTAAAAAGCCGGTATGGTAGAACTTCACTCCAAGAGCTGATCAGAAACTATTGCAAATCCTGGATAAAAAAAATCATTCACAAAATCAGCTATTGTTTAAAAATACATCAGGTGTATAAAATCCTGTGGTCAGTAGTGTGACACTGGTGGTAGGTCATCTTGTGTTTGCCTGCTGGAGGCTTGAACTTTTCTTTGATCACGATAATGGTGGTTGGTCTCTTACTATGTATATTGAATCCAAAAAGCTTCATAAGTGTGTTCATGTGTAAATTAAACATTTACAACCTACTAAGTATGATTATTTCTAGTTGTGTACTTTTCAGGTACTTCTGTCATAGGGGTATCCCTACTAACCACTGTGTCCCAGTGCTGAGTGTGATAAGTTTCCTTTCTAGTGGTTTGAGTCATTGCAATTTTTTTCTCATCTCCTATTAAATTCAAACTTCTTGGGTAGAGTAATTGCTGTGAATTAGAACATGAGTGAGAAGAGCTGTTAGAATTTAATTTTCATATTGAACACTGGGGATGCTGTCAAATCTAAAACAATTTCCCACCCTTTCTTGATTCTATCTGTTGTTGCAGGTGGCATTCATTATTTTAAATTATATTAATTTTACTTAGGGAATAATTGGCTTGCTATTTCTGCAGTTATTATTGCACAACAGCTGGAGAAGTATCATTCTAAATTCATGCACTATTTGGATACTTTACTTCTAACAGCTAAAGATTGTGTTTGTGTAGTGTTGCATGGTGACAATCAGTATGTTTTGTGAAAACAGCAGTTTTTATCTTTTCATTATAGGGATGGTCGAATGCTGTTTGACTACTTAGCTGAGAAGCATGGTGTAAGTGTTTTAATTGCTCTATCTGTTGGAACTCAGGTCTAAACATTTCCATCCCACCTCTTCCACAGCCAATAGCTCTGAACCATTACACTCGAACCAGGCGTTTTGGCCTGTCTCACTTGACTGTAGCTTATAGATGGAATTCCTAGTACTGAAGCATTTTATTGGAATGCTTTTGTGCTCATACAATAATACAAACAAAAACTAAAGCTGGAGCTTAATATTAGCTATGCCCTTGTAACTAAGTTGTGCTTTACTTTGCAATGCAGAACTTTTTTCCACAGTATTAATTTAATCACTGATTCAGTGATGTAAATTAAGAGTAGCTTCTGCATTGTCTATGGAGTCTACAATATCTTTCAAATAATTTTTGACGAGTTATTCAACTTTTCAAAAAGGGCTTTTAAGGGTTACTACTGAAATGGATTTCTAACAACATTTTGTTTTGCTAGTGAAGAAAACACTTTCTTTGTATTTCTTTTCAGTTTAGGCAGGAGTACCTAGATACGCTCTACAGGTATGCAAAATTCCAGTACGAATGTGGCAATTACTCTGGAGCTGCAGAATATCTATACTTCTTCAGGGTTCTGGTAAGTTTTAGATGTGTTTTTTAATGAAATATTTAGACCTTTATAGTCTGTGTTAATTGTGAAAATACAGTACTTGCGAGCTTTTTTGAGACAGTTACTGTGCACCAAGGAAAAATTGAAAAGACTTGTCAGACTCATAATAGTCTTAGTGACTGTTGTCCAGAAACTCTTTTCATGCTAAACTTCAGATTTGTGCTTTACATTTGTAGGTCTTGTGATAAGATTGAGTTTTGTGCTATTTCTTGTTCCATGTTTCTTGTTTCCCCTCTGTAAGTGTATCCTAGAGAAAAACTTAAACAGCAAAATGGATAGCTGTTTTTGTGCACAGGCACTAACAGTGGTAAAAAGCTAGCAGGTAGGTTGAAGATAATCACTGGAAATAGTGAACTGCCAACTTATCTGGACTCTTAAACTGTCTTTTTGTGATTTTTATGACAGATTTAAGAATAAGTCACGTACCTAGGAAGTGTAAGCAGTAAATGAGATTTGTAGAACCAGATCTATCGTCCCTTAAGCAACTCTTCTCATGTTATTGTAATTCATGTCATTTGTTAATTGTGGGAATGAATTTTGAGAGAGAGAAGTGTCTTGTGAGAATCTCGATACAGTCAATTTATTGTTGTACACTGAGTGTGCCATTTTATTAATAAATGGAATTTTAAAGTAACTATAGCTAGAGCAGTTGCAGTGTCTGAAGGCAGTTAATGTGAATAGCTAACTAATTACATGATTTGGAACCAGCACAGTACTTGTGGATACTTTTAGTCAAGGTGGTTAACTAAATTGTCACCTTGGTTTTCCGGAAGATAGACTTTAAACCATGCATCACTCAAGGATATGCGAAATGACTGCTGAAAACAGTATGTAGTGATTGACTTGACTGAAGTCAGTTGTCTTCAAGTTCAATTCTTGCTATCTACTTTCTAGTCCCATCTAAAAAGGCCCTAAACTTTCTGAAATGCTGCTAGGTTAGATAGCAACAATTTTTGTAGTTGACTGTAGTTCAAAAAGCAACTCTGTGAAATGGATCCTTAATGAAAATAGGGTTGAGAGTAAGAATGAGTTGAATTTGTAGTCAAATGTTGATAAGGTGGAATTCTTCTGTATTACTTTTCCGTACTGAGAGTTTAATGTTCTGAGAGAGGAAATACCTAACTTGTATAGGTTTGTGGGCAGCTGTCCTTAATTGCACTGTAACTCTGGGCTTAACATTATATTCCTAGGTCAGTGAATTTAAAAACATGAAATATTGTTTTGGTGCTGGTAATAGCTTGGTGTAGGACTTGCTACTAACTCTGGGACATTTTATTTTTTTGATGAACCATAACCTGTGAAAGAAATCTGGTAACTAATTTGAGAATAAGATTTAACACTGAATGATCTAGTGTAACTCATTCCTTTATCAAACTAACACAGCTTGACCTTAGAACTATTCTTGTAGGAAATGGACTCACTACTGCAAAGCTGTAGTTTTACTGAACACTTCTGTAAGAAGTATTTTTTCTCTACAGTGTTAGCAGAAAGAATTCTTCAGTCTTAGATTTGGTGATGTGGTTATCTGCTGTCCCAAGTTTTTGGGGAATCTGCTTTGAAAGAGGCATTTGTTCTAGTAGCTGAGAAGCATTCTTACATAGTATCATAGATTTGGAGCTAGTGTCATCTCCTGATCAGCCATATAATTTTTTTCTTTTGTGTAAGTTAAAACTGGAGCAGCAAGGAACTTTGTCTTACAGGATTTTCTAGTTTCTACTTTAGAAGTTTCACTGCTCTTTCACCTTCTGAACCTAAATTGCTTTAAAAACATAAGTATTTAAAGTGTGTGTATGTATGTACATATAATTCAGAAAGATAGGACTGAGTTTGACATCCTGTAAGTTAAAAATATAACCAGAAAATGTCTTCTCTCTTTAGAAGTTAAAATCTTTTTTTAAAAAAAGATGACTTTTATTGCTGTTGTTGAAATAGGTTCCAGCTACAGACAGAAATGCTCTGAGTTCTCTGTGGGGGAAACTTGCATCTGAAATTCTGATGCAGAATTGGGATGCAGCCATGGAAGATCTCACAAGACTGAAGGAGACAATAGATAATAATGTAAGTAAAATCTTGGTCATGTTAGTAAGGTGAGGAGTTGTTGTTCAAGTTTTGCTAATAATTACTTCATAGGTCATTAAGAGCAGTTTATCATGCTTTTGCTAGAGATGTGTATTTGTTAAATGTTGACAGGAGAGTAGAAAGGTGCTCAAGAAGAAAAGTTGAAGAGCTATCCAGGCTTTCTTTTTTCAAATGATTTGCTTTTGTTTTAGAAATGAAGCTGAGAACTTTTAAGGTATTTCCAAAACAAACAAAAAAAAATACCCACCTGGCTCAAAGATGAGTTTGAAAGCAAGGTAGCATTCTGAGAAACTGTTTGCTACTTAAATTTCAGATAGTTGTACTTTTCCTTTTCTGTGCAGAATTAAATGCGTGTATCTGAACTATATTCTTGTTGCATGAAAACACTTAACAGAAAATGCAAGAAAGTTTGTTAGTGGAAACAAGTTTCAGTCAATTCAGTTTCCTTACCAGCTATGTGTGAGTTCAGATGACTACCAGAAACATGAAGGGAAAGAATGGGGCTGCAGTACTTATTCAAAGCACCTCAAGTGATTAAGGATCACTGTCTTAGTCCTAACTACTTATTTGTAAAGCTTCAGGGTCTGTATCTGAAATACTTCCCTCCCCTCTACCCCCCATTGTTCTTTATCTTACATGGCAGATGATAAATGTTAATTTTTCTTGTCAAATTTTCTCATCTCTATCTAATCGCTATGAACCTATATGCTTATAATAGACTATTAAATTTGGTTTAGTCATGAGACTACATGTTTTTTGGGAGGGTAGAATCATAATAGTTGTCCTGATCCTGTGAGTGATTATTACTTGCTGTATACATTAGTTTTCAATATGTTGCTTTGCAACCTCTTTGAAGCGCTGTTAAATTTGGAGCGAATCCAGGTAAGCTTAGAACTGAAGCCCTATTTGTGCTGTATCAATTAGTTTAAATGAAGATAGTTAGGTTTGTATTTTTTCATTGGAAATGTTTGTGGCATTTCATCATTGTCTGAGAGCGTACAGCAAAAATATTCTTACGATGCTTAGAAGAGAAACTGAAAAGCTGGAGAAGCCAAGTAGTTCATCAGATCGTATGTGAAGACACAAGAACTGAAATTCAGGATTAAAAAGGGAAGTGATTACTGTGTTAGTATGGTGATCTTTTGAGAACTGAAGTCTATGCTCTTGTGGTAACAGAATATGAATTTTGGCAAACAATTCGGAATGTAATGCTGGAAAAAATGTTATCTTGGTCATAGCTTTCAGCACATCTGTATTTTCCAGATAAGTTAAAAAGCTGGAGGTTAAACTCTGCCTTAGAATGATAACTAAAAGGAGTCAGTGGAACATTAGTTACAGTTACACATTTCCATATATTTTCCGTGTATTGGTATTCATGTGAGCTCTGTATGTCTTGTTTTGGTACTTTGGTTTAACCTAGTGTTTTCTTTTAGTCAGTAAGCTCTCCACTGCAGTCCCTTCAGCAAAGAACATGGCTCATCCACTGGTCTCTGTTTGTGTTTTTTAATCATCCTAAAGGGAGGGACAATATCATCGATCTCTTTCTCTATCAACCACAGTAAGTTGCTTTGTGCTCTATTTTTTTCTTGGGTTAGTGAAGACAGAAGATAAATATGCAAGCTTGTTCAGTGTTTTTGGTCCACTGTTTCAGGAGTTCCAGTGATACTAGCACTTCATTTTCTGAATTTTTGTTTATACTTTGCTTTTCTTTATGGCTATACTTCCCCTTCAAGGAGGCAGATGGTAAAACAGGAAGAACTGGCCCTTTTTTCCCATGTTGAAGTGTATGGAATAACTGTTTATGTATTGACTCCTACAACATCTTTTAGGGTGGTGGGGAAGGTTCCTGGTTTGATCTTGTAAAATCTGGTTTGATTTTACAAGATCAATTTGAGAAGAATTTCTGAAGAAAACCTGAGAAGAATAAAAATGCGAATTGAGATGTAGAACTATGACATCTGGAACAGCTTAACACCAGAAATTAATTGAGTATTACACGGACTGTTCTTCTGCAGTGCAAACTCCCTTCTCTCCTAGTGCACTGCTGCCTTTTCTCCTTCCTCACCAGAGGTCATTATTAACAAATATAAATAATTGTTCTGTATTTGAATAAATGTACTATGGTATTGCATAAAAGATGAGCTATTATAACTATTGTTTTGATGCGAAAGTACATTTTCTGAGCTCTATCTGCACTTTTCAGGTATCTCAATGCAATTCAGACAATGTGCCCACATATCCTCCGATACCTCACTACTGCAGTCATAACAAATAAGGATGTTCGAAAACGTAGACAGGTGCTGAAAGATCTAGTCAAGGTTATTCAACAGGTAAGGACTGAAATCTGATGTTTCCTGTTTTTTTTTTACTGAGACTGTAGAACTTTAATCTAATGTGCCTGTTCTGGGACTTCTTATATATTTCATTCCTACCTCTCTCACTGAATTCATTATTCATTGTGAAGTAAATATATATTGTTTGCTGGAGGGACAGAACAATGAGTGAAGTACAATGTGCTGTTGATTTTGCTTTTTTTCCTGTATGATCAAGTGCAGAAAATTTCAGCAAGATCCTTGGAATTATTCTGGATCTGATTCTTTTTCAGCCATCCCTACAAGGAATTGTTATACAAGTAAAATCTTGCTTGCATTTCAGGACAACTGAGCAGTGTACCCTGTTTTATGTTCAAATTCATGTGCATTTCTTAAATGTTTTTCTCAGTTATGAGAGGATGTAGCCATTGATAGGAGTTATAAAAGAATCAAGGTGCTTGATAATAGCAGTTAAGCGCTTGATCACAAAGATTCTTAGCTGAAATTGGTATGCGACTTGTTATAAAAGCCATCAGCCTTTAAACATGGAATAATACCATACATAGTGAATAATAAACTATGGTATATATGTGATGGTGCATTTATTAAAGGTTAGCAATCTTGTCCACTTTAAGCAGCGATACAACTACCTGTGCTGAGTACAATCAATGCAAAATTCAAGTTTTAAGCATCTCAATCTTTCTAAGTATTAGTCTTCACAGCAGAAGTAGCATAAGCAACTGTAAAGAAGTTCAAGTGTCAAGACCTATCTTGAGGAAAAACCTTATTTTAGGATTGAATTGTAATACACATTTCTAGTATTTGAAAAAAAAACTAACATTTCTACAGCGTTTTTTGCTTTCATTTTATTTTACACATTCAATATAAAAAAGGATCAGTAGCATATTCCTTTTGAAACTAACAATTCTGGTGGTTTTGAAATGCCCATTAAAAGGTTTTTCTTAGTACTCTTCTCCTCTGTATGGTTCATTATATCATTGTTGCATGGTAGAGGCTTTATTTATATATATATATATATATTTGGAAGTGTTTCACACAGGATAAATAGCAATTGTGCAGTGTTGCATGGTAGACTAGTAATAAGAGGCAAGTTAGTCCATTCTCTAAACACTAACACACTAATGTTCTGCAAGTATTGAACTAATAGGTGAGCAGTTCTATGCTCATCTCTATTACACTGAAAATGTTATCCAGGGCTGTTTCACATGAGTGTTAATTTCTTGGTTAGTAAGTGCAATTTTGATGTGTAAAATGGCCCATAAAACTGAATGTTAAACATAAATAATGAGATTCCAAGGAAATGAGACTGAAAAATGATTTTGACAAAAAGAGCCTTCTTAGTAATTTTCCTTCATCTGCTCTTTGGATGCTGAAGCTGATAATGACAGCTATTGAATTAAACTATCCTAAAATATACATTAGGAACATACCAATTGTATTATGTATTAATTTACACAGATGTATATAAATCTGTTGTTGTTCTTGCCTTTTAATTAAATAGAGTATTTTCTGTAATGTCAAAGTTCAGTATTTTTGTATAAGGGAAGTAGCATTATTTGTCATGACTTGTTTGTGTATATTGAGTGCTGATTCAGTTGAAAGTATTGACTATTCCGTTTACAAAAACTAATCCAAATTGAGGAAGAATGTGTTCTAACATTTTAAGAAAATAGCACGTTTGACACACAATCAGTTCTATTCAGTAACACTTCTCTAATCTGAAGATTGCCATGCTGAAAGTGAACTGCACTCCTGATTATTTCATGAGACTATTAAAAATAGGTGTTTGTGGCTCTTATGATACTGTATAGACTTTTTTCAAGTATTAAATTTTGTGATCTTGTGGCCTTGGTTTCCAATATTATTGCCTGATTTTACTTATTTTTGACAGGAGTCCTACACGTACAGGGACCCCATCACAGAATTTGTGGAATGCCTGTATGTTAATTTTGATTTTGATGGTGCACAGAAGAAGCTGAGAGAGTGTGAAACAGTAAGCTTTAGAACACTTCTTTTTTTTCCTTTTAAGTACGGATCTCTAAAATCAGCAATGGTCAGCTAATTTGTTTGAAGTGGTATTTGATTTCATTGCAGATGTCTTCTGATAAGCATTAATTCATGTTTTTTGATCAACTCATTCTGTAACACTTAAACAAAACTTACTGTGAGTATAGCTTTAAAATTATATTTAATCAGATCCTAGAACAAAAAGGGAATGTGATCATTAATCTGTCTGAGCTTCAGCTTTTCCATTTGTTTGAGAAGTGTCTGAAGAAAAGCTTGTATTTACCTCTTGTTCTGAAAGATATTGCACCTTTGAATTGTGATGTTGAAAAACAATATGAAATAACAAGGATAGCCGAGTGCATATTCTTGGAATAAATAGACATAAGTTACCTAGCACTTGGGCTGACTAGTGTAAAGGTTAATACTACTTATAGCTAAAAGCTCGTGCCAGTTCTTACAGCTTCTGTTTTGGCTCTTTTCACTGGTATTGGTCACCTAATTGGGTAAATCTGGTTATTTATTCTGTTAGCTTCATAGGGCTGATGGCCCTGTAGTCTAAACTTACTCAGTAGTGCAAATGCATCTATTAAGCTGGTTTGTATGCTGAGGAGAATGCTGATAAGTGCCCAGTGAGAGAATGAGTGCAGTACTTTTTAGATGGACTGCTCCTTGATCATACTTACTGAAGGTATCTGCTCTTTCCAGGTTTGTTTTAAGTGCTGCCTTTCTCCTTACACTTGCAGGTGCTTGTGAATGATTTCTTCTTAGTGGCATGTCTTGAAGACTTCATTGAGAATGCCCGTCTCTTTATATTTGAGACTTTCTGTCGCATCCATCAATGTATCAGCATTGGGTAAGGTAACTTTTTAATACTGCAGTTCAGAAAAATCAGTTGCAGATGAGTTTGACAAACAGCATAAACTAAGTGATGTATTTCAGACAGCATAAACTAAGTGATGTATTTCAGTTATGCTATACTCCTGTTCCCCATAGATCCACATTACTTAAGTCTCTAGAGAACATTGCAGAGATCTGGGACTGCAGGTACTGAAGCTGGTAAATTGATCAAATTCAATGGAATCTTGTTAACAGCTTTGCATCCAGAGCAAATGTGAGTCTCTGGCCCTCTGAAGATGCTTTTTAATGCTATTTGATTTCAAAACAAAAAGATTTGACAGAAAATTGTTTTAAGAGTTTTGGAAGCTTATTGAAAGGATTACTTTTTTGCATGAATACTTATAATAGGAGAAAGGCGAAAGAAACTATTACTTCCTGTTCAGTGTGACAGTCATCTTCAAATGCATCTGCAAAATGATAGGGTTTTTATTTACATCAGCTGAAAATAGTCATTAACGAGTTCAATACTGAAGTTGGTAGAAGACAACGAATTTTGGAGGGAATTTTCATTAGCTGTGGTATGTTTTAAGCATACTCATTTGTAATCTGAACTAAATGTGATGAACAAAATTTTTCTATACTTTCACTTTTGTGAGTAGGCTAATATTTTTACCTAAAAATCACCTTAAGTAAAGTACTGCACATTTGGGGATAAAACGATTTTGGTTAAGTATTTAGAAAAAAAAATTAAGTGAAGTTCTCTTAAGGATGAGTTTTTAAGGAATATAAAGCTACATAGCATCTTGCTGTTTTGCTGTAAAAAAATCCTTTTATGTTTTGAAGGCACAAGTTTTTATAAAGATATTTAAGCTTTCTTTAACTGAAGACTAAATATCTTTGAGAAATTTGTTGGATTATAGAAGCTATGAGTAGAGAGCCTGGAAGATGCATTTTAAGTATGCTTGAAGTCTCTGGAAGATACTGATAGACTAGACAACAAATGATTCGTTAGGCAAAAGTAGCAAACTTTGTTTAACAAATCAAGGTCTATGGTAGGTGGTTGTCCCTTATTTCGTATTTGCTACTTGTTTTATGGTTCATACTGCTTTGTGCTGTATATGGTATTTTAGTTTCCAGTATGACTGAAAATATTGTGGCTTGCTGTACTTGTTCTGTGTGATTGTAAATGTATGTAGCAGTGTCTTTACAAGCATTATGGTGTGTTCTGAGGCAAGGGGTAAACTGAGTTGAGTTGGACGTGGATATTCCTAGCATATACTGCTTCAGGTAATTGCATGTGGAATCAATCATCAGTAATAAGATTTTTCACTAGGTCATAGTGTTTTAAATGATGGGCACACTTCTGCACAAGCTGTAACAATCATTAAATTTAGGTTTAAGTGTGGTGCATAAGTATTTCTTAGTGCATTCTGGACTTGTTTTGAAGGAATTGGCCAGTCAAAATGTTCTTAAGTTTAAGGCATAGTTCTTGTATTTCTCAGTCCACAAGTGACTTCCACTGCTATTCCTGGAGTTGATAACTAGTTGGCTGTACCACAGTGCTTGTTGATAAGTACTGTTTAAGCATTCAGAACAAATTTGAAAATGATTAGGAGAACTTCTATTCCTTATGTTAAATAGAAAATAGAGGGATAGTTTAATTTTTTAACTACTTACATCTGTTAGGCAGCTGATGTTTTTGTGAAGGACACAGTTCACTTATCAATTGTAATTTTAAATTTATATATGCTATATCATCCTACAATAGTTCACTATTTGTAATGTTTAATAGGGAATAATAGATTAAATGAGTTCAGAATATGATTTGGTTAGTGTGGTTAGATATGCCTATATTTAATTGAAGAGCTCTTCTCTTTTCCTTCTGTGCACAGTACACAATAGATTTCTTTATATATGAAGATGTGTGGAATTTGGTAAACTTTCCTTAGCAAACAGAGGGATGGAAATAATCAAGAGAACTATTTCTGAAACAAATTTTGAAACCACCTGTAACCTGAATTGGGAGATAGGAGTATTAGATACATATATCAACAGTGCAATAGGAGAATACTGTTGGAACATAATTATAATCAGGATGAGTATTCAGTGTAATCAGTTTGGAAAGATCAAATGCTTTTTGGCTGTGTTGCTTTACCAGGGAATTACTGTCTTAGTGTCTGCAAGGAGACTTTAAGGTGGAAGCCAATAACTGCAAATGCTGAAATTAGATCATCTTTTGCTTTAAAAGCTTGATAAAATCGTAGATATTTTCTTAATACTGGTGTGTATGTGTATATATTTCACTAAATGTTTTGTTACTTGGTAACTTCAGCTATTTTATATTAAAATTAAATCCATGTACATTTCAAAGTTAAACTGAGAATTGTTTTTATATCCCTCTTTGCCATCTGTCACTTTCATTCTGTAATATGGAAATTTTCTAAATGCGTAGGCAAGAAGAAAAAACCTGTCCAGAAGCTGTACAGGGGTGTGACTTCTGTCATGTGTGCCGTATAACTTTTTAGCTAACAGAGGAGCCTACCTCTGAAGAAGCTGAGCTACTAAATTATAGACATGAATAAAACAATTTATAGCGCTTATCCCCTGTTTGAGACGGATAGTATGTAGGTGTAGAGAATGTATTCCTTCTCAAAAGCTGTCGTCAGGGTTGGAAAACTTCCTAGGGGGTGTGAGAGGAGTGGATCTACAGAGAAAGTTGTTGCTGAGGATCCTGGCATCCACACTCCTCCATGTTCTGATTTGACTAAGTATAGATTTGACCCCCTGTTAGTAGTTAGAGCACTCTATACTTAAGTGTCTTCTAGTTTACTGTCTAATCATAAGAATCTAGTTTTCAGGCTGTTTTTGATCATAGTTTTCATTGCACTGGGACACAAGTTCAGTGTATGGTAAGTCAGCTTGATTGAGAGATTTGAATTTCTTGTCCAA
Source organism: Anser brachyrhynchus (assembly GCF_964034855.1). NCBI lineage: Eukaryota > Metazoa > Chordata > Aves > Anseriformes > Anatidae > Anser > Anser brachyrhynchus. Next base: position 142,770,104 of record NC_137695.1, on the reverse strand, counting down.
ACTTAAGTGCTAATGTAGATGCTTGTAGTTTATCCAGTTGATGAAGTGCATCTTCATTGGCTCTTGATAATAGGAAAAGGTACAATTATCTATTAAATGATGTAAGACACAATATTTTCTAGTTTGGAATAACTCTTCCCTCAAAGTCTGTGTGCTCCCCTCAGTTCCTGAAGTACAGCGGGACTGTAAGATAAGGAAAAACCAAAATCTAGGTGCTGAGGGTTGGGAAGAACTTCTGGAAGCCATCTGGTTCAATCCTGTGCACCCAATTACAACTCTGAGCAGGGGCTACCTCAGTGTCACATTGTGCTACTCAAAGCCTTACCTAGCTGATTGTTGATTGCCTCCAAGGGTAGAGAGTCAATATTTAAATCACAAGGTAGATAACTTAATCCACAAAGTAGTGGCAAAAGCCAACTTTGGGGTCATCTGGAGGAGTTGTTACTTTTTCAGAATCCAACTGATACCTCCAAAAGAGAAATACGAGAACTCCCCTCCTACCCCATGTTCTTTCAATTTGGAATTTTCATAGTGTTTAGCATCATCGATTCAGAGATGATAAAGCAATTTGTAGCTTCTTCCTATTTAAATATCTATTTCATACTGTCAAGATACTGATAATTCCATAATGTTTACATCTGATATTTTCTATTCTCTTGCTTTGTCTGTCTTAAGTCTCTACGACCTTAAAGTGAACTGCTGATTAAAGTTCTGATGGAATAGGAGCAACTGTGGTTGGGTCTTAACTTTCCCTTTCTTTGTCAAGCTCCATGTACCTTGTCTGTTTGTTGTCATTTCTCTGAAGTGAGTTCAGTATATAAATTACTGGATTTTTTTTTGTTTATTCCAGTTCACAGTCATCAGTGGTGGTGGTGGGGAGAATTGAGTTTATCTTTATAGCTGGAAGAAGGATGAGACATCAAGAGCGTGTAGGAGAGAAGATTGTATAAAGAAGACTCTGTACCTAGTCTAGCTAGGTAGACTAGTTAATAATTGATAGATTATCAAGTATTAACTTGTCAGTAATTAGTATCAAAATAAAAATGACTTTCAGGTACAGAAAAATATGTAAGCAAGATCCTGTGAACTGGTGAGAAATTGACCTCTTGTGCAACTCCAGCGTAGCCAGCTGGGTTTTTGGTGATGTCTGCAGCCCTTACCTCATGTTTGTCACGTCAGTCTGAAAGCTGATGGAAGAATGAGCATTACAAATAACCTGCAGGAGCCAAATGCCAGTAGGGAACTAGAGGAGTTGGCTGGAAAGCCACAGGAAACACCATCAGAGGGAATTATTCCTGGACAAGAGTGCCTGCTTCATAAAGCATTTTCCTTTCAGTTTTCCCCTCCTTCCTCATTCCTCTTTGAAACTGCGAGAAGTTTGAGTGTTGTGTATCATCTTTGGATGCATAATGTATTTGTCACATCTTCTATACCAAGCTGTGTAGTCTCATGGCACTTGTTCCTGGAACTTCGGAGGTGCTAATGGAGTTGTCAAACACTTTCCTGGAGTAATTGCTCTAAACTTTCTTGACTACTGTCTGTGTTTAAATAGGACTATAAGCAATTCATTTTTTTTTGCTTTATGGTGATGGTTGCTGTTTCATGTGTGCAAGGTTTAATAAGAACATATTATATAACACTATACAGGCCAAGATTTAAGTGCAAAATAACAGGTTCATAGCAAGTAGGTGTATACTTCAAAAAGTTAATTTCCTTATTTAGAATGTCCCAAGCAGTGATAGGAATTTTATAAATCTTTTTATGAAAGGGAAAAATAAAAGGGGAGGAAGGGGAAAATGTGAAAGGGTGTATGTATGTAAGCTTTAGGGTTATTTCAATCAAAGGAAAGTATGCTTCCCAAGTAGTGATATCTGCTGAAGACAAGCTTTGTGCTCTGCTAAATTTGGTGTTGCTTTAGTGCATATTCTGTAGGCCTGGAGTATATTTACCAATATGAGAGGGATTGTATTTCAGTTTCTGATAAGTCTGTTATCTCTTAGTATGTTGGCAGATAAACTAAACATGACTCCTGAGGAAGCAGAAAGATGGATTGTTAATCTAATCCGAAATGCAAGATTAGATGCCAAATTGGATTCAAAGCTGGTATGTGAGTCTGTTGAATTTTCATCAAATTTATTTCTCTTTATTTAGAAGCAACAAGTTCTTTTTTCTTTGTCCATAAAATGTAGTGGACTTCACTTACTGTGTTTTGATTTAGTGTGAGAGATGACTTGTGAAAGCTTTGAAAGCAGAGCATTAAATTAAAGGCTTGTGCATTCTGAGCGGCTGTTAAATTTCCTGTATCTTGTGTTCTAGGGCCATGTAGTTATGGGCAACAACGCAGTGTCACCTTATCAACAAGTGATTGAAAAAACCAAAAGCCTGTCTTTTCGTAGTCAAATGTTGGCTATGAACATTGAGAAGAAATTGAATCAGAGTGGTAGATCTGAGGTTGGTATAAGTTGTATTTTTCTGAATTCCTGCTATCTTTTTTGTGAGTAACATTAAAGTATAATTCTAAAATTTTCTTTAGTTCAAGTTCACCAGAAGTACCTAATTCTAGTTCTGGCTCCAGAAGCTAAATATGAAGATATGTATTTCTTATAGTGAGCATTAGATAGTGATTGTTGTTTTCTTCTTGCCTCTCTTCACATTACAAAACAAGAAGAAAAAAGGAATGCCAGATTAGTTGTTTGTCATCATTTGACTTTATACTTCCTTGCAATGGTCTCCTTCACTACCTTAAAAGGCTGTTACTGAAGGGGAACATGTATGAAAGTAGTTGCATTATTTTTCCAAGTGGATTGTACTTGAACCATTCTGAATGTTGAACACCAAGATAAATGGCCCTCTCCCTCACACTTCAGTGTTCTTTGACATTACTGGGTTTTGTGCAAGTATTCCTTCTGTGGTGTCATTTGTAATCAAAGTATTTTTAGGTAAGTACTACTGGGAGAAGAATTAACAATGCTTAAGACTGGGATGTGGAATTGTGCAAAACCCTGATGTTTTGACCTATATCATTGAGGGCTAGAGAATATGAGGTTGGCCACTAGTGAAAATAAAGTTGGCAAAATCATCTGGTTTTTTGCCTTTGTCCATCTTACAAAATGGGAAATTTTGCAAAGAAAAAGAGTAGTGTAGCATGGATGACTGAGGTCCACTAAGGATCTGGTGAGAAATTTTTCAAAAAAAAAACCACTAGTAACTTAAACTTTATTGGGGTTCCTTACTACTTGACGAATGTGTTAAGGTAAGTTGAACAAGCAATGGTATATCAGTCTATTAGAAGTTTTGTAAAATTTATGTGAATTTACTTTTTAGTGAATATAGCTACCAATTTTTTATATTTTTATTTTGGAATGCTCTAGAACTTCATTTTCTGAAGCTACTAGGTTGGGAGACTGGCTGTATGACTTAATTATGTTGCATACTTCTGCTATATCAACACTAGTTTGAAACTTGAGGAGTTCCTTTGCTAATTAATAATGTCCACTTCTGTCCTATATCAGTCCTAGAAGAATTTTAAATCGTTTCTCATAAATTTTAGTAACTTACTGATAGGGATAGTAAGTTCTCTCCTACTGATCCTTATTTTATTCTAGGCACCTAACTGGGCTACTCAAGACTCTGGCTTCTACTGAGATAATTCTGCGGAGGGGAAGAAATCAGTTTTCATTTGACTAAAAAGCATATGATAAATATGAAATATGTAACCTTTTTGAGAAAAGCTAATTGTGTATTCTCTTAAAAATTATTTGAATAAAATTGGCTGCTTTTAACAGTCTGTGTCATCTGTAATCTGATTAGTTTTGTACTTAATTATGTTGTAAAGGGGCTTTTTAGTATGATATTCTGGAGCATTTTGGATCACACTTAAGTGGATTTCCTTGGAACCTGTGTTCTGCAGAATACTGCATAGCACCTCCAAGCCAGAAAGTCCAGGTCCCTTTTTAGGGATTTGTGAACTGTAGCGACTGATCAGTGAAGTCAACACAAATATCAGAAAGGAAGAGATACTGGCTGCGCACACACTTCAGCTTTTAGGGTTGAAGGAAAAACTGACTCCCTTTCACCTTACCCCCAATCGTATACTTTCTTCGCTCTTTTCGTAAAGTTCTGGAACCTATTTACATGTAGCAAGTTATTCCAACTTCCCAACCTTCCTCCTATAATACTTTCCCGGCTAGAATATTTCTTATTTTTGGCTACATTAAGACTTACTGGACAGCTAGTATGATGCCAGAGCTGGCAAAAGCTGATTTTTAGAATTTTTCATGTAAAGAGAAGGAAGACCTTTCTACCTTTATGGCCTGATCAAAATTGTTAGAAGTTATTTGGTAGGAGTTCCAGCTTGAAGTGTTTCTACTCTTCCTGCTCGTCTATTGTAACATGCTCATCTTGCATATACCAGAATGTTGTGGCCACGCTGAAGTTCAGCAAGGCAAAGTGTGAAGTCCTGCATCTGGGATGGAATAACATCAAGGATCATGGACTGAAGGGAATGAAACTTTCCTGAGAAGGAAGGACCTGGGGGATGGTGTATAGCAAGGTGAACCCAAGTCAGCAGGTGCTTTGTGGTCCTGCCATAGGCATGTGTCTTTCTACAATGTCCTGTCTGAGCTTTATTAGCAAAGACTGGAACTTACAGGCTTACAGAAGTGATTATTCTCCTTCGGAGAACACAGCTGGAATATGGTGCCCAAGTTCAGCGCTCCCTAATACAAAGCAGAGACTGATCTTCTGGGGAGGGCCACTGAAATGGTAAGGAGGAAAGGAGGAAGAGCCCATGATATAAAACAATCATGCTAGCATGGTGGAGATAAGCAGTTAAAGGTGAATTGTTGCTGGACTGTATATAGCAGCACAGAAAGCTGCTCTGCTGCACAAGTAGTCACTTCACTGATGAATGTTTGGTTTCTAGGAAGGGGCTGAAGGATCAGAGCTGCAGTTAGCAAGGTGCATTTGGAGCATAGTTTCCTAGGACTGAGTGTGCTCTTTATGCTGGGTTTTCTTGCTGTTTCTCAAGTTTTTTCTTGAGAGAGTGACTGAATTGCAAACTGTAGGTTCATTCTCTATCGCTACAGCCCCGAACTACTAGCTTTAGAACAGTCCAGATTGTGTAACAGCCACGTTCCCTGTTTGATAACACAATCACAGAAGAACTGTTATGTAATAATTAAAGAATTTTAAAATGAGATAAAATTGGAATGTTTTTTGTAAACAGCAGGAAAATGGCCCACATGCAGCTTTCCTTTTGACGGGAAGAATTTATTTAAGAGTAGTTGCTGAGTTTTAAAATCATCTTGTCTTGTGGGCACAGAATTGTTAGTTTTCAGTTCTGTTATTTTCAACCGTTCAATTCTCAGGTGCACATGCATTAAAAAGGTGTGTGCAGATTGTAGCACTGCTAAATTCTTGAGTTTCCCTCAGCTATTAAGTGAAACACCACTTTTTATCAGCAATTTTGAGACTTGAGAGTAATTCTGAATATAAAACTTGAAGAAAACGTCAGTTCAAAATTATTACAGTAATTACAGTACCTTCTGTAAATGTTTTGTATACCTAAATGTTTTTTCATCATACACGTTAGATATGACAGACCTGGACCTATGTGTCTCAAAGGGTCCTCTATTAAAGGGTTCAGTCGAGCTCACAAAATGCATCACTGTTAGGACATTCATGCACAGTAAATGACCGTGATAGTTTTGGTCCATTCCAGGAAGCTGAAAGTGTCAAGTTTATCCAACTTGCTGGAGATGTAAAAATGGAGATGTAAAAATCACATAGCAGAATTTTAGTGTTGTTGTTTGGTTTTGAGGGTGTTAGGGGTGATATCTTGCTTTCACCCTAGCGTTTCAATACCAGTGCAGTGATCACTGAAGCCTTTGACTTCATTGTGCAGTCAGGTAGGTTTCAGTATAGGAATACAAAATAGTAATTTGTACCATTTTCCAAAAGAAACAAATCACTGGTCAGTTCACTAAAACAAATTACAAAAAAATATATATGTGAAATTTAGAGCAAGCTATGTTCACTGGTTATATCTTCATAGGTACCTGCAAGTATGCTGTAAGTAGTTCCTAATTTTCTAAAAAATTGACTTTGAAATGATGTTTTGTTTGTTTTTTATATAACTTCATATTACTTCTGTCAGCTACCTGATATCTCTGCTATGGGAAGCTGTGAAGGACTATTCATGTCCCTTTTAATAAATAAAACATGGAAGTGGCTATATCATTGATAAGGAGTGCATCTGTTCTGAAGCTGTGAGGGTACGTTATTAAAATCATTCTCTTAAATCACATAGGTTTTGCCAGTTTTGATTGGTGAACAGGAGGTGCCTCATTGAAGGTGTTGGTATCCTTCAGGCTATACAGGGCTGTAGTCCCAGGTGACTTCGGTGAAATAAATTTATGCTTTTACTGGCCCAAATGGCCCCCTCTTCATTTTCTATGTTCTGGCATGGCTATTTAGAGGGGAAGAATTCTGTTCAACCCAAATCTGAAAGTGTGAGCCTTCACAGGATTCAGTGGTCAGTGTTGTGGCAATGCTCAGCCCTGGATCTTGCTGCACAAATAAACGTGTGCTCAGTATAGCTTGTTGCAGTGGATATTGGTAATGCGTCTTAAGTTGTACACCTAGGAGGTCTTAACAAAATAACTGGGTTAAGATTGAAATATGTAGGGGAGAAAGAGCAAAAGAGGGAAAGCAAAACATGTTCTCAGCCAAAGGATGAAGCTGTCTGGGGCATGAGTGTTGTGAGAGGTTGGCAGTAGATGAAACTTCAAGTACGACAATTGCAGATTCCGTCACAACGTTCCATTGACTAAGCTTTAGAAATCTCTTTAGTAATGTTTTATAAACATCCAGGAATAGTTCCTCCCATCTTTAAATTACATGAGGATAAGATCAACTTTGTGCCTCTTGTTTTGGCTTTGTTTTTAGAAAAATATTTGTAGTAACTGCTCAAAGAAATCCTTGGAAAAGGAAGAGAGGAAGAACGTGTTAAGACTTCCCCGTCTTTATTTTTTTGGGAAGAAAGGAACAGAGGAAAGGTTCAAGATGGGGAAATCTTTTACTTCTCCTCCTGTAAGAGCTTTTTTTTTTTTTGAACAATTTTTTTTTTTCCACACAATAAATTTGTTGAGCATTTACAACATATTATTGTCAAGTTTTCCTTCTTTGGTAGGAAAGACTGTAGTTTTCCTTCTCTAAACCTTCTCTAAAAAGTAATGTGTAAAGCTCTGATTTTCTGGGTATTAAAATGTCTTTTTCATTTCTCTTTTATTTAAAATTTTTACTAGTTTCATGAAGTTTTCTATATTCTTACTGGAGAAATGCTACCAGAAATTACACCTGCAGAAGCCATTCAAAAAATTTTATTCAAGGGGAATCAAGTGGTACCTCTGATAACGAACTCCTTTTCATACCACGTGTAAGTGTGAAAAGAGTGTGAGGAACTTCAGCCTGCAAGTTACATTCCTTCTCTGTAATTAGCTGATACTTTATTTGTAGACTTCAATATCCAAGACGAAAGCAAACTCAAATCAGATGCCTGTGAGCTGTACATTAAAATGAAGGTTTCAACACACAAGTATCGGAAGGCAGACATGGTATTCTTTATTCCAAGTCATCGCTACATTTTAATGCCTAAGAATATTATGCCAGCATCTCATTAAAAAAAAAATTAAAAATACTGTTTTGTATCATATAACAAAAATAACAGATAAAGTTGTTAAGAAAATGTTTTGACGTAAGCGGTATGAATGCGTTTTAGGGAGTTGTATACCTTTCTATTTTAGTAGTTGTAATACATTGAGATTTTAAACATCAAAGCATTTGGGCACTGCATATATGGTAACAAGGGCCATATAAATGTGTTCTGAGGGTGGCTGGCTTTGCCAGCAAGAACTAAAGATTCAGAACCTCTGAAGGTTGCTGCTGTGGGTTGGTGTGTGCTGCTGGTTTGTATTCAGCACCATGTTCCACTGAGAATTGTTCAGCACTTCTCCTTGCATCTGAAGTGGCAGGGTGGCAAGTGGAGAGCCGGTTGTCGTTCATTTCCTTGTTGGAAATCCAGAAACTTGCACAGCCAAAAGGGTGCTGCAACACTGTTCAGTGAGGTCCTCAGATGAAGAAACAGCTTCAGGACTGTGGAGCCCACAGAAGAATGAACTGCTTTGCGTGTGAGATGCAGCTCAAGTGTTCTCTGCCCCTCATCTTATGTGTACCTTGTTCTATGTATCTCTTGGTAAGTGAAAGCAATGAGTCTTGCTTGTTTTTGATATAAAGTAAGAAAAGCCTTTCAAATATAATTTTTTGGTGCTTTCAAGCCATTACATCTTGTACTAATGCAGTATCAGCAACTCTAAACACAAGCTAGGTATAAATGTGGATGCAGACAAAAATACCCATATTGTAGAGCTTTACCCCCAAGGAGTTCACAGTCCTTGCCAGGTTCACACTCTAGTTGTTGAGCACCATTTGCTGCCAGCACATCAGGGAAGTTTCTCATGAACAGCTTTTATTGTAATATAAAAATAATGAAATCACTTCAAGAACTTTTCAAGGTGTTGAACTGTGTGGAACAAAAAATGCAAGAAAAGCAACATTTTGATATTTCTCAGCTATTTACCTATGACCCTGTCCATTCCTTTGTGTCATGTTGGTGGTGGTGGTTACATGACCACCATTTTGGGGGTATTGTTTTCTGGTTTGTTATATGACTTCACCATGACCTTGGATGAATGTGAGCTTGGGGGAAGCTACAGGGAGTGTGTAAGAATGGGAAAGGAAGGGCTGTTCCTTGCCAGTGCTGTCAGAAACAGCATCATGCTGTACCTTCGTGCTAACTGGCAATGTAAGGACTAAAGCAAGAACTGCTGGAATTGTTGGAATCAGAAGAAAGCAAATGGAGAAAGTCAATGAAAAGCACTTGTGGGCACTTCTTTGCTGGCAGGATTTGACTTTCCTTGTTCCTTCTGTATCTGCCTTTGTGTACTTTCTTGTCATCTTTTTTATTTACAAACACCTGCCCCCTCATAGCAGAATAATGTAGCAAAGACTTCCAAAGCTAATGGGTAACAGCAGGTTATACGTATAAAGTACAGAGAACAGATGACTGCTGGTAAACTATATAGCACATGAGCTCCCTGCAGACACATACAAGCCCAGTAGCCTAAGAAAGGATGACACCTGGCAGCAGGAGCTGAGTTATGAAATTAATTCTTTAGCATATCTTAGCAGCAAGTTAACAGGCTATAAAATAACTTCCTTGCTTGTATAATGCACTCCTGATTGGATAAACTATAATTTAAATAAATGAAAATGCATATCTGCAAGCCTCCTAATGAATGTTTTCATTTTGTATGAGAATGAGCAATGCTTTACAGAAAGTAAAATCATCACTGAATTATAGCTGTCCGAAGATGCCTTAAGTTGTTGAAGTAGAGGATGGTTATGGTACCTCAGCAGCCTGAGCTAGGCGATAAGCTGCGCCTCAGCACCTTCCTCGATCCCACTCCAAACACATCTTCACAAGGAGGATGTTTGTTTCTTGCTCAGTGTGTCCTTAAGTGATAACAGGGACATTTTAAATTGAGACTGTGTACGATTCCTTTTTCTCCTGTAAAAGAGTGATTCTGTGATTCTGTGAAGAGGAGGCTTTGTGGTGGCAGTACACTCTCCCATCCGCACTGTGCTAACAGTATGGGCTAAAGTTCTGTGTCCACTGTGTCCCCAAATGTCTCTTTTTGTAAGAGTTTGCATTCATATGTTATGGCCACTGGATAAATTTGAACCTGAGTACCAGGTAAAATCACGATGCAGTATAAACATATTCCATAGCTTAAGGAATTTAAAAATGTGTATGAATTTGGCTGTGGTGTTGGCGCTTGTCTTCCTGGGGATAACTAGTTACCAAACCTGGTTATACTAAGGTGGCTACGAAGAGAAATTTTAGTGCTAACAACACGAAAGATTAAGCTTCTTTCAGTACATTAACTTCTTGGTACAGTGAACACCCAGGGTATATGGAAGAATTTGGCATGGGATGCTTGTGAGAGCTCGTACTTGCATCTGTACAAGTGCGGAGAGGTGCTAGCCCTGCTGCTCTGCCCAGAGCAGGCTGGAAGCTGCACTGCGGCAGCTTATAAGAGATGGGGAAGTGCAGGTTATATTCCTCTAATCATGACCATAGGCAGCATACATGGAAGTTACTAGGACAACAATATTTTTATACCCATGTTGGGAACGCTTATTTGTTGTCCCTTGGTGAGCCGAGGTTACGGTATTTATGGAAAACTCATGCCACTTACTCAGTGTTTAGAGAAGTATCAACCTTGTGTTTAAGCTACAAGACTGGATGTGAGAGGATTAAGACTGTCTACATGGCTTTGACACAGATTTCTTGTTTAATCTCATAAAAAGGAAGCACGGAATCTTTGTGCCTGCACTTAAAATACCTCTTGAGTTTTGTGATGTTAATTAATTTAATTATTTCAGTATGTTTTCATTTCCTGGTACTCTGTAGGAACCACAGAAATGCTAGGTATTATTAGTTCAGAAGATATTTAATTTTTATTTATTTATTTATTTATGTGGGGTGAGAAGACTATTTTTACTGCTTTAAGGAGTGTTTTTCTTCCCGTGACACCAGATGGATATATTTTTTGAGTAAGAAAAAAGGTGATGATATTTACACACTAAGAGTTTATCCTACATAAAACTACAGTTCATTCTTCTATCTTACAAAAACCTTGTATAATTTCCTTGTTGTGAAAACCTTTCTTCTAATGATTTTCGGGAAAGAACAAAGAATCTTTGTTTTCAATGGAGGACGTTTTGGTTATTGAGAATATATACAACAGTGAGTAACCTGTTTATTTCTTTTCTGCAGGTTTACTTTTGACCTAACTAGGGACTATTTGTTTAGTGTTATGCTTTTCTTACCTTATATTTAGGAAAAGGCTTATTTCAAGTAATTTCCTCTCCATTCCTCGCTGCATACTGCCTGAAGGATTTGAAACTCGCTCAAGGCAGACAGCCTCCAAAGTTTTGAAAATATTTATTGGAAAGCATTAGTACCAAAAATATAGTTCAATATGTTGTATGATTTCAATATAAAGGGAGTGCTACAAGAATGAGAAATGTCAGACAATTTCCATGGGACTACAGAAGGTTCAAATCAAGTTAGGAAAAACAAGGACACTCATATATTTTGGCTTTCAACATGGTTAGGTATTAGTTTCTAGTACTAATTCGACCGGTGTTTTCAAAGAATATATAGTTTCAGTTCTGAGGACTATAATTACTCACACAGCTCAAAGGTAGTAATAATTTGCAGTGCCCCCACCCACCCACAAAGTAAACAGAATTCATGCGAGGTCAAGCACTTGTGATCGAGTTATTATTGGTATGTCCAACTATAGATTGAGGAACCTAATTCAGACAGACATGCCATTTCAAGTCATGTTTACATTGTGTAAAATGCCATAGGAGCATGTTGGATAAAGGTGCTTTATTTAATAGTAAGGTGAAGGAATACCCCTGGTGTGAAATGAGCTTTCTATTTTGACTTCATGCAATCCTCTCCTCCCTCCCTCCCCACCAATATCTGACTGCATCTTGTTATATAATTTGTGACAATTTTGTCAAAAAGGACAGCTTGTGTTACTTGGAGGGCCTTCATGCCAATTCCAAAATGAAAAGCAACGCACACTGCCAGTAGAGCAATTGCCTTTGGGCTTATTGAATTTCTTTTTTCACTCCCACTCACCACCACAACCAACTCAGGAAAAAAAATATATCCTCAAAAAAGCTTGTTAGAAGTCAGCAGAACTGAATGCTGATAAAATGTTAAAAACGGAATTTCCTAGGGAAAAATAAAATTGTATTAAACATTATTTATAGCCTGATCTACGTGTACTGATTTATAGAGCTAGACTCAATGGGACTGTTTGACATATAGGCAGAAGAAGCCACAAAGAGGTACACATTGTGTTTAAACACATGGATTTCAGCAGCCCACCGTGTTCTCTGCACCTTTGCTTTCTCTACCAGAATCTGAGTTTATCCTGTGGAGGGGGTCAGCACAGCCCTGTCTCTTTCACTCTGTCCATATGTTATCTCTATATGTGTCAGGAAAGTAAATAGGATATTAAAAAGATATCTATAAATTGGCAGTATCCATCTATTTAACTAATGGTATCCATCAATTCGTGTAGATTGCATCAAAATTGCCAACTATACCACAGTGGGGAATCTAAGATGCTTTACTTAACCCACACAATTTTTTTCAGCTCTGTGATATACCTGAATCGATGAAATTTTATGGACTTGTATGAGTGAGTCATGAGGAAGGATGCAAAGGGAAGCCATGGGGGAAAGCCTCTGTTCCAGAGAAGAGTTTGAAAGGCATGTCTAAAGAAACAGGACACAGCAAGTGATGGAGAATCCTGGGGAAAGTACAAAGACAGCATGAAACAGCAGGAGGTGTATTATGGAGGAGAGAGATAAAGAAAGAATCTGTTAGATAAGAAAAATCAAAAAGTACTAGGCAATGGTAGGAGGAAATCAGAGCAGAGATGCATACACAATAAAAAGTTGTTAAAAAACTTGTTAATGGCCATGAGTATGCAGGAGAAGTGTTAAATCTGCACCAATTAAAGGGGGTTGTTGGCTAGTGGCACTGCAACATTTTTTCTAAATTTCTGTCTGCTTTAGTTGCAGGAATGGGGCTGTAAGAGATGGGCAAAACAGGATGGGAAAAGAGAGGATAAAATAGGCTCTAGTGTTTGTCTCTTAATTTTATCCGTTTTCTGTGTGTTGGCTCATTAAGAATCCCACCCGTCTTCCAAGAGAGAAACCAGTTTGGTTTCTCCTTGAAAAACTTTGTTTTCTCTCTAATGTAAGATAAGATATTTTAGACACACCATGCTGTTTGCATGGAAATATTACAGTTGAGGAGTTAAATGGCAGAAACAGCAATGGAATAATAAGCTTGAGGAAAGTAGTCTCTGGCAGCTGGTTGGAGGTTTTGGTTAGTAGCTGTAACAATCCAAAGGCTTCTAGTACCACAAGCTTCTTTCTTTCCTTTTTGGTTTATTTGTGATGAGAGAAGAATGACAGAAAAGGTCCAATTTTAAATTTCCAACATACTTGTATTTTTTTCTCTCGTGTTGGAAGGCTGATTTATTAAGTGACACCGAAGCAGGCTCACCGCTGGGGGAATGGCACACGACAGATCTCGCTATCAATCTGACAAAAGCTCCAAGCTAGAATTTGCATAGGAGCTCCTGTACAAAATGCCACAAATAAATAATATCATGTGGGGATGTCTGAGAGCAAGGAGTCACCAGAGTCCAAACCTCCCAGAGCTAGAGGAGCAGTCTGGCTGGGAGATCGATGGTTTGAACAAGGGAGAGAATACTTCTCATACTGGGGCAGCCTGCCAGGAACCATAAGAATCAGTTTATTATTGCTAGATTGATCTGAAATGAGGATAAAAAATTACAGAGTGTGGTTGTTCCAAGCACTATAGGTGGCTTGTTGTCCTCATGCTGTCAAATGGCCTGGGATATCAAACTAGAGATATAGCCGTCATTTTGGTCAGGATCTGCCAGCCCCAGAGCTGCCTTTCAGGATCCTTTCACTAGTGCCCTCTCACATATATCTGTTGAAATGTACTGAATGGAAAAGGCACAAAGTTCACTGAAGAATTAGGGTCTAAGCCTATTCTTTAGATGCACCTGACCTGCCCATAAAAATGTTATGAGACAGCTGTGTGGTCACCCCTGCACACACACGAAATGGAGGTGTAACCGTACCAGGTGAGGGTGCACTCATACTAGCCTATATACACTTGATCTGGATACCAGTAGCAATGCAGATGCTACCTTTCAGGATTCAACAAAGATTAAGTATCTACATAAGGTCCCAGTGTCCTTGGCAGTTCGTACAGCCCACGGTGAAGCCCACACAGCTAGATCATACAATGTTTGGGTTGGAAGGGACCTTAAGGATCACCTAGTTCTAGCCCCCAAAGTTCTTCTCGGCCGTCTGCCTGCCAGGTGATGCTTGCAGTGCTGATTTAATCTCCGTGTTGAAAATACCTGCCATAACCCCCCAGACTATACCAGTGTAAGGATTGCCCAGTAAGTATCAAAAAGTTGGGTTATGCCAAGGCTGCTGCAGCAGTATTGTCCTAGCCACACTGTACATTCCTGAAATTTTCTGTCTGGCTTTGAAGTGAACAGTGTAGCTAACTATACTTTTACATCTGGTGTCAAGTATATGAGAGATTTACTGCACATTTTACTTGGATCCTCTAAGACTGAGAGTATGGCGTTTTCTTCATTTAAATTTTTTTTTTTAACCACAGCTCTGTTGATAAAGAAAGCAGAAGGGAGAAATGTGTTAGTATATTATGTTTTATGTGTTAGTTTAGCAGGCAGAAATGTGTAAGAACAGTCAGTGTTCAATCAGCTTTCTTCAGCCAGCCAGTGGGATTACACTGATTTGGGAATCTCGTTGATAACCATTACGCCATTTGTCACCAGCAGTGTCCCCATGTGATACCATAGGAAAAATTAGTGATCAAAACCCCTACTTTCACTTCCAGGTGCCTAAATCTAAAAATTAAATCTGTGAAACCTTTCACGGCTGCAATCTAACCTTTGAGACTCCTGAACTTCCCACGTGGCTGAATTCCCAACTTCATGCGTGCAGGCAAAGCTTTCCAAGAGCTCACAGCGTGACCTGCGTGCACGCAGCGTCCAGCCTGCACCGTGGGTACTCCAAGAGCATAGCCCTCAGATCTGGCCAAGCAGGAAAACAAAAACAGACGAAGAAAGGTATGTCTGCTGTATAGTCTGGGCAAATGCCTGAGACACTCAGCTGCAGGCAGAAGTCCACCTTTTGCTGATTTGGAACAAGGATTTGAACAGAAATATCTCGCCTCTCAGGAAAGCATCAAAGTGGCTTTTCCTTTTTCTGTTTTTAGGCCTCCTAAGTGACTTTTTTTTTTTTTAAGCAGTTCTGCTCCAGCATATTTTAGTCATTCCCTTACAATCAATGTTTAAGTGCTTTACTCAAAATGAAACAACTATCTCTAAGAAAAAGACAAACTATTAATCTACAAGCCAGTAACCCAAATACAAATACTTTTTTTATACCTTGAGTACAAAACAGTACAGTTCATGGAAATGTTCTGGTTTAGCCAAAACTCTCCACCAGGGTAAACACAATGACAAAGTGGATGTTTTTGATTGAGAAATATCAGTTAGTGATGTAGGACTAGGAGGTGTTTTGAGCAAATTTGCCAACGAGACCAAACTTGGAAGAGTTGTAGACTCGGCTGGGGGTGGAGAGGCCTTGCAGAGAGATCTGGACAGATTGGAGAGCTGGGCGATCATCAACCACATGAAGTTTAACAAAAGCAAGTGCCGGGTCCTGCACCTGGGACGGGGCAACCCTGGCTATACGTACAGACTGGGCGACGAGACGCTGGAGAGCAGCCCCGCAGAGAGGGTTGTGGGGGTTGTGGTTGACAGCAAGTTGAATATGAGCCAGCAGTGTGCCCTGGCAGCCAGGAGGGCCAACCGTATCCTGGGGTGCATCAAGCACGGCATTGCTAGTCGGTAGAGGGAAGTGACTGTCCTGCTCTACTCTGCGCTGGTATGGCCTCACCTCGAGTACTGTGCGCAGTTCTGGGCACCACAGTACAAAAAGGATGTAAAACTGTTGGAGAGTGTCCAGAGGAGGGTGACGAAGATGGTGAAGGGCCTAGAGGGAAAGACATATGAGGAGTTGCTGAGGTCATTTGGCCTGTTCAGCCTGGAGAAGAGGAGGCTGAGGGGGGACCTCATCACAGTCTACAACTTCCTTGCAAGGGGGAGTGGAGGGGCAGGCGCTGACCTATTGTCTGTAATCACCAGTGATAGGACCCGTGGGAATGGTGTTAAACTGAGGCAGGGGAGGTTTAGGCTGGACGTCAGGAAGAGGTTCTTCACCGAGAGGGTGGTCACACACTGGAACAGGCTCCCCAGTGAAGCGGTCACTGCACCAAGCCTATCTGAATTTAAGAAGCGATTGGACTGTGCACTTAGTCACGTGGTCTAAACTTTTGCATAGACCTGTGCGGTGCCAGGAGTTGGACTTGATGATCCTTATGGGTCCCTTCCATCTCAGGATATTCTATGATTCTATGATTCTATATTGGAGACTTCTGAGATATCCATGAAGAGATTCATTCTTAGTATGTATAGCTGTGCTAATGGAGGACTTCAGATAGTGAGTTGGCTGGAAGGGTAGCTTTGTTCTAGTGCTTGTTCAAATAATTTATGCAGTATTGCAGGATTTTGCTTATGTCCACAGTCTCAGCCTGGACATGTACAACATATATAGTTATATATTTTACTAAAATGATTAAGTTACTTTCATTAACTGCTATGGCATATTTTATCTGCTATGGTACTGCATGCTTTTATGAAAACTCTGCTTCCTGAGTATCTTGCTGGAAGACTGAAAAAGCAAATCATAAAAATGACTCAACTTCTCAGTCAATGTTACATTTGCATTACAGTATCAAATGCAAGAGCAAAAACAGTTGTAGACCATTTGGGATTTAATTAGACGTGCTGCAGCTACATCAGCCAGATTCCTGACTCGGTACAGGCAAACGCTACCAAGGTAGATGCTATGTTCATGATGACTTATCAGCCTGCCTGATGAGGTTGTCCATAACCAGGCTCAGATTTTTTGTCCTTGGGCTTCCTAATTGCCATCAGGCCTGTGCCAATCTCATTTGGCCTTTCTATGCCAGCTCAGAAGAACCACCATTCATTTCCCTAATTTGAGAGAGAGATGGGCTTACAGAAGTGAGCTGGGAAAAGGGCCACAAAGTTTATTGAGGACTGTCTTTCATATGAGGAGGGGCTGAGAGAAATGGGACCGTTTAGCCTGCAGAAAGGAGGTCTCAGAGGATTATTATCAAAGTGTATAAACAAATACCTGATGAGAAGGAGGTGGTCAAACACTAGCACAGCTTGCCCAGAGAGGTCTTGGAGTCTCCATCCATAGAACTATTCAAAACCTGACTACTCAGGGTCCTGGGCATCCCACTCTGGGTGTCCCTGCTTGAGCAAGGGGTTGGACTAGATGGCCCCCAGAAGTCCCTGCCAGCCTCAGCGATTCCATGATTCTGTGATAATCATATTTGTATTTGAGAAAGCTGAATGGAAATGTGCCAGTACCAAACAGCTCAATATACCCATTCTTAAAAAGCAGGACAGCTATGCCAGAGCTGAAGTCAGCCCCCAGCCCAGGGCCACAGAGCTTGCTATGAGTTCATTCTCCAAGGTTCCTATGGTATGCCCCCTCTTGTCTTGGAGGGAGGTCCGAGATGTCTACCAGCACAAGGGCAATAGCTGGGAAAGTCCAAAATAAGTTGGTCCCTACCCAACAACTTCAATATCAGTGTGGCTGGGATCTGACACGGGTCTGGCCAAGGCTGAGTTCTGATGGAAGAAAGTTTAAGGACCCTGATGGGTCCTCTGGAGACAGGAATGTCCTGCTCCTGTTCTGAACATCTGAGCCATATCCTGGGCATGAACAGGAGTAGAGGGTATTGCTAATATTGTCACTGGTGAGAAAGATGATTTGCTGCTCTCCCACCTGATAAGCTTAGGATTAGCTCTTCAGAAGTTTCTCTCTCTTTCTGCATCCCTTTTTAATTATGGCTGGTTTTACAGTTGTGAGTTGAGGGTTTGCTTTCTTTCGGTAGATGATGGGTACACTGCTGCTGGCTGGGCCCTAGCTCCTGCTTGTGTCCCCCCTGGAGACAGCACCATTTGCTTTTCTCTGTGACTCTTCCAAACAGTGAGTGAGCAGTTTGGGTAAAGCAGCACAAGCTTGCTTGACAAAACTATACATTGTGACTCAGTCAGCCTGGTCTTAGACCTCTTCCATGTCCATTGCTTTTGCTCCAGGTTGGTCACATCCCAGCAGCTGGTGGCAAACTTGAGAATTCAAATGCAGTCACAGACACAGCAAACATTGCTTATTGCAAAAGGAGAGCATGGAAAAACTTATCTAGCTAGACTGATTTGTGTGCTGTGCCCTGCCCTTCTATTCCATCCTTTCCCTGCAGATGATCATAATTTAATCATCAAGCATCTGACAAGACATCTGTGGTTATAAATGAGAATTTTAACCTGAGGTAGCAAGCCAGTGCTCACCTAACATTTCACGGAACAGCAGACTCCTTGGCTGACCCAGCAAGCAGTTGCCATATCAAATAAATGATACCAGATAAGCAGATACCAATACAAAACCTATTGGTCTGGTGTTTTTTAAAAGTCTTGAAACAGTAGGTAGCTGCAAGCCAGCATAGCAGAGATCTCCGCTCTCTTTATTGGAACCTAAAGGCCTTCCCTTATCTGTTGCATGGAGCGCTGCTCAGGAAACTGCTGAAGAAGTCTTGGTGGAGCTGTCTGAGTGACCTGGTGATTGAGGGTTCCGGGGAGGCAGCACAGGGTCCCTTCTGATCTCCAAAGAGCCACCGTAAGGGAGACACTGCCCCAGCCAGCCAAGACCTTTGGAAAGCACAGGCAACATGTGTCCTTACTGTCAGCCACACTGTCAAAGAACAGATCAAATCTGACAATTTTATTATAAAACAAGGCGGGGGAACTCATGTCTTTTTTCTGTGTGATAAATTACCCAGGGAGGGAGAGCAGGGTACTCAGACTTGTCCTTGTCCTTTGAGTCCACATCCACTTCTTCTGCCTCCTGGGGGCTGGTAGCCTGATGTTTTTTCCTCACTGAAGGCTAGCAATAGATGTGTTGCTTCTTTCAGTCACAGCAACTTCATCATTATTGACCACAGAGAGAGTATTTGTGGTCTGACTGCTCCAAAGCAGATGTAAAGGAGGCTCCAAGCAACCCCTTCTGAAATGGTTTTGCATGCTGCACTGAGGAAGGTAGAGTTTACATCCCCCCGCCTGCCTTCCCTACTGCTGTACATTCAGGCCTGGAGGTTTACATTTTCCTCAGATGCATTTTGCAAGTGGACCGTTCCAAGATATTTTCTCAGAATGTGTCCAAAAAAAGCACACTGAAAAGACTAGGGTGATAGAGTGAAAACAACAATACACATTTTGTGCTTGTTTTGCATTTGGGCTTTGAGAATGCTGCTGTGAGAGATCTCCGCCTTTCGCATTTGCTGGTTTGAGGCAGAGGCAAAACTCCAAAACTCTGCTACTAAAATATCCTTGAAATCAATCTAAAGGTTGCTTCTGAGGTCACAGCCTTCAGGGTGAGGATCAAGCTTAAAACAGTTTTAATTTTATTGTTGCTATTTCAGTTTTGGATTTAGGTGCATCAGTTCAGGTGAAATTTAGTTGTAGACATTCAGATATGTTCCTCTTGAACTAAGGTTCTTCAGGGGTTTAGCCCCTAGTTTCTATTTCACACGTATGCAAGATATAAGATATAAAGTGTTCCATATTTTCCTACTATTAAAAAAAGAAATCGTAATATTTCTGATATCTAAAAAAGATAGTGACAACGCTAAGTGGACAGCAATTGCTCAAGATGAATTCACTTTTAAAATCCATTGCCTGAAACTGTCCCAGCCACATCTCTCTGCATCTCCCATGCTGGGCAGATAAAATATGGATTTTGATACCGCAACGACTGCTTACTGTGCAAGATGCTGTTCCACAGAAGGGCTAAACAGTGGGGGGTGGACTTGGGCCCAGTGTTATTATTAGTTGTGTTCACCAAGCCAGCTATCAGTCAGAAAATATTCAGCTGCCAGCTGTGGGCCAAACCAGGGCTGGGGTGAAGGAAGGTTTGGGAGTGTCATGAGGGCATTGCAGATGATCAGTAGCTGTTTTTAGACTAAGCCATGTGATTTGTTATATTCCCTTTGTTAATTGTCATGCTGCCTGAAAACCCAAACCTTGTGCTTTATCCAGGGAAAGAAGCTGACATTAAACATGGAAATCAACACTGAGTTCCATCTGACCCAAAAAAATCCATTAAAGAGGTGATAAAACTTCAGTGTTGAGTTCAGAGAAAACAAAGTGAAATATCTCTGTTTGGCATGGCCTCACTTACTCTCCTGCATTAAAGGGCTCTGTGAAGGAAAAAAAGGACAATCCGAAGGAAAGTAGAAATTAATTGTGGACATCGTCTACTAGATTACCACATGTATTATTCTGCCAGTGCAGGACTGAGTCCTTTAATACTTCTTTAAGCTTTTCAGTCCCTAGGGAGCATGATCTCTGGGCTCTCTGCTGATCAGCAGAAGATAGTCACGGTTAAAGTCTAAAGCTACTTACGTACTGTGGTTCCTGCTTTTGGTTCCGGCAGTCCTCTTCTCAGCCCTTGGGGGACTGTAGAAATGGCAGACATCACAGTTCCTCCACCCCATCTTATAATATCATTTTACTCTGAAGAAAGATGACCTTAAAATTGCACCTTTTTCCTCTCATGGTTTAGCTTTGTCTAACTGTAAGGACAGAAATGGGTCAAATGGTTGTTCCAAAGGAAAGGTGTGATTTGCCTTTCCAAAACTTGTAATGGAGCAAAAGCTGGCACTCAGTTCCCGTAGTCATTAACAGAGTATAGAGTCTAAACAAAACAGGATTCCAGTGTGGTTTGTGCACTTTTTAAATTAAAAGTAGTATTTTGTGGCTCTCAAGTTCTGAAAATACTTCCTTGGGTACATCTGTGGAATTTCTCTGACAAAAATGAATGTAAGCTCTTTTCTTGCCTTTTCACTGGAAACCTTCATTTCTGTATGTAGATATTTGTCCCAACAGCGTGTCATGGGCTGGCATCCTGAGCGCAATAAGATCTTACATCTGTATCCCATTAATGTCACCACTGGTGTGACACA
Organism: Anser brachyrhynchus; assembly: GCF_964034855.1. NCBI lineage: Eukaryota > Metazoa > Chordata > Aves > Anseriformes > Anatidae > Anser > Anser brachyrhynchus. The sequence goes on along the minus strand of NC_137695.1, from coordinate 142,749,196 downwards.
TTGGCTCCTCTGCTGTAGGGTTGTCTACTGATCCAGGCTTTCTTTTCAGCTAGGCTAAAGAAGATGACAGTGTTTCAGAGAGGATGTTAATGAGTTCTCTTTTAATTTGTTTCCCTCAGCTTTGTTTGTTAAATAAATAAGACAAGGGGTAGTCAGTGAGGTGGCAGTGGAGAAGTATAATATTCTACAGATTATACAAATATCTTGAACATACGCTTTTATATTAATGTAGGCAACTTTACTTCTGAAACTCACTGCAGATAAACTACATAAATTGTTAGGATTTTATCTAGGGATTCTTAACTGTCCAAATTTCTTCTTAAACTCCCTTCTTTATTATCATTTGGCAGAAATGCATCTTCTATATTCCAACAAATATTGCAATCACTTTATTGCTAAACAGATATGCTGGAGAAAGCATGTGCTTAACATCACAATATTTAGCACTTAACATTTGTTAACATTAAATAGTAAAGGTCTCTAAGTTGTACTGGAAGACATCTCCAAAACCAGTTACTAAATTAGAAGGCTATTCAGATGAGCTGTTGAATACAAAATATGTCTATGCTGAACAACGCCTCTGTTACAAGAAAATAATCTGCAAAATGACATTTTCACAGCCATTTATTATCAGTGCTCATGATTCTAACAGTTCTGTTTCTATTGGTATTCAATCATCCTTGCTCCTTTTTTCTTCTCTTAACAAGAGAAACAGAAAACACAAGGTAGGTGTCTCATATATAGGGCTAGTCTTGAGGATGTCATTTAAAAATGACATAGAGGGAGACAAAGAAATGGAGGAAGTGAAAAGTAGAAATAAAACGAAAACATTTTAAAAAAATATCCCTGTGATATATAAATATAAATAAATATATAAATTAATACATAAACAATTATATAAATATACAGATGAAGATGGGGTGCACAGAGAAGGGCCAAGGGGCAGTGTTTACAGCTTGTGCTGGATACATGGAAATGGTTTTTCACCATGAGGGTGGACAAGTCCTGGAAGAGGTCACCCAGAAAAGCTGTGGAATCTTCATTCTTGAAAATCTTTAAAACTCAGCTGGACAAGGTCTTCAGCAACCTGACCTATCTCTGACGTCAGCTCTGCTTTGAGCAAGAGGTTAGACTTGATGGTCTTCCAAGATCCCTTCCAAATGGGGTTACTCGGTGATCCTGTGTGGGTGTGTTTGTATATGTACGAGACAGAAAACAGTGATCATGTGAAGCGTGGGGGCAGAAGATGTAACATCTACGTAAAAGTATGCAAAAGAATATGTAAAAAATAGTTCATTTTTCATCTTTTTATTCCACAGGTCTTTGTGAAACCATTTTTGAGGCCACATTAGAGCAAATTTAAACTCATATATGCATGTTGCAAACCTCAACTCTACAAGTTAGGGTTTGATGAATTGTATCCCAAAACAGAAAGTCTGACAGGCTTCGTATATACATTAATTTTTTAGTCAGTTTCTGATCTATATGCTGGCAAACTGAAAGCACCATTCTCCAAATGAAGTGGATTATCGGCAGCTGCAGAGCTGGAATTTGAACTCTCACCTTAAAAATGCGATATCCACACACGAGCAAATTGGAGCATGCACTCTCCAAGAGAAATATGGTGTCCACAGCTGGCAGACAGGAACTGGTTGTCTTGTGCCAGTCCAAATTGGGAGAGGAGGATACACATCATTTAGGGCATATTTTTCTTATTACTTTTTGTGTTTCTTTTTTATTTATTTTTATTTTATTTTATTTTTTAACAGATGTAACTTGAAATTAAACTCAAGAGAGCTATTAAAGTTATTTTAGAGATGTTACCTCTTCTTTCCATTTGCTTCACTGAACCCTTAATGAAAACATACAGCTTTAATGATTTTGTTCTTGCTCAGGCAAAGTGCTTATGGATACTGCTGGAAGTTTTGCATGAGGGAAGCCTGCACAATCAGGTCAAAAGCTGTGAAGTTTGGTGGTGGTTTAGAGGGGTTAGAGACTCAGCAGGGTGACAATCTTTGATCTCTTACTCAATATGGAAGAGAATTTAGGTAGATTTCCTTCTAGTAACAGTCTCTTAATATCTATGGTCTTCCTTCGTAAGGCATTGGGTATTTTTGCTGAGACCCAACATTTTTTAAAAATGAAAATAGTTTTCCACATAGTCTATTGTAATCTCCATGGCCTGACAGAAGAATTTGGGATGGTTTTGCTTCACTGGCTTTACACAAAATAAATAAATAAATAAAAGATCATTGCAGCTTAAAATTAAAAATAGATTGCTTGGAGTCCTTCCCCTTGCTTCAGACCCAAGAGACAGCTTTATGAGTGTTTGTTTCTTTGCGTACTGTGGATGTTGTAGAGAAAACAGGTGGCCAGATACAGCTTGAAGGGAAGCTTTGTGGGTGTCTGGAGGGTGCATGGGACAGAATTCTCACCCTATTTTTGGAACTCATGTTTTTTCTAACATTGGCAGGGACCTTGGGAGGTCCCTAGTGCAACCTCCTGCCAGGCTGGGTCAGCAGAGTTCAGAGCAGGTTGCTCAAAGCCTTGTCCAAAGAGAGTGATTCCACATCTTCTCTGGGCAAACCTCTTCCAGTGCTTATTTGTCCTCACAGGGAAATTTCTTTCCCGTCATGTTCCCAGTGCAAACCCCTCCTGTTTCATTGCATTACCACTGTCTCCCATTCTTCTGCCTGGCACCTCCATAAGGGGTTCATCTGCCCTGTAACCTCCTTGTAGGTATGGGAAGGAGCCACAAGGTCTCCCCAATCCTGTCTCTTCTCCAGTCCAAACAAGCCTGGCTCCCTCAGTGTTTCCTCACAGGGCAGTGCTCCAGCCCCAGACATGTTGGTGGTTCTCCCAGGGCTGTGCTCTGTTTTCAGGAGGCTTCAAACTGGTCACAATATTCTGGCATAATTATTTATTACTTCAGATCACATTTTGAAGAATTTGTGAATTAAGTGTATTTTAAGAATTTAAAGGAGGAAAAGATTGACTTGAAAATATAGAGTTGGAAGCTGGGTTGTATGTAATTATTTCGTTTTGAACTCTAGATATAAAGCTGTTCAGGATCACTCATTTCTTTCACTGAAAAAATACTTCTCTACTGCAGCATAAAGCTACATAGACATTCATATTACTGCGCATACTCTGGTCTTGGGACAGATTGTGACTTAACTGTGGAAGAGCTGAGTCTCCCAGGCATAGCAATATGGAGCAATATAGGAATATTTGTTAAATAAACTTTGGTATTGTTCATTTTAAGATCTCTCTCTGCTATGTGATTAAGTTAGGATACTTACAGATCACATCCTATGGAGCCCTGTAAAGAATGGATAGGTTCAATTACTCCGTATTGCAAAAGCAGCAACGCTTTGGCTTTAATACAGCCAAAATGTAGAAGGTAAAATCTTTTACAGTCAGTGAACTCCTGTGGAACACAACACATGAAACTGAATTTTCAGTGAAGAGGGCTCCAGTTCTATAAAATAATGAGTTCAGGACAGTGTATAATGAATCATCTCAGCACTGTTCAAGTGCATTAATCTGGTTGCTGAGACTTCTGAATAACCTATCTAAAATACACCCCTCTCTAGCTATCCACACAGCTGAAGCTGTTGCCCAGACTCTCATCTGGTATTTCAATTATCGCCACATCATCTTCTTGGGCCTTGAATAATGTATTCTTTCTATGATGATGTCCATCAAACACACTACTGCTCAGATCATTTTCCCAGTTCCTCACTTTGACAAAGACTCCCCCTAGAAGGCGGCATGCAGTACACATTAATAACCTAATGTTGTGAGATGACACACACAATTCCATGCCTATAGTGAGTTCTTCTCTGCTGATTTCAATGGGACTACAGACAGACACAAAGGTCCTACAGAATCCATCACAGTACCTTTCCTTCCCCTGCTCTTTAACCTCTCAAGTCACCTCTTTTCCCTCTTACAATCAACATACTCTAGGCTCTGCAGACTCTAATTTGACTTCTGAGCTACTGACATCATTATTTCCAAAACCTTTAATGACTTTTTTCTTATTCCAATCTATTACCATTATTCTTCCTGATTTATCGACCATCATAGCTAGCTAGCTATGTGTTTGAATTTTTGTCCTGCACTAGCTCTGTGGTTCCTCTTGTTCTTCTCAGCCTTGTTTTCATGTTATCATTCCTTCAGAACCTCACCCAAAGATGATCATCTGGTGATCCTCGTCCACCTTCCAGATGCCCAACAGGGTTGAATAGTCTCTTCAAGATATTTATTTTTTCCTCCTTCAACCCTCTATCTCTGGGTAGTCTTCTACTGAAAACAAAAATTCGGATATCACCTCCATAGTGGTGACTAACTGAGCTGTACTTTTTCTGTCTCTTCCTACTGAAGCCATTATTTAGGTCTGTCTCAAATGATCATGCAGATATCAAAAATAAAGCTCTAAGAGACTTTTCTGGTACCTTTAAACATGACATCTGTGAACAACATTGCTGTCTCATTTGAAAGGTGTGGAGTATTATGGTCATCATCTCAGACTTACCTGTAGTTTTGACAACTAAGCTATAGCCAGTCTATACCCAGAAAGAAGATTCTTTCTATGCAGCCTATTTTAAAACATGGATTTTCCATCCATCATTATGTCAAAATTATCACCAAAATATTTATTGTTAAATATTTTTTTTTTCAACATTGTATTCTGTGAATTTAAATCTAATTTTAGCCTGCTGTCTAGAATTTTTTCTTGGACATTAACTTTGATTGTAATGCTCTTTTCCTTGCATACTTCCACTGATTCTTCCTCGTAAGAGGAAGCATTAGCTGCTTGACTTCTCTTCAAAAGCACTTCCTGCCTATCATATCTTGAGCAACAGTGAGAGTTTACCATTTTATCTCCATCTCCATTTGATCCAGGATGCAGGCCTCCATCACCCAAATTCTGGATCTTTCGAACAAGTACTTTCATACAGTCTCCTTAACAGCCCATCAAGTTTGTACAGAGTTCTTGAGAAGTATTAAAATTATATATACATGATAATTATATACTTGTAAATTCATCATCGTTTTGATTCCTACTGAAGTCTCAAAAATGCCACTAGTGCTGAGCTGCCTGCCCATTACAGACCAACAGTGTCTCACTGTCTGCAGATGCTCCCCGTCAGCTGTCTTGCCATAAATCACAGAATCACAGAATCACAGAATCATCTAGGTTGGAAGAGACCTCCAAGATCACCCAGTCCAACCTCTGACCTAACACTAACAAGCCTTCCACTAAACCACATCACTGAGCTCTACAGCTAAACCCGTCAGGGGCTGCCGGGATGCATTTCCTGTGGGAAGGCTGCCAGTCACATGTGAAAGCTCTGGATGCAGGACACGGTGGCCCAGGAAATGGCCCAGAAAAATGACTGGGTGCATTTCGGGAGGGACAAATAGATGTAGGCTGGAAAAATCGTGTCCCAAAGGGTGGATCATGTTAAGAAGTCTCAAGGAAGGAGTCATGCCCTCTGTTTACATGGCATGATAGGACGCTAGCCCATGGCAAGTGCTGCCAGGTTTTACAAGGGTTTCTGGGGGTTCTCTAGCTTGCCTGGCTCAAGATGTTGGTGTTGAAAGCCCCACCAGCTCCTGAACCACTGATTTCAGGCTTCCTCCAGAGTTGGCTCCCACCTGGGCTACTGCATGCAGGAAAAACTGAGCGCTGAGGCACTCCTAGGCTTGAAGGTACTTCGGTACTTAACCTGAAGATACTTTGCTCAGAGGTATTTCTTCTCCAGGTCTGGGAGACCTCCAAAGGCCAGGCTAGAGAAGGGTGACAGGCTGTTCTACCTTAAGAACTGTGGAGATGGCTGAGACCTGCTTCCCCTGAAAGCCTGTACTACACTTGGAGAGATCTCAGTCTTCATTGTCAGCAGGGAACCTGTCTATATACTTTAATGTACTTCTGACATATCCAGGTGTGGAGCTGTTTGGAGATCAGTTCCTGGAGGTCTCTCTGAGGTGTAATTAGCACCTCTGTTTGATTTCCGCCTCCTCTTGCAGTCTGGCATACCTCTGCCTTGTGTTGCATCTCAGGAGGATCTGTGGGGTGGTGCTATGCGTTCTATTTCTGCATCACAAAATGCTAACAACGCGCCCTAAGGATACTGTTAGTGCAAAAAGTCTCAGTCTCAGCCTGTGGCATGAAGCACATCACATGAAGCTAGGCTGGGTATGTGGACTACACAACCTGGTTGCCAGTAAATATCCTCCTCTAAAATAAATTATGGCCTCTGTTGCAACAAGTTGTATATGTATATATGTGTGTGTATATATATATCTGTCAGAAAGTTTCACTGTGTAAGTAGGCTGGAGAAAACAAAGACCACAAACCACATGTATACAAGCTTTATTTTTTGCACTCTTTCCCTCAGCATCCACTCCAAGTCCACTTGGAGACCACTGCGACTGAGCCAGAATGTGACCTTGACTGACCCAGTTCTGAGGTTTGTGTTAATCAGCGGAAAGGTCCCGTCCCTGCTGTGCTTAGGTTGTAACAGCACTGATGGGCATGAGGTGCCCTGTGTGGGTGCAAAGTGGGACCTCGTACACTGAACCCCCCAGCGACTGTTATGATAAATACGGATTTATCATCAGAAGCTATTATTCTGCACTGTGATATGACTTTTAAAAGCCTTCACATTTCATGCTAGCAGTTGCACAAGTATAGCACTGCTCCTGTGCCACAGGTAGGTGTAAAGCAGGACAGCCCATGGCTTACAGCACTGCCCAAGAATGTGGGAAGCCCAGGATCACATTTTGACTCTGCCACACACCTGCCTTTGGGTTTCAGGCAAGTAATTCAGCCTCTTTGTAACTCACTCTTCTACTGCTGAGTACCAATGCTTCTCTGCATTAGAGGAATATTATGCTGCTAAATGCAGTCTCAGGACAGTATGGCAAACACCATACAGCCAAACGTCATCTCTCTGTGGTCAGGTTGTCCAGGCCACAGATGAAAAGCCAGCGTGGGTCTAACGGGATTTATTAGCTCAGGCACACTGCCACGTGAATGCAGTTGCGCTGCTGCTCTGGAAAGAGTACATCTGCTTTTGTGAGCCCCTGGCTGGCTGCGTCCTGAGGCAGCTCAGGGATTTCAGCACCACGTTCCCAGAACCAGAAGTGTCGGGTGGAGGGGAAAAGAGACCCCCAGCACAGAGCCAGCCCAGGGTGTGCAGGAGCTGGCTTGGTGCTGGCCGTGCCAGGGCCTCGCTGCCTCCCCACCTTGTGCACCTGCTCCCCGTCACCCCACGTCCCGTGGGGTTCGTGGGGCAACCCCAACAGGTCCAGCTCCACAGCTGAGGAGCCGCGGGCTGTCGGTACCCGTGGTGCTTTGGGGGAGCAGAGAAATCAACGTGTCCCAAATGTGGGGTCAGTTCAGCCGATGCTATGAGGAGTTAAGAGACCCTCGTGGATCGGAGCTAAACGCATCTGGAACCTCCTGGGTACTTCGCGCTTCATCCTCGCTTGTCTGTTGGGTTCCTGCTTACCAGGGAAACAGAGTGCTTTGCCAAGTAGAGATATGGCTAGAAACCGCTAGAAATCACTCACAAAACTTATACTTCAGGACTTTAAGGGTGATTTTCCCGGGATAATGAAAGTGGCGCTTCAAAGAAGAGGCTTGGGAGGTTGTGAGATTGTAGGATAGTTGTAGGAACCCGGCAGAAAAGAAAAAAAAAAAAAAAAAGAAGGGAAAATAAACGTCTCAAGATCTTAAAACCAGGGATGAAAGAAGGAAACAGATTTAATTACCACACACTGCGGGAAGGAAAAAAGGGGGAAAAAGGGGGAGAGAAGCGAGCGGGACGAGGTTTCCCAAAGCAGCTCAGGGGAAGGACAGGGCGGCGTTGCGGGGAGCGGGAGCGAGCGGCGGGGCCGGGAGCAGCCGGCGGGGGGGCTCGGGCAGGGCTGGGCGGGCGCTGGGGGCCCCCGGGGCTGCGGAGGGCGGGGGCGCGGCGCCGGGCGGCGCTAGGGCCGGGCGGCGGAGCGGCGGGGCGGCATGGCTGGGAGCACAGCACCACCTACGTCCCGCGCATCCCCGCCGAGCCCGCACGGCCCCGCTGCCCGCGTCGCCGCGGCCGCCCCCCGGCATAAAAGGGGCGGCCGGGGGGGGGACGCGCACCGGCGGCCCGGTTTGCCGCCGAGAGGAGAGGATAAAGAGAGGAAGGTGGGGTGTTTTGTGTTGTAGATTTTTAAATTTTTTTATTTTATTTTTATTTTATTTTTTCTTTATTTTTGGAGGGGGGACACAGCGCTTGCATGTGGTCCGGAGCTGTCGCCCCGTCGGGGCTCCTCCGGCCCGACGGGGCGAGCTGGCGGCGGGGCCGCCGGGGGAAGGTAGGGGTGCAGGGGAGGTAGGGGAGTAGGGGATAGGGGAGGCGGCTTCGCCCCGCCGTGCCCGAGACCTGGGCGAGTGTGGGCGGGGTGCGCCCCCGCGCCGGGATAAATAGCGCCTTGCCTCGCCTGACAGCCCGGCCCCGGGGCGCACCGGGGAGCCGGGAGGGAGCGAGGGGAAAAAAAAAAAAAAAAAAAAAAAAGGAAAAAAGTTGGGGGGCTCTCTGGGACTCCGCTCCCGCCCGGACCTGGCTTTTTATTTGCTATTTATTATTATTATTATTTTTATTTTTTCCCCCACGGGGAGAAACAGAGGAGGGGGAGGACGAGGGAAGCCCCGAGCCCAGCTTTTCCCCGCTCTCTCCCCGCAGCGCAGGGGCGATGCTGGAAGCCGCCGGGAGGTCGCAGCGTGTGGGAAGGGGGGCGAGAGGCGAGTGAGCCCCCGCCGGGCCCCGCGGCAGCCGCCGAGCTCCGGCGCCCCCTCCCCGGCCGCCCGCAGCCCCGCACCGGCCCCCGCCGCCCCTCGCCGCCGGAGGAAGGGAGGGAGGGAGGCTGCCCAGCCCAGCGGCCCAGGATGCAGTTTCGCCTCTTCTCCTTTGCCCTGCTCATCCTCAACTGCATGGATTACGGCCACTGCCAAGCCAGCCGCTGGAGACGCAGCAAGAGAGGTGAGCGGGGGCTCCCGCCGGAGGCACCCCGGGCAGGTGAGCCCGGCCCCCGGGGGGCGGTGAAACTGGGGGGGAGACACCGTGCTGGGGACCCAGAGCCCCGGCGGGGACCGCCGCTGCCAGCGCCGTCGGTCTAGGTGCCCTTCCCGGGGGGGCAGCGAGCCCTCACCCCGAGCAGCGCCCCCAAGAAGCCGTCGGGGGTCTCCCCGGGGGGCTGCAGTGTCCCCGGTGTGCTCCCGGACACCGCTCAGGACGCCCCCCCCGGTCCCTCCTCGCGCACCCTGAGGGAACCCCGGGGGGAGCAGGGCTTAAGGGGGGGGTCGTGGTCGCGCAGGGGGCTCGGGCTGAGGGGGAGCCCCGGGAGGGGTCCTGAGCCCCCGGGGTGCGGGTCCCGGCGGCTCGGGCGAGATGCTGGAGCCGGGCTTGCCGGAGTTGAGCGGGCGGAGCGGTGAGATGTGCCAGTACAGCACCCATGTGGACAAAAAGGTTACTGCAGCTCTGCCCCAGCTGTCAGGGCTATCGGGGGCTCCCGTTTGATTTTTTTTATTTTTTTTTTTTTTGGGGGGTAGTGGTGGTTGAATTTCAGTGTAAAATGTTTTTATCATCTGCATGTTCCGAATTATTTTGTTGCCCCTTTTCCTGTGCTTTTCTGGGCCGTGTCTCCCCCCCGTTTCTAAAGTTAACTGGAAATCAGGTGGCTCCACTGCCAAGAAACTGGGATTTCTCGTCAAATTGTGCTAAAGCCTTCCTTGGAAGGGGAGGGAGCTGACATCTTCAATGTTAAGCCGGTACAAAACTTGCAAAAGGAAAATAGTTTGCACTTTCATGCATGCGTAAGCTTCGGAGTGGGTACAAATGCAATTGCAAAGCAATTTGGTTTTGATGGGTTTTCAACAGATGGTTTCCAGAATTTAATTTTTGTGTGTGTGGCTAAAACGATAGCAGTCCTTTAAAGTGACCAGGCTATCTGTGCTAACAAAGGGGATACTGTGTCTTTAATTAAATGTGGAACTACTTAGAGTGCTGGCTAGACAGCGGAGGGTGATAGTGGTATTTCTGCTTTACAACAGAGCTTAAGGATTGCATTGTGGGAGTACTGAAATGAATAGACATCTAACTTGAGTTGTGTGAATTGTCCTCCTGCAAAAACTTAAGCTGGTTTTAATTGATCTCATGTTCACTGATTGATCTTAGACCAATTGTTGTGCTTGTTGAACAACTGGCTTTTCCAAAGGAGATTGATTAGGTTTTAGTTTAGTTATTGGATAAATAACATCGGTATTGACAGTTGACTTACTGGCACTGTTTTGTGCTGTCACCTTAGGGTTTTGCTTCGTGCTTTGAAGAATGCAGTCTTTTCCAGTTAATAAGCCTAAAGAAGTAAGCACAGCCAGTTTTAAGTACTGAAAGCAAAATCTAAGAATGTATTCAAAACTGTAATAGACATTTGCCATGACACATGCAGTCTGAAGTAATGCTTTCGTACAGGACTCAAAATTCCAATAATTTCACAATTTTTCCATATCCCATCTGCAAATAATCAGGCATTCACTGTGGGGTACTGGCAGTTAAAATTTCTCTGGCATTCTGTTTTGTCTGTTACATGATCTCAGATGCTCCATAATATCATTTTCTTAATGAAATAAAATTTTTGGCATAGATTGAGTCTCCTGTGCGGTAGAAATCGATTGCATTCAGTCTGGAATCATGGCAAATATCATGTGTAGCTGACTTTTTTTTTCTTTTTTGAAAAGTAGCTAAATTGCGTACCATAAACTTTAAGTATATATATGCCTGTGTTGGTGTGTCTGTGGAATACTCTAGTAAACAAGAATTTAGTAAATCTGAGTGGACGTTTCCAGACCTCTGTATACCCTTCTGCTTTCAACCCTTTCCCAAACCAAGGCATGCAACACTGCAGTAAAGGGGAACAAAAAAATCTGTGCTTAGAATGTGGATCCTACCTGGCATTGACTTTTGCTTTGTTAGTCAATGCCACGATCTTAAAAGTTACTCTTTAAATGCATCACGATCAACAGATTCTGCTAGCTCCACTGCTTGACTTAGTTACTTCTGCAGCTCATTTAAAATACTGCTTTGCCTCGTGCACTCAGACCAGAGCCCGTACTTCCCTCAAATCACTCTAGCAAGTTCTCCCTTTGGAAGTCTCCATCCTAAGAAGGTGATTACTGTCGCTTGCCTTTCTTTTAGAAGCTATTCTAAAATATACTTAAGGGTTTTACAGCATAAAGGTCAGTAGTCCAATTTCACAGCTAGCTTATTTAATATCAGAGCACCTCCTTTCCCTTTCTTGTTTAATTGTATAACTTGATTTCTCACTTCTTTTAGATACCTATTCACTTGCTCACTTCAATGAAAAATTTAATCTCTTCTTTGGATTTCTCCTTCTCTTTAGCAATCAGTATAAGATGAACAACTTCATATCTGAGCACTTCACTGAATATCATGTATGAGAGACCAAGCATGATTTTCCTCCTCTTTGAGAAGTGAGGAGAACGACTTTCCCAAACGTGAGATCCAAATGGTAGTATGTAGAAATGAAAACTATCAGCCTGGTTTACCAGGAGGAGCAATGGGTTTCTGCAAAAGCATCAGCTGAAAAGAATATAGATTTCATTGTAAACAACCACCAAAAATTAGTTGCTAAAAGAATTCTCTGACAAATAAACAAACAAAAAGTCAATGTAATAGCAGTGCCGGCATTGACACGAAGACTTTGTATTACAGAGAGACTTTCTGGAGTTGATGAGACCACTGCTGGAATAGCAAGGAGATATGAAGGGGACACATTCACATGGGGATATTGGAATTTTTTTGCAGATCTTGGATATAAGTAAAGCTGTGAGTGTAGGAATTTTGTCTCTCTATTTAGTTCATAAGAGTTCATATTCAAGGAGTGTGATAGAGGTTACCATAAATACTCATCCTCTGGATGCTCTCACACTGTGTTGGGTATACATGAAGAAAGGGAATACATCTGTGGCAATGTGTGAATGGTAAATAACAATTGTGATGGCAAAATATCTGCAGGCAGAAATAGGAAAGCCTGGGAAGGGAAGCTTCCTCAAGTGTCAGTGGCTCAATATAGCTCTTTCTAGGGTGCTCATAGGATTACATGCATATGTGGAGGAATATAGTTGCTGGAATCAAAATTATGCGGATTAAATCTGTATCACAACAATGTAAGATGGATATCTTGACCACACAGCAGTAATTAATCTGTTACATGGATTTTCAGCTAGAGGAAAGCTTATTTAGATATAGGGGATGTAGCTTTCCTAATAATATGCTTACCTGAGAAGCAGGTAATCTCGGAGCCCTTCTCAGCTATGTGGGAAAGATTGAGGATTTGATTATCAGGAAAAAAGAACCTGTGCTGGAAAAACTTGATTAAGGTAAATACTACATCTACTTTTACAAGAATTTTACTAACTCCAAAGAGCAATGTACTACCTTAAACAACAAAAAATCATACAATAAAGAACATCTTTTAATTGTCCAACAGTATCCAAACATCTTATCTGATCTAACCTCTTCCCTTTGAAGTTGAAACGTGCTACATTTGGAGGACATTGAATTTTTTGTCTGTAGGTCAAGGATTAAAATCCTACTATGAAGCTGTACTTTGAACTGTTTTCCTCAGGTTGTACATTAAATACTCGTAACAATTTGTAAAAGACATGTTAACACTTTCTGGAGAGATTCCCCAGGTACCTGTGAGCATTACTAAAGCTCTAGAGGGTAGTTTCTACCCCTTACTACTTAGGATATTTAGTTAAGAAACATTTATGTACACATCCTACTACTACGCCAGTAAGAATATGCTTACACCGAAACTGTTGAAAAGTCAAGCTGTAAAATTTTCGGCTGTGTATTCTCTCTTGTCTTGTAAGTCTGAGGAAGCTTCTTGAACTTCAGCAAAAGCGAGAACTTCTGTGTAAATGAAGGAATAATGAACTAGCTAACAATGCACCGTGCTGAAGTGGATTGTGCAGATTTGCAGAAGGGATGCTCAAAATGCCAAGAGTGGGATTCAGCTTGAAAGTGGACACCTAAGTTCAGGTGCTTGATCCAGTTGCCTGAAGTAGAATCCTAGTGCCGTCTGTGATATTTAAGATGCCCTTTTGGGCCTGGCAAGTTTGACAGATGATGTACGTGACCTTCTGGAGCAACAACTGGAGACCAGGCAGGATAGCTGTGGAGCAGGTCACATGCATCTAACACCCTGAGGTGTCTTGAGGATTTTTATGGTGGGTGCTGAAAATGGGGAGCACATAGCATAATACTGATTTATGTATAATTTTCCTTTTCTGTATGCATCCTTTTGGCTTCTATTACAGGTCACTTGGAGTGAGGATATTGGGCTAGATGGGTGTCTGGTCAGACATAATAAGTGTATGCTTTTATTCTTTTGTATTAAAACCTGTAGGAAGATTTTCAAAGTGCTCGTCAGTGTGATGAAGGACATATTTATCTGCTTGATAGACTTGGTTTGACTGCGTGGCTTCCAATTTTTGGGAGCATGTTTCCTATGGCTTAACTGAAACCTGTTGCTAGAGCAGGTCAAAATGCATGACAAATACCAAAAGTGAGGGTGTTTAATAATTAGGGAAACTAAGGTGATAAAAATAATAATACTGTTTCCCACTTAAATGTATCAGCTACAGTATACAGGGCTGTGTAATTAATATGATAAAGCATACTAGCATGGAGCTGTTTTATATAAGTTGCTTTCATTGAATGACATGATGTTATTTTAAAAACAGAATGTGGAAGAGGTGTTCAGTATCAAAACTGAAGGCATAAAGAAAGAGAATGGTCTTTAAACATTTTGTTTGTTTGTTTTGTTTCATTTTCTTTCTCTTCCTACTTCTGCCAAAAGTCTGAATATCCCATGGAGGTCTGCATTTCATTTCTGCTCATCTAGGTATTTTTCTTTTTTCAAAACCAAAAAAAAAAAACCACCCCCCCCCCCCCCCCCAAAAAAAAACCCCTTAGCTATGTAAGTTGATTTGTTTTCATAGATTAGAGGGCACTGTCTAGTCAAACCTGCAGATCATCACAGGTTGCGTATTTTTCCCAGTGGACTGTACATCAAAGTCAGAAACTTATAGGTGAGTCATAACATCCCTTTCCAAAAATGCATCCTTTATTATAAACTGTGGGGGTGGAATTCACATGACTACACATTATTATCTGCAACAGGAATGTCTACGTTTCCGTTTAGAACTGATGGAGTGTTAGTCAGTGGGGCCTATGGAGCTTTTAGTACAATTTAGTTCACCCTATGGTAGATGTCTGCCTTTGATCAGATAAAGCATACCTCAAACTCAATAAAATTTAAATAATATGACCATTTTCCCCTATCTGTAATTGAAGTGTAATTCAGATATGTATTATTGGCCTCTGAGGGAAGCTGAAATCAACACCGAATGAGAGGAGATGCACCACATCCAACCTTCTGACCTTTGTTATTAAAATTACATGTTGGTGCAGCTCTGTTAAAGTTAACAGATATAGTTCCTGAAGAATTTATTTTGTATTAGATATCTATTTGATTTTTAGATATATAATACTAAATTAAATCACTTTTTTCCTCACATATGCCCTCTCTTTTAACCTCAAAGATTTGTTCAAGCACAGTTGGAGAACCTTCTGGTATTTGTCTAGACTCCAAGTATTTGCTAATCCTTTTCTTAGTGAAAAGCATGACTTCATATATGTTGGCTATTGATAATGCACAAGTGTAACAGCTTGATCCTTTCATCACGGGCTGCTTTAGACACCAAAATTAGGTGCTGCCATGCTGTGTATACTCATTGTCTGTGTAGTGTTTGTTTAGCAGATGCAATACTTTGGAAAGCATTATTTGGGTACTGCAAAGTCACTTTATGCATGTGCAGTGAATCTATTGCTTTCTGGGCAGTGGTGTTGGTTTTAAAGCCTGTTAAATGTCCTCCCAAAGAATTGTAGGTGTAGTGTGTGGAAAAGGGGTTGTGAAGGGAATCCAACTATAATAAATTTGGATGCTGACCAATGCACCTTACTAAGTGATGTGTCAAGTGGATCCTGCTTCTGAGCACCATCGGACAGATGTGGAGTTTGGGTTGTACAGCTACTGCTCCTGTCTACACAATGGCTTTGTCCGGGCAGCTCCATGCATTAAGACCATTTTTTGACCAGGGTTTATTTTTTTTAACCTATTAAACTTCATATATCTGTGGGCAGTAAGATAACTTGTGGGCCTGAATTGAGAAAAGTGATGCAGCTATGTTTCTCTGATTCAGCTGTCGCATGGTTTAAAATGAGGTGAACAATCCTGTCCATTTTCACTAACACTTCTCCAAAACTCTGAGGAGAAGTGAAGTTGAAACAGATCAGGGTGGTGGCCTCTCCTGTGTGTGCTCCCCAAAAGGCAGATAACGGTGCAGCTGGGTGTCAAACACAAGAGAGGCAAGAGCGAGAGTCTGATAGACAGAGAATTTAATGCCACCTTTCCAATATAGTTTCTTCATGGAGATGGGGAAGGGGGAATTACAAGAAATTGATGTTTGTATATCTTGTATGTCAAAAGTACTTAGTTGAAATGAAGGTTGATATTCTGAGCAGGGGGTGGAGGCAACCACTGTAACTCATCATGTGAGGGAGTATCACAGTACTTCTTACTGTAGATTTTCTGACATCTTGTGCAACTAGAAGGATTTGGGAACTTAATTGTATGTCTTTAATTTTGGATTGCCCCATCTCAGCACCTTGATTTCAAAGACATGCACACCTCTGAGCTTCACCTATCAAACTGTGGTCCATGAAGCAGATGTTAGCATTTTATGTACATGTATACATCATCCTTATATTAGTACTTAAATACTCTTGAAGACAATGCTAGAATGAATCTATGTGGCTTTGTGCTACTTTATTTTGGTGGAATTCCTTGTTGTTTAAATGACAAGTTGTCACTTCACATTTCATTTTGTGCAGTAGCATGGGAAAGATATTGGTGATTAAATTTCCTGGCCTTTCCTCTTGAACTTGAGTGTACAAACTGTAAGGAGTGAAAGAATGTAAAGAAAGGAATAAAATAGTAGTATGGGCAAAAAAGTGATTTTTCTTAAGATATCTTAAGTACCCTGATTATGTAATCACAAAGAAAAGGGAGGTTTTTAAGATTCCATTTGTCAAGACGTGGTGAACAGTACAAAAATGTTCATGATTTCTACTTCACTATAACAGGAGAAGCTTGTGAAACATCTTTTGATAGCATGCAGCTTGGTATCCAGTAATTAAGCATGGCATCCATTAATTAATCAGTTACGTATTTCTTTTTGAAATACTGATTTCAGTAGAGCCAAGTACTTGATGTATCTGTGAAACTTTGTCCTTTTATAAGCAAATGGAATTTAAGCTATCCACTCCTGTTGTTGTTGTTGTTTTGTTTTTCTGGGATGGTGTTTGTCTGGTAAGGAAAGTGTGATTAATTACAGCCAATATTTAGAACAGGCATGCAATTACGTAATTACATTTAAGAATAAACGCTGTTAATAAAAACACTATTTGAAGAGGGCACCAGCAAATATCATGTATGGTTAATATAGATTCAAAGTGCTCTAAAAGTCTGTCTAGTAAAATTTTACTGTGTTTAAATAATATTTTTTGCTCTCTAGGGTTTTTAAAATGTAAACTTAAAAATAATCCAGAGTTTCACTGTTACTAGTCTCAAATTTACCTTGCAGAAACTTTTATTTTTTTGGCGAAACATCAAGATTTTCTTCACCTTGAGGAAAAACAGACACAAACATAGATGTAGTGAGACAGAGTAAGAGACCTAAAAGATAAATAGTTTGGGGAATGTAAGCTTCTAGGTGTCATCTAAAATGTATTTATTTTGTTTAAATCACTGAGAGGTTGCTACTAACTCCCAAGTAGGCTGCAGCAATGAATACCTATACCTGTGTGTATACTGGGAAAAACTTGTACAGATATACACTGCAGAGGGACAACAGCTTTTGTGATAGAGAATTGCAGTGGTGCAACAAAGTATAAACTTCCTGATCCAGATAATTTTATTTTTTTTTTCCTGAGTTGAAATGCTGGCTCAAATATGTTACAGACAAGTATATACTCTGCACTAATGCATGGTCTCTTCAGCCGTATGGTTGCCACCTTTGAAATACCAAAAAAAAAAAACAAACCCAAACCAGCCACATCAGACAAATGGCTGTTGTGCATGCACAGATTAATCTGCACATGTATAGCAGTGCTGACAACAGCCAGCGTGTCCGTTCTGAAATTTGCTGGGCAGGCTGGAAACCACTGAAACAGCAACTATGCTTAGCAAAGATAGGCATTACCGACCTGCTCATTTCTTTTTTCAATTGCTGCAAAATTTTTGATAGATATGTTTTTATTATAAACCCTCTGACTTTCCTGTTGAATCTATTGGCAGTCATGTAGCTAACACTCTTTTGAATGGGAATTAAAGTTTAATCATCTTTCACATTATCTATAATGAGATAGCATTTAAGGATCCCAGCTACGGTGGGGCTGTGTAGTGCTAGCATTACTTAGACAACAGCCAAGAAAGAAACCCTGAACTGAAGTCACCAGAGGAGAATCTGGGCTGGATTTTCCCCCACTAGCAGAAGTGTTCTTTGGCCTTTCATGACAGCTAGTTCAGATCTGGTCTATGTCTCATTTTACGCAGTGCATGCTAATAAATGATGGGCATGGACGCAGTTTTGACTCCGCAAAAGTAACTGTAACTCAGCAGGAGCACTATAATGCCTCCAAGATGCCTTAGGTTGTGCTTACAACATGAGACAGCAGCTTCTTGTTTCAGTTTGTTTAAAGTTATTGCCTGTTATTGCAAAATAATTAAAAATGGCCTCTGTGTTGGGATGCTTCACTCTTGCAAGAGATGTAAAAGCAAATAACGTTTCATGGGGTGTTGGATTATTTATCTAGCCTCATGGAATTACATGTTCTAATACCTTCATCAGGAGCATTCTTGGGAGGTGGTTTCACCTCTAAATTTGGCCTTCTGTCTTCTCCAAAACAGTCAGTCTTTTCTCCCCTACTTTGCTGAACTGCCACTTGTGAGGAAAGTTAACGTGAGGAGGGATGGCACCTTTTGTAGTAAGGTGATTGTGTGTCTGCGCTCTGGTCATCTGCTCCTGGGGCAACAGCTGATGGTGGGAGAGACCTTCATGTTAGATAGGCTCCTGGGCCATCCAAGTGTACATGGCCTAGATGCTTGTCTCTCGTGGTGGCTTTAAGATGTTCAGCAAGTACTGATTGCAAATGGACAGGTCATGTGGAGCATGCCTGGGTTGTATGCCTGGTGTGGTACAGCACGGGGAAGCCTGCCATGCTGGTACGTGGGTACATGTCGGATCCCAGAGGCATTGCTTTCATTGTCAGTCTGTCCACGTGAAAAAATTTTGGTTAACACATGTATGCATCAAAGACAGTGGCAACAAAATAAATTTCTGTTTTATGCAAATGCAAAGCAGTGTTTCGGTATGAAAAAATTAATGTTATGGCAGTATGGGAGTTAGTAATTTAAATGTACTTTTAATTTAAAGGTGCTTCTGAAGAGGTGTTTGGGTTCCAGCTGTATTTCTCACAGCAGCAGTGCTGTATGCAGGACTGCAGTAACTTCACTGATGCTGACGTGATGTGACAGTGGTCACGGTTTCTTTTTTAAGCTAATAAAACCACAGAATAACTGCTCATCGTAACTCTTATTCAGTCTCAGATATTGCTGGACTTCACTGTTGGCCTTCAAATTTTGTTTGAGGAATTACATTTTAGGAAATATTTGCAATTGGAAAGTTGCAAAGTAAAACGAGAAAAATTACAAACACTTTTGTAGTGTTGAAAGTAGCCATTTTTTTTCTAAATGGTTACCTATAGTGTTTTCTATACTTATTCAAGTTTACTGTGTTCATTTTGTGTTTTCTACAACAATTGTTATTCTAAAAAAAAAATAAAATATTAACTGCTTCAATGCAATTTTTGTGTTGTGAAACTGAGAAGAATCATGCAAAAGCTTTACATAAACATAACCTGTAGGCTACATAAAATCTTTACATAAACATAACCTAGTGTTACATGGTGTGCACGTCTACTGCTGTAAAGATTTGTAGTACTAAAATATATACAACTCCAAAGGGTCTCTCACTACAGGAGAGACATGGACATAGTGGAGAAAGTTCAACACAGAGCCACAAAGATGATCACATAACCACAGAATATCCTGAGTTGGAAGGGACCCACAAGGATCACCAAGTCCAACTCCTGGTTCCACACAGAAACACCCCAAAATCAGCCTATGTGTCCAAGAGCATTGTCCAAACACTTCTTGAACTTCAGCGGGCTCGCTGCTGTCACCACTGTGGGCTGTGGGGTCTTCTCCTTGGAGACCTTCAGAAGCTGCCTGGATGTGGTGCTGGGCACCCTGCTCTGGGTGTCCCTGCTTGGGCTCGGGTGGCACCAGGTGGCCTCCAGAGGGCCTGGCCAGCCTCAGCCTTCCTGGGATTCTGGGAAGGGTAGTTTGGTTTGGTAATGTCTTAGGTACCTAGCTTGTCCCTTTTCGGGGACAAGAAGGAGAGAAGAAACATGGAGAGCCTGTGCCCTTTAGGAATCCCTGAGATACATGCACTAAATCCTGTGCAGTAATAACCCTAAATGTGTTAAGAGTACCGAGCAACCTAGAGGAACTTCCTCATATTCAGTGGTGACACAGGAGTTCCTAGTTCTGTCATTTCTTCCCTCAGCAAGACTCCTCGGCCAGCAGAAGTCTTTAAATAGTACCTGTTCCATCTCTGACTTCCCTTCTCTTACCTATGTTAAAAGAAGAAAAACAAACAAACAAACAAAAAAAACCAAACTGCTATTGGTGCACAGGGGAAGTGAAATGTAGGAGGCAAAATAAAAAAGAAGATGAAAACCTTGCTTTACCTAGGTAATTTGGATCATTTAAAGCTACCAAGTAACATAAAAATCAGGTTTTCCATCACGTTAATTTTACATCATGGGAGTTCCTTGTTACCCATTTTTTTCTTTTCAGATGAATATTTTTCCAAATACCAGAGAGTGGCTTGCGAGTGAAATAATTAGGATACTAGAACTAACTCTGCTCTCACACATTTTCTTATAAGTCTGTGGATAATGCCAAACTGACTCTGGTGTAGTGAACACTACTGAAGTGGTGCTTGCTCTGGTGAATATTGCACTCCCGTACGATAGTACTGTCAGATCCTACAGAAAGACTGAAAGTCAGGCATTTCTCTTATTTTAGAGCTGTAGTTCACTTTTCTAATGCTCTATCTGAGAACTCAAACTCTTTTTCATTCCTTTTTGTTCTTTCCATCAGCCTCCTGGAAAAAGTCTTGCTGTTTCCAACTTTTAGTTTTTGTAACATTAGCAGTGGCATAAATACATGTAGAGTTTTTCAGCTTTTGGAAAAGGGTTGAAATGTGACTCTATTAAACCCGAATCTGAAGACAGACTTGGTTTCGTATTGTTTTCTCTTAATAGCTTTCCAAGCAGCCGCTAAGTGAAACTACTGCATATTGAGCCTGGTGTAATATGAGGCTCATTGGGTAAAATAACATTAGTCTGTGCTACTTAAACACACTCTGGAAGGCTTAAGGAGGAGAGGAAGGAAAATATTTGAAGAGATCAACTGGGATGTGGTCGAATACAAGTAATGTCACCTGAGAAGGATTAGAATTTGCCAAGGCTTGACCTGAACGAAGACCTCCATTTAGGGCTTGTGTTCCTACCAGATGAGCTGCAGTAGTTTTTCCATGCATGGCTTTCTACCAGCAATCATATAGTGAAAAAGCCCAGTGATTTACTTGGCTTCTGTGTCTTAGTGGCAGAAAACTTAAAAAAAAAAAAAAAAAAAAAAAAAAGAATCCCAGTTTAACATTCCTTCTCCTTATTAGTGGCAGCTGGCTTTTTCTAATTACTAAAGTCTTAACATTTTTTCATCTGCATTCTGTTGCTTTTATCCCCATTGGGAGCTCACTGTAAGCACTCTAGCTGATAAACAGCTACACATCATTCATATCCGTAGATGGAGAGAGCTGCAAAAAAAAAAAAAGTGTATCGCACCTCAAAATCCAACAGAAGACTCAGTGGAGTGGTTTGTCGCACAGGGGTATTTTTATCTATTATGATCTGTTTTTTTGGTAATGAGGGGTCAGCCAACTCAGTAGCCTCATACTCTTAATAACACGCCTGCTATGATGATCTCCTTAAAATCACTTTTTATTCTGTTTTGTGTTTTGGAGGTGCTTACAACACTTTCCCATGCACCTCTCTGAAGTGAGGAGTATCTCTTAGAGGTGTAATACCAAGTTCTGTGGTTATAAAGGCCTGAGTTCCTCTATAAGGTAAAAGACAGGTAAAAGGAGGACTGGAGATGCTTAGTGCCTCTGAAAAAGCAAATCACAATGAACAGGAAGAGGGCTAGAAGAAAACAAAATGGTAGCTCCCACATCATGTGACGAGATGGATGTTCACCACCACAGGCCATTATAGACATTCCTGCCAAGTCTTGGAGATCTGGCCATTGCAGGGTAACATGGGAAATCCTTTTATATGGAAATCAAAACAATTTACGCTTATAAAAATTATAGATCTTCACAGGAACTATTTTATCTTATGCTTTTAGGTTTAGAGTCGAGTATGACAGGTCAGGAGTAAGGATATGCATTTGCCTTTACCAACAAGAAGTTTCTTACACCTCTCTCTGAACCATTATTCACTGCTGCTGGAGCGAGTAGTGCTTTTGCTCAGTATATCAATTTCCATGTAAAATTTTAATTACAAAGTTCCTCTTTTCATAGAAAAGCAAGATACATCAAATGGTATTTGATTCTAGATTTTTGTGAGGTTCAGCATAATATGTGCCTTTCAGGACTTGATTTTTCTTAAAAAATACCTTAAGTCACAGTTAAGCCTAGCAGAAATGTAATGAGAAAAGGCACACGGTGAAATGCAGTGCTGTGGAGGAATAACATGTCTCTCAAGAGGCTTGTATTGGAATGATTTAATGTCAGAACCATTTAGTATTATCCTCCTTTCTCATTTATGTCTCTCACTGCTAACTTCTGAAACTTTGGCTAAGCATTACCCGTTTTGTTTAGCCACAAACATCGTTGACTTGTTTTTCATCATTGCTTATTACTGTGTTAATTAATTTCTTGATTTTTGTCATTCATGCTTAGTTTGTAACAGAAACAGTATCTGCTCTTTCCATGTAGTAACCGTGTAAAGATCTCCATGATATTCTACTTTATGGAATAATTTCACTGTTTTGTTTATGTATGTTTAGCCAAGGAGAAATCTGATTAGCTGAATGTTTGATAGTATTCAAATACATCCTTGAGCTTTGCATTTTGTGTTTGATGTTCCATTTTATAGCTTTACTTAAATGCTCTGCAGGGATTGTGGTTTAGTGGTGAGAGCATGAAATTCGAATCCAAGGTGCCTGGTTCTCTTACCAACAGAGCTGGTCAGTATGTCTTAAACGTCAGATTCTTCTATCCCACCACCCCCATAATGGAATTTTTTTCATGCATGTCTGCAAAGAGTTTTTTTTCTCCTCTCTCTTCCCTTTTTCCCCTATGTAAATAAATGTGGAGCATTCACAGCCTAAACAGGAACTGCAAGTCTTTGTTTTGTTTCTGTGCCTCAGTTGCTCTGTTGCATAGGGTAGTGTTTTATCACACCGCATTTTAAATTGTATCAGTGATTTGCATTACTAAGAGGTCCTAGAGTGTTAATCTCTAGGCATGTATACAGTTATTATGAAGGATAATAAGCACATAAATGAGTTTCCTGCCTCCTCAGGTTCACTGACTGAGCAAACATCTGCATGTAGAACATTGCATCCATGCCAATGATCTAAGAGATTTAGAAAGGGTTTGTTCTGGCTGATGTGAAGTCTTCTGCATTCTCATGAAAAGATGTGTCCAGAAGTGTTTAAATGTGTTTTTATCCTGACACATTTTACTAATTTTTCAGATGCAAAGGATGGAACTCTTCATATGCAAGTAGTTATTTGCAGTAGACTGACTTAATTGCAGTGTGAACAATTTATATATGCATAAAACTGGAATTACGTCTTATTTCATATCTAAATAAGATAATTATGTTATTAAGATTTTGAAATGACAAAAGACTTGAGACACCTCAGACTTCAGCCATGAAGATATTATCAAAGAGACCTGCATTTAGAGATACTTAGCTGAACACCTTACTGATTTTTACTGTAACTTATCTGAAAACGGAAACAGTTTTAAAAGCTTAAGGCATTCTCAAAATTAAGAAATGTGTATTTCTTACATTAAGAATAGAAAATGTATATAGTGTATTTGTCTTTACCTCCTCAGAGCTGCCAGTGTCTTTCCTTTAATTCTTGAGTCCCTTATTATTCACATTAGAAACTTCATCTATGTAATGTGAACCAAGTAGCTTTCAGCTTTTTATAAACATCTTACTTGCCTGTTTTTAAGACTGTATTTGCATTTCCACAGAATTACAAAAAAAAAAAAGAGTAGCCCCTTGCCAAACAGTAATTTCAGTTTCTGCTTTAAATGTCATGAATGCTAAGCATGCAGAGTACACAGGTAAACTTAATACATTTTTATTTTTTCTCTTTTTTAATGAGGAAATTCAGATTTGGATTAATTAAAAAAAAAAAAAAGCTTCTGTGCCCATAAAGTGACAATCTTCCTGGATGAGACCCATCTTGCTGTGATTTGAGTGGATATGAAATACAGAAGCTACTTTTTTTTTTTTTTTAATGCTACTTCTGCAAGATGAGGAGATAAAGCTATATATATCTAAACAGCAAATTAACTACATCTGTTCCAGTTCAAGATTTCAAAGTCTGGTCCATCATCTTTGTTTGATATCTCAAACTCTGATACCTTGGTTTGACAACAGGGAGAATGACAGAAGATTTGGAGGATGTTTTGAATGTGCTAAGTACAAGCAGGATGTAAAGCACAGTGCTGTTGGGATCAAATTAAAGTGAGATCCTGCAGTAAGCTGTGTATTTTTGTAGTGTGGGAATAGTGAGAGTTTGAGATGTCTTCTTCCATACATCTTTCTAAAACTTGGATACGTTCATATATGGTAATGTATATATATTTCCAGAGTTATAACTTTCAAATCTGGGGTTTCTCCACTGTGATTAATGACACCTATTCTGCTCTCTTACCTTCCTCCTTTTTAAATAGATGGCTTTTCTACTCCTCCTCTCAGCATCTTTGGCATAATTTTTATCATTTATTCTTCTTTCATGAACCATCACACAGTTGTTCATGGAGAAAGCTTCCAAAGAACATATTGTATAAAAAACACTAAAAGCAGAAAATAAATAAAAAGAATATAGAATACTAAGGATCAGACCTTCCAAGTTATAAACATCAGAACAAAATAGCAGAATATAGGTAGGAACAGAACTAGATAATATAGTTGAATTTACTTCTTTTAGGAGATGTGCAGAGTCTACATGATGGTTAAAACATGGCCCTTGGACTTTAAAGCAGGGTAGTTTCATTTGTTTAAACTGGTCAGTAGGTTCTTCAAGGCAAAGACATAGGAAGAATTCTGACCCTGCTAAAGCTGTGGCACATCCTCCATTGACCTTGGTGGAATGAGAATATCACCACTAGTTCACTTGTGATGTGACTGTTGGTTAAGATATGTCTGTGAACAAACTTTACTTAGGCAGTGATTTGCATGGTTTCTACTATGACTGTTCCTTTGCTTGTTTGCACAGTACTTTCCATATCTTGTGTAGATTATGATGAGTCTTTAGGTATCTCAGAAGTAGCTGAGGTGAACTAGAAGACAAGTTGTTTTCAGTACTGAGCCAAACTCGTTCCTAATGCTCAATGAAAATAAGAGAATAGGATTTCCTTCAGGTTTCTGAATTTTATTTACTCAGCATAGTTTTAGCATGTAAAATATTATGGGCATGAATGAGATTTAGTAAAACTCTCTTTTGTTAGCATTGTTTCAGATTTGACAATAAACAAGTTGTGCCCTGTCCAGCCTCTCAGGAGATAGCTGCTTCTTATTTTATTAGAACAATTTGGCTCCTGACGTGAACTGTAGGGCCATTAATCCTGTCATATAGTGAACAGGATTGGAAAAATACAGGATGTAAATATGTTCTTCATTATGCATTTTAATACCAACCAGATATATAGAGCGCATTCTAGAACATGGTAGTCAGAGTGTACTAAGCAACTAGCAAATTGTTGACAAGGCTCATCTGCTATTGGTTTATTTTGGGGTTAGGAGCAAAAAGTATTAAGAAATCTCAACCGTTTCACATTATGTCTTGATGCCTATCACATCTTGCTGGACATAGCTTAAATAGATAGGACCAGTGGCTTTATTGCCTTCAGCTAAATATTCATTGAATGCAGAATCGAGGCAACGTAAAGAATGTGAAGAGTTCTCCAGTAAGTCTTACAAAAGAAAAAGATTCCTCAGTAATGAGAATAGCTACGTTTGACAGAGGGAATAATTAATATACATATAAATTCCACTCAAAGAAACAGTAAATCCAAGCTCCTCTATTTTACTGTGATCTTCTAATATTGGACTAGTTATTCTTCCCAAGTTTAACATGAGAATTTCTCACTTCATTTAAGAAGTAGGAGAGAATAAATTCCTATTGATCCCATAGCATCCGATACATGAGTCTTAGAGTCATGATCGTAATGGTCTCAACAGCCTTACGTTAAGTCAATTAGTAAGTGTTATTCAGTTGGAAAATGGACTGCAGCAACCTCTACAATGAACTGGTTATAGAAATGTGCTACAAGAAATGTGGTCTTTAAAATATCACTTGGCTTTTTAATTTAGATTTGAAAAAAAAATGGGTTAACAACCTGAGATATTGGTACCTTACATATACTGTTTTAATTGTGTGTTTGAGATCAATTAATATCAATTGACATGAAGTCCCACGTAAAGTGTTTTCAGTTCATACTTCCTCCAAATATTGGTTGGGTTCCAAACTGGAAAGTATATGCTAGCTAATGGCCTGTATACTTTTAATCTGTAGCTCATCTGTGAGAAGCGTGCATGTGGAAAGGAAGCTTGAAGGCCTTTGAACACAGTTTTCATTTTTCCATACAATGTTTTCCTCTTGGATTGGCAGTAACACTGTCAAGGTGCTAGACTTCTGCTTTAAATTGGTGAAGGGCAAAATATTGATCAAGGGCCTTTATTATAGGTGACATTTCAAAAGTTGTACTGCAGAGTTTCATTTTGTTTATACTGAAAGCTCTCTTTTTTAATAAAGCTTCCCTTTCTGTCATATGGAGTTTGTCCTTAAGATCTTTCAGTATATTGGCTTCCAGGATAGAGATGGTATTTTGGGAAGATGACAAATGATCCAGTGGATTTGGTGGAGGAAAATAGGGATGTTTTCCAGCGTGTGTGTGGGGAGGCTAGGCAGAGAAATAGTGGTGCGGGGGGTAACGACACACTAAAACGAAACTTTTTCATAAGAAGCGATCAACTTTCATTGAAAGCAATATTAGGTGAAAGGAAAAATAATTGCCAAATGAGACATCAGTGTAGAAGCTTACAAGCAGTCACAAAAAAACAACATCTAATTAATTGATAAGCGATTTTGGGGTGCAGCTTTTATTAGTGTGTTATGATCTCTTTGGAATGAGACTCCATGGAAATACACTAACAGTCTGTGCACAGATTCAGAAAACATTCCTGTATTTGAAGTGGTTTAGCAAAATTCATTTATCCATTAAATCAAGAATTGTGTTTAGGCTGCAGGACCTGATGGCCTACATAATGTGCACCGGGCTCCTAGCAGTCATATGTAAACTGTCTAATCACTCTCAGCTGTGTTATAACAAATAATTGGAAACTTAATATCTACCAGCAGTGGTACCTGTATCTGTAACAGTAGTAGACATTCCTCTTACTGCTTCTTAAAAAAAACCAAACCAAAACAAAAAACAAAACAAAAAAAGAAAAATCCCTCAGAAAAAAATGTTTAGGTTTCTTTGCATTTCTTCTTGCTGCTACTGTTAAAAACTCCTTACAGCTAGGCTGCCTCTTATCCATGTTACATTGTTTTCTTTGAACAAAAGCCAGGCCTTTTTTGGCAAGTACTTTGCCATTCGAACAATTATCAGTAGAGAGAGATATGTGGAGACAAAGATGATTTTAACAGGTCACTAATGTAGCAAAGGATGCTCCAGCAGCACTCCTGGATATACAGTTGCAATGAACCTTTCATTTTGAATCTCAAGGTGTTGTACACTGGGCAACTCGATGTCTTGTCCACTGTGCTGTTTTTCATATGGGTTAAAAGACCAATAAATTCTTCTGCAATAACATTTGATATTACTCTGTGCTCACTACGAGTAGGTCTAAATGTGTGCGTGGGTTGCAAAAGCAATGAAAAAAATTGCATCCCATGTTCAGTAGAAAGATTGTTTCTGTTTTTGTAGTGTTATTTGATATACTGGAATTTTCCAGATATTGAATTGTGGAACCCAAGTCTGCTGAAATGTATTACAAGGCCTGGGAGAGTAGTTTGAAGGTAGTATTATGGTGGGCAGATAATATAGTTGTTCATTTCTTTTAAAAACGTAAAGGACGCATTTATGTGAAAAATTGTGAATAGTTGAAGCAAAGTTGTAATGAGATCTCTTGAAAACTATCACTGTATAAACTTTCATTCTAACTCTAATATGAAACTTGCATCTGTAATGAGAAATCCTTCTTTCTTTCCTCAACAGACGCGTCTGAGCAGATGTAACAATTTTGGTGTTCTATAGTTAGCCCAGTAATTAGCTGATGATTGCTCAGCAAAGAATCCAACAAATCAAGAATACAAAGAATACAGTGACTCATCTAAGAACATTTGCTGTGTGTTATAGTTCAATTGTTAATTCTTGGTTATATGATGACTGCATGACATATTCAAGGTTTTATAACTACAGAAAGGAGATAAAATGTAAGAGCTGGTTTTTAAAGGAAGGTCTTTTCTTGGTTACATGTCAAGATGATCGTCCTCTTTCCCATTCAGACTAAAGCCAGCAAGGCCAAAAACAGGAAAGGAAAAAGCTGCAGTAGTGCTGGTGATGGTATCTGATGGGTTAAACTGGGAACCTTACATTCACCTAAGTCTGGCTTCAGCTTTGTTTGCAATGTTTAACATGTGCTGATAAGTATTGACTGCCCACATCTTCCAGCGTATGGTCACCTGCTCTAGGTCTCCTCCTCAGCTGAGCCCAAGGCAGTGACGGGCTCAGTGAGACATGGGTCTGCTCAGATCGTTGTGTATTTGCATCTTCAGGGCCTTGTAACACTTCAAAGGCTGAAGGTGGGCATATG
The DNA here is from genome assembly GCF_964034855.1 of Anser brachyrhynchus. NCBI lineage: Eukaryota > Metazoa > Chordata > Aves > Anseriformes > Anatidae > Anser > Anser brachyrhynchus. Next base: position 142,720,730 of record NC_137695.1, on the reverse strand, counting down.
AGGAGAACTGTTTTAAATGTCCTCTCCTGTCTTCCCTCCCATTGTCAGTGTATCCATTTCTAGTGGCCAGCATATCTGTGAGATACCACATTTGCTAACTATCAGATTCCCATAGGACTCATGGCAAAACCTCATAGTTCTTAGTGCGTGATATTATTATGTTAAATGGAATGTGGTGGTCTAAAGGAACTGAAAATTTTCATTAAGACAAGGCAGCTAGTTCCTTTACTTCCATTTATGTCTTTGAAAATCTTTCTCCTTAGCTACTTGAGAAACTTACTAAACCCAATGGTTCTTTCATTTTAGCTGAATTTGCAAGCAATAGAGTTCTGAGTAAAAATAAACAAACCTTCCTGTCTTGCTTTCTTCTAGTTAGTTTCTGCTGTGAAGTTTTTGACTCAGAATCCATCCATGAATAAGTACATGTGCAGGTGCAATGCAGATATACTTTTTTGGATCACTCTTAAGCTTTACTTCCTTTCTGTTTGTTACTTGGATAGGATGCTTTGCAAGAAGATAGCCACTTGAACCTTGAGCACGCACCCTGGCCCTTGCCTCTTGGGTTCTTCTATCATAGCCCTGATCTTTAAGTAGGGCACCTGCAAAGAATTTTGTAGGTTCATACTGAATTCAGTAACCACATATAAGGCCAAGGCTAACTGCTTTAATCAGGAAGTCTAAAATAATATAGTAAAGAAAGGAATGTGGGAAAAGACGATGAGAGAATAAGTGTGCAAAACATGGCACTGAGAGGAAGTAGCAGCAAAAGCAGTTTTTACTATGGAAGAGGGATCAGTTGAGTTGATTAATTTCATATGTCACTAAGATTCTTTTTAAAAATATTTGTTTATAAAATTAAATTTAAATTCCTTACTTGGGAATACTGTGGTTGAGTATGGTTATGCATGTGTGACAGAAGATAGCAATGTATATTTAGAAAAAACAAAAAACAACAACAACAACAAAACAAAACAAAAAAAACAATGAAAGACTGTTCAAAATGTCAGAAGATTTATAGGAGAGGCACCTCTTCAATGACTTGTAACAGCAGCTAACTTGTGTGTCCCTGACTTAGTGTCAAAGTTATTTGGTCCTCATCATGTTAATCTTTTGTTTGTTACAGTTAGCTGAAATACAGTTCTTGACGTTGTTCAAGTGTTAGGTGCTGATGACAAAGTCTCTGCATCTTACAAATTGCATGCGATGTGTAGAACTCTTATTAATTGGTGGTGGAAGTTACGATCCATATTTTAAATAAGTAGCATAATACAGCCATTCAGAATTACACCACAAAAAAGAGAGGGTTTTAATGGACTCCATATGTCTGCTTTTAGAACTAGTTGAGTAAAACTTTGCTATACCACATAATGGTAAACCATCAGTGCTATAATGTCTTTGGGGTCTTTTAAGAACCTTCTTTATAGACACTCTTCTGACAAAGATTAATTCATTAATGGGTTCAAGCCAACAGTATTATACTGTTACATTAAGCAGGCATCAGTGTTGGTTGCATTGTCCCTTTAAATTCCTAAAAACTGAAATGTAATAACCCTGCTCCTAAGGAAAAACTCATTTTAAACAAGTAGTTTTTCAGTACATCACTTGCATTTTAAAACAATTGTTTCAATGCATATCTTAGTTTATCCTTTTCAGAATAAAGACTAGGAAGGCTCTTTAGGAAGAATATATAGGAAGCCATGGGTATTGGATGTAGTCTTCCTGCATCAGTGACTTATTCATTTATTTTATATGGAAAGGTTAAGAACTAGTTTTCTAGTTCTTAAAAGTTGCTTTGTGGCTGAGCATTTAAAAACACAGCAGCTCTATCAACCACTTTTAAGAAACTAATGCTTGGCTACTAATGGGCAGCTAACATAGGGTCACATTATGTAAGCGCCTGATTGCCTGCTCCCCAAATCCAAATAATGTTTACACCTGGGAGTATTTCAGAACCCACCGGACTTGGGCTACAAAGGCAGGGCCACACTTACATCGCTGCCCAGCCTAGCCACTTCTGTTGGGTGATACTTCATCTCACTGGCTTTTGTATCACTCTTCTTGTGGGGAGCACATTAAAAGACCTACAGCAACCCCTCCTTTGCTTCCACCTGTTAGGCATGGGCTGGTGAGGAACGTTGGTGCCCACACTGGGAAAGTTGTGCTTGGCTTCCCTTGGCAGAGCAAGCTGTGCCGGCAGTGTGGCCCTGCGGCACCTACGGCACCGGCTGCAGGAACCATCACCAGACCCTGAGCCTGGACTTCTGGGCCCTTGCATCAGTGTACTGCTAACAAGACAAGCATGTCTTGGTAGAAGAGAAGGGCCATGACTTTATTAAAAGTGTATAGACAGGAGTCTAATCTTTCAGCTTTTCGTTGTGTGTCTTAAAATGACTTTTACAAGCACTATTCTGAAACGAATGTGTGTGCATGTAAATGTGAGAACATACTGCTGAAGTTCTTGCTAAATTCCATCTATCTTGCTAAGTTAAGAAGTCCAAACTTTAGAAAAAAAGGATGTAGAAATGGACCTTTCCAAGACTTTTTAGTAAAACTAAGAAATTTAAATTTCATTTGGTATTTTTTTTTTTCATATTGAATTAACTCCATGAACTGCTTAGATTTGCTTAAAAAAGTAGACTGACTTTGAATGGAGCTGTTTTGCTACTCACAGGTCACCCTCTCCAGACTGTATCCAGAGCAGTTAGTCTTGTACAAAGGAACAGACCCATGTTCGGGTGCATCTCCCACTTTTGTAGTCCATGAGGATGTTCACACTTCATCTCGTGACTGTTGCCTGTGGTTAAGTGCGGTGGCTTGGCCTTGGCTGGCTGCCAGATGCCCACTCAGCCACTGCTTAATCAATTTATCCTTTTCAGAACTGTTCTGTTATTTTTTCATAAGAAATACAGAAAGAGCGACCATTGTTTGCTCTTTTATCGCAGGAATCCAGGGACTGGGTATTTAGAATCCCATTCTCCCACATCCAAAGCGTTGGCAGTGCTTGTTTTTGGGGTCTCTGCTCTTGGGCATTAGCACTTTTTTGAATGGCAACTGGAACTAATTAATCTACCAGGGCTAGTCCATCCACGCATTTCATCAGAAAAACAGTGCTGCTGGAAAGAAGAGAATGATATAGCTGTCAGTCAGAGAAGGGAGGGCTCTCATCTCATGGCAGTTTATTTTTTAAGTCCTCATTTCTGTTTTCTTAAAAGGCTGATAATTAATTAACTTAGTTGCTTGTCAGCTCACATTTGAAAAAGAGGTAGTTACTGTAGAAACAAACATCCGTTCGTTATTTCAGATGTTGGGATTTAATACATGCTCCCAGTTACCTTCTGCACATATGTAATACATTCTAGCTTTTTATAAGGCTGTTGGTTACAAATAGCTTTGAAATAACTACCATGCCTTCCAGCTATAAAATCCCATAATAATTATTCATTATATCACCATCATTTTTATTATACTAAAAGTGATTCCCCTACAACTCCTCCCACAGCAGAATGATATCGTAGAAGAGATTTCATTTGCCCTCATTAATTCAGGATTGTTCAACACTGCAGTACAGCTATATCATCTTTGTTTTAAGATAAACTGGATGGAGTGAGACAGCCACTCCATGAAACTTCAGTAATTGGATTCATGTTTAAGTAATGTGTGGGCAAAAAAAACCCTTCAGCTTCCTAGCTTAATTCTTTTTATTATCTGCATGTAATCTGAGTAGGTTCTAACTAGAAGTTCTCTAAGAATTAGACTAGCTGGCTTTATAGCTATAATTTAGGCATAGTTATACATACCTCTGACAATTCACCACTTCCTGTTACATATTCAGAACATAAAAGACAAGGATGTTGAGATGGTAATTTGTTTCTGAAAATGAATTCTGATTCTTTCTCTTTTAACCCTTCTTTCCCCATTTTTTTTTTTTTTTTAATTCTGGAGTTTAGGGCCATTTTATTTATTTATTTTCTTCCATTTTTTAAATACTACTAGAAAAAGGCTGTTTTTAACTTAATTTTAATGTGTAAGTTGTTCTAAAATCCCACTGCTTAAACATGTTTTAGGCTTTAAAATGCAGTCATTTAAGCTGCTTTAGTTCCAGAGTATCTGATTTAGACACTTGTGCATTTGCTTCTTAAATAAAGTGAAAGCATATTGTGTCATACAAGATACTTTTTTTTTTTCCCCCTCTTTTTCATTATCTGATCCTTATGCATTTGAACTTGGGCTTCTGTGACAAAGACACAGTTGTTTGTCTGCTGATTGAATTTAACAAGAAGCTGGTGTTCTCAGTGCCTCATTTCCTATAGCATAACCGTACAGTAATGCTAAATGCACATATGTACAAAAAAGCATTAAACCCCAGAAAATCCCCTTAAATCTCAAAGCTGGAAATTCAGCCACTGAAAGGTAATTGTATTGAAATTTAAGCCAAAAGTAATTTTCTTATGTGGTTAAGGAGTTTTAAATGTAATAAACTGTGATAAAAGGAATCTTTAGAGGCAACTTAAAAGTGATGGTAAGAATTCATATGCATTGAGTGATCACAGTTCGCAACTTGAATGTACCAAAAAAAAAATTTAAAAAGTTCAAACCTCTTGTAAATAATAGGCAAGATAGCCCTCATTTTTCTGCAGATTCTTAATTAATTCTCTTAGATATTTATGTGAATTATTTTTTTGGAGCTGCTGTCTACAAAACAAGTACTGCTTGAAAGCATCTGTCTGCCTACCCTACAAAGCATACCCCCCTTGCATCACGTAAGTTGTTACAGCAGCTAGAGTACAAAAATGTCATAGAGTAGAAGTTTAGAGTAGGACTCACCTTACGCAGTTCTAGCCATCTGAAGGTTAGATTCAGTCTGACCTAGCTATTAATCAGTGAAATGAAATGTGAATGTCAGTGAAATCTCAGCTGGGAAGTTCAGCCCACTTAGCTTCGGGCCCTTCTGCAGTCAGTGGAAAAAGATGAGCATCTTCAGAGGGGAATTTATCGTATCCTAAGGGGCTGACCTGAGTGAATCCTTAAGTTTTCTAGCTGACAAAGTTAAATGAGGTTAATTCCATCCCTAACTTGCTGGACATTGTAACTCATTACAGGTGTGTACTTGGTTCTAACTTAAAAAGAATCCAGGATATCTGCAGTAGAAATTAAAATTCATAACAAAGATAATTTAGTAAAACAGGGCATTTGTTTTACGTAGTTGATGAAAATATTTTAAGCTGAAAATTCATAAAATGAAATATCTTCATCAAGACTGAATCTCATCAGGTGGACTCACGTCTGCGAAGTTCAGGTAGAGGGTGGAGATCAAAGTTTAAGTGGATTTTTTTGAAATGGCATTCCATTATGGAATGATGACAGAAGGAGTTATGGTTGAAAAATGTTTTAAAGATGAAATTTAAAGGGCTTATGGGTATCTTACATTGTACAACCTGCATAGGTCCTTTCTCATTCTTTATTCCTATATTTTCAAAACCGATTTCACAAAAGTAGATTGGAGCCAATATATCATGCAAATCTTTGTGTGCATAAAGCTAACACAGTTCCTATTCCTGTTCTCACAATTGTAAATGAGTAGCACTTTTTTTGATCAAAATACTTGCAAATTAAGAAATCCTCTTATCTCCAGTTCTGTTAGTGCAGCTTAAAAGTTGAAGCCTTTTCAGCAACAGTGCTTGTGAAGACTTACTGAGGTAGGCTGAATTTCAAGATTGCCTTGAAAGCACGTTAGGATGTTCTGTGAAGCTCCTGAATCTTTGTATGTTCACTTGCACAGCAATATTAACTTATCCATAGTAACCTATATACTGAAATAACATTACTCTTTTCTCCTGTGTTTCCTCTTTGGTTCTGCGTAGTTACCATCCTGGGTTTTGGGGTGTGTATGTGTGTGGATTTTTGGCACTAGTGCATGACTGGTTTCTGGCTTCTGTTTAATTCCTAAATATTTTTTCTTTGCGTTGTAGTTACTGATTTCTATCTCTGACACTTATTTGTGGTGACGTGTTTGTTTTACAGTTTCCACACTGTGCTATAATTTGTTCTTTGTATTGTCATAAATGTTCATTTGCTGAGTTGGAGAGGAAAGAGGAAAAATACAAAAAAGGAAAAAGTGTGTACATGTTTTTTCCAACTTTAGTAGTCAACACAAAATACACTGTGGAAAACTCTTGTTTCAACAGACTCTCAAAGCTGAGACCTGGGTAAAGTTTATAGTTTCAATGGGACTCAAGGGACCATGCATTTTCTGCCAACACTAAAAGGACTTGAAAATGTGTTGAAATCTTATATGTATTGTATTTGTTTTGTCTGTGTAGGCAAATGCCTCTGTGTGGCCCCTGCTTTTCTTGATATTCTCTACAGCTGACCTTGTAGGTAGGTTTTATGTCTCTGGTGTCGATCAAGGGAGTTTGTAAAGTGCATTTTAAAAGTGCTGTAAGAGTTGGTCTGATTCGTGTTTCATATGTTGGAATGATTTATTGAAAATATGTTCAACAAATTCCTTTTTATTTTTTTTCTGTGAAGAATTATATTAGCGTCTTGAGTGTCCCCTCTTATTTTTTCCATAAATAAAATGTTACGGTATTTAAATCTTAATTGAATAGAAGACAGAGAATTCCCATTTTATGGTTTGATTTCTTTTACCTGAGTGTGTAAGTTTCTTATGGTAAAGTTACTGGCCACATACAGGTGTAAATACTTGACTTGAATACACCTGTGTGTTAAGATCAGATTTTTAGAGTGGAATGCATGGTCGTGGAACTACTTCTTCCTCTTTAGATTCATTATTACATCTGTGCTTGTCCTTTATTATCTATAAGTTTCAGTTCCACAAACACATGTTGTTAATGTTAGACCAGGCTCAGGATAGCTAGAAAAGGACTGGGGTATTCTGCTGTGCTGCTCGAGTTGGCAAGGAGACAACATGAACTTGCTATTTGATGTCAAGTGAAAGAACAGTACTTCATCTCTGGTACACAGCTTACTTGATTATCTCAAGCTTGCCTGTTTGGTTCCTTACATTGTGTGGACTCTGCTATCATTTTATTTCATATATTTAACTTGGAAATTTAGTTTACAGAGTCACTTTTCCAAGTGAATTCAGATTTGCACAGAAGTAACTCATTTTAAATATCTGATCAGGCAAGGGTGGTGTAAAGACCCTTGGAAGTAAGGAATACTGATCTGCTTTAACTGTTGACTCTGTAAGTGTTTTCCTGGAATTGCTGTGGGAGGTGAATTAAGCTGGTAGTTGATTCCTATAACTACACATGGAGATGAATAGTGTTCAGTTTCATCCCTCTGTTCTGGCTTGTTCTTTAGAAAGGTTCTGTTCTTAGTCTGTGAAAACACCATGAGCAGTAAGTATGTAAAGAGGGGAGATCTTTACTTGATCATACTTGAAGTTGCTCCACATTTGTACACAGATGTTCTTTTGTGGTTTATAAAGATTAACTTTTTTTTTTTTTTAACATATATATATATATATATTTAATTTTCCCAGCTGTATGCCAGAATTTTACATTTGTGTACTTTCTGGAATATGGTTTGAAGCTGATGGACCTGTTTAGTAAAAAACAGTCTGTTCTCTCATATAGAGGTGCCTAATGTTGCCAAAGAAACTTACATACATTTAATTGAGCTTCTGGATGCATTTTTATTTGTTTTGACATGTATTTGAGATCACATGTGTCTGTAAGAGCAGTAACCAGAAGGAAATGAGACGAAACCTTAGTGCGAACAGTTCAATGTCTAAAGTGATACAGAAATTTGTAGAATCTACAAACTACTTTGTTACTAAAATCATATATCTAACATTTTCCCTATTCCAACAAGTGCATTTTTATTTAACCATTATCTCTACTTGAGAGAGGGGAAACTAGAGAAAGAAGTTAAGTGATTTGGGGGATTATAGTAGGAGTTGATGTCAGTCTGAGCTGACCTCTACCTTTTTCTCTTTTCTGTAGTCTTACTGAGTCACACTCTTCTTGTTCTAGAATAGCACTTCTCCCAGCCCTACCTATGGCAGGGGAGTTGGAGTTAGATGATCTTTAAGGTTCCTTCCAACCCAAACCATTCTATGATAGCAAATGGTGGAATTATTCAGCTACAGAGTGCGCGTGTGTGTGTACATACAATGTTATTTGGAATTCTGCTTCTATTATAAAAGAAGATTGGGGCCCTAAGAGTGGGAGTGGGAGAGTCCTATCCTTATCCCAGAAAAGCTGACAAGCTTTCCTTTCATGTCTTGGCATTGTTTCTGATATTCATATTAATTTCTGTTTCTAAGAATAGGTACTTTCCCCAAACTCTCCTGTATTGCAGTGTTGAAACTTTCCTACAAGCGGGTGGAGAATGATTAAAAAAAAAAAAAAGGCAAATTGACTAGATAATTACTCCTGCTTCAAAGGCCACAGGAGCCTTTGAGGAAAAGCTGATGAATGGGCATGTATGTTCCCATTGCCCAGCAGGAATCCAGTAACACTTTCTGTCCCTGGAAGATCCCTGCCTTTCCAGCCAAGTGCAAGACCACAGGAATCTCATCCACAGGATGAAGAACCTCTAAGACTCCTCCAAACCCTGCTAAGAGTGACCTATTCTTTCAATATGCCAGCCTGACAATTTCTACTAAGTGGGAGGGAAAGTTTGGGATTAGCACATTTGTAATTTATAGTTTCAGCCTTTCTGGTATGGTTCCTCAAATATTTTTGTTTTGTCTTCTTTTTTTGTAGACTTCATGGGTAACAAACCACATGAGGTTTGGTGGTTAGGTTCTTATGTAGCCTAAGGTGCTCTGGTCTTAACCACTGTGTATGTGATCTTGATGTCAGTTTGGGGTTTCTTATTGAGAGACAGTAGCTGCAGAAGCTCAGGGCAACCTTGAGCTATGTTGGAGGCCAACTTTTTATGCTTCTTGTTAACTTCCAGTTGGATCTTACCAGCTAGTCTGTCCCAGCAGTGTGCAAAACAGGTACTTGTCATCTAAGAAGCGAGCATGGAACTGCAACTGTTAGAGAATAGGAGGAATTTGAAGCATCTCTTGAGGCATTGCCTGGAGTTTTGTAGTAAGTAGAATTTATCTGATAATCAGGTGTCAATTCTGCATCTGTAACTGAGATAGCTAGGACTTAAAATCAGCCAGCATTGTGAAATAGTATTAACAAGCTCCTTTGCTAGCTTTATCTTAGTGTTTATTTTCTCTTTCCTTTCCCATGAGAGCTTTGTTTTACATCTACTTCTCAGCACAGCACCTTCTCCAAGAACCTCTTCTTGAAGACTGAGGAAGTGGTTTAGCACTGTATACAGATATATGCACACAGGGACATGCAAGTGTAACATCTGATAGTTAGAAAAAGTGTGACTTTCTGTGCACAGTAGCATTGTTGGGAGTGGGAACGACACAGTTAAAATGCAAACAGCAAAAAGGCAATCCCCAAAGTATATGCTATTCCTGTAATTTAAATGACCTGCTTCTGTGCTGCTGAACACATTTAATTAGATACATGGTATGTACATATTTGACCATCTCAGTTCCTGACTGAGGTGCTCCTAACTCTTCTCTCTGCATCTTATTGGAGAATGTAGGCCCAGGCCCAGGCCATGCTAGGTTGTTTTACAGGGGCTGCAGGAGGACCCTGTAAGACAGTAGTCTGGCTGGAACTTTCACTTACAAGGGAAGGAAAAGGATAAGCTGATGGTGGTATGACAATGTTTTCTCATGGACTACTTTAGTGCCTTAGTGGTCTATGTCCCTGCAGCACTCTACTGGCACCTGTACCACCAGTAGGAACAAAGCCATGAGGAGGAGGATGTTCAAGCTTAAAGGGAAAGGGTGATACCAACCTGATCACAGTCAGAAATACACTACAACCTACCCATGAAGCAAGGCACTTCTTGCAGCCCAGCCAGCTAGTTATGGTGAAGAAATCCATTCTTGAAAAGAAGCAACATTGAAACTGACATCTATTTATGTGAGATCCCTTCTGAGCCTCCTGTTTTTGCAGACTTCTAAGAGAAACTAAGCAGAGCATAACTTGGACTGAAAACCATTCTTTCTCTCCTAATCACCACATGCTCCAGAATGACCACCCCCCCAATGAAGAAGTATTGTTCTCTATTCTTTGTCTCTTGTGTTTTTGAACATGATAAACTAAGTTTTACCCTTAGATAACCTTGTGTGCCTACAAAATTTTATTTAGATGTCTGCATTCCTAAAAATAGCAAATGAATGAAATATTCCAAACAGCTAACCGCAGCTTCCTGAGGTAGCGATGGCTGTAGCAGTTTCTAGCTCAAAGACTGTTTCGTAAGTGATATAATATTGCAGAATCTACATCCACTTTTACGGCATTGTTTTGCTGTGCTGTTTGTTCGTATTCCTTTAATGATAATTGGATGCAAAGTATGTGTCATTAGTTGACTAATAGAACATCTCTGCTTTATGTACTTTGTGGTATAGGTGCCCACTCCATTACTTAACAAGGCTTTTTATCCTATGTGTTCTTTACTAGCCTGTAATGCTCAAAATACTGCCCACACATTTTGGTCATATAATTTATTGCTTACTACTGAAAGTGCACTTTATTTTACTTTATTTTGCACAATATATTTAAGACTAAAAGAAAACTTGTGTTTCAGGTTTAGCACTGACTCTTTGTATAAGTACTGGTGTCTAAAGTCCTGCGTACTCAAACGCTGGTAAAAAGGGACCTGGCTGGGATTTGGTAGCCAAATGTGTTCAGAAAAGGCATCGTAAATGATAAATAATGATTTAAAGTCTGGGAGAAATCCAAGCACAATACATGTTATGTTCCAGAATTAATTCAGCAAAATGAGGTGGGGGAAGCAAAAAAAAAAGAAAGAAGTGGACATTTAGCAATATCAAAGTACTTTGCTTTCTTGACAAAGTTCTTAATATTTTAAAACATTTCCATCTTTTGGAAAGAAACCATACACTCTCTAATTACTGGCAATAAAACTAAGTAAAGGATTTAAGACCTACGAATGTTACAGTTGGAGGAAACTATAATTAAGGCTGGCAAGACTGTTTCCCTAAGGAAACGGAGAGTTCAGACAGCTTTTAAAATAAGATGCTAATTATTTTTCCCACTGAACTTCTACGTATTGATAAATATGTGCTCTCCAGACTTTAAGCAGTAAGTTAAGCACTAATTGTTTAAATAACTTCTTAATTTGTGTTTCCAAATGAGCTATTTTAGGTTCAGAGGATTTATCTAGAAATAATTATTGTGTTTTTTTTTCTGACTCTGAATCAGGAATTTTCTGTTTTATACCTTATGCTATTTGCTGGTGACCAAAGTGATCTAGATCAAAGTGAAGTTTAATGGCTATGGTTAAAGTGTAAACTAGCTCTAAAATACTGCACTATGTATGTATTGCTTAAAATTAATAATTATTTAAGTGTCAAGGTAGGGATTTGCATGCTCGCTCTTGCAGCCTGTCTGTTTCCAGTGAGTCAGGGGAGCTCTGCTACCACTGAATACAATCACAGGAAGACTGTCAGCTATGAAATAAATGTGGGTGCATATAAGTATTGGCAGTCAGAAGGTCATTACCTATATCCAAGTCTGGACCATCTCAGAACCACTGCAGAAATCAGTGGCATGTTTATAAATCCTTCTTAGTTTGGTGGCTTAGTACAGTATTTCTTAACGAGGAAAGATGCTGTGGATGCCGAACCCACTCTGGGGCTCCCACAGCGCTCCAGCTCTGGCAGGACTTTGGCTGCACAGGTAGCTTCTGAGGTGGCATGGTGCTGGTCATCAGGGGCTTCTCTTCTGCCCACTAAATGTCATGAAAGGGAGTGAGTACCTGGGAATTGCTAGGGATGCCAGGTTGTATTTCTGGGGCAATTAAATTCTCCTGACAGGTGGGCAGCTCCTAAACTTGTTTTATCTTTGAGGTATTTATTCCTACCTTATTCTGCACTGGGATGAGGACTGAATTTGGAAACAGCAAGGGCATCTGCAAAATGGGATTACAGTTTCCTGTACATTCCTGAAAATGATAGAGGCCATTTTGTACCATGGAGTTTTCAATTATTAGGTATATTTGGATAAGAGTTATACAGTTAGGGAACAGAATACTTAAAACAAACAAAAACTCATACATAGAAAGTCATCATACAACTAAGTGTAAAAGTATAACATTTATTCCTACTTTATAATTTTTAATCAATTCCTTTTTTTTTTTTCACAATTGTTATTGAATTGGCAGATTAGTTGTAGTTTGAAGAGTAAAGCTTTTGTGTTTATTTTCTTTTCTTTTTGATGAGCAGAGTTTGTGGATATGTCATATGACTAGTTGATTTTGTGAGTGAGCGATTTTGTGTAACCAGATCGTTTTGCATGTGAGTGAATTCATCTTTGAGTCAGCTTCATTGGAAAATGAGTGGCCCCCATTAGAACTGAGTGCAGATAAATTGGTTGCTATAATGCTGTGAAGAGGAAGTGTAATGTGTTCATGCATCATTCTATTTGTTTCTCCAGATATAGATTACATCGTTTTTAAAAGCTAAATTAAAATGGATATGTTTTATGGTGCTTGCAACAAAGCAGGGCTAAGCATTGCACAATGTTTTCCTGCAGGTCTATGGCACAATTCTGTTTTTCTTTCCATCTTTGGAAATGGAGGAGACAGCTGTTCAAAAAGGACCATAGTGGACAGTGTGGGAAATCTGTGAAGTTTTGGCACCTGGGATTCTTTTTCAGATTTTAATTTTCACATGTAATCAACCCTAAGAAGGCAAAAAAAAAAATTAAATCACAAAGTTTAAAAATGTCTTTCCAGGTCACAGGCTATGTTTTAAACCAGACTTCTTGTGTTACAGTTCCTGTTAATACTTCTAATGTTAGAAGCATGACAGTGCTTCCATTTGGAGTGAAGGAGCCATAACTGTCTATAAAAATATGTTCCCAGCCAAAGCATGCTATGTGAGATCGTTGCTGAAAAGCAATTAAAATCTAGCGGATATGAAATTAGAGGAACATCAACAAGATGGGGAAATCTGCTGCTTTCTCACTGTGCTGCACTCCCAGAAGTCAGGAAATGTACAGTGATAGGTGTATGGTGGCGGTTTGGGGTCTGTTTTTATAGGTCACTCTGTGCAGAACCAGGTCTGGGTGTATGATTTTGGTTTGGATAGATGTCTTTATTGTTAGATTTTGTTGTGCTCTGGATGTCATTCCATAAATTATGTTCTCGATGGATATTTTAACACCTTATATCCATTTCCTAAATCTTTTGTGCAATTGGTCCTTTTCCTCTGGTTCACCACAACTTTAAGTAGCTCCAGCACACTCTTCCAATTTACGATGTCTCCCTGACTCGCCAGCTGGACTCCACACATAGCCATGGTGCTCCAGGAAGGAAGACTTGGCATCAAGTGAGTCTGGGGTTAATGAAAGCCTGGAGTGGGAGGTTATAAAAATCAGATGGTTATAGTAATTGTAAGGAGCTATACACTGAGTTTAATAGCTCCATGGGGAATGGTGATATATGAGGAGTGTAGGAGGAGAGAATAGGCATAAGAAGGTGCCATTATATATATATATATATATATATATATATATACATCCCTCTTTCCCCTCTGCTTTCATTCCATCTTTGCAGAATATTTTATATCTTTTTACCAGAATCCTAGTCTGACCAGACTGCACTTCATCAAATGGGAAGCTGTTTCCAAGATCCAGTCTTCTCCTCTGGCTGCAATGAAATATGTAAGCCTGATAATCCTGTGTGATTATCTATCTTGCATTTTCCATGGTGGTTCTAAATCATCTACTTTATCTTTTACCTTGATCAGATACTCATCTGGATTTATTTATTTATTTATTTATGTTTGGGCAGCTGTATTACAAGTGTTTTAAAAGGAAAACAGCCACAAAATGAATGTTGCCTTGTGTGTCCCAAGTTCAGGGATGGTGTTCCTGATGTTCAAGTAACACAGGGGAGCAGCTGGAGGCAAATCTCCTATAAAGGGTTGATGGTAGTCATACACTTACAACAGATGGCTCCCTGTGATGACCAGTGTGGAGGAAGCAGCAGTAGCCAGGAGTTTACAGCTCTACATGGAGACACTGGCAATTGCTCTACATACAGTCCTTGGTGTTCCCATTCCTCTTCCTTCATGGAGGTGATGCCAGGTCCTTGATCTTAGTCAGCTGGACCACCACGTCTTGTCCCATGACCCCGACTGTAAACAGACCCTGATGTGACTTTATAATGAGCATCAAAACCTAGCCATAAGAGAACACTATACAGTACTACACTGAGATGTAGTTTTGTATTTTTGAATAAAAAGATGAAACAGTATCTTAAAAAATATCTTATATAAAATAAAGCCTTTACTGTGGGACTACCTTGCATGTATTCCCTATCCTTGCTTCATAGACTTAAAAGTTGCTTGCTTGTCTTGTTGGCCTTGTAAAGCCAGAATTTGAATTAAAAAATGCTTCAGATGCCTGCTTGTATGTTTAAAGAATAATTAAATATATTTGCATTGTTGATCTAAATTCTATCTTTACTTACATTTCTTTTTTTAACTAGCCATGTTTTTTAATTGCTTTAACAGAAGGCATAACTAGTACAAAATCTTTGAGGGAGATGCAAGAACCTTCCATGTCATGATTTAATTAGTTGTTTTGTAAGGCTGGTTTTGGCAGGGAGTATGTATGCGTGTGTATATGTGTGCATGTACACATTTACATGTGTGCAGCTCAGAACTTGAGCAAACTTTCTTGCCCTTGAGGCACAAGTGCGGAACACCACAATGTTGTTTTTGCAGTCATGTTTTGGAGAAGAGCTGTACTTTGAAGAATATTCTAATTGCATCATTTTTTTTTTTCAAAGCTTAGTACATCAGATTGGGATAGCCTGTTCTCTCTGTATTTGGCAATGTCAGAGAAAAAAAAAAAAAGAAAAAGAAATGCAACCCTCCCTCACACATCAAAAACCCCAAACAAAAAACAACCAAACCATAGAGACTGCTCAAGTAACTGAAGGTTTCAGCTTAAGTAAAGTATTTACATATCGATTTAAATACTAATGTGTTTTCTGTAAGCAGAAGTAACTGTCATCAACTTCCTAAAAATTGGCCTCTGTTGGTAGAGATGAAAATGTGCTTATGATTCTCAGCTTCAACTTTGTGTGAAAAAAAAATAATAAAATTCTTAACTAATTAAAAACTCAAGTACATCTGAGATAATGAGAGATGCATTTTAAAATTTTTATTTCTTCCTGTGAAATAACTGTTTGAAGAGAACAGATCACAGAGTGTATTTTGGGATCTTCTGAGGTCATTTTCACTTCTCATATTAAAGTCCAGTCCTGTCCACACCATTACTTCTTTCCTTTTACAGATAGTTAGGTGAATGTCTTGAAGCTAAGATTTAGTGGGTTTGGTTTTATTTTATTTTATTTTTTTGAGATTCTAGTAAGTGACCATGGATGTGCTAGACTTTGGACAAGTATATATGAGAGCATGTCTAACAGTTTAATACTGCTAATTTTTAGGATGTTCTAGTTAAATAATGGTATGGTTAGCATTGTCTTTACTCAAATGCTGCTTTTCTGGTTCTCTAGGGGCTTTCATAATAACCAAATTCTTAAAGAGCTTTTGCCTGTCTTTACAGAAAACTCATGTCATCTGTTTCCAGTGGGAAAATGTTCTCTTTCTTCCAGTTAATTACTTCAAGTCAAAAATGTAATAATGAGAGTTGTAATCATGATATGAATTAGCTGGCTGAATTAGAGACCATAGTTGTGCCAAAGCTGTACTACACAGTTTTCCTCACAATTAACAAATATTTATCATTTAGAAAGTGTACCAGGAGACTCAACTGGAGTGGTCCCGGCTCCTACTGACTTGTTTGACATGATTGGAGTCTGTTAAAGTACAGCAATGTCAAATAAAACTTGTTTGAATATTAAAGTATGGATTTAGCTGCCAGGTTTCAGGCACCTCATTTGAAAATACTGGTCTGCATTTTTCAGTGTGTTTTTTTTTTTGTTGTTGTTTTTGTTTTTGTTTTTGTTTTTTTTCAATGACTTATACAGTTTTTTACTGCTGGTCTCTCAGATAAAATGTTTTGAGAAATGAGTAAGGGGAGAACTATAAAGAAATAATTTCTTCTCTATGAAATATTCCAGATTTTTTTTTTTAAATTTTTAAATGGATTTTTTTAAAATTTAATTTATATATTTATTTTAGAAAAATAAAATCATGGAATTTCTTACTTTAAGTCTTTGAAACTCCTTTCACTCTGAGATAAGTAAATTGCTATTATCTCAATTTTAGCAATGAGGAATTCAGAGTTAAAAAAGCAAAATTACTTGCTGTCCTGGTCTCGCTTGGGATAGAGCCAAGCCATGAAAACAATTGTGGCTGAATTATGACTTGAACCTAGGTATGTTTTATCCTAAGCTGAGAGCTCCCTTGAGTAGTTCATTCCTCCCCTCAGACGTACAACCTTTATAATAAAAGTAAATTAAAAATTAAGACCAGGAAGACTGTTATAATATATTGCAGACCATACTTTTGATGCCGATCTGTGTGCAGTCTAAAGACTTGAGCTGGCAGAAAACACTTAAATTCTCTGGGGACCCAACTATGTGCCACAGACCACAGTAGCAACTGAGGAGCCACAGAGCGCTTAGCGTCCGTGCAAAGGTGTACTTTAACTAAATGAGAATTGCCCAGACAGTCCCAACAGGTAAACCATGCCACATGCAGCAAGCCTATGGTGATTTGATGGAAGAAAATCCCATTTTGAATGTAATCTGATAACTAGCTTGACTCTGAGTATATGGGGGACATACACAAACCAGACATGAGTGATCTAGCATGTTATTTGCCTCTAGTTATGGCCAGTCTGATAATTCAGAGAGAGAAAAATAATTTTCCCTTCTTCTTGGGAAACTACAGTTGCCAATTGTGTGTTAGTAAGTAATAATTTCAGTTTACTGGTTGAGTCCTGAAGCATGAGACTGTATGTGATTTATAACTACTGTCTTAACAGCTATAGAATCATAGAATGGTTTGGGTTGAAAGGGACCTTAAAGATTATCTAGTTCTGCCACCCCTGCCATGGGCAGGGACACCTCCCACCAGACCAGGTTGCTCAAAGCCCCATCCAGCCTGGTCTTCAACACCTTCAGGAATGGGGCATCCACAGCTTCTCTGGGCAGCCTGTGCCAGTGCCTCACCACCCTCTGAGTGAAGAACTTCTTCCTTATATCTAATCTAAACCTACCCTCTTTTAGTTTAGACCATTTCCCCATGTCCTATCACTACACTCCTTGACAAAGAGTCCTTCTCCAGCTTTCCCATAGCCCCCTTTAAGTTCTGGAAGGCTGCTATAAGGTCTCCTTGGAGCCTCCTCTTCTCCAGGCAGAACAGCCCCTATTCCCTCAGCCTTTGTAGGAGAGGTGCTCTAGCCCTCTGATCATCTTCGTGGCCCCCCTCTGGTCTTGTTCTAATACTTCCATGTCCTTCTTGTGCTGGGGGCCCCAGAGCTGAATGCAGGGCTCCAGGTGGGGTATCACAAGAGCAGAGCAGAGGGGGAGAATTGCCTCCCTCACCCTGCTTCTACTGATGCAGCCCAAGATACGGTTGGCTTTCTGGGCTGCAAGTGCACATTGCTGGCTCATGTTGAGCTTCTCATCAACCAATACCACCAGGTCCTTCTCATGGCTGCACTCCATCCATTCTCCACCCAGCCTGTAGTTGTGCCATGAGACTACCAAGCCATGAGACTACCAAGGGCAGTCCAGACATTTGTGTCCTGCCTGGGATGAGGGAGACAGGCTGGACATATCTACGATAGCAAGAAATGAGGCCCAGTGGGGTGCATTTATAAATCTGAACAAATAGTTCTGGGGACCTGGTGCCTACACTTTAAGCAGGGTTTAGGCATTTTAGGGTTTTACTTGGGGCTAGCTTTAATGTGGGCCTGTGAACTGAGTGTATGCTACTTGTTGAAGCATGTTAGATGCATACTTGGAACGTGTTTTTCAGTTCAGGTTAATTTGAAGAAAATACAGCTCCAAGACTGTTCCTTGTTGTCGAACAAAGCTCAGTTTATAGGGACTGATTAGTATTCCTGATTTATAAGCACACTGATGAGCCAAACTATGATAGACACTCACAATTCACATATTCTGAAGTGGTTGCTTGACATTTCTAGGGGCAAGAACCAAATACTTTATCACAGAAGTGGCATGTAAGCATATATCCTCTGAAGTGAGGGGAAGTCTCATAAAAAAGGGCTCCAAGCCAGTCCAAACCTCTTCCCACTCTCTTCTCCCCTTGATTCCATCTTACAGGCAACATATTCCAGTGTTTAATTGCAGGGTGGATGCATCCAGTTTTATTTCAAGACTTACTTCATCTTCCAGTTGTCATCATCAACAGAATGGACCGTCTCCATCCCTTCACCTGGATAGCTCACATTTACCTTTGTTCAACTGCATTTGTTGGATTTTGTTTAGTCTTGAGGTTACTCTGTACCAGGAATGGTTGCTTCTGATGACATGTTAACCCATCAATTTTTGTCACCTGAAGATGGTACTAGGAAAGATTTGTGTTTATTTATTGAGCCTCTTTTTGGTAAACACTGAGTAATTCCTAATATCAGTATATATTTAGAGATTTGTTGGTGAGCTAGATTTTAAAATCAAAATGCCATGTCATACTAAGTCAAATGACTTGAAGAAATGAAATTATAGCTTTGTCAACAGTTTTATTTCCTTCCATGTTCATAGGGAGTAACAGTTTACTTTGATTCCAAACCATGCTTCTTATATTTACATATACATTGCACACATATGTATGTATATTTAGTATCTCTTTCTTGATGATGCAACACTTTCTTAAAAAATCAAATTTTTCCCACCTGAAATTGATGGTCGGTGATTTGGTGACTTGGTCTGTAGTTCTGTGCTTGGTACATAAGTTGTCCACAAGCTGTCGGGCTTTCCTCTGTTTTCCAACACTTAAAAAAAAAAAAAAACTGTAAAGGGAAACAGGAAGTGCTTTTAGCAATTCAATGGCAGTGATAGTTTATTTATTTATCTTTCTCTTTGGCAAATGGTCTTGCATAGCTTTGCTTCATAGAGGTGGCAGCCTTTGGAATACAGCTATGTTACCACATTGGGTGGATACATCCTGCTTTATTCCAAACATGAGGTGTAACTGTTAGGGTCTTTTGCTTTCTCTGTGTTATTTTAAGTGTTAGAAATATGGTTTGTTGTTCTGGTCTCTATTCAGTACTGAGTTTGGGGATTTTGAGGATTTAGAGAGGTGGAGTTTGAGTTATTTTCATTATATTTGAACCCTTTGAGTTTTTTTTTTTTTGTCAGTTATCTCAATTTTTTAACTTACATTATTTGTTATTTGTCTTGTTTTTCCATCCTTTGAAGCTGTACTTTAATGCCATTTCCACATGTTTATTCTTTATTTTTTTAGTCAGAATGGTCTTTTGCCATACTTTGTTGTTGTTTTGTTTGTTTGGTTTGTTTTTTTTAGTACTTGTGGAACTATGGCTTGTTATTCATCCAGTAGAATTTCCTTTAAAAATTCCCTATTTTAACTCTTCCCAACATCTAATTTTTGTTTCCAGTCAATTATGCCAACAAGTAATTTAAGCTTGGCAAATCTGGCCCTTGCAAACTTTCCAATAGTCACATTTCTGGCTTATGCTATGTATTGCTTGGACAGTGGAAATGCAGCCAGACCAAAACTCATAGAGGCATTTTCAACTGCTAATTTGTGATCAACAGTTACCTGTTTCTTGTCTTAAAAGGTAATCTAATTTTGAATTACCCCATAGCAAGCACACTAAATTAGTGCTCTTTAAATCAACAAAATGAAACCAAACCAACCAACCAAAGAAACAAAAAAACAGCCCCAAATCGTATTAGAAGAAGAATTTAGAGCTTCTTTCATTATTACTGTTTTTAATGCTCAATCAGACATATTTCATATCAGATTTCTCCAATGCCAAAGTTTCCTGGGATGTCATTTTTCTTTTCTGATAGTTGATGACTAAGGAAAAAATTATCCTGGTCTCTTCAGAGGACTGGAAGTCCTCTGAACTCCACAAATCTCTAGTTTTGTGAGTGAGAGCTTTATATGTCTTGTAGTTGCTGTACTTCTGCCTGTGACATTAAAGGGTAACGATTTGCCTGATGCAGAACACTGTCCCCATCACTACTTATCACAGTCTCATCCTCTGGAACAATTGGGCGTGGGTGGAATTTTTAGCATTTGAACATAAAGCCCTTTCCACTGGTAGTGCAAAGTGAGTATCCATATCCACATTCTAATTTTAGGTGTGACTTTAATGAAACCTCTGTTCTGGTGAACAAGACAATACAGGGCAGGGTGGCTTTATCCTTGTGGAAAGTCCTCTGTTCAGTCCTCTGAGGCAGGAAGTTGCCACCTGTCATTCTGGAACATCCTCTCTGCTCTTTTCAAAATGAAGGTATCTGTAGGGGGAACTTTCAGGGTGTTTTGGACAATGGTAGATGTTGTCTTGTGTTTTTCTGAATTTCACATGGTTTGAGCTGAGCTGCATTGCTACCTGTAGACCTTTTTCCTTTGGTAAGCTTTTGCAAATTTTTCTCTTAAAATGGCTCATTTTGTATGGGGAGAGTTACTTCCAGCTGTGAAGATAGCTTTTAGGTTCCCTTATTTGTAGTTAAAGCACATTTCCAAACTGATTTGTTTCTATTTCATTCCTTGTGAGACTTTCTGCCTTCCTCTGTGGGATCTCCTGTGAAATGGGATACATCTGGACATAGAGAAAACCTCCCATATCCCCATGTGCTTTGTTACCCATCCCTCCGTCAGAGCCGTGTTGCACATCATGTAGTTCAGGCTGTCTCCTCCTTCAAGCAAGAAGTGAAATCTGAGACTTCAGGTGCAGGTCATAGCACCAAAGGATGAAAGAGACCTTGGGAGGGCTGAAAGAGACCCTGGGAGGTCCCCTGTCCAGCCTCCTGCTATGTGTGTGATTATACTTCATGTGGTCCTAGCTTCATTCTCAACCTAGTGCTTAACCTGAAACTCAGGCTGCCTCCATCAGGCTTGGACAGCCGGTAACATTGCTTGTACAAACTCTACAGAAGGTTTGCTAGGAGCTGTCTTGTGTTCAATATTAGGACCAGTACTGCATTTCTGTTGTAAAACTTAAGACACTGTGAATATAATCTCTCATGCGTTTTAAAGATTCCTACCCAGCTTTTTATGACTGATGCTGTTAAATCTTACAGACTACTCCTAGCTATCTAAACCTTAGATTTCTTCATTCTTAGATGGTATGATTTTCTGTACCTTTCAGTTTAATATTTTTTACCTTTTTTTAAAAGCTACATTTCCATCTTAACAGGAAGATGTTAAGGTTGCTTAACATTTCAGAAGTTTGGTATTTATGAAACACTAACCAGTGTGTTCACTGCTATATAAACTGAAGAAATAAAGCATGTTCTTCACTATTACAGATTTACAATCCACAGTCAAATATTTATTTGTTTGGCATTTCCTTTACATGCCAGTTCCTGTTGCACATAAAAATGTGATAGTAAACAATAGTTAAGCATGTGGTCATTAGTGGTGCCTAATCTAACAATGAAAAAAAAATACAATTTTTCCCTTTGCTTATTTCTGTTGAAATTGCTATATACATTGTCCAGCCTAAGAGTCTAGATTTCATATCTATCACATGTAAAAATATGTTAAATTTAATCTCCCAGGAAATGATGTTCCAGGCTTGAGCTTATTTATTTATTTATTTATTTATTTATTTATTTATTTATTTATTTATTTATTTTTGTGTCCCTCAATCTTTTCTACCTTTTTAAGAACTGGTCAGTAAAAGTATGATGTGGTAAAGTGAAATGTCATGCATCATACATAAAGTCTTATATGTCATTGTACTTAGTGTCTTAAGCAGAGTGTTCTGGATCTTCACCTTTTTAGCTTTAATGCTTCCAATAATGTTTTGTCTTCAGTGGTTTGGGTGGATCTTGGTTTGGAACTCTGTTTTTGTTGGAATGCCTCTATGTTGGATCTCTGAAGCTTTCAGTGCTTGGAAAAGTTATAACGTACAATAAAACACAAACACACCACCAAAGGGGAAAAACTTTAAATCTCTATTTATTCACCTGCATGGTAGAGATGAATCTTTTGCACAGCATCTAACTGAAATATTCTAGATATTAAAAGGTTTGACAAAATGAATTTGTTTAAATGTCTGGGACTATATTCCAATAGGATTTGTGTCCCAGATGTTGATCTGCAGCAGCAACATGCTGGATGAAGTTTGCTGATGAGTGTGCTGTCAGATAGTGGCACTCATATGTAGATGGGGAAAATGCATTCCTCTACAATTTTGTAATTAAGAAATAGGCTGTGACAGCCTGTACATTTTTAGATGACTATAGCATGGGAACTTGAAATGGAAAGGTCTGGAACTGGTGACCAAATGATTTTTAATCACCTGAGAGGTGGAAATACAGTGCTTTGTGGTCTCACTGCTGAGACCACCCTACCAGCGAGCGTGGTGTTATAAGGAAAGTAAAAGAGTGTTTATTTGTTTATCTTTGCAGTGTCTGCATTAACACAGTAAATAAAGAGTGTGTCCAAGGTATAGTAAGTCTCTGAAATCTGTTCACAGTTATACCATCAGTATAACTATGCATTAGAACTACCAGCATTTGAGCATCTGTTCATGCTTCCAAATGAGATTTCCAGTGGAAGGCAGGTAAACTTCCCACTCGAACTGGGGAACATGGGGGTTATCATGAGCAGTCATTCCCACCACCCTCTTCCTGCATACGAGTCCTAGAAGGAACTCCTGGGCCTCATCCATAGGTGAGACAGAACAGATATAAGTTAAAAAGATAAAGGTGAAAGTGGGTGCTTTAGCTGAGGAATGTGAATTTTATAAGTCTGTTCAGGAGGAGCAACTTTCAAGGGAGACCTGCTCTCAGGGGAGACTTTATTGCTCTCTACCACTACCTGAAAGGAAGCTGTGGGGAGCTGGCGGTCAGCCTCTTCTCACAGATAACTAGTGATAGGACTAGAGGGAATGGCCTCCAGTTGCACCAGGGGAGGTTTAGATAGGAAATGAGGAGACATTTCTTCTCAGAAAGAGCAGTCAGGCATTGGAACGGGTTGCCCAGGGAGGTGGTGGAGTTGCCGTCCCTGAGGGTGTTCAAGGAAAGGTTGGACGTGGTGCTTAGGGATATGGTTTAGTGGGTGACATTGGTGGTACGGTGATGGTTGGACCAGATGATCTTGGAGGTCTTTTCCAACCTTTATGATTCTATGATTCTAATTAATCTGTGCAGTCGTCTGCATGTCTGAATTGCTGAGGTTTGGGGAGCAACTGTGAACCTCAGATGTGATATTTTTCATCTTTTTAAGTACTGGCTTTGGAGGATTTCTGTGTTCTACTCTGTAGACCTGTAGAAAGCTAAAAGTGTAATTAATGCAAAATCTAAATAAGATAAATTGGAAGGCAAGTTATCCTCCAAAAATGCTGAGTGTTAAAAATCCTGTTGGGCTTTATGTTTAGGATTTCTGAGGCTAATATACATGAAGCTTCCAGCATTTAATCAAATTATCCGGGGTTTATAAAGTATCCCAAATCATAAAACTACTTGATGGAAGTTTATTTAAAGCTTATGTTATGGGTACTTTTACAGAGACTGAAGATGCCAGATAAGATAGGAAATTTTGAGATTGGAGTAAAGGAAAACTGCTCACAGCTGTGCAAACAGTACAGAGATGGGCATCTATTGGCCATATTTTGTTATTGCTGTTCAGGGTTCTGTTTAAAAAAAAAAAAAAAGAAAGAAGAAAGAAGAAAACCCAACATAATTCTAACAGCTCATAAGCAAATGAAACAGAAGTCATTTTAGAGGGGTTCTTATGTGATAGTAACTGAAGCAGCCACTCAGTGTGATAATACTGAAGCTGCCACTTTACAAATCAACAACTTGAATGAATTAAATTAAATGGCTGGTCTGTTAGTTGATATAATGCATCTTACTATAACTGAAGTGTACTGGCCTATAAATTAAAACTCAGAAATGGGATTGGCAACACATACATGAAAGTGAATCATGTATGACTTTTGAACACAAACACAGGTATTTTGGGTGGCAAGGCTTCAAGATAAATGACCTGTAAAAGTGGCATTTGTGGACTTGTGAACCAGTTGGTTGGTGAGGCTTTTTTTCCCCTCTCCTAGGCTGGCTGTGTCACTGCCCTTGTACATGAACATACAGGGAGGATTTTTTTGTTTGTTTTTCTTTTTAGTATATTTCATTTTATTTTACTTTGTTTTGTTTCTGTATGCACTCTGGCTGTGATGCTTGAGCCTTTTTTTGTCCCCAGTGTTTCAAGTATTAGTGTTGCATTACTCTGTCAGTGACAACAGGATGACCTAGGATAAAACTGGTGAACCTGTGAATAGCAAACAGCAATAAAAGCTAATGTTTCCAAGGGCGTTTGAACAGGGAATGGGAAACTTTCCTCTCTGTATCTATTTCGATACTAAATATTTAGGATGACAGGTGATAGTGACGTTTGTGACCTGCAACAGATGTTCCATAGTTCTGTGGGTTGTTTTTTTTATTTTATTTTTTCCGTCCTGTAGCCAGTAATGACTTCCTGTACATAAAATGTAAATTTTGACAGCTCTGGATTTCTAGACTGGAAGGACAAGTATAGTCACTGGGGAATGCTGGGGAGATGGAATAACTCTGAGCAACCAGGCTTAGGAAACAATGCTATTCCATTTTCAGGGAGAAAGGAATTGTCCCCCTAGGAACTAAACAGAAAGAAATTGTGGAGGAGGATTCATATCAGAAATAGAACCATGAAGCACCATTCAATAGAGTTGAAGGCACTACAGATGAAGGTGAGGATTGATAGGCCATAAATAGCAGAAGAGGAATAGGGGAGTTAAATGTTTCCAACATGATGGCAGATATCCAGAAAGTAAATTGTAAGAGATGTCTGTAAAAGATCTAGATGGTTGAATGACGTAAGATGGCTAACACATTTCTGTGATTGGTTAAGCTAAGAAAGAGCATCAGTAATGTTCTCAAACTATCTGAGCAACCAAGGCATCCTGAAACAATCATACATGTCGTCATTTTATTGTTAAGTAGGCTTCTGAATTTGGTAGCAAGTATCCGGTGTTGATAGTGTCTATGGTTTCTAAGTATTGCAGAATATCTAAATGTGTAGGTTATTTCTTAAGACCTGCCTGGGTGCTTGACAGGAATGGTATCTTATGGGTCTTTACAGTGATTATCCCTACCACAGTGGTGGGGAAAACAGTACAGAAATCTCTGGAAGTATTCGGCTGGATAGCCATGTAACAAAAGTGAAATATTTTGATCTGGAAGTGGAATAAAAATGCACTGTCTTTGAAATATAGGTAGTATAAAGACAGAGCTTCTGATGCAAGAATAATCAGAGAACATTGTATCACTAACAAAGGAATGAAAGATTACAAATGTTAGTGGCTTAAATGTAAAATTATGATATTGAAATATAATTAAAACCTCTAAAGGAAGTGAAGAAATGGTTTCATCATGCCATACAGATAAAATTGCCCACTTATGAGCAATTGCAATATGTGCTTGCAGCCCAGAAAGCCAACTGTATCCTGGGCCACATCAAAATAAGGATGGGCAACAGGTTGAGGGAAATGATTCCCCCCTTTTTTATTCCACCCTTGAGAGACCTCAGTTGGAGTGCTGCATTCAGCTCTGCAGCCCCAGCACCAGAGCAGGTCCAGAGGAGGGCCATGAAGACATATCAGAGGGCTGGAACACCTCTCCTGCTAAGACAGTCTGAGAAAATAGGGGTTGTTCAGCCTGGAGAAGAGAATGCTGCAAGGAGACCTTATAGGGGCCTGCCAGTATCCAAAGGGGACTGCAAGAAAGCTGGGGAGGGACTCTTTGTCAGGGGGTGTAGTGATAGAACATGGGGGAATGGTCTAAATTAAAGATTTAGATTAGATGTAAGGAAGAAATTCTTTACTATGAGGCACTGGCACAGGTTGCCCAGAGAAGCTGCGGATACTCCTTCCTTGGAAGAGTTTATGGGCAGGTTGGTTGGGGGATTGAGCAACCTGGTCTAGTGGGAGGTGTCCCTGCCCATGGTATCTTTAAGCTCTCTTCCAACCAAACCATTCCATGATACTGTGAGCATAAATTTAATGAGATTTGCACCATATTTATTGAAGTGAAATGCCACCCTACAGTTTGTCTTCAGAGGAAGAGTGGCATCCTGGGAAACACTCTGGGCTGTGGACAACTTGGAAGAGAGTGATTCCAGGGGTTTAAGGATCGGTGACCTGAAAATGATTAACACTGGGTGATCTGCTATGTAACTGCAAAATGCACTGGGGAACAAAATGGCTGCTTCCTATGCAGAGCAGTGTGGTACTTGGGAGGCAGTATTTTTGTGGTCAAAAGAAGTTACATAATACGTGAATGTTTCAAGCGAGTAATATCTAGGAACAGTAGAGAAGCTGTATCGCTTCTGTATTTGGCACTGGTACAATCACTTTTCCATTGCTGAGTTCTTTTTTGGTGTCCATAAGTCTGTTGATAAAATGGTAAGGGATTGATCAAAGAACTGGATACTTTGCCTTGCGGTGAGACATTCTGGAATCTTTCTCTGTTTATCTTACCCATGAGAAGGCTAAGAGTTGACCTGATCAGAGTGTCTGCATTGGGGAAAAAACATTGAAAAACTGTTAACAATCTGGCAGACAAAGATATAAAAAGGTCCAGTGGTTGCTATTTGAAGTTCAAAATTCCATTGCAGGTTTTCAACAGTGAGAGTGATTAGCCCCTATGATATCTTAACAAAGGTTGTGGTGGTTTCCTTGCCACTGAAAATTTAAAAATCAAGTCTGAGTGGTTTCTTAAATGATATATTTTAGTAAAGCACAAGTTCTGTGGCTTCTTTGTACAGGGCAGTGGACTAATTGATCACAAAAATTCCCTTTGACCTTGAATATCATAATTCTCTTAAATTAAGACAATGACTAGAGTCAGACTAGTCATTTTTTCTTTTCTTTTTTTTTGTTACTGAAGTTTTCTATCCAAAATTTACTTTTTTTTTTTTTTTTTTTGCACAGCTCTAATGAAAAATATGCAGTTTTCTTGGCCAGCCAAGAAAATTATTAAACAGTAAGTTAATAACCTATTAGATAGTTTTTAGCTACAATGACTTTGCAGTCTTATAGGGTCAGTATGTTCATATAGTATATAATATCGGTGCATCTATATGGCTGTAATCATTGTTCCATTCTGAAGTCATATGCCAAGCATGAGTGTATTCTAATTTATTCTCTTGCACTGGAGATATATGTATGTTATGATATATGCTATCTTTATAGCATTAATTGAATTCTGAATTCTGAAATCTACTCTTTCTGCTCTAAATGCAGCTTGTAATGGTGTTTTAGTTGCTTCACTCCTCCAAGTTCCATGTGCACAGCTCATGTTTGCAGTGATAAGTAAGTGTCTCAGAGGCATTTCTGCTAGATTTGAGCTAAACTCCAATTATCAATGTTCATGTAGCTGCAATCCCAGTCAGGGCGAGTGTCATTAATCTGGTTGTTGTACTAATAACCCCAGTTTCTGGCTTTAGAGAATTCAAAAGACCAAAACCAAACAGGTAAGTAGTGACACAATGAACAGGCAGTGAGTGATTTTAGGATCACAGTGAGCATGTTATTCTGACCCTTTAAAGAAATGATGTTAAGGTAATGGTGTTTTCTAGTGCTTGTTTACTCTGCCAGGTCCTCCTCTTTCTTTGATTGGTTTTGTATCCATTTGCCCATTTCAACTTGGTTTTTACAGGTGTGTGAAATACCATGTTCTTGGGGTGAAGTGGAACACTAGGTTTTGAAGTGATTTGTGACAACTAGCAAGTGGGTATACAAGAAAGGCACAAATTAGTAGCAGTTATTGTGGTGTGGGCTGCAAGACATTAAAATTCATAGGAAATCAAATGCTGTTAGTTCTCTTGCTCACAGAGCAACTTGCATTATTGTGGGGAACAGACTAGATTCATTTTGTACTGCTGGTTCTCTTGTGATTTCAAATAGTCATAACAATTCACTTTAAGCCATATTGCTGAAGTGGTTTTAATACATTTGATCCAGACAAGAGTTAAAGTAATTAGCTGACATTTGATTTTACTTGATATGGATCCAAACCATGAAACTTTGAACACCCTTAGAGTTCAGAAGTGTTTCATTCAGTGTTTGGGTATTAGTCTGTGTTCTCAAGTAACCTTTTCTAATGGCATATTTAATCCCAGATTTAAAATAAAAAGCAACACAGGGAATCAAGTCTGTAAATGCTTTTTGTTTAAATACAGAGATACCCTAGAATGTAGCTGTAGAAGCAGCAAGCAGAAGGAATAGAAAACACACTATCTATATAAAGGTGTGTGTTTGTGTTTATGTGCAGTGTTCACACCCAGATACATACCTGTGTGGCTGTACAAAACGTTGCTCCTGCTGCAAGGAGCTCACAAAGTTAACAGACAGCCAGAGCAATCATGTGCTTTGAGACCCAGAGGATGGTGCTAAGTTAGAGCATGTGTGCATTTTTGGTTTTATGATGTGACGACAGCAGCGTTCTGACACTGGTTAACATTTGTGGGCCTTGTGGAAGGAGTGAGTTTTCATGAGGGATTTGGATGGAGAAAATCTGCCTGCCTGGCACACAGAGTCAAAGAGGGTGTTCCAGGCAGAGTTGAAATCGAGATGTGAGAACTGAGAGAGTAGTATGATGTTTTACATTGCATATGATGCAACTGGTAACTTGGAATGTGATTGACCATGTTTTGTAAGCTTGTTATTTTTTTCTTGCAGTCTAATACAGAAGGGGAAAAAAAAGTTACGAAGAAATTCAAAAGGAAGTGTATAGATGTTCCTGCTGAACACAGAGGCATTCACTTCCTCATTCAAGGAGCAATTATATGAGAACTGAAAAAGCTATGTACAAGAAGAATATGTTGTATTTGTTGTGTTAAAGCAAGATGTAAAGGGAAAACTTTCTGAGGGGTTGAGGGGTTTGTAGAATTTCATTATAGCCTGTGAGTATAGTTAGGTTGATATCTTCAAGATGGCATGCTTATGTGATGCTGAAAACATTGCTGGAGCATTTGATTTGTTAAAGCATGTGTTCAGTATCCAAGTAATTTAGCAGTAGAGCATGTCATGATTTTTCCTGCTATGGGACAAGTTGAACTGACAAAAAGGTTGCAGAAGAAGTCAGTATGCTTGCCATGAAGCTCTGCAAGAATATAAGCAACAAGAAAGTGGAAGAAAGCTCTTTCTGTGACATACACTTTACAATAACTTACTGTATGCAAAATACTTTGAAATTGTTCAGTTTGTTGCCTAAACAGCACAGTCAGAAGTTTTCAGATTCTGTCATAAAGTCTACTCTCTTTATTATAGCATACAAATCATGTTCTCTCCCTATATTTTCTCCCCTTATCATTGTATAACTCTTCATTGATTTTTTTATTTTTATTTTTTTTGCCTAGTGTGGTAAAGAAAAGAGAAAATTATCTGATGCATTTTTAGGTTTTTTTTATTATAACTTGGAAACAAGGAGAGCAAGAGGAAAAGTCATCACTATGTGACCATCTTGATCTCCCTGTTATCCAAAATCAATGTGTCTAATAATCAGACATTTAAGTAGTAATACATGTGCCTCATCTATAACAACTCCCACATGAGGATTGCAGAGCAGTTTACAAGTTTTAATACTGAACCTCATAACATTTGTATCAGAAGAAAAAACTACAGGCAGAGAAATTACAAATTTGTTAAGGTAAAGGTCTAGATGTGACAGTTTGGGGAACTTACACGAGTTAAAATTTGGGGATAATTATACACAACTTACAAAATAACTGTTACTGAATCCTATCATATATCCTGTGTTGTTGACCTGAAGTTGTGAAAGATTTACCCTTCATCTCCTAAACAAATGGTAACACAAAGTAATGGAGGATCATTTTTATGCTATTAGCTCCATTTCATGTGAGAATATGCCTGAACAGAGCTACCTCTGAAGCCCAAGTAAGTCAGCATAATTAAATTTGTCTGCAGAACAAAGGGTGAACACCAAAAGCATCTTACCAGGAATAGCAAAAAAAAAAAAAAAAAAAAAAAAAAAAAAAAAAAGAATAACGTGGACAGTCATAGATACAGGAAGGGTGGACAGTAGAGTCAAATAGAGACACACATTTTGTAGCCAAGAAGTCTGAATTTTGTTGGGGTCAGTGAGGGAAGGGGATAAGACCAGCATGGACACTACAGATGTATCTGCTCCAGACTGTAATCCGTGCTCCCCAAGCCACACTCTTGAGAATAGTAGCCTTTAGCTATATCCATGCTGTTTAACACTTGGCCTTGTGTTTCTTCTTGGCCCTGGATGTTTGTGTTAAGTCATAGTCATATATATGCTTCTCTGTTCAGCATCTGAAATAATGCAAGGATTATACTTTGTGCTTGGATAGTTTTTGTTTGTTTGTTTGTTTGTTTGTTTCTGACATCTGTTACATATTGGGTGGAGTGAGTCTAAGCGGCATCCCTAATGACAATTGTACCCCTGGTGTATGGGGGAGACTCCTGCCCAAGACTGGTAGAAAAGGGTATGAGGACTGTGTGGCAGAGCTCTGCAGTCATCATGCTGCCTATTTGGTGGATTCCCTGAAGCAGACTCACCAGAGGTATGCATGGCTTATGTTGTGAAAGGAGTTAGCTTACTCCAAAAGAGAGCATAGGGCTGGAGTGACAGTTGCACAAGGCAGACGGGCAAGGCTGAAACCTGGAGTGAAGTGGGGGAGCTGGCTTATTTGATGACAATATTGTGCAGCTGCTCAAGAGGGACAGAGAGGAAAAACATATCCTTGACTTGCGGTAGAAACAACATGCTGGGTATGAGATCCTGACTTCTAGTGTTTCCAACTCCAAAAACTTCTCTGAGTGGTGAATAAATTGAAGCATCTTGCAGCTTTACTTTTACTTTGTTGTTTTCAATTCCTTTGTTAAAGTACAGGCTTCTGTGAGGAACCTTGAGCAAGTTGAGGTACAGTTTTGCTGAGAGTCAGATGCAAGGAGACTAAAAAGGGACCCAGAGGTCTACGGGATTGCCCACCACGTGTTAAGCAACAATTGCTTTGGAGTACATGGTCACATATTATTTGATGTGGTTACAGAAAGGCAATCCCTGCTGACAGTGAGATGAGGGATGCTTTCAGGCCTAGCTCATCTGTTTTTTTCCCTTCTTGTACGTCTTTGAAGAATGAGAGTATTTGCGAGATGAACCATAGGAAAAGTTAAATCAGAGGGCTTGTGGACAACAGGATGTGTGCAATGGTTCAGGGATTTAAGGCAGTTGGTCTTGTAGGATGTGTCATTGCAAAGGGCTTAAGATAGCTGAGGAGTAGCAAGCAGTATGTATACCATAGAGGATAAGGGTGCTATTCCCATCAGGAGAATCTTAGCACATGAACCTGGTGCCAGAGGACTCCAACACTCAGAAAGTGTCCCACTGGCTGAGACGTTTCGTGCCAGATTGCTTGGTTCCTTGTCCTGCCTGCCACCCACCAGGACTGTTTTGTACAAGATAGGAGCTGACTGCTGTCACACTGAACTTGGAGAGGCATGTGGGGGGCACAGAGCAGCGAGGGAGTGAGAATGTGGTGTGCAGATGTGCGAAGGTGAGAGTAAAGCTTATCAGCTACTGGTTCCAGAGGGTGGTGGGCTTTTTCTTTTCTTCTTTTCCAAGCTCTGCTGGTGAAGTCAGCCATTGAACAACAATTTTTATACATCTATATAAAATAAAATTACTGGAGTACTGTGTTAGGGTGTGGATACTTTTAAATACTTTAAAATATAGCAATTAAACATAGTCCTTCTGCTTTTGGCCAGCTGCTGTCAGAGTGGCCTCTATTAAAAAGATGTTGATGCGTCAAAGATGCTTTCCTTCTGTTGCGTAATCTCTCTCTCTCTCTCTCTTTCTCTCTCTCTCCTTTCACCATAAACTAGGTTCAAACTGGCGAATTTCTGTGAGGTCCTGTGGCCAATTTAATATTTAAAAAGTCCCATTAAGTTATTCTGGTTTCAGGAACATCTTGAGCCATCGTCCCTCTGCTAACCTGCTGTGCTGACTCAGCGCCTGAGAAGGAGTTGAGTGCACATGGGGGCAGGGGTGTGTTCTGTGACTCTGGAGAAAGGCAGTGTACTAAAGATGCTGCTAGGGTTTGTGTTGCAGTATCACTCAAGTCATAAAAACAAACAAGCAAACCATTTAGATGAAGAGATAGTAGCTGTTGACATAAAATGATAATTGTATCTAAATGCCTTTCCTCCATAATGTCTGTGCATTTTTTTTTTTGACCCATTTTGTCTAAAAACTTGTAGATAGCTGCACTAATACCCTCAAAAGATATGGGGTGTGCATTACTAGTGTTGTACCTATTCTGCAGAGGGTTTGCTGCTTAAGTTTGCAACTTAACGTTGCTCTCTGTTCAGGAGTAAGAAATTGCAATGGTGTAGGTGCTGTATTTCAATGGAAATATCATTCCAGGTGCATAGATCAGGGTGCTGATATTCTTATATTTTGCTGATAGATTGTGCTTATATGCTCAGCTTCAAACTAGAATTCAGCATATGGATTTTATTTATGTTGTAATTGTGAATTTTGTATAGCTGGGTCTCCACTTGCTTGTAGCTTTATTTAAAAAGTGTGTAAGTTCATTAAATTGCCCTGCATACTAGTGTAAAATACAGAGATTAGGTTTCTTTTTATTCACTTGCCAGTGCAGATGTGTGGCAATGAGTGTACTTCTAAAACCTTTCTTTTAAAACTACTTGTAATCATGCAGTAGATAACACTTTACAGGAAAGAGGAAATCCAGCCAAAATAATTTCCAGATGATCTTAAAGTGTAATTTATTTTCTTATTTTGCAGCTAGCTATGGACCAAATCCAATTTGCAAAGGCTGTTTATCTTGTTCAAAGGATAATGGGTGCATAAGATGCCAACATAAGTTATTCTTCTTCCTACGAAGAGAAGGAATGAGACAATACGGTGAATGCTTGCATTCCTGCCCATCGGGGTACTATGGGCTCCGAACGCCTGATATGAACAGATGTTCAAGTGAGTTGTTGTTGTTGTTGTCTGTTTGTTTTGAAAGTTTACATTCATTTTTTATAGGAAGGCCATAATTCACACTCGTTTTTAAAATTATATGTTGTGGAACGTAATGATGTTTTTACAGATGTCTCAAGATCATCATAAAACTTCTTTCTAAAGAATGTCCTGGCTCATGCCAAGATCTGTAACATTCAGTAAATTAAATTGTTTATGTATTAACCTAGTTTTTGTTGTGTTGTTTTTATTTAGTTAAAGAGAAATTTATGAAAGAATGATGATTTAAGCAGATATTCTTGGTTTTAACAAAAAATAATTCCTGTTATAGGAAAATAAAGAAGAGTAAGCATTAATTTAATAATGGCTCATGTAGGAACTAGCCTAGTTTATGCACCGAGATATGGGTGGGCTTCTCTTCATGCTATTTGTTCCCACACAAATTTCAGATGACCAGACACCTCACACCAGACATGTTTTAATATGTAAGTGTTGCTATTTTAATAAAACAGATGTACTATTAAAAACAAACAAACAACCTTTCACTTTTAGTACTGCATTTTATTTGGAAATTTACAACCTGCTAATGTGCAACAAGATTCCTTGTTTGCATGTTTGTGCCTAGCAGCACAACTGTTAAAACCAATGAGTGCTCTGGTATATCTACACATTATTTCACCACTATCTGGCAGTTGTGCCTATTCGTATCGATTTTTCCATATGCTCATATGTGGACAATTACCCATATGGATTATTAATCATTGCTACTACCTCTAATTCATTTTTTTTTCATGTGTAATAGTCAAACCAGAATTAGGTCACCAAACCTAAGAACCTGAAGTGAAAAACAGCTTTTCTCTGCTTCCTGAAATAATCAAATGTTCGTTAAATGTATGGCACTCTCCCCCTCAGTCCTGCGGCATGTCACTGGGATGCACTGTGTTGTGAGAAAGTGGGTGCTGTCTTTCAGATCACACATAATCTTGACAGCCATATGAGGTCATTCTGTGGCACTTTTGGCTAGAATAAGAGCATTAACTTCAGTGCTTTGGCCACGTTCCAGCCCACGTAATGACATCCCGGCTGTTTCTCCAAGTTCCCTGCGCGGGCTTGGTGGATATGGTATTCTTCGCTTTGTGTTAGGTAACATTGCTGAGTGCCGCCTAATCTGTACCAGGTGGCTAGTTTTTGATGAAAAATTAAATGAGACTAGTATATAGTTTATATATCCCTTCTGTAAAGCAATTTAGGATTTTGGCCTTCATTTTCATAACACAGTTGTGAATTCAGCAACTTGTCCACCTTCATCCTTTCAAAACAGGGCTGTAAAAACTTGCCTATGTAAAAATGTCTTTGAATATTTTACAGTTTTGGGAAATAGATTAATTTAGTTATGTTAGCTTATACTGTGTTTGTTAGATAGGAAAAATTACGGTCTTTACTGGTATTTGTTCCTTGCTTTCTTTAAAAAAAATATATATATATATTTGCAGAAGGTGGATTGTGAATTCAATACAACTTTTATACATTTTTACCACTTACAGAAAGTGGCCTTTTTTTCCCTGAATTACAGGATTGGTTTTGAAAACACAAATGTGAGGTTGTGTCCAATCCATACTAGCATGTGTTGAGTGCTGCATATTTAACTCACCCTCATGCCTTTGACAGTCTCCCCCTCTGAGAATGATTTTGCAGTTGCATTTACAGACCAGTTTTGGTTCTCCTCCAATGATTTTTGACCTGTATATTTTTGTTTTGGTGTAGTCGCCAGCTGGTGTATTTATAAATCATACCTACATTTTTGCTCTTGGTTTGGTGATCTCCCATGGTGCACACACTGCGTTGTGGCAACACAGACATTTTGTGGATTCAAACTGACTTAAAATAAAAATTCTTAAAAAGTAGAATGGGTTTCTTCCTACTCAATGCTAGATACTTTTAGGTACAGCTAGTTACAGACTATTGCTCAGATAGTATTATCTCAGCTAAAAATAATAAAAATTCTGGCAATGTTAAAATCCGTCTGGGAGTTACAGGGCTTGAATTACATAAGCTGAAATGATTTCTGCCCTATTAATGTCTTTACAGGCACAAAAGCTGTTTAACATTTTATTACTGGAACACTTGCCCATTTTTGTTAGAGAAGCTATAGAACATTTTTTATGGAAAATGTTGACATGATTTTAAAAGCCAAGCATAGTTAGTGCCAAATGTAACACAATAAATACTACAGCCAAGTGCAACAGCTCCAAAAATTACGGAAATTTTGAATTTCAAGGCTAATTTTCTTTTCTACATGTATGCAGTATGTCTCTTGAATTTGCTAAATGGTTCTAGACTGTTTTTCTAGTAACAGTGAATAATGTAATTTTTAAACTACTTGTCCCTAGAAATCGATGTAGTGTTTCCTGCTGGAGTTGATTTTCATCTTGAACACTGAAGTATAAGAATGCAGTATATTTGGACACCAAATTGGAAAGTGTTGCGTCTTTTCTGTAAAAGAATGCCTAAGAGAAGAGCTACAGTTTGTTAATTTTCCAAGAAATTTTAATAATTAATAACTTTGAATTATACTCTTCCAACAAGAATAAAAAATATTCCAAGGAAGAAGAAGAAAACACAAAGCTGAATTAAAGAATAGAATGAAATCTGTCACATCAGTGTTGGTTTAACGTTGGTCTGATTTAGGTATTGAGCCTATCTTGAACGTTTCAACCTAGTCAGTATCCATTGTAATCTTTTTTAGGGAAGACACACTTACAACTTAGAAATTATACCTCTCTTCAGATTTGTTTGGCTACTCCATTTGTTTATGTCCACCCTCTTTCTCATGGGAGGGTCAGACATTGCTAAATTTGTTATTACCTCTTCCATGTGCCTTAAGTGAAATAAAGAGAAGTTTTTAAACAAATCAGTTATTTATTAAACATATGAAATATAAAGAAAGATAATATTTTTTTTCAAACTTTGTTACAAAATTGTAAGACATCATTGACATATGATAGCTTAACTATTCCTTGTGTAGTACTGCAGAGTATATGAAGCTCTGAGATGATTGTAGTCAGTACAATTCATACCAGTCTGTCAAGGGTTCAAAACAAGGAGAGCACAATTTGCTTTAACTAAAATCATTTTATTCTGCGTTTTTAGTAACAATTTTCATGACTTTCTCTTACAAAGAAAAAACAGTATTTAAAATAATCTTCATTTGGGATTTTGAAAGTCAAATCGTATGGCCAGATATTAAGTTTTAACTATAATTATGTTATAGACATCTTATTTTTCCCTCTATTTCATCTCTTCTACTCTCTTTTCCTCCTTCTTGGTAATGCTTCTTGGTAAGGATTTGGTCATATTCTTAGTTTTTTGATTTTTGGCCAATTTTTATATTTTGACAGAAGACCTTCCTTCCATTCAGCTGCCGACAAAAAATCTTAATAGTGTTTTGAATTAAGTTTTCTTAAATCTGTAGTGAATAGACTTAATAAGGCAATTGTAAATTTGTAAAATACGAATAGAAAACACTATGGTTTGGCATTTGTTTAAAAGATTTCAACTAATAAAAAATCAATAATAGAACATAATAGAAATGTATTTTTAAGTGTGTATGAAGTGAATTAAAAAAAAAATCCTCATTATAGTATTTTATAAGTAACATCGATCTCATTGAAATCATGGACCTGTGGTAAACTTTAGGAACTGCTACTGTCAAGTGGCTGTGTAACATTCTCTAGAATTCATGTTCAGCCCTGGCCGAAATTGTAGCTTAAAAATCTTTAGTTGTATAATAATAAATAATAATAAAACAAAACAAAAATCCCTCCTGCAGCTACTAAAGCCACTTTTGTTTGGGAGTTTAAATAGCTTCCATGTAGTTTGAGGTTCTTTTTCTTATGACTTTCCCCCTCTCTTTACTGTCTCCTCAGTGACCTTCCTGAAAGCCAGTTGATGTTTTGGTCTCTTTTTTCCATTGGTCATTCAACTCCATCCCCCACAGGAGCTGCTCACAGCATAGCTTACTTCAGCTCTGACCATGTGTCTCCTCCTCTTAGTAGTACTACCAGTCTTCTTAGTAGTACTACCAGTCTTTGTCCCTCATGTGCCTTTATCTTCTCTCTTCCAGGTGAATTATGAAATGTCTGGGTTTTTGAAATGTTTCCTAGTTCAGGGAATTCTGCAGGTGATTAGTGTAAAAGTTGGTGCTGGTCAATGGATGAGGCACTGGCACAGGTTGCCCAGAGAAGCTGTGCCCAGGAAGCCCATCCCTGGAAGTGCTCCAAGGCCAGGTTGGATGGGGCTTTGGGCAACCTGGTCTGGTGGGAGGTGTCCCTGCCCATGGCAGGGGGTTGGAACTAGATGAGCTTTAATGTCCCTTCCAACCCAAACCATTGTATGCCTCTGTGATTCAATGTCAGGATGGCAGCATGAAGTTAAGACTTCAGCACCAATGCTGTTTACTGAGAAGCAGAAAAATGAGAGTGGGACTTGCAGCATTGTATTCTTCAGCTTGATCTCCAAAGGCATTATATTTTTCCTATGATTCAGCTTATTCTGCATCATCTTAAAGCAGGTGGTAGATTTACAAAGGAAGGATAGTACTTATTTTGGTAATGTTATGCTTTCTGTAACTACAGTATAAAATGAAGCTATTGACAGGAGCATGTACCATTTTTTAATTTAATTTATTATTATTATTATTATTATTATAAATCATAGCAAGCATATGTACCTAGGTCTAAATTTAATTCAGTATCTGAATTTATATTTTGAACTCCTGGGCTTTTGATTCCATCTCTAAAATATGAGTCTGTCAATTCTTTGTAAATTCTTATATGCTTATTTTAAAAGAAGAATTAATATAAGTGGCTTATCAGGACTGTCAGGAAGTCAAAAATGCTCAGGAAAATCTTTTAATATCACTGTGTTTCATCTGCTTAAAATGTATCTCTGATTTGGGCATGATGTGTAATCCAGGCTTTTTCCCTCCAGAGTTCTTTAATGTACCATTTTATGTAGTTTTCTATAAATATTGAAAGCTTCATCCACCTCAATTGCATTTGTTTTGTGTGATATTCAGGATGAATATTTGGATCAAAATAAATG
This sequence comes from Anser brachyrhynchus, assembly GCF_964034855.1. Classification (NCBI taxonomy): domain Eukaryota; kingdom Metazoa; phylum Chordata; class Aves; order Anseriformes; family Anatidae; genus Anser; species Anser brachyrhynchus. The sequence goes on along the minus strand of NC_137695.1, from coordinate 142,682,387 downwards.
AGGCTATAAAGTCTAAAACCAAATATTTTATTGCTGGCCAGCTAAATGCAATTCTTTTAGTCCTGATTGGTTGCCCTGATCTTGACTGAAACATGGTTCATAGCTATTACTTAAAAAATAGAAATAGTAATAATAAAAATCTGGTGTGTATGTAGAAACGGTTTAGGAGAAAATTGTTTCTGACGTGCCATGGGGTGCTAAAGCTCACTGAAAATTAAGTAAAAAGGGGCATTGGCTCCTAAGCTCATAACTAATTTTTTCCTACTCTGTTTCAGTAAGCAACATCTAAAATGTTTTAAATTTCTGTGTTTGGATTCTTTTTTGCCAATGGCTCTTTTGAGGGAGATGTGATCCTCTTTCTTTTTCTACTCTGGAGAACCAAAAAATTTGGTCCTTCAGTTCTGCAGGTTTCCTGGTCATTGAGGTCCTGGTCAGCTGTAGCTCATGGAATTATATTTCTTTTCTGAGCATATTCTGTAGCTGTTCTAAAGCATGGAGGCACTTTAACATACTGTGATATGCCTTTGTGCTGCACTGAAATGTCACTCACTCAAGTCCTTACTCTTCTCTCTGGTTAAATTAAGAGATTGCACAGTATCAATAGACTTTCTATTGGAGAAGGTATGTATCTTGTATGAAAAAAAAAAAAAAAACACAAAATTTCAGAGCTCTATTGAAGGGATACATTTTTGTCTAATTTTGTTTTGCCAAAACGCTGAAGATACTTCAGCAGAGCACTCCAGTCTAATTTCAGCCCAGTGTAGCTTCACCAAACAAAGCAGTGACTTCTTTTCCACCCTTTCCCCTGAGGGGTGAAGTCATGGTGCTGTGATTTTATAACCACTCCTGTGACAGTTTGTGACTGAACATAGACTTTGTAGAAAGTTAGCATTTCTGACTGTTGGAGTACTGCTCTTCTTTAGTTCTCATTTTTTACTTTATAAATACATATTTATCATGAAATATTGTCTCTCTTCAGGGGGTTTAATATTGTTTTTGCCCATTAAGGTAGTTATAGTGGGCTGCGATCTATCCGTTGGTGTAAGAAGGTTATTAGTTGAAAACTGCCCTTGCTGAAGCAATTAGGACCTTTGCCATGGATTTCAGTAAGGTCAGAATGTTGAGCTTTTAACTTTTACATACAGCTCTGGTGGGAAGCATGGTGTAACATTTTTAAAAATGGCCTCTGTTTAGAAATCGGCTGTGCTAATCAGACATACCACCAGATTTCTCTGGGGGTCCCTGAGTGGTTTTTGAATTCTAGATAGGTAAGGATGGTACCAGAGGAAGATATCTCACTTCCACATGGGGATGACTTTCATAGTTTTATGTCCACTCCTGTGACTAGGATTGAAAACAGACTCATAGGAAGTTAGCATTTCTAAATTTTGGAATGCCACTTTTCTTTATCTCTTTAGTTTAGTTTATTGAAACTGTACCAAATAAATAAATAAATAAATAGTGTTTTATACATGTCAAGTGAAAGAATGGAAGCAAGAATCATATAATTGTTAAGATTGGAAAAGACCTCCAAGATCATCTGGCCCAACCATCACCCTACCACCAATGTCACCCACTAAACCATGTCCCTAAGCACCACATCCAACCTTTCCTTGAATACCCCCAGGGACAGTGACTCCACCACCTCCCTGGGCAACCCGTTCCAATGCCTGACTGCTCTTTCTGAGAAGAAATGTCTCCTAATTTCTAACCTAAACCTCCCCTGAGTGCCAAGATAGAAACACTAGAAAGAAAATAGGTTGTGCTAGAAGAGATGCAGCAAGAGTGCTATGAGTCTGAGAGGTGCTGGCAATATAGTAGTAGTGGGTAGTAGGTCCAGTGGGATATAAGGAGGCACAATGCCAAGCAGGAATAAAAGGGACTTGAGGTCTGGTAGGAAGCAGACCCACTGCAAATTGAGTACAATGGAAGGAAGTGGTAGGGACTATAACATATAGGTCTCTTGCTGCTAGGTGAATGGGAACAGCAGCACCAAAGCACCTCTTACTACTTCACTCTCAGGTTCTGAACATTAGGTGTCCTAGCTTCTTGTTGCCCTGCAAGTATGGTTGGCCTGACAGAGGTGTGTAATTGCTCTTAAGGTTTCTTCTGCAAGCCGGAATTCATCAGCTCATTCTCTCCTCAACGCTAGCCTTATCTTTCCTCCAAAGCCTCTAAAACTTCCACTTCTAGGCTTCTCCTTGCAACTTCTCTGTTTCTTTCTTTTACAGAACCACTGGTGTCTAAAATCTTAATAATGCTCAATGTTTGTTTTTTTTTTTAAAGTTTGTACCTTTATTTCCTTTTTTTTTTTTTTTGAGGTGTTGTAAACATCTAGATAGTATTTTAAGTGAAATGAAAATAATACAATAGCAACATCGTTTAGCTACTGGAACAGTACAGAAAATGAAATCACTAAACGGGTGAAAAAGGTAATTAGATTTACAGCTAGCAAGGTGAATTCATAAAAATGCTTTTGATGTCTTCTCCAAATGAAAAAAAGAATTTCTCTTTTGTTCCAGTTTATTATAATTGTCAGTAAACTGACTAGTTAATTTAAAGTGATTTAGAAAAATAGTAAAGATTTTGCTTCCCTTTTCCAGAGTTAGATATAAGATGCTAAGATCAAAAAATTAGAACAGTTGACAGCTATGGCAATCAGAAGAAAGCAATTCAGTTTAACCATAAAAAAATATTTCCTTGTTTTCTTATTATGTTATTTTGTTTAAAGGATAAAGCCATTTTGTAAAATGTTATTTTTTTTAACTATTGTATATGATGTCAAACAGCTCTTTAGGTTTCATACCAGATTACACATTTATTATTATCCAACTTATTATTTAAATGATAGAATACAAAAAAAAAAAGAAATTTGGAATAGAGTTCTGTTAAGACTTACATTTAATAACATATATGTAGATAATACTAGTAAACAAAAATGAATACTAAGTTTAATACAGTTGTATTTAGTTGCATACCAATGTATCTTAATATTGATAATGAAGAATCAGTATTCTTTAAATGTTCAACTAAAAATAAGTATGCTTTCTTTCTCTGTCCATGTTGATATATTCAGCTTTAAAAACAAAAGAATTTTAAGAATTAACTTATTTTGATTTACTTGGCTCAGACACAGTTAAAATTATTTATCAACATCACATTGATTTAAAAAATAAGTAAAGTAAATTTGCCCCCAAAGCATTTAAACAATGTAATAAGATTAAGCTAGGCACCAAAAATAACCAACTTAAAAAAACATTCTTAGTTTTATAACCACTCCTGTGACTGTGATTAAAAATAGACTCATAGAAAGTTAACGTTTCTAACTTTTGGAATACCACTTTTCTTTATCTCTTTAGTTTAGTTTATTGAATCTGTACCAAAAAAACTCCTTCAAGGCTTAGAGCTACACGAGCATCCTTCATGATTTGAAACATTACAAGTAGTACCCAGTAACCCCAAGCACCATGCTGGATCACTCTGGTGAATTAAAGTTTTAGTGTCAGAAATCTTAAAGTATTTCTAATATATTTTTTAGTATATTTTCCCTAAACTGCATCTGATACAGATTAAATAATAGGCATTTGATATTTGAAGTAATTTATCTTTATAGGAAAAAAATAAATTTGCTTAGCTGGAAATCTCAGCCTACCCTTAACCCAGGAGCCCCTGTTAATGTGTCCAAAATATAATTGTCATGGTATGGGCTCTACTGCAATACAAAATAAAATTGACATAGAAGGCAAAGCAAAGGATATAAATAGGATGGGAGTTTGAGGTACAACCAAAGAACTAATAGAAGACTGATCCGTTAGTTTAATGCTTGAATATAGGGTATTCATGTATGTGCTGTTAAATAGCAGTTGTTTTATGGAGGGTACCCCCAGTGGAAGGTGAGACAGGATTTCACCTGATTAGCATGTTTATATATTATCAACAGGCAATGTTTTCCATTTAATCTCTCTTCGACTCAAGAGAATTCAAACGGAGTAGACTTTATACATACTACTCCTCAACATGATTTGAAAGCACTAGTTAAAACACTATTCCAAAAAAAAACCTACTTGCGTCATTTAGATATGAGGGAGGGTCACATGATGCTAATTTATCTTTTAATGTTCTGTTCTTCACCTCATCATTGGACTAAATGGTTTGGAAAAACCTTGATGTCTTTTCAAGCTGCCTTGTGTGTGTGGGCAAAAGGCTTTTTTTTTTTTTTTTTCTGAATATTTAAACACACAGGATGTTTGATTCAAGCATTGCAATTGATAAAATATTTGCAGTACATGTTGAATTTAATAAACCAGATTTGCAATTAACTATTGCAGTACACCCAGTATACCAGAGCAGCTCACCATATTTTACCTTGCAGATACATTAATCTAGGGAAGTGATTTTGCAGAATTATTGTATGGGCATTGATCTCCTATTCTTTAGTGCAAACCTCATGAAAAGGAAATGGTAAATCTTGGGAATTTCCTATAAAAAAGACCGTGGGTAAGAAACCAAACTTTTGCTGTTGATATGCTGGTAGGAGGCCCTTTGAGAAATGCTGGACACTGGATTTCCTTGCAAACATGTTGTCTGATTGTGTCTACATACAGCCTGAAATGCTTACCTTTCGCAGTGGAAAACTTCAAACTGATTTTTGAGTTCTTTCTAACCAAGGGTATACCAGCACTTGAAATATTTTTTTTTCCTCTTTTCCATGCACTTTGCCTAATTTCTTGTCCAATGGCATAAGAAATCTGATCTGAAAAGTGTCATGTTTTCCTAATTGCTACAATGAATAATTTCCCACAATCACTCAGATTAAGTGTATTGGTATGCCCTTTTTTTGGCCTATTTTTTTAGTGAAATTCAATGTTTGAAAAGGCAGTAGTTATTTTTTTTTATTGTGTATTATAGCTGTGTATCTTTTAGTCATTTAATACATTTAATATGTATATATATTTATGGATTGACTTCATTAATGATAGAGAGCAATTGTATCCAGAAAACTTGACTTTTTTCTTTTTTTTTTTTTTTTTTTTTTTTGCATGGTGGCACATCCATATGTGCAGATATGGAAATCAGACATAACACATGAAAACATTCAACTATTTATTGGGTCAAGTCATGTAAAAAATGTGGATCCTGCTTGCAGGAATAAATAATACAACAAACATAATACGTGGAGTATTTGCATACTTCCCAAAATAACCTGTCTTACTTTCCTCAATATCACTTAAACAGAAGATTAGTTTATATTTGATATTTTTCCTCCAGAAAGATTAAATCAACTCAAAAATCACTTTTCAAAAAAAAATCACTTTTCAAAAAAAATCACTTTTCTAAAAAATCACAGTCAATTGGAAGTTTTATCTACAGTTTTGATTAGAAAATAGGATCAAAAGGATGTAGAGGAAAATGTGGTACATACAGTTAACTGATTTCTCTTATGTAGTGGGTAGATTTCAGGATAACTGTTCCTCATTATAGTACTTGTGGTTTTGCTATTCTATTGCTTTATAAATCCTTTCATTTTGAGTCTTACCCTAACTTAGCAGTGTTGTTGTTCCTTATGATCCTTTTGATTCAGGATGCAGAATAGAAAACTGCGACTCCTGCTTTAGCAGAGACTTTTGCACCAAATGCAAAACTGGCTTCTACTCACACAGAGGCCGCTGCTTCAGAGGATGCCCCCCTGGATTTGCTGCCTTGGAAGAGCTTATGGAATGTGTGGGTGAGTCTTCTAGCACAGCAGTGCTGCTGAAGCTACTCTTTTACCAGGTGGCCAGGTTCAAATGCTGATGACAAAGTTTTTAGGCTGATGCTTAGCAGTTCCCATTAAGAAATATTCACTAATGGGTTGTGTCTGGATCTCTTTCTCCATAACAATAATAATAATAATAATAATTTTTCCACATTTTGAAATAATGCATTACTGGGAATGCATCTCTTTTCTGCATCAGAAAGTTATGTCCCGTGAATCACCGTGTATGTAGATCTGTAACTCAGAATTTCCAAGATTTCAGGAAGGCCAGTATTTGCACTAGCATTTGAAGTCAATAACTTACTCACTGAATTCTTGCCCTCATAAAATTACCTGCTCCTCTTGCCTTTCACAAAGTCCAGAACCCAGCGGCAGGGCAGATTGAATTGCTGTAGCACCTGGGCTGCAAAGTCATTTTTAATTCCTCTGTAGCTCTCCACAATTCCATTTAGCAAATAAAGGGAAGCATAGAAGGAGTTTGATATACCAGCTCATTTAAGTTGCTGTATGGCATCATCTATACACACTGGGCATTCTACAACAAACACTATCTGCTGTTGGAGGGGGAAATAAAAAATGAAGTGTACAAGTCCTGTAAGCAGGAAGATGTGTAGGTAGTCACATCCATGTGCAGGACTAATTGGAAAGATGAGAAGAACTAGAAGAGAGAGTAATAGAAGCTGAAGTTGGTCTTCTGCATTTTCACTGTCTCTTGTTGCAAAACCGTGGCGAATATTCCTTTGCAGGCTCTGTAAAATATGTAGCACTGAGATCCTGTCACCAACTTAGACCGTTTTTTTTCTCCCTACTTTTTTTTTTTTTCAAATGTAAACTAGCAAATTAGTGTTTTTAGTAGAAATTTGGTTTATAACTTTGAGGCAACATTGGCAACTGCTTGAGCCTCAGAGCTTGGTGTTTTACCTTGAAGCCTGGCAACTGTCAATACAGACTCCTTTCAAGAATGGTCCTTGTATTTTGTGGTGGGGAGGACCTAGAAATGTGAACTCCTGAGCTTTGGAAATCTAGTTGACAACTGAACAGGATTTATTAAATAAAAAGAGAAAAATGTAAATCAATCTCATGATTTTAGGAGTGTTTCTGAGTATTTGGGACTGACATGCTGTTTGTACAAGCAAATTGATAGTCTGACTGTTTTATGCCTGAAATGATGTAGACTGAAATGATTCAGATTCTGTAAAATATTTTGTATCCAAGTTTTTGCTGGTTAGCAGAAAAGCTTTTAAGTGGTCCATTCTAGTGGTGCTTGCTGATTGCAAAATTTTAAGCAAGACAAAGAAAGAACCAGAAGAATTGATAATGTGTTTTCTTTTTTGCTTTGTCAGAAGGCTGTGAAGTGGGTCAGTGGAGTGAGTGGGGAACTTGCAGCAGAAACAATAAAACATGTGGATTTAAGTGGGGCCTGGAAACGAGAACAAGACAAATTGTGAAGAAGCCAGCAAAAGACACAATACCATGCCCAACCATTGCAGAATCCAGACGGTGTAAAATGGCTATGAGGCATTGTCCAGGAGGTAAGCTTAGACCACACCACAAAAATCTTTGAGTTTTCCTTAACTGAAATTCTATTTCTAACTTGAAAAAAGAGCTGTTTCATTCCAGCTGAAGCAGAAACCCTGTCTGCTCTGCCAGATGAGGCTGAATGGCAGCAGTACTACTGCAGACCTAATTTGTGCAGCAAGACATGAGGGAAAGGCTTGGAATGGGAATGATCAGTCTCTCAATGGACTGTGAAACTGTGTTCTTCCTGGTCTGTTCTTTCAAAGAGGTGGCTCATCAAAGAACTGGAACAGGTTGTAGTTTGAGCTGCAGCGTAAAAACTATAGTGATTGTGAAATAACTAATTGCTCTGCACATTGTGAAAAAAGATCATGATTCTAAATCTCTCTGCAGGTGACACACAGTGCTGGTGTTACGGGTATTTAAACTAAACGAAGAAAATTACACATGGCATTGTTAGCTGGAACTATTAGCTGAAATGTTACCTGTTCTGAATATCTTGTTCTGATCAGGGCCAAACTATGCTATATTTGAAACAAACAGAATAATGATAGAAATTATGCTTTATGGCAATTACCATGAGCAGATAAAAGAAAGAATCATATTCCTTTATTATAGTGTTCTAAGACTTAAATAGCGAAGCAATTTTGAAAAGGGAAATTAAGTTTCAAATTTTTCCGTTTTGTAGATCCCAGCTTGGAGACATGTCACTGGTGAGAGGTGTTTTTGTTATCTTTTTAGTTAAAATGCTTAATCTTTCACTTGTGAAGACTGAACATTTACAGTTTCCAGAATTTGGAGGAGAGGCGAGTGATCAGCAGGTGATAGAGATGCCATTTCTTTTGGAATTGTAGGATTAAAGGAAGATTCAGGCTCAAAGGGACTCCAAGAGATCTCTAGTCCAACTTGCTGCTGCAAGCATGGTGAACTGTGAAATCAGACAAAACAAAGGGAATAAAGGGTGGTGGAGTCCTGAGATTAAGCCATAACCCGAAGAATAAGCTAAAATTGAACTAAATTTAGAGTAGGTACATAAATAACTATGATTTATATTCTGGTAGTTTTGTCTCTAGGACCCTGGTATCACTCTGGAAAAGAATATAAAGTTGATTCTCTGTTGTCCAGGTTAACTGAATCTAAGTTATACACTCTTTCTCCCTGTCCCACTCTCTATATTCACAGACGTGTGCATGCATGCATATGCACTTACACATAGAGTCAAAGTAGTACAGCACAGTTAATCTGCAATCTAAGTATCTCCCAAAGTCAGTCTCACTGAAGAGTTGACTATAATGATGTCAAGTTGATTTTTTGTTTTTTTGGGGGGGGGTATTTTAATTGTGGAAATGAAATGCAAATACAATACTAATAGTCAATTGCAAGCCAACGAGGGGAAAAAAAACAAACACATAACACTGGTGAACAAAAGGCAACTGAGATGACAAGTAAGCATCATTGTCACACTATACACTTTGAGTCTGATTCATGTTGCATGCAGACCGACCTCCATGAGTAGCAGCAAAAGTCCATGGGAATATTCTGAGCTTCTTGTCAGCAAGTTAAATATAGCCCAAACAAGAGATTCTATGGACTTCTTATGCTGCACCAAAATGATCTGTTTTATATGTGATATACAGCCTATATCATCTTGTTTTACATTATTTATATTTTCTAACACTTTGTTCTTACATTTTAAGTTTAATGGTTAATTTTCTAATATATGTAATATACAATAGTTTATGTATTAAAAAAGGAGAAAACTTTGGTTATCCAACAGAAAGACTGGGTTTGGTATCAATTCTATTAGGATAAAAGAGAAGTGATGAGTTTAGAAGTGAGGTGTTAAAAAATAAAATAAAAAATGAACTTCTTTGGAGGAGGGAAGAAAAAAGGTAAAAATCGGGGCTGCCATAGTATTCTCTTAGGCTGTTTCAGATTTTCTTTTCCGGAAATTCAGGTTACAGATTAAAGATTTACCTTCCAAATTTTAAGTTTTTGAAGGTACAGAGGAAGGCCTTCCTTAGAGTTAGGAAATTTATTCTGTAGTCTACACGAAGATCTTTGATCAAATCTGTGTTTTGTTCAGCATGTTTCAGAAAAGTTGTTGCTGCAAATACAATTTCAGTGTGAAAGACTTGTCGTATTCTTTCATGACTATTATTTCTAATACATCCTGAGGTTTATAGTTTTCTCTTGTCCTCCCATGGTGTGGAACTCCCTGCCTATATTCTCAGAGATAAAATATAAATATGTACAAAACTGCAGGTTTGAACTCACCACACTGAATCCTGATGATTAATACTGATTCTGTACAATCATATAAATCACTGATCAGAGTATAAGCTCCTTTCTCTCTACTAAGAAACTCCTGGGGGGAGATATGTTAGTAGTATTTTAAGTGCCTGGGGTAGGTTTTCCCCTGACCTGGCTACCTCTGCAGGTGAGAGACACTGAATTTGTCTTAGAATCTCTGGCTTTATTATATGTTTTAATTACAATTTTACACATAGTTGTTCTAAGATCCGATTTCTTTATCATATTTCATTTAGTTAGCAGGTTGCCCCTTTAGTCACTCACAATGCTTCAATGCTTTCCTAATGATGGTGAAGTACCAGGAGGCAGACCTGTTTGCTACAGGGAAGCTCAAATCAAGCAGATTCTGGCTGCTAAAGATGAGATTCTGTCTTTAAAAATGCAGCATTTTCCTGATGTTAGAAATTTTGTAATTGAACTTTTAAACTGAAGAAGTAAGAGAAAAAAATGCAAGGTCGGCAATATTTGATGACTGAAGAACAGTTATCCCTTTAAATAGCTGTTGAAAGGCTATACTAATGAATCCTTTTGTCCTAAATTTCTCAGTATGTAAACACACAAACATGTAGGCTGAGTATTGGATTATACAGCTAAGATGGTTATAGATTGTGATGGATTAAACTGAGCACAGGAAGTAAGGATATTTTTGGTAGAACAGGGTCAAATAAAGTGCTTGTAACATATGTTTTCTACTTCTGTACATTTTTACAGTTACTATTTATGGTCTGTATTACAGAAAAACGTCCGAAACAGATTTTATGCTTGCAAAAGAAGTGGAGTTAAATTCAGTTTTCCTACTAAGTACTTCAGTTTCATATTTATCAGGGATTAAGATGTTACCCATCTGACCATGTGGCTGTAATACAAATCTTGTTGATGAAGAAGAATTCTTTATCACTTTCCTGGTATATGCAGAGTTGTAGAGATAGAAGCTGGAATGCAAGTGAAAGATGATATCACTTCTTTCCTACTGAAGCCAGCAACATGTAAGAGGATACTCTACTTGATTTCAAAGTAGATGTTACTTAGTAATATTTTCTTATTGTCAGTACTAATTGATTTAGCTGTTATTACCAGATGGGAATGTCACATTTGTATATCTGTTCATGTTATGTATGTTACCCTGTGGCTTGGGTGTAACGTGACTCATACTACAAGAAGTTAGACTTAGAAAAAGATGACTTGGATCATTCAGGCCACCTCCTACCCATGCTGGTCTCTTCCTGACCAGGAATCTTCTAGTTCATAGCTCAAAAAAAAAAAAAATAAAAAAAAATTAAACAACAATTCAGATACAAGGAATGGGAAAATTAGCAGCCAGAATTGTTCTATGGGTTGATACATTTTGTTGTCTTGAAGTTTTCCTGTATATTTATTATAGCTATTCTTTTTTTTTTTCCTCATATGTTTGCATGTTCCCTATGTTCTACACAGTAAATTACTTCTCTCTTGTTTGTACCCTCCAGGTACTCACAGATTGTTTTCATGTTTCATATTAAGTATTACAAGGTCAAGTGAAACAGCTCTACTTTAAATATTCCACAAATATTATTTTACACAAAACTATTATTTCTAGTAAAAAACACTATTCCATTCAAGAATGCTTATTTGGACATCTTTCTCTCTTCATGTATGTCTGCATTAATTTCCTAATGTTGAAAGGGGGAAAGTCACGAGGTTACAGTGGGAGGGAGTTCTTTCCTCAACACAGACATGTAATTGGATGTACTTTGTGCTATTTGATTTCCTTTTGAATGCTTTTTATGCAGTAATCTTGTGTTTTCCTAGTGCCGCAATAGAATATAAGACTTCTAGAGGAGCAACAGTGAAAATACTCAGTCAGGCTTTCTATCCTTACACTGTAGTTACATTTTATTATTAATATGCAGAAGTTATGATTGAAAATATTAAAAGATAAAAATATGTACTTAAATACAGAGAACAAATAAATACACAGAGCTACAAGATGAATGTTAAAATGTTAAATAAGTAGTGAAAGGACTTTTAGTCAGGTAAGTTACTAGTGATGTGGCAAACAGGGAGTCAGTGATCCTGGTTTGCAAATATATATAAGATAGAACAAAAAATATTTAGGTTAAAACTGTCCATACATTTTGCTGAAGACATGAGGTATACACTTAAGCTATATTAAACTGGCATAATTTCTAATAGTAACCATGTTACAGGTGTAGTTTCCTTTGTTAGATAAGGAAAACAACTTGTCTTTAAAACAACACATTTCATCTGAGAGTGACTTTTAAAATTGCTGGCTTTAAGTGATAAGCTGCAGTAAAAAGGATCTAAAATGTCCTTGTCATTCTGCCTGCCCACCCCCCGGCTTGGTCCTAGCTATATATATATATATATGTATATATATATATATATATATATATATATCTGGTTTAGAAGAGGCTAACTGAAGAATTTTTTAGTTGTACACCCAGAAAATCATTGGGTGAATCACTGGATAATACATGTTGGAAGAGACATAGAGGTCATATATTCCAACCTCCTGCTCAGAGTAGGGTCAGACAGTGTGGTCCAGTGCTACATACAGTCTGGTTTTGAAAATATCTAAGTGGGCAGTCTGCACAACCTTTCTAGCCAAGCTGGCTGCAATGCTTCACTAACCTTACATTGAAAAACTTTATATTCAGACTGAACTTCTGTTTCAGTTTGTCTGGTCTCTCTCATCCTTCCACCATGCACCATCATGCAGAGCCTGAATCTGTGTTAATAGAATCAAGTACTGATGTTTGGGATTGCACCGATCCAGGTGCAGGACCTTGCATTTGGCCTTGTTGAGGTTTGCATAGGCCTACCTCTCAAGTCTGTCAAGGTGCCTCCGGATGGCACCCCTTCACTCTAGGGTATCTACTATGCCACTCAGCTTGATGCCATCCACAAACTTGCTGAGGGTGCACTCAATCCCACTGTTCATGTTACCCATGAAAATATTAAACAGTACCAGACCTAGTATGGACCCCTGAGGGACGCTAGGCATCACCAGTCTTCATTAGGACATTGAGCTGTTGAGTACGACGGTTTGGATATGTCTGTCCAGCCAGTTCCTTATCCACTGAACAGTCCATCTATCAAATCCATGTCTCTCTAATTTAGAGACAAAGATGGTGTATGGGATCGTATCAAAGGCTTTGCACAAGTCAAGGTAGATGACATCTGTTGCTCTTCCCTTGTCCACCAATGCTGTTATTCTGTTGTAGAAATCCACCAACTTAGTGTCAGACATGATTTGCCCTTCGTGAAACCGTCTTGGCTGTCTCTAATCACCTCTCTGTCTTCCACATGCCTCAAGATGGTTTCCAGGAGGATCAGGCCCATGATCTTACCAGGCACAGTTCTGGAGAGCTCATCAAAGCTGTTTTATTCTCTAGGTTCAACAGACTCAGTTCCTTCAGTCTACCCTTAAAGGACAAGTGCACCAGCCCCTATCCATGTTGGTGGCTCTGTGTTAAACTCTTTCATCTATCAATATCTTTCTTGAACTGAGGGACACAAAGCTGCATCTGGTCTCCCAGATGTGGTCTGATGAATGTCAAATAAAGGGATCACTTCCCTCAGCCTGCTGTCCTATTAATACAGTCAGTATGCTGTTTGCCATCTTTGTTGCAAGGGTGAACAGCTGGCTCACATTTAGCTCAATTTCAGCAGGACACCTCCGGCCCTTCCCAGCAGAGTTCCTCCACAGCCAGTCAATGCCCAGTATGTATTTTTTCAAGGTCTACTTCCTTTCCACATGCAGAACTCTGCACTTGTCTCTGAATTTCATGAGGTTTCTTTCAGCTACAATTACTCTCTTTTTCAGAAGTGAGATTTACAAAGAAGAGTTCAAACTAAATGGAGCACAAGAACATTCAGTTCAGAGTGACCTCTGTGATCAGACAGACTATGTTTATTTGAGCTTTTTGACTACATTTACAGTAAGTGGCAGTCTTGAAAATTTTGCTTTCAAGACCTTTCTGCATTGCACCTGTACTGAGTTCACAACACCTGCAAACACCATCTGCCCTTTAAGAGTCAATACTAGTGCTCTCTCTGGGTAGGACTCAGTAAAGATCATTACCACATTTTATGTCTCCTCTTGGTCATGTTACATTGCCACAAGACCAAATAGCCTAAGTGGCAAAGGCAGTTATTGCTGTTCCTGGACTAGTCAACTTCTTCATGAGGACAGTTAAGCGCCAGGCTGGATTTGTCCAGTGGACTGTACCCTCACCATTCTTGGAAGTTTCTGAAACCTGACCTGGCCTGAATGGTCTTGACCCTACTGAGAGTAGGAGGTTGAACTGGGGACAGAATCACAGAATGGGTGGATGGAATTGGAAGGGACCTCTGAAGATCATCTGGTCCAACCCCCCTGCTGAGCAGGATCACCTAGAGCACGTTGCACAGGATGGCATCCAGGCGGGTTTGAATATCTCCAGAGGAGACTCCACAATCTCTCTGGGCAACCTGTTCCAGTGCTCTGTCACCTCACAGTAAAGAAGTGCCCCCTCATATTGAGCTGGAACTTCCTGTGCTTCAGTTCGTGCCCGTTGCCTCTCGTCCCCTTGCTGGGCACAACTGAAAAGACACTGGCTCTGTCCTCTTGACACCCTCCCTGCAGATGTTTATACACATTGAAAAGATCCTCTCTCAGTCTTCTCCACGTTAAACAAGCCCAGCTTCCTCAGCCTTTACTTGTATGACAGATGCTCCAGTCCCCTGATCATCTTCCCCTGATTTTCTTCAGAGTCCACTGCTAGACTCATTCCAGTAGCTCCATGTCCCTCGTGTACTGGGGAGTCTGGAGGTGGACACAATGCTCCAGGTGTGGCCTCATCAGGGCTGAGTAGAGGGGGAGGATCACCTCCCTTGGCCTGCTGGCAACACTCCCTAATGCACCCCAGGATCCCATTGGCCTTGGCCACAAGGGCACGTTTCTGGCTCATGGTCAGCCTGCTGTTCACCAGCTCCCTCTCTGCAGAGCTGTTTTCCAGCAGCTCACCCCCCAGCCTGTACTGGTGCTTACGGTTATTCCTCCCTAGGTGCAGGACCCTGCACTTTCCTGTGCTGAACTTCATGAGGCCCCTCTGCATGGCAGCACAGCCCTCTGGGGTATCAGGCACTCCTCAGAGCTTTATGTCGTCAGCTTTGTGTCATCAGCCGCTCCTCCATTTATTTTAAATTAATACACCATGTTAGTCTAAGAAAACACTGTAAGATCAGAAGAGATGTTATAAGGATACTAATATAGAAATTTTTCTATACAATTTCTTTCTATAAAAATCCTTTTTTTTTTGCTTTTGAAGGCCATATCAATTTTCAAGAAACTTGTCAACATTTTTTAGTAACTTGAGGACTTCATTCCAGAGTTAAATCAGGACATAAATGTGTGTGGCATGTTACAGACAAAAGAAAATGGTCCTACTTTAAAAAGATTATCTTGTTTATTGAGGCATGATCTGAAGAGGAATGGCAGCAAACATAAAGACCTGTGGTTTTGGGAAAGTTGAAATGATTTGCAAACAGTAAGATCTTATTGCTTTGTTTACTATTGCATGAATCTTGAAGAAATTGGAATATTATTTATCACTAATACTAAAAAATAGTGTTTACAAGTCTTATCAGCATTTAAAATGAGATTATAGTATATAGCACATATATTTGCAATGAGATACTGCCTACTGCAACTCTGTTAACTTTACAGTAGCATTGTGCCATTTATTATTACTATTATTGTTACTATTATTATTATTTTCTTTTGACATGAGCAGAAAGGTAGAAACTGCATTAAGTGTAGCTCTGCTGAACACTGGTTCTGCTAGAATATTGGTATCAACAAGCAGGCTTGCCTCCTTGATGCATTTTGTGAGCACCAATTACACTTTGACCAAGAAGGCTTGGCCTTAGCTTGTCTGAAAACATAACCCATAATTTGCAGTTACAAAGCATGACTCAAAGGTTCTGCAGGAAAAAAAGGAAAAATCCTTTCAGCATCAGCAGAGATGTTACAAGAAGTAAATTCCTCCAAAGACAATTATTTGCACAGTGCAGACTGGGAAAGTAATAATAATGGGCAAATATTTACATAAATATTTAAGTTGGTGACCATTCTGCACATTTTGTGAAGGAGCTAGCAAGTGGGAGCAAGAAGGGACATGATGAGCATAGTTTGGAGACTTTCCAGAAAACAAGAACTGTTTTATAGTGTGGCTTAACCCTTGGAGCCTGGCATGCTTGTTAGTGCATTTGTTCAGGAAACAAGCTTTTGTCAGCTGCAGAATCTGCTCGTCTGGGTTGTCAACATCTGCTTCATACACAGAATGTTAGGCTGAAGGCATTCAAATGCTTTTTTCTACCATTTTGCTGATCACATTCTGAAGGGGCTGCTGGAGATGAAAGCCAATAACAAAGGAAATCTAGACCATAAAGAAAGTGAAATCTGTAATATTGCTCATTTCAGTAAGAGTGCCTGCAACTAGACTTTTAAATACTAGTCAAGTACTTTAAATTAAGATACATTGGAAAGAGATATGGCTATATTACCAATAGATAGAAACTTCTTGACAACTTCTAAAAAGAACACAAAGTTTCTCATCTCCATTTGATAATAATAAAAACTGAAAATTGAATCATAAATAGTTCAGGGTAGAAAGGACCCCAGAAGGTCATCTATTTCAGCTTCCTGCTCAAACAAGGTAAACTGTGAGAAAACCAGAATGATCTATTGCTCTGAAAATACACAGAGATATTAGTATTTTACCTTTTTTTTTTTTTTTGGTCATAGCTCTTCTCCTATTCATATCTTCTTTTGTGAGATGATGATTGATAAATTATCAGAAAAGTGGTGTTATTTTTCTTTGCTTCTAAGTGAAAGATATAGATAAGTACAGTAAATTTTAAATCACATATTCATGATATTTGCATTCATTGGCATTTAGATGTGAAAGCTATATAATGCATGGAAATATCTGTATCAGAGTGCTTTTGTATCTGATGCCACATACATTTGCATATAAAAGGTGTACCTCTCAACCATTAAGTTACTCAGTATAAAGTAACTGAAAAATAGGAGGAAACCCTCATCTTTTTCTTTTCTACATTAATCCATTCCACTTATTTTGTATTGTCATTTCTTATAAACAAAAAATACCTGTACTGATAATTCTTATGTGTTTTTCTTATTCCCTCCTGCAGCTGAGGCAGGAAAATCAGTAGTATATAGTTGGAAGAGTGTTCTCCTCCATACTTTCATATCAAAGCAGTAAAGAAACTAATACATAAAGGTAGGCAGATATTTTCTTATTGCTGAAGAATAACAAATCCATTAACAACGTAGTATGATGTGTTGCTGTCTTAGCTCTAGGACAGAGATACAGAAAGGTTAACATAAATATTACTTTTCATACAGTGTAATATATATTATTTAGTCATATGAATTTGGAAATATGATTTAATGAATCGATGAAATCTTGTTTTAAAACTTCACTTGCACAAAAAATGTTTCAGCTGAATTTGTGTAACAACACTTAAAAAAACACACAACAACAATAAAATACAAGAAAAGCTGACAACACCAAAAAACCACCCCTCCATCCAGACACAAAAATCCCAGAATGTATGCAGAAAAGAAAGTGCATATGCATTTGTGAGCTAAGAGTTAAAATAACTGTATTAGGTATGCATTGGATTTGTATTCATTAAAATGAGCTGAAGTATGAACTTAGCGTGACTTTCTAAAAACTGCTGTTATTTTTCCATTATGATGTTGGAAACAATCCATTCTTTAGTTATTTTCTAATAAAATTTTCTAATAAAATGCCATCTGATTAGAATCATTTCTGAAAAGTAGTTAAAAATTATTCTTACAAGCTATATAATATCAGCTGAAGTAGTAGTTATGTTTAATTCCAAAATCAAGTACTACCCAGCAAGGACCAGCATCCAGGTTTTCTTTGCAGATTTTAGAGGAATGACTTCTCTTTGCTGTGATTAAATTACATCACATTGCTCTTAAAACTTTGGGAACATGATACGGCTGTTGATTCATCCTCCTCCATTTTCTATGTGTTTGAAATATGGTCAATTAAATTAAGTGGCTAAGCAATTAAGTGCCCTGAAAGGCCTTCTGATGAGTTATGAAGGTTTTTTGACAAAAAGCTGGGGTGTATGTTGTCTGTATCATCATTTGAATCAGTTGAATTCCTAAGAAAAAGGGCATGCAAATTCATGTGTCTAGGAAATCACTGAAATATTTTACTTTAAAGCCATTGTTTTAGCCCCTGTGCTCATATTGGTTGGTTAAGCATTTCTTCACCAAGAAGAGTGATAAGAAGCATAAAATGGGATTATAGTCATCATACGGAAGTTCTCCTCTTCTGTTGTAACATGCACAGTAGGCAGGTGATGGGCTAGCTAGAAGGGAGGGCCCACAAGATCTTCCTCTGAATTTGCCCACATTCTTAATGTACCTCCCTGCTAGGCACTTAAGGAATCTTCACATGACTTGTATGAGGAGCTGGCTGGCTTGCAGGATTCGTTCCTGAGCATCCTTAAGTGCTCATTCTCCTTTATGTTTAGAACAAAACAAACCGATCAACCAAACAGAAGTTCTCCTAAAACCGATTGAAGTGGTTACAACAGAGTTTAATTGACTTAAAACACCATGTGTCTATTTTCATTGAGGTTGGTCCATTAAATGTATTAAAAATATATGTAAAATAATATACAGCTGTCTTCTCATCTATCACTTTTTAAAAAGTTATTTAGTGAAGTAGTCTTCACTCAAAATTAACATGTAAGTGCAAAGAGCTTTGTGTCAAGTCTAAAAGTAACTATCATAAGTAGTAATGTGGGCTACCTGTCCATAATATCACAGAAAGCTCTCTGGACAGATTACATATGCACTTGACAAAAATGACATGCTTTGTGCTTTGGTCAGGCCTAGTGAGTTCCTGTGTCAAGACCATTGGTGACAGTTTCACTTTCCACATCTGTATTGCTTGTCTTAGAAAACCAGGAGGTAATGCAGGGTGGCAAAGAAGAACAGAGATCAATTGACATGTTTGATGTATGTGCTTTCCTTAGAAATATACATACAGAAACCACTGATAATACGGTATCAAAATACAAAAAACAAACAAAAAAAACAGCATGAATTTACTAAGGGGTTTGAACCTGATGGACCTCTTGAGATGAAAAAAATGCCTCTGTGGATATGGGTAGAATAACGCCAAGTTTTCTAGTAGACTCCTGTAGTATCCTTGTTGTCAAATTGGAGGGATTTATTTTTATCACAACTTGGCCAACAAATGATCTATGAAGCTCCAAGTTTTGGGAGCTGGTTCATAGTAGTAGAGGCTGGCATCACAGAATGGCCTGAGTTGGAAGGGACCCATGAGGATCATTGAGTCCAGCTCCTGACTCCATACAACCTGAAAATTAAATCACGTATGATTTAAGTGTGTTGTCAAAACACTTCTTAAGCACTGCCAGGCATGGGGCTATGACCAATTCACTGGGGAGCTTGTTCCAGTGCTTGACCACCCTCTCACTGAAGAACGTTTTCCTAATATCTAATCTGAACTGGGATAAATGGATTTGTTTAATTTGGAAGAGAAATAGCTAGTTGGGCATCTAATAGTCTTCCGCTATCCAACAGGCGGTTTTAAAAAGACAGAAAAAAACTGATCTCAGAGGTGCATAGCAAAAGCACAAGAAGTAATAAGCACATGTTGTAACAAGGCAATTTACAATTGGGCAGACGGAAAATTCACAGTGGGTGTGTTTGAGCACTCAAACAGGTTATCCATGGAAGTCCTGGGAATTCCATTCTTGCAAGCTGTCAAAACTTGAGAAGGCCCTTAGGAGCCTGGTGTAACTTTGAAGTTAACTCTGTTTGGAGCAGGAAGTTGGGCTAAATGGTCTCCCTAGGTTCCTTCCAACCTAAATTGTTCTACAATTATATTTATATTGCCTATCATACTTTTAATAAAAGCATGTGATCATGGGATCTTGCTAGAGATGCTCTGCAGCTTATGAGAAAGCTATGAGAAAAGACAGCCATATAAACCTTATGATATGGGTGGATGGAAAAAGAGCATAAGATGAAGGAGAAACTGAGGCATGAAAAGATTTGACAATCATACCAGTTGAAGAAAAGGGTTAAATAGAGAAATCAGTTGAGACAAAAAAAAAAAAAAGAAGAAGGCAAGAACTGGGGGGTAATTAATCATTGGGAGTCCAAGTAACAATAAGAGTGAAAAAGAGACTGAGATCAGTGAGAAAGGTTGCATGATTGTCAGTTGTAAAATTGAAAAAGCTTAGAAAAATATCTATGCTGGCTGTAAATAACTCTTCCAAGTATAAGGTAATCAGTATTCTCTGTCTTTGCTTGTACCCATTCAAGGTTCATAGAATTTCTCAATTTTATCCTTTTTTTTTTTTTTTAATACATGATTAGTATTTATGTTGGTATTTTCCTTGAAAGTGGAATGGCAGATCTTGTGTGGCAGTTGAGCAGTTTGATATCAAGTCACACGGCAGCTACAAACCATTTTTTGCTGTCTTAGTCCAGGTAAGTATTAAAAAGGCTTTTGGTTCAGTGTGAATATGGTGAAATAACTGTTACGTATACGTACAAGTTACGTATTGAAACCTGTAACTTGTTTAGATACAAATAAGTAGTCTAAATTTCCTTGGAGTCTTGTCGTGGAACCTGGTTTAGATTTGTTTTTTATTTAACTGTGGGGTCATTTTTTTAAAAGGTTTTAAGAGGCTTGGTTCTCTTTGACTTGAGCAGAACTTGTAAATGCATGGACAAAACACTTGTGGAAAAAGATCATTGTCATCTGATTTCTGTTTTAATTTTCCTTCTTAGGACCACTGCCCAACACATATCTTATGATGGACTACATACACTTGAGTGCAAGGTTTTAGCTTTATTTACCTTATCAGGACATTTCAGCCTGTGGAATTTATGCATTGTTTTATCATATTGCAGCATGATAAATTTTCAAGTTATTTTCAAAGGATTGTCAGTGAATTACTGGCAGTACAGAAGTGCCAACTCAAGCACATTTTCCCCTTCCCTTTCTCTATAAATTATCTTCCAATCTTCCTTTTTAGTTGAAGTAAAGCAATAGGAAACATTTTCCTGGGAAGGCTTTCGTATGGCTTTTCCAATCACTAAAAAGTTGTACATGCAATTTATCAATTGTCATTATTATATCTTAGACCAGATAAATACTTTTGACACGTGTGTTTCCTGAAGTATATTGTATTTCAGAAGTAGCATGAGTATCATATGATGCAGTATCTCCTATGGGAGTTTCCTGTTTTTAATGAATAACCAAATAAGTACCAGTGCAAATCCCCATAAATGACCAGACTATGAGTTAGAGTATGAGTTAGAACCATCCCATGGCAATTACACAGTTCAGGATTGTTTAAAAATGTGGAAAGAGAGCCAGATGCTAATCCACATGGAAATACAAATACTGAAAACAGTTGTAGCTGATCCAAGTGCATAAATTGCATTTGTCCATAAAAGGTGCCTGACAAATTTTATTGTCCATGCCCTTATGAAGTAACTCATGTTGGTTTTGTCTTTTGCTCATTCTGAAACTACAATTCACGTGTACATGGAAAAAACATATACTTACTCATTTCTCATTTCTCAGCCAGACAGCCTTTTTTATACAGTATAATTAGCTGTTTCAGCCACAGCGGAGAAACCAGCAAACCCTCACCTACCTGAGATTATTTTTTCCCTCCCTAAGGATCAATCAGTGAGGCACAGTTCTATGCATATTCTCTTCCAAGCCGCAGGCCTGGGTATGACAGGTCTGGAGATCCATCTGCTTCAGGTGTGGTATGTCTATAAAGCAGTTGGCCTAGCTCATTTTAAAGGATTCGTAGGTTTCACTAAGGCTTTCTTCTCACAGAAGTCTCTTCTAAAGTAATACATTTATTAGGCTATACAGATATTATTCATTTTCACAGCATTGATACAGCACCATATCCTGACATGCTCCAGACAGAATCTTTGGTTGGGTGATTCCAGTACTCATCTTCTGTACTGTTCATCTTCCCAGCAGAACATGTGCTAACAATGGCAGTGTTCAGATATATGAAATATTATTCTGTAAACAACAGCAACTGTGATTGAAGTAGAAAGATTTCACTGCAGCATAATATTAAAGAAAATATGATTTATTTGTATATGCAATATTTAGATACTGTCTGGCTTAAGAATGCTATAAGAAAATGTGTATAACTCTGCGTGTCGGGCCTACCCTGCAGGCCTGGATTGGTGATCTCTAACTAGTTGTGACAGAAATAGGATTTTTTGGATGTGCATCTGATTGCCAACAGTTAAATTATTAGTTGAAGTAGTTAAAGCTCTTCAGCTGAGCCATAGCTAACTGCGTGCATACTACTCCTACTACTCCTTGCACAGTACCAATGGAAAGTAAATTATCTAAGCATACATCACCCTCTGACTGGCTAGCAGTGTACATGCAGCTAATTACAGCTGCTTGGCTGTTAAGTTAGGAACTCATTACACTCTGTAACATGATTGATTGTGATGGCCTGTCTGGATGCTTTACAATAGCTTTCTTCTTTTGGAGGATCGTTTTGAATGCTCTGTAGCCTGCTTGCTTGATAGCTAGAGGCAACCTAAGACAGGAGCCTCATGTATTCAGTTGAATTCAGCAAAAATGTTTTTTTCATGTCTCACAAACAAAGAGCCTGAATCTGGAGAGTAAAGAATCCAGCTAAAAGGACGAGAGAGGAAAGAGTATGAGAAATTGGCAGTTTGGCCTTCTTCATGTTTTTTGCTCTTTAGACAGAAAAAGTTCATGCAGGCACATTTGAATCCTTATTAATGGCTTTGTTAGCTGACTACAAAAGGTAAAGCCTATCCATACATGCTACTTCACTGACTGGATTCCATTGACTTCTAAAATCTGACACACATCGAGCACATACACGATGATGTGCAGTTCAGAGGCTCCCAAGCTGGTGTGTTGAATAAGCTAGCTCTGGAGACAAAAACATTTGAAAAGTGTCAGTATAACACTGTGCAAGAGTTGATTACCTCTACTGAAAGACAGGATTTATTAGGTTTTGCACAGTGCTAGGCAGATATAATCTTGCAGGACATGAGGTTGTGCTTGTGATAAAGAACTGTGATTTGCTGTATGGATGCATAGCTCATCAGTGCTAACTTGGGGGTTTCATTCTCATTCCTCTCAAATAGTTATCACAGAGGGCCTCACAAAATTCTGGAAGGGGATGCTGCTCAATTCATAAATGCAACAGCTTCCAGTACTCTGCTGTAGGCCAGATTTAATTAAATCAGCTTGCACCAGCTGGCTACAGGAGTCAAAGGGGAATGCCAACAGGGAATAGGTGGAGGAGCAATCTCTCCAGCTGCTTTCACGTGATTAAGTTACCATCAGTGTTAGAACTAGGCTGGAGTCAGCATCACTGATTCTTAAAGATATACTGTGGAAATCCTTTATTGATTGCTTCTAGATATGTTTACATTCTTTACCTCTGGTAAGCTTCAAGAAGGAGTGGAACAGAGGAAATGATCTACTGTGATTTTATTTTTTTTAATTATTTTTTTTAGAGCTTTCTGGGGTAATTTTTACCTCAAATTGGAAAACTTCACCACCACCACAGATTCCTGTAATACTTTTTGCTTAACATGTCATAGGTGAATGAAAAGAACCTCCTCTTAAAGGATTTGAATTCCAGTTTTGTTCTGAAGCACTATGAATGTGACTGCAGATAATGTTTGGAAAAGGAACAGCAACAACTAGCAGTGAAGAAAAGCAATAGGAAGCAATCAGTACTAATGATGAACAGGGCTTTGCTGTTCTGCATTGATATTACATGGTATTATACTCTGTAATTCATAATGGGTATATTTAAATAATCTGGGCACAGTCTTAAAAATGCATGAGCCTTAAATGAGTAGTAACATGTAAAATATCAATGCAATACGACAGAGGGAGCTCGGTACTGTATCTGGGTCAGTATAGCATTGTGCTTCAAATGATCTAGCACAGAAGTGGTATTAATTATGATGGAGGCAATACTGGACTCAGTATACTTGGTTCCCAACAGTGCTCCTTTATGCCTTGGCAGTCAGTCTTCTCTCTTAAACATATTTATTTGCGGTGTCTAAACTGGCATATCTTGGATTCTGAAGGGGCTGCAAAAGACTAATATAAAATATCCTCCACTCTATTAAAATCTTACATATTCTATGCCATTTAATACGAAAGTATGTTGGTTGGTATTACTTTGTAGAGAGTTAATCAAGTATAAGGAAATTTAAGTTCAAATTAACACTAAGTTTATACTGCCTTACATATAACCTCCAAGTTTAGCACTTCAGTCTTAGGTTGTACATGTCTATTGTCTGCAATATATGTCTGCAGTAAGAGTAGCCAACTGCTAGTACATCTATTAAGACTGTTCATGTGTGGTCTTTTTCCTTGTAGAACCTGGTTAGCTTGGCTGTTCACATTTGTCCATTTCAAGCCTTTTTACTCAAATTATAATTTATTGGTTTCCTGTGAGCATTCCTTGGCAGTTAGCTCTTCAGAACTGCAACTCTGATGACTTCTGAGAACCTGGTAAAAAGTCTGACTCTGCTGGAGAGCAGAGAAGCATGCAGGTATCTAGCTGTAAAGAGTAGTAGCAGTAGGATACCAGTAAGAACAGTTGCTTTGTGTCATGCCAGATTTATTGAGAACTTTTTAAAAGAAGTTCAAACAAGGGACATGACTTTCAGGAACTTATGTTTGAGTTGCACTATCATGTAGCATAAAGATCACAAGTATTTCCAATGACATTAATATCCCATGATAATACTGTGGCATGTATTATAATGAATTCCTGATGCAAATGACAGGTAGCTCTTAAATTATTTTGCTTATCTGTCGGATACAAATGTGAACATCTTGAATGGGCTGCCAATTGTACTTACACAAGCATTTCAGGATGGTAGAAGTTGGACTGTAAAAACTGTACTTTTTTTTTTTGCTTATTTCATTGTTTTTAAAGTTGCATTATACCTTAGCTGTTGACTAGATGCAAGTGCCAGGCAGCTTTGATCAGTTCTAGCAGAATTGTATTGAATGTAGATTTTATTTAGCTTTAATACTACAGTATCTCAAATACGGAGAAAACTTCTACATTTATCTGCTACTTAAGATGACAAATGCCCAAAGGGTTTCTAAAACACAGCTAGTTAAACTACCACAAAGATGTTTAAATTCCAGCTTTGTATTTTTCCTCTGAATTTGTGGACTAGATTATTTTGTTACCTCCTGATTTACCATCTGTTCCTTATAACAGCTAAACTAGAAGAAACAACTTTTATGAGGCCCAGCAAAGAAAACCCACAATTTGGCAAAATACAGAGAATAAATTTTAAGTATTGCAAAAGATTGTGCAGGAGAGACACACTAAAAGTCAGTTCACAGCTCTACTGTGTAGCACTAAGGGTGATATATAAGAACTCTTCTGAGTGTATTTACAACAGAAGAAAAGAGATTGTGTTTGATAATGGATTGCTGAAGAAATTTATGGGCCATAAAAACTCCACAGTTAAAAAAGATCTTCAGAGCAAGTCCTGTGTCAGGCTTCAAACTATTGCTCTTGTTAAACAGCTAGAACAGATGATGGAAGGTTTCTGGCTAAAAGAAAGCACCATGGCAGAATACAAGTCTAGAATCAAAAGGAAGTTGGTTTCAAAATCATTACAGATGGTGTCATTTTTATAATACAAAATACTCAGCACTCAGTACGTGATTTTTTTGCCACCAGGCTTTCCTAATCGGCTCTGCAATCCGATGCCAGCTTGAGAGTAGGCTGTAGTAATACCTCTTGAGAGCAGGGAAAACCAGTGGATCATGAGTCCTAGACATATAAATGGAAAATTCCTGTGAAATAAGGTTCATTTTTCTTGCAGCTAAGGCAATGAAAAGGAGAACAGGGATTTATATTTTCTACAGATCACAGTAATAGAGATGACCCAAAGAAGGTCAGTGTGTTTCATAAGGAGTTTTATAACATGCTAAATATTTCTTTCAACTGGATGTTTTTATTAAGTAAGGAATTGTTAAAATTTCAAACTCTAAAAAATGTTGATTAATGCATCTTTTCTAGATTTTTTTTTATGTGTGTGTGGAGTATGTTGTGAAAGAGTAGTATATTAATTTTCCCTTTTCTTCCAATCATCTGAATTATTATTATTATTATTATTATTATTATTATTATTATTATTATTATTATTATTTTCAGAGAGAGAAAAGAAACTCCATTTCTTTGGAGGGAAAACAAACAAATAAACCAAAAAATCTACCTAACTATCTTAGGCTTACTGTATCTCAAACTGTGGTTTGAGTTTGTAAAGCAGTCACAGCTTAGATCTTTGGATGAGATATTCATCTAGAATAAGTCAGTATTGTTCTACAGATGAGCACCTATTGATCTCTAACAGTACTGATGAGCGTGAGCTTCTTCATTCTTATAGACAGAAGTCAAGAAAAGCTCCATGAAAACCAGCAAAAAATCATTGTTGTAAGATTGCTTAAAATGGAAAGGAAATCTGGCTGCATTATAATCATTAGTTATTCCACAAAGTAATAGGATCTCAGAACTTAATAGTGAAATTCAAATAGGAGCCAGAAAATAACTTCAGTCCTTCTCACTTAATTGAGAAAGTCTGGATCCTCTATGTAAGACCGGGATGGTTGTCCTAGAAAAACAATGATTAAAAAGAAAAAAAAAATACACCTGCCTCAACTGGATGAGTATAGAATATAAGAATTTAAATAGAGTGGCTGGAGTCAGAGTTGTAGCAGAGTTGTATCACTGTGTGCACTTCAAAGCTGGGAACAATATGTTGCAAAGGAACCACTTAAAATATTTTACACAGTCGTCCAAGTCAGCATCTCTGTATCATCTTTCAGGGCTATTAAAACAGGGTGTGGATCTATTGATAGGGGTGTGTTTTATTTATTTTCATGTGAACCAAAATTTAATCTAATTATACAATTAACTATGGGAGCTGGAGGACTGTTCAGTATGTGGTAAAGGCATCATGTCAGTTCACTGGCAATTCAACTATTCTGAATACTTTTTATACCACTTAAACAAATTTTTCCAATGTTTTTGTTCTATGACGATATTTAGGCACTAGGGAAAGCTTACTTGCTGTAAACAGTGCTATATGGACAGTTTGGCCTTCTTCCTCTTCAGAAAATATCTGATTTAGGAAAGATGCTTTTTCTGGTAACAACTCTGGTACTGTCAGTGTTGCAATGCTTTAGCTGCCAATGAGAAAGAACATTGTCTCAGCAGTGGATCCGTTGTAATCTATAGGGTATTCAGTCACAGAATCACAAAATGGCCAAGACTGGAAGGGCCCTCTGAAGACGATCTAGTTCAACCCCCATACTGAGCAGGATCACCTAGAGCTCATTGCACAGGATAGCATCCAGGTGGGTTTTGTATATCTCCAGAGAAGGAGACTCCACAGCTTCTCTGGGCAGCCTGTCTCAGTGCTCTGTCACCCTCACAGTAAAGAAGATTTTCCTCATACGCAGCTGGATCCTCCTGTGCTTCAGTTTGTACCAGTTGCCTCATGTCCTACTGGTGGGCACAAATGAAAAGAATCTGGTCCCATGCTCTTGACACTCTCCCTTCAGATGTTTATACACACTGAAAAGATCCTCTCAGTCTTCTCCACGTTAAACAGGCCCAGCTCTCTCAGCCTGTACTTGTATGACAGATGCTCCAGTCCCCTGATCATCTTCAGAGCCCTCCGTTAGACTCATTCCAGTAGCTCCATGTCCCTCGTGTACTGGGGAGTCCGGAGGTGGACACAATGCTCCAGGTGTGGCCTCATCAGGGCTGAGTAGAGGGGGAGGATCACCTCCTTCGGCCTGCTGGCAACACTCCCTAATGCACCCCAGGATCCCATTGGCCTTCCTGGCCACAAGGGCATATTGCTGGCTCATGGTTAACTTGTTGTCCACCAGGACTCCCAGGTCCTTCTCCACAGAGCTGTTTTCCCGCAGGTCAGCCCCCAGCTTCTCCTGGTGCTTATGGTTATTCCTCCCTAGGTGCAGGACCCTGCATTTGCCTTTACTGAACTTTATGAGGTTCCTCACTGACCAACTCTCCAGCCTGTCTAGGTCCCTCTGAATGGTAGTACAGCTTTCTGGTGGATCAGCCACTCCTCCCAGTTTTGTGACATCGGCAAACTTGCTGAGGGTGCACTCTATTCCATAATCTAGGTCATTGATGAATTAATTTGACAAGACTGGACCCAGTACTGACCCCTGGGGAACACCTCTAGCTACAGGTCTCCATCTAGACTGTACCACTGATGACAACCCTCTGAGCTCTTCCATCCATCCAGTTCCCAATCCTCCTCACTGTCTACTCATCTATCCCACGCTTCCTGAGCTTGCCTATGGGTCCCCCATGAACACTTGCAGAAAGTGCAGCTTCTTGCTTGGACAGAATTCTTGGAACCATGGAAGATGCCATGCATCACTTTTGCAGTAATTGTTATAAAGAGGTGATTACTTACTTACTACTTTTTAAGATGATTCAGTGAAGAGAATGAGACAGTGATGAGTACACTAATGGGAGTTCCCTTTATGGCTTTCTTGCATGAGTTTTGTCACCAGTTTCCTGATTTCTTAAAAGTGAGCGGATGAAACCAATACATAATAACAGTTTTCATATTTTAGTTAGTTTTCCAGTGTTTGTAGCTGCAGGGGAAAGTCTGGAAACACAGACACACCAGTATTTCAACACCAAAAAATAAGAAAAAAAAAAAAAAAAACCAACACTGGAACTTAATTATTTAAAATCTAGTGGTTTTAAATCTTACTCATGATATTGAGGCTGACTCATGATTTTTGACTCAGTGGGGTTGTCAAGCTTGTACCTGACATCCAACCTAAAAAGGTGCCGGTTAAGAGTTTTCAATGTTTGCCAAAATGCTGTTTCTCATTTATATATTCATATGAAAACTCTGATGTATTTCTGTATGAAATCACTTGTCATATATTTTGTGAAGAAGATAATGTTGCTGTGTAGGACTGTAGACTTGGCATATTTTCAAAGAGCTTGCTTTCATTGTATGCAAGTAAAACCTAGTCAGCAACGACAACAACAACAAAAAAATCGAGTGTTATTGCTGAACGAAAATTTCAATGCAATAATCTAGCATGCTAATTTGAGAAGATTAGAAATTCATATTCTAGTTTAGGCTCTTAAAATAAGATAACACAATGCATTGTGTCTGAGCTAAATAGCTGGTAATTTACTTCCTTGCTTCCTGTCAGTAGTTTCATTTGTGTTGAATAGGTATAATTGTGTGTCCTCAAAGAGATTGCACTAAAACTGGTTATGAAATAGTCAGGTTTTCCAAATGCTTTTATTAAGCACAGCAATTTCCTGCTACACATAAAAATACTCCAGTCTTTAGTTATATTTACATTCTGCTAGTACAAAGTAGCTATTTTTAAAATGTTTTATCTCTTGTCTTCAAGTTTAAGTTATCCTATCACATTAGTGTACATATGAACATGGCGTTTAACTGAGAAATTTAAAATAAAAAATGCAAATTTTAAAAGGCCAATGAACAGTAATGATGTTACCATACTACCAAGCATATTAGATGTTGAAAGCAAGTGCCTTCCAATCCTTTAATAGTCTGGAGTAGTCACGAGGAGAAAACATGGGCGGTTTCAAGCCTAAAAAGTTTTACAGAAAATGAAGTGATAATAGTTACTGCTGTTCTCTGTATGATCCAATAGTGACTTGCAGAAAAATGGTTTACATTTGGCAGAAGTTAATACTAAACAAGCTCCATAATATCTCATTTTTGCTAGCAAACATGTTCTCTTTAAAAAAGGAGCTAAAACATAGTGATCTTACACTTCTGAAGATAAGTGCAAGAGGTACTTTGGCTAGGATGGAATTTTCTGCCAAATTTTAAAATAATAGTAATCAGATCTGGATCTCCCTTGTTTGAAGCTCATACCATGCTTATTAAAGTCTAGCTTTATTTTGAAGGAAAAATAGCAGGAAATTGAGTATTTAATCATGTATGTAACATTAAGATTTGGAAACATTTTTGTTTGAGTTATTGTAGCTTAAGGGCCAACATTTATTATTCTGCTTTGATTTTTATAACTCAACACATTTGGCTAAGATATGGATACTTAGATTTTGTGTGTGCTTAATTTTTTTCTAAATAGGTTTGACATCTCTCATATTTTTCATTTATACCTAAAACTTATTTTGTCCCCCCCAAAATAACCCTCCACTTTAGAGAGATTGGGGGAATAAGTATTTACTTTTTATAATACTAATATTAGTGTGTGTGTGTGTTGGCTGGTATTTCTTAAATGGGAGATGCTTGTAGCTAGAATAACTTAAAAAAAGGATAACTTAAGCTATCGTGTTTCCTTTAATATACAGTTGCTGTTCAGGCCTTTGAAAGTTCACCAAATATATTTGTTCAATAATAATTTTGTTATTAACAGGCCCTACTGGGTGCTGAGCACTTTTGAACACTTGCTACTAAAAAGTATCTTTTCAGAGGAATGTGTTTTAGCATATTCTTTGGCTTCTTTCAAAATGCTCTTCTGAATTCTAGTTGGACTTGCTATTCTGAATCCCTCAGGTGTGTGTGAAAATGTACATCTTAAAGTTAGCCTTTTTCTATCTAAAGTAATGATATAACAGTTGCTATGGGATTTTTGCAGTCTTACATTTCTCCACACAAATATTCAGAATTGCAAACTGCTAGATTACAAGTAGTATTGTAGATGATGTTCTAATTTTTTTTTTTTCCAAAACGGTGAGGTAATTTATGAAATATTTCTGAATATGTTGCAGTTGTACTTAGTCCAAATAGGACAAAATAATCTGGTTGTCACATGTGCTGAACACTCTTCAAGGAGCCCTCCATGACTTTGTCTTAAGAATTGGATTCAAATCTGGCAAGAAAACTTTCTTTACACTATTCTTGGAATTGATTGACATCAGTGAAAATTTCCTCAATTTGTTTTCAAGTATTTTAAAACATATTTTTACAAGGCTAAATCAAGCAGTGGAATAATGAAATGGATAGTGAGGGACAGATTTCTTTATTGTAGATAGTAGTGAACTGTGTATTAGTTTGGAATAATGATAGCACACTATATCTTTAAATAGAGTCCTGATATTAACCCACATCCCTTGAATCCTAACCTACCATTTTGACCTCAAGAATACTTACCTTTCTGTATTATTACAAAAAGGCTTCAACATGAGTTAATTTATCTTACCCTTAAAAAGAAAGGATAAACATTTCACTAGGTGAAAAACATGTAAAATCTTTCCTTGAAGTCATACCATAAAAACAGTCATTCTTTCAGTTTTTTTGAGCTTCCAGTACTGGCTAAAAGTAGGAATTGCTGAAGCATATGAAAATATTCAGATGGTGGTTAAAGGATTGTGTTTTGTTTTGTATGATTATATTGTTATTGTACTGTGTATAATTGTGTTACTTGATATACAGATATTTTTCTAAATGTCAAGATGTGGCTAGTAAATAACATTAAAACTCTATCTCATGGTAAGAACAATAAATGAGTTTCAATGGAATAACAAAGTTTTGGAGAGGAGACAGAGCTGTTGTGCACATTGTGCATTTTTCTTGGGAAATTTCTACTCTGCCCCCCCATCCCTTTTTCTTAGTTCTCTAAACATAGCCACAACAAAATTCAATATATATATATATTTATAAAGTCACTTTGGGAAAAAATGTCTGGTAATACTTCATAATGGCTCCATGTAAATCTTCTGCATAATTAGTCAGTTCTCTATTGAGACAAGCCTTGGTATTCTTGTCTGATGTAGCTACACTGCACTCAGGATGCTCATACAAAGACAGATTAGCTGGCAAGTGCTTGTAGAGGTTCTGTGCATGGTGCATGCTGCAAATGACAGCTCCAGGTATATGTATCAAAGTGTAGGAGCTGCAACAAAAGCTACATTTTTGAAGTTGCTGAGCTTAGTAGATGAACGTAATGATATCAGATTACTGCCCTCCTATGAAATAATTACAATTGTTTTCTAAAAAGAAAATAATATATTAAATAAGTAATTAGTTCATCAGAGGGTGATTAAAAAACAACACTTAACATAAATTCACCCTAATTCCTCCATGCCATTCCCTCTGCCTTTAGTTGGGCCTAATGACTATCAGGCTTTTAGCACATTTCAGAATTATTTTGTGAGATCTTCAGTTCCTCTGCATGCATTCTTCTTCCTTCTGTCTTTGACATGGTTCTATCTGTTTAATGACATCCCTCCTGCCTTTCCCAGTTTCCTTCTGCTCCTTTTTTTTTTTTAAATTTATTTATTTATTTTAAATAACCAGTGTTATCCACTCTGTATGCCTCATTTATTTACGCATGCTAAAAAGCACTCCTACATTTTTGTGAGCTATCATTCATTTTGCATGAAATAAATTCATTTATGTAACTTGTCTAGGCAGTTTTTTTTTTCTACCTACAAGACAATTTTGATGTTTTGTGGTGATACTGTTCTGTATTTAATAGATACTCTGAGTAATGTGGGGATATTTGTACAGCCTTTAAGTAAGAAATCCTGATCAGTGTGTATGTAGGAGTTGTTTGAATTCAAAATACTATTTGAAGAAGACAGTAAGTAACAATTGTATCGTTTTCTGTCTTGAAAGTAAGAACATTGTCAGAAAGTTTGTGGCTTTATTATTAATTATGTAGTTCTCTATTAATACAAGAAAAACAAGTGATGCAACAAGTGTGCCTTAAAGATATATCGTTTAGAGCACATGATATTTTAGTTCAGCTGTAGATGTTGCCCTTATAGAAGACTTAGGTCTCACTGGAAAACTGCAGGCAATCATGGGCAATTTTTAAACATGTAGAGAGCTGTCTAAAAAAAATACAATAAAAAAATGTAATTAGAGCTTATCTAACATACAGTAATTCAAGCAAAATATCCGCAGCTCATTTGGTTTATCTGAAGGTCATTTTTTGTTACATCTGTGGATGCTATGTCCTTACAACTGAGGTACTAAAACCATTTTTGTCTCTTTTCTATGATCGTAAATCACCTGCTCTGTTGTACAATGACTCTGTCAATCTCCGACTCTCTACTACCGTAATAATAAGAAATATCATTAGTGACTGTAGAACCTGAAAAGATTCTGTCTTGAAATGTCAACATTAAAGTCTGAAATCTATTAGCAACTTGTATCTTGGTTTCTAAGACAGTCTATATTTTAATCTTCTCAAAATAACATTTACAACTGAAAGTTTGCAGTTTTGGTGGTTGTGGCAGGGTTGGCAGGAAGGTGCTGTGCTTAAGATTCTATTTTAATATATTCATTAAACCCACTGTCATCTTATTGGTGAAGATTCTCAACGCAAAAAGACCAGATGATTTGGCTGAATTATATATAGCTGCACATCTGCAACAAACTCTTATGATTTGCATTAGTACAATAGCTGGATGAATAAGTGAGCATCAGCACAGAATATTAACAGAATATATATAACATAATTCTTTTCTGACCCCATTTAAGCATCAGGAAAATCATTTTCTCTTTCCTTTCCCAATAATGATAAAGATCTTATTTCAGAATGTTGTCTGATATCAATTTATAAAAGAGGTAATCTTAAAAGTAGAGGTCTGCAAGAGAGAATAAAGTTTTGCCAACTATTCAGTCATTTTATCTGAAATTTGTGTCTCCACATGCTTTCATCTTTTGTAACCAACATTCAGGATAAGTTTTCAAAACTGTAAGTAATTGGAAGTCATAAGCAAAAGTATGCAATACTTTCTATGGCTGTAAACCTAGGATAATTGAAATACAGATCACAGAATCACAGAATGGTTGAGGTTGGGAGGGACCTCTGGAGGCCACCTGGTGCCACACCTGCCCAAGCTGGGACACCCAGAGCAGGGTGCCCAGGACTGTGTCCAGGAGGTGTCTGGAGGTCTCCAAGGAGGAGAACCCACAACCTCTGGGCAGCCTGTGCCAGGGCTCTGTCACACCTACAGTAAAGAAATGCTTCCTGATGTTCAGATGGAGCCTCTTGTGTTCCAGTTAGTGCACAGTGCCTTTTGTCCTGGCACTGGGCACCACTGACAAGAGTCTGTTTCCGTCCTCTGTGCACCTTCCTTTCAGGTATTTATAGAAATTGATGAGTTCCCCCTGAGCCTCCTCTTCTCCAGGCTGAGCAGTCCCAGCTCTCTGAGCCTTTCCTCCAGATGTTGTAAGCCTGATTCATAAAGCATTTAAATTAGAGTTGCAGTGATTCACATGATATGAAGGTATGAGTTTTTCATTGACAGCCTCCGTACAGATGAGTGATACTGTAGGTTGGCATTGGTAAAGAAGTTGGTTCATGTCCCTGTAATGTTTAGAACGGACCTGATGCGAATCATGGGGCCATGAAATAAGGTGTCCTGATTTTAACCTGAGAACAACACTGTTAGGGTTAGCTTAACTCCATTCTTTATCCCTCTATCTTCTAGTCTTATTGGATACAGTGGTTCAGATGTTCCCTTATCATTTCTGATCTCTCATGTCACATGCAGTACTTGTGAGACTTGCAGGTTCAATACATGTCCTATGCTTTTCCCTTGATAAAACTAGGTTTCGTGCATTTTCAGTGTCATGCAAATTCTACTGACCCTTCTGTGCAAAGGAAGTTTGGCATGATCTGTAATCAGCTGAAAAATTAGGAGCCAAAATGTCACAGATACATGATCTTAACCAGCTTTGCAATGTGACAATCATGAAGTGGCAAAGAAGATACCGAGCATCAGAAGGGCAGATATTTCGGCATTCACTTCCAAGTATTCTACCAGAAAATGCATTCCCCAGCAAAAAACTGTTTACAAGCCCTCCTGCAGAAAGTGGCTCAGCGTGGCCACTTACACACCAGGCCTCATGCATGATGGTGAAGTTTCTTGTGAAAGGGAGCACTTATTTTCGTCCGCTTATACAGATACTGACATATTAGTTTGGGGCCACTGCTCCAATAGTAGTTTTGGTGGATCTTTGGTTTACCCAGAGCAGCCACTTCCATGTTCTTGTGTTCTGATGCTACCAGCTGTTTGTCTCAGCCTGTAACATTATCAACCTATGTTTTTGAGGATTTATGAAATTCAAGGGTCAGTGCATTGCTCAAGATTTCTGGCCAGCATGGAGTGAACAAACTTCTTATATCTGATCTGTTGTTTGAAAACTCAGTTGTGTTCCCAAGCAGAAATTCTTGCACGTAAGAAGAGAATAAGTCAGCTCTTCAAAAATGACTATATTTTCATTGCCAAACAATTGAAATGAAAATTCAGAATGGAATCACTTATCAAAACAATATTTGATGAAATCAGACCAGTTAAGTTCTTCACTATGTAAATTATGGATCAAAATCAATCCCATCTATTACCATCTAGAAAAAAAAAAAAAAGAAAAAAAAAAAAGCTGTTTTCCCACTTTGTAACATATTGCATTGTTCATTGTTAGTTTTAGCTTCTGTTCTTGGCCTGTTCATAGATCTGAAGTCCATTGCAGTGGCGCCTGTTAGAGCAGATACTGTGAAAGTTTGGTCAGTTTTTTCTCTGATAAATGGTGTTTTCCAGGAATTCATACTAAATCATAAAAAATTCCCCATATTTGATGCTTGGCATGGAAAGCCTTGTTTCACAAGTATTTCACTTGTATATTTATACAGATTTAAAAAAAATCATCTCATTTATTAATTCAAAATATTTTTAAATAGCATATTGTCTAAAGAGCATTGAATTGTATTTCTTGGAAAAGAACAATGTAATGATCATTTAATCTAAATAAACACATTTCCTGACAATGAATAATTGCTTTGTTGCTCTTATATCACAGATGACTCTTAAACGTTTCTGTGTGGTTCTTCTCTTGGATAGACCCATGCAGAAACTGATCAGTATTTTAAAATGGTTGAATTATTTTTCGGTATTACAAAATATTCAAATGACTGAGGTATTTTCCTTTAAAAGTCAAGTATGTATGAATGAAACTTTGACTTTGGAAATAACTAATATACTCAAAGAACTTGTGGTGTTGGTGCTAAATCTTAATGTTCATTTTAAAACTTAATTTTCTGTGTGGCATGCTTATTGTATAGGTGGCAGGATTGCTGTGTTTAGTTAACTACATATATATAACTACTAAGTGCATTCTGAAGGTTCATCATAGAGATATGAGAGTTAATCTGTTTTGTGATTCTTAACTTTCTAATACACCAAAAACTTTTTTGAAGAGAAAATTTACACATCATAGGAACTAAGTTACTACTAATCATCCACTAACAAACAAAAATGTGTACATATGAGAAATAAAATTAACAGAGAGTATTATTCTACCTAGGATGTTTCTATAGTTCTGTTAGAGGAAAACTACAATACTGACAATTTCTAACTAATATTTCATATAATTGTGGAAAATTTAATTCTCTGTGTAGACAGGCAAATGCATACTTCTGTTACAAACATTTCTTTTTGACTGGATATTAGTACTTTATCTTTACCATTCAATTCTGGTCCAGGGATATTGCTATTATCTAAAGTTTATTTACACACAAAAAAAAATAACAACAGCAGAAATCACATCAAAGCCAAATGTGTGTACAGCACTTTAAGGAGAATAAAGGATAGTGTTAAGGAGTCAGTTATCACTTGGCTACACAGA
Source organism: Anser brachyrhynchus (assembly GCF_964034855.1). Taxonomy (NCBI): domain Eukaryota; kingdom Metazoa; phylum Chordata; class Aves; order Anseriformes; family Anatidae; genus Anser; species Anser brachyrhynchus. The sequence goes on along the minus strand of NC_137695.1, from coordinate 142,645,980 downwards.
AGGAAACTGGCAAGATGTTAAGCACAATTAGAAGGAGAATAAATTCCAACAGAATTTTGAAAAGAATTTCCTGAAGTCAGCAAAGGAGAATTTTAAAATGTTGTCTCCAGTCTTATTTAAAGAGAAGGAAAGTGGCATAAATGGTGGATTAATTGTCTCAGTAAATAAAATAAACAGTTGAGTGGATGTTTGTAACTAATTTAATAAGTATGTCACACCCTAAAATGATCCAGTTGTCACCCATTATTAATCTTATAGGACAGTTTACATCAACACATGGAACAAATTGTGATGAAGACACTGGCCAAGAAATGAGTATTTGCTAACATGATGAAATAATTAACATTCAGTAGAGCTCAACTATACTTCAATGTGCGAAGCTGATAATCACTTAACTGAGCTTGATTCAAATAAATACTTCCTTCCAGCATTTGAAACAGTGTCAGCCCAGGCTGAGTATGCAGTCAAAGTATGCACTCAGATGTCTGCTTTTAGATCCATACATTGCAGTCTGGGGGCTTATCACAACTGTGTCCCAAGTCAGAAATGTAAAAGTTGTTGCCTGAAAAACAGCTACTAATTTGAAGTTAGTCAAGAGTTTTAAAGAGTTAAGGTTTCTTTCATCATCTCTTGATATTCTGCAAAAAATGTACAGAAAGGAATGTACCATTCCTGGGAGAATTACTATTTGGCACGAATCAGAAATGTGCCAGGGAAGCTGCTGGTATTTCAGGACAACGTTCAAACCTGTACTACTTGTGTCTGGCCACCAGTTTAGCAAGGACTGTGGTTTGTCCTGCTGTACCAGCTGTAGTGTTCAGGATGGGCTCTCTATTACTGGTGGAAATACCTCTGGCCCACAAAGAACTGTTAGCATCAGGGATTTGTTTTCTAAGCTTAAAATGAATTGATCTCAAACAATTTCAGTTATGCAATATTTTTAACCTAACACTGTCACACAATAACGAAGCCAATGAAGCATCTGTCAGAAGCGCACCCAAAGTATCCATGAGAGAGTGATGACGTGGAACAGGAATAGCATATACATTGATATTTTCATATGGTTAATTAAACCCATAGACTCATTCTGTACATACTAAGGTTTTATTGGTATTAGAATAAAGAATTTCTTTTTGGAAGAAAAATAACTGATAATTACTTCTCTCTGTGCTTCTAATCAACAGCCTTTGATGTACATCTGTTTTTTAAGTACATCTGTAACTTCCAGTCAGGAAAAGCCTTTTATGGCAAGTGGCCCTTAAGCTACATGCTGTGTTTATTTCATATATTCGTTTTCCGTTTTGTCTTAACAAAGCATCCACACTTTTTTTTTTTTTTTTTCAGCTTTATCAGTGAATATATATTTTAAATATTTTATGCAGGAAAAAAAACCTTCAGTATTCATTTTAGTTTAGAATGACTTTAAACTTATGGTGGAAATATAGTTCTGTCTTTCTTGCAGATGTAAATCAGAATATGAAGATAACCTAATTTGTCCACTCCATATGTATTATTAGACACCACGTTATACTGCTTCTTATCATCTGATGCCAAGGCTGAATCCAGCTGCTGTGTATATGAGGAGGGAAGACAGCCCCCTGTGGTGCTGAGAGCATCTGCAGCAACAGGCTGTCAACAGAGGTGCTGCAGACCATTCATTCCCCTAACAAATCCATGTCTGTAACTTCTGGGTAGGAAAATAAGGTATTTCAGTGTTTTTCTTAAAATCAGTACTATATATATAAATATATACACACTATATATATATATACACTATATATATATAGTACTGATATATATATATAAATGTTTTAAATACAACATGTTTAAATAGTGATGCACTTAGGGTTGAAATTCATGCTCGTTATTCAGTCTAAGTATGTGAAACAGCTTTTGTGGATAAGTTTGTTGTCGAGGTGTAACTTCAGTTTAGGAAAGTCTTTTTCAATGTAAACTTCATTCAGATTTGCATGTTTGCTATGTATCTGAAGGCAGTGCTGCCCTGCTCCGGGTGTTCACAGCTACACAGCTGTGCCGGGGAAGGAACAGGATCACTCCCATTCAGTCCTGCACGGGGTCATCCGGGTGGCCTTAAGGACCCAGGTAGATAGCTTGAGTGGTCCTGCAGGCCCTGTTTTCTGCTTATGTGGATTAGCAGTTGATAATACAGTCTCTTCTGCACACAAAGCTGTGAGAGCAGTGATTGCCAGGTGCTGGGCACTGAGGCATTGCTGGGGCAAATGTCCTCAGCTGCTCCAGTTGTATCCAGAAAGGGGCATTCCTCCTAACCTCAGCAATACTCATTTCATTCTGGAAATGCAATCTGTTCAGGTTTCATGGCTCTTTCTAGACATAGGTTTTTATGGTGAAGGTGCATAGCAATTCTAGGTTCTATGGCACTTCCCTGTCAAATCACATTTTATTGTCTATTTTTTGCAGCTTCTGGTGTAAAAGTTGGTAGAGGCTCTAAGAGGCTTACAGTCAAGTCCAGCCCAATGTGGTTTGTTTTCTTTTTATTGTACAACTGGCAGATAAGTTTATCCATGCAGAATTCATTTCAAGATAAAGTTTCTTCATGTGACGAATGATACTGTACATTCATATGTGGAAAGGTTCTGCAAAATCAGTTGATCTCCTTTTAGATTAATATTTGCATCTGTAGAAATGAAGCAAACAAAAGCATCACAGAAGTCACAGGCAGGAATAGCTACTGTACTTGAAATGGATATGTTTAAACTTGGGACTTTTATAGATCTATAAAGTTTTCTTATCTTTACCACAGTAAAATTAAACCACATGCTGGCTGGATGTCAAGGAGAAAGTTATGATGGCCTTAATATGGTACTATACAGCATTGCTGTTTGTTTCAGTCAATCCTATTTAAAAATTAAAATAAAAATTCTGTTTATAATAGTAAACAATACTCTAGCATAATAATTTCTTTGCTTTGTAAAGTGGTCCCATTCAAATACAATTAATTTTCATGTAGTTAAATGTAATGTTATACCGGAAGATCAAAGAAGTATTGACCTATGAATGCATACCTGCAGGATGAGGAATTGCATATATATTAAAAAAAAAAATGTTTCTTAGAAGAAATATTGAGTCTACTACAATGTTGTGAGAAAACAAACAAAAAAGGAACAAGCATGCATTTCTTGGCTCTGTAATGATGTAATATGAAAAAGCACAGTAAAAGTGATTAGTTTTAGCCTATATATGAGCAGAACTGAAACATCTGATCAGAGAAACATTATTTATAAAAGTTACTGAAAAACTGAACCAGAGATGAGTCACAAACTTTTTTTTTTTTTTTTTGAGGGCTACAAAATAACCTTAATGTTATAAACACAAAAACACACGTGTTTAACTTCTCAAAAAAGATGATGATCTACAGCGCATAAAGAGAAAAAGTCTGATCTTGAAAGGTATAATGAGAAGTAATAGCTGGATATTAAAATTTAAGTTAGGAATTGGGTGCATATTTCTAACAGTGGAATGATTAACTGCTGGAAAAATTACCAGAGGAAGTGGTGGATCCTTTGTTTCCTTCAGATCTATACCGGATGCCTTTCTCCAACAAGTTATTAACGTCAACAGGATAAGAGAGCAATATATGATAGCTCATGTTTATGTAAGAAATCTCACTAGACTTTCTCTTGAACCCGCTTCTCACCTGCAATCAGCGCATCTTCTTTATTTTTAAGGAATAAACCATGTTTTTAATTTTAATTTAGGAATGAGCATTCTTAAAGAGAGATGCAATGTCTAATTTTCTTATCTAGGTATTTATTATTTCCTCTACAGACTTTGTAAAGATATACAGGTTTGAGACAGTCTTGATGTAGTGAACTTCAGGTAAGAACTGCTTCTGTTAACCTCAAGGCAAACAAGATACTCGAAGTTGCTAAATCTAGTAATAAGCCTAGAGTAATTTGGTTATTGGCTTGTGGTTTGTTTCTAAGATTGTGACAATGGCTTGATGTACTTGTGCACAAACAAAAGTTTTAGCAAGATACAGTGCCATATTGGATACTATACCTATTTATTTTCTGTCAATGGCTGTGCAGTATTAATTTTAACATCTGTGAAAAAGTGATGTGTGACTATTGGGAAATAAATAGGATTTAGGCAGAAAAGTGCCCTTTTACAAGCTTCAGATAGTGAATAACCCTTCTGTAGCTATATGATGTAGAAGTAACTGGTTGCAACATGAATACACCTAGCATGCTTACGAGTGTTAGCAGGCTCCATGTGTGCAGTAAGTCCAAGAGCCCTCATAGGCTGTCATGGAAAAGTGCTAATGTTCAAGCAGGAGGCTCCATGCCCATGGAATTAGGTCTTTAAGCTCCCTTCCAACCCAAACCATTCTGTGATTCTAAGCTGGCAAGAGAGCTACTGAAGTACATTTAGGGATAAAGCCATATACATCAGAACATCTCTTAAATCCAGATTGCCCATGGCTCAAAGATAGTGACTATGTCAATAGCAGTTAATTAAATGTGCTGGGGGCTGCTTTGTCACCAGCATCAACAGAAAAGGATCCACATCTGCATTGCTCTGCTTAGAGCTCCCCAGCCAGGGACATGCCTACAGGAGCATGGCCTTGGCCTGTGCTGTTTCCTGAGACATCTCCTGAAGGGGCAGGGGAGGATGCTGGCTGCCCAGCCAAAACACAGCAGACAGTTGAGGTACAGCGTTTGGGGATATTCTCTGATACTGTTTGATGATGACCTGGCCCCTACACGTGGGAAGGATGGGGAACAAGCTGCTGTGAGGGAGGTGAAAGCAGGAAGAAGGGTAACTCCCCCTTTTCAGTGGCTGCCTGAATTTATGGTAGATTAAATGATTACAGAGTTACAGCTTCAGAAGAATTATCTGTGTCTGCCTTGATAAATAGCTGCAGAGAAGTCTTTCCCCTATTGCTTCTGGGGGGGTTTGAATCCTTGAAAGGTCAGTAACTGGATATGCAATAACCTTGGGAAACTTTCAGCAACTTACTCTCCCAGGTGGAAAGGCAGTAAATCCCACGGGACCCCTTGACAGACTTACAGTGAATGCTGTGGAGAAGTCTGTGGCCACAGTGTGCAGGTAAAGGGAGGTCCTGAAAGCTAAATTTAGATCATTGGGTACAGAGAGTGTGTTACACTGCACCAGCACAGGGGGAGTACTGGAAAAGATAAGCTCATACAGAAGTCTTCTGCAACTAGAAAACTGAGACAGTGACCCCATCATGACCATAGTACCGATAGTGAAAACTATAAAGGATAGAGTGAAGTTCTGGTTGCAGATTTAGTGAAGAAAACAGGTGAAAGTATTTCCTCTTCCTGCACCAGAAAAATGTCTGAGGAGAAGGGGAAAGTGTACACATTGCACACTGGTATAGCTAAGGATAAACAGAGACCAACCTGACCAAAGTCAGGAAAGCAGCATTAATATCTTCTGTTTCAGCCCCTTCTCAAGTATAAACCAAATGAGCATATGTGAGCAACTCAGGTTTAGCAGCTGATCTAGTACACCGCTCTTTGATGAGCAGACCTAGGTAATGATTTTACATCATAGGATTAGGAATAATATATTAAAAATCAATAGGTTTTCAGTTGCTATTCATCAGGGTCGTCCTGTTTGACAGTAGTTTATTCAGTAGTCAGGTGTGCAGTGTAGCCTCTCTTCTTACTGAGTCTTGGAAAGATTGTCTGTGCATTACTTAAAGAGAAGCAGAATAGACAGTTGAAACTATTATCTGAGCTGTAGTTGTGAAACAAAATTGTTTTTTGTATTCGGTTCTAGGTCAGAATCCTTAACGGGAAATAAAAAGATAAACCCTTCAGAACTAAATAGTATTTTATAGAACAAAAATCTCTAGATAAATAACTAAATAATAAAATCAGCTTTCCAGTGTAGTCTCTCTCTGTAAGAGACCTTTGATGGAACTTTTAGTACAATGGATGGAACATTCCTTGATGCAATTTCTAATATGAAATTAAACCTTGCAGGTGCCACAAATAAATGTTATATCAAGAAAAAATATTTTATATTCACTATAAAAAGAGATTAAAAAAAATGAATTGAAGTGGGCAGAAAAGGGGGGGAAAAATAAGAATATTTTGAAATACCAACGAAAGAGTTTTAAGTCAGATCAGAGTTCAATCAAACATATAGAAGTTCAAAGCCAGTTAGAGTTTTCAGTTCTAACTGTTGCCTATATATATAAAGCATATTTACATATGTATGCAAATTATTGACTGGGCATAATTTTTTTTATATTATTTTGAAATTTACTTTATATTGAATTGTGAAAGGAAGAAATAAAAAAACTAACCAGCCTTCCATTGGAAGTATTTTGCTTGGCTGTGCTTGCAAAGCATCTGATCTGACATGGTGCTGACTGAGATAAGGATGGTGAGTAACCTCTTTGCCACCAATGTCCAGAACTTTCGAATTCTGAGCTAAATCCACTTTAGATTAGCATTTTGGCTGCATTGGAGACTGACATATTTTCACATAACTGTGGCTAAAAGGAGTACGATACCCAATGTCTGAACATCTATAGTACTCAGTTAAGCTTAGGTCTTCTATCAGAGTTTTCTGTGAGTTTCCATGTAACCTAGAGTTTGCTAGTTTTCCTCTTCCCACAATGTGCTTCTTTTTGCTTTATTTTCTGAGTGTGTATGTGTGAAGTCCTATTTTTTATGTTCTATCAGTTTTATTTTTCTAGGCAGAGTAAATGGGTATAATTCTGCAAAGAAAAATGAATATTCTTTGATGGAAGTGGAAACCATTTTTCATTTAATATCTCACTGCCATCTACTGTGCATGTTGTAAAACTGCACTGTGGAGAAAGCTGTGTTTCAGCAATGTAAGACTACTCAGTCAATTTGCTCTGAAGTTGAGGAAAACTCCTCTGAACTCTTAGTAGACTGTGACATATAAATTCCATTCTTTGTGTAGGAATTTCTCAATTAGATGACAATGTCTGGTGATACTCAATATTGTCTAGAAGAAAAGAACATCAGATTTTAGTTTTGCTTAAGTAGTTTTCATTCAGGCCAGATGAAAAGTAGATACGTACTTTTCGGAGGAAAAGAGTACCTCATTTTGCTTATTCTTGCCCTAAATAATAAAAGCTTTCGCTTCTTAGTGGATATGTTGAAATAAAAAGAGCTAGTGAGATTGAGATACAGAAATTTGGGATACAGATTTTTAATTAATTAATTAATTTATTTATTTATTTTTTAAATCAAGAAATTATGTGCTTCTTTTAAATTATCCTTCATCTCTGTCTGGCAACGTACAAACACCAGTTATATGCAGTGTTGTGTGTAGGATGGGATATAATCATTTACCCTAAATTGTGAAATGATTAAGTTGAAAATAAGATGTCAGAATTCTGACTGCCAGGAACTGAATAAGATATCACACAAGTTAGCTCTGCATTACCAATGTTTTCTTACTAATTTATGTAGAAATTACAAAGTCTATTCAAGGCAGAAATTTCCCTGGTTTTCACCAGGAAAGCTCAGGTTGAACAGAGAAGAATGTGCAAAAATCATCTAACTGTGCTTTTTACATAAGGGAACTCGTTTTCATAGTCTATTATTGTAATAGCTTTATTAATGTCAATAGACTACAAATATGTATAATTTATATAATTATTAGTATTGTATGAAAAAGTAAAAAATAAGACCATTAAGTTTGCAAAATCAAGCACTTCAAAGCTGAAGAAATGCCTTCATTTCCTCCTTCTTCATATCAGTTATGTTACAGTATAATTAGATTTTTTTTTCTTCTATTTTTACTCAGTAATTGTTCTGAGGCCTAATTTGCTCAACATTATTCAACCATTAGAACATTAAATAATTCATGACTTTTCTAAGGTGTTCATTGTTCTCATATTTCAGTGCTTTGCAAATATTAACCCATGTTTATAAAATCTGATATTTTGGGATTAGAAATGGTGGCATGGGCTGATTATGTACTTTATATGATCATAACGTCCTTTCTGTTGTCTTCTGAGGCAAATGTGTTTATGTAAGACTTCAAACAACAACAGAAATTCAACCAGGAGAATGAGGCACTGGTTTCTGACACTTGTCCGCTTCTGTCCCATCTCCTCAACCAATTTGGCTTTTTTTTTTTTCCAGTGCCACCATCCAAGTCCCAATCTCTTTCATTCCCTGCACAAAATGGCTATTTTGGCTGACCTCCCCCTAGTCATATTCTTTCCGTAGAACACACTGAGCATAGACAATTTAAGCCTAAATTTGATAATGTTAAAAAATAACTGCAGAATAAATTCTTATTACGAAAGCTGTCATTAACTCCGTAACAGGTGATAAGGGTAGTGATGCCCATGATGTAAGGTTTGCTATGCTACTAAAGTTCATTGTGTTGTCTTCCTGTGGACCACTTGTCAGAGTAGGTTTGTAAATCATGCTTTAGCCACACTTTAAGCTTGAGTTAGTAGCAGTGGGGATTTTCTTTTCTCTTTTACTGAATGTATAAGATTTCTTAACAATTTGTGTATTTCTCTGGCACTTTCAGTATCAGATATTTTTCATCCAACTGAAAGTACCAGGGAATGATTTTCTATTGGAGAATAATTTCTGGACTGAATCCTTTGTTTGCTTGTTTGTTTTGTTTGTTTGTATGTTTGTTGTTTGTTTGTTGACTCGAGTGCTATAACGTTTCTAGCTCACCCTGCAGAGGGGATGCTGCCACACTCAGGATCTTAATTGGAACTACATCTGTAAGAGAATGTTTTACAAGTATGCAACATTTGGCTCCTAAAAGGCCAAACAAAATGTAAGAAAAGATCAAAATGTGCATTTAATGAGGTATGCTATTATCCCAGGACACCACTGTGCCTTTACAGTGCAGTGCAAATTCTGCATATGAAAATACTAGAAGGGACATTTTCAAGTCCCATCATTCTGTAGTCATCAATGGAAAAGGAAAATGTTTTAAACAAAGAAGGGAGTATTAGGCATTTTTATCTCTCCGAAATAAAATAATTTTTATGTGTGAACACTGAAAATTTGTGAGGGAATTACACTGTGAAGTAAAGATGCAGATTTTTTTTTCTTTTCTTTTGTTAAATGTTTTAGATTGAAATCCTTACTGCCCTCATGTGGATGAAAACACATTTCATTTTCTCTGTCTGCTGAAGCTAGAAGTGGACATGTTTCATTAGAAGAGCTGTACGTACAACAGTAACACCGCAAATGAAGGACAATTTGGCCACAGAACTGATGCTGATGTCTGAGCCAAGGGCCTCAAGCAGTATGGCTGGGAGTCTGTAAATATATCTGCTTCATTTTAATTCTGGAGAGTCAGGTGGGCCCTGAGTGTTAAGAATCTGCCCCCCAAATTCTGCCTGGAGAAAGCCACTTTTGCAGCTGACAGAAGTTAATGAAGCTCCTTCTGAACCAACTAATGTGTATCCTGAATTGACCAGGAGGGTCAATCCAGAAGGAACATGCAGTATTTCCAAATCCCTTTGAGCTCAGGGTAGGAGACAAGCCAGGGAACTGAGCACGAATCTCTAATTAGCAACATGCATCTGCTTTAGGAGCAATGATAATAAAGTGGTACAATAGCAACAACATAAAAAGAAAAAATGTCCTTCACATATTGACAAAGTTACTCACAGCTATTACTCTATGCTGTATAGACAATTGCTGTGTATATTAGCATAAATACTTTTTTTTTCTTTTTTTTTTCTTCCCCCCAGGAATTGATGTTGGAATTACAATATTACCTAGATGTTGTTATACCTTTGCCTGTATATTATTATACCATTAGAAACCGTGTTACATTATTATCTAACAATAATGTTTCATTGCACAGCATATTAGTTGACCATACACCAACCATAAACAAGTAGTCCAAAAAAAAGTTTAATGAATAACACTGTAAAAATACAGATGATTGTGATAATATACTTTGTAGAAAAAAAAAAATAAAAATTATCCCTTAGTCATTTACAAAGCAAACAACAAAGCCAAATTGTATAACATTGAAATAAAGGATTTTATTGACTATCTTTGCCAGTCTTGCTTCTGTGCAGAACTGTGAGATACAGAGTGATAGATAAGCTTTTTAAGGATTTTATTTGCTAAATAACTGAACATCAAATCTAACTATATTTCTGCTCTTTCTTAGGCCATACACATCTTTCAGTGTCTACACATGACTATACAAAGTATTAAACATATTTCTCTAAATTATGTTCTGAGCTGACGCAGATAATAAAAATCAAGGCACTCTTTTTTTTTTTTTAGGGAGTTTGAGATAAAAAATGCTTTTCAAGGAAAAGTTGGTTAGCTTGTTAGCGTGCAAGGGAAAAGCCAGTTGAAATAGAAACAGGAATACAGTAAGCTGAACAGCCCGTGTTCAGATATCCTGCTCTTTGACTGAATTATTTGTATTTGCTCCCACTGCTGTTCACACCAAGGTCTTTCAAGGATATGTTGTCTGCAGCAATAAAATAAAGATTGAAAATCAGATCTGATGTGGAGGCCTATAACTTGGAAAGGGGAAACAAAGCCTGTGGCTATCTGCCAGCTGACAGGCGGGCGAGTTATCACTGGAGACGATGCGATGTCGCTTAAAGAGCATTGCTGGCTGCAGATGCCAGGTGCTGCACTCAACGATCTGCTCCCTGGGGCTCTGTTTCTGATAAGAAGGGTTTTATAGGCTATGTGGACCGGGATTATTATCTCAGATATTGTCACTCTGTGTCCTGTACAGTAATGCTGTAACCTGCTATTGATGGGAGAGAGCTGGAGCCAGGCTGGAAGGAAACGCTGAGCTGAGTAACAGGCTGTGGCAGAGCCTGATGTGAGGCCCCAGTGCCTCCCAGGACCTGTGGAGGGGGACTGTGGGGTTTTTCCCTTTCTAGCAACCCTATTTTTACACAATCTGGGCTGTATAGGTTTCAGCAGTTATTACAAATAGCTTCGTCACTCTTACTCAAAGGGGTGGCTTGCTTTTCTGGCCCATAGTGGAGGCTTTTGCAGAGCAAGGCTAGTCTGGCTTTCTTATCCACCCTGCTCCCTCTGAGGGCTGGCAATCCGCACAGTGGAGGTAAAACCTGTCCTTACGTTCCCCCCCCTCTTTATCTTCAGACAACTTGCCCCAAGCCAGGATTTTACTTGTGTGTGCAGTGGTAAATTCTGGAATAAAATAAACCACTGCTAATATCCACTCCTTTTCAACATTGAATGGGCTGCCCAGGGAAGTGGTGGTCTCCATCCCTGGAGAAAATGTGTGGATGTGACACTAAGGGGCATGGATTAGTGATGGGACTTGCTACGTAATGCTGGACTAGATGATCTTGGAGGTCTTTTCCAACCTAGATGATTCTGTGTTTCTATGATAACAGCCTAAGCAAACCTAAGAACAGCAGAGCCCCAACGGAGAGAGGGCCTTGGAAGCAGGGCTTTTGCTCTCAGGATCAGGGAGCATGGCCAGACATGGAGGAGGCCACCCAAGTATCACTGTAGACAAGGTCCACCACCCTGAAACGTCTCCTGGAGTGGAGGGAGCTGCTGCCATGCTTGCTGCTGGTACCCAGGGAAGGTCTCCTCTGATGGCCATCCTCACCCTGTGGTCCTGCTGTTGGGGAACCTGGAGAGTCTGGTTCTCAGATCTTCTCTGGGGATCTGCTTTCTGTATTGTGTTCTTCAAAAGAAGCCTGTAGCAAGACATTCAGAAGTTACTTCTGTTGACTGTGCTTTTGCTGACAGAATCAGGACTGTAATTGAAGTCTGAATTTAATAAAAGTTCTCATGCACTGGGACCTCAGCAACATACATTGAACTCTCTAGTCTTTATAGTCACTGCTTTTCTGCTAATCTCTAATCTCCGTTGTATCCTGTTAGCAATACGGGAGCTGATGTTTAGCCAAGGAAAACTGTTCATATTCAGTTTTCTGGTTAAAGTGACAGTTGCCATTTGGGACTGTGTTAGCATTGCCAGTCATCTGGATATTGCTTGTGTAGTTTAGCATTGTCCTGAAAATAATAAAACTTATTATGTGCAACACAGCACTTGAAATTTAATGAGCAAACAAAGGTCTCAATAACATGAGAGCAAGTTATGAGGCATGTGGGGCTCCGTGGTACTGCCTTTCCACAGGTTTCTACTGCAAGACATGTAAAAGAAGATGTGTTGCCTTCTCCATGCAGGCAGCCAGATGGCTGCCGCAGAGCATCAGCTAGCAATATGATTTGACACTTACAAGAGCTATTTTGTAAGGCTTAAACATACACACCAAGCAGGCCGTGTGTCATTTTACCTGTGCATGTCAGACTTTTCAGAGGAAAAATAATAGAACCTGTTACTACCTGAAACTTGCAGTAAGCTCTTACTTTAGTTTTCAGGAGGACATTGTAGAGAAAATTAGATGTGGCACTGACTGGAAATTATATTTCTTTTTACTGAGTGTTCTGTATAGTGCAAAACTTCACAATGTGAGATCACTGTGCAAACTGTGCAGCAAAACTGTTCTGGTGGTCTTCTGACTAACAGAATTGTCACTTGTTTCAGTTTGGTTTTTCCCTCATCTGCTACTTCCTTAATAATATTTAAAAGACTCAGGTGAAAAAAAAAAAAAAGTATATTTAAAATGCAATACAGAATGCAATGTTCAACTATATATTCAACCCAGTCCTGATGCCTTGCAATATACCGACTAATAGAATGACAAAATTGTGATATGGAAATTTGTGTAATCAAAACCATCTTGTTGTAATGCCCCTTTGTGTCTTTTACTTCTCTCTGACCTCATTAGGTGTGCCTAGTCATTAGATACAGTGTTACTAAAGAGTTTTAACTTAAAAGCGGCTTTGATTAATGATTGGTTGGACTGAAGTTTTACTTTGTAGGATTAACTAGATTTAAAAATGGCAAAATGCCATAGTAGTATTAATGCCAGACTTTAACGAGAAGCAGAAGTAAACTCCAAGGACCCTTGCGATTTTAATATGGGCTAAACTCATGTTCTCATTACCTTAATGTCCTGTCCTGTTTTAAAAGCCAGTATTGTAATAATTCTTAAAGAATAGTAGCATAGGCAGCAGATTAGCAGATTACAAATATGTAATCTTAAATATATATACCTATGTGTTTAATGAATCATAATTTTTTATGATTTTAGAATCAGATTCATTCAGCCTTGTTATCAAATAGAGAAAGAATGTTTCATACTGGTTTGGGCCTTTATTCTTTTAGTTAAAAAACAATGTGGAAGTAAGTCAAAGTCATACTAGCAAACATTTCTCCCAGTTAATACTGTGCTGTCATTGTAGTTAAAAAGAAAGAAATCTTCACATTTTTGTGTTATCAGCTATTTGAAATTTCTGTTTTCTTACATTAATTTACTTTTCTTGAAAGTTTAGGGTTGACACCTCTAGAGATTAATGTCATTTTTTCTCCATTGATCACATATTTCAGTCTATCATACTGCCAAGAAAACACAGATCACTCTCACTCAAGACAAAATTCAGTCATCTCCTTAAATCCTACTAAAGTTTATAGAATTTAAACATACATACAAAAGTTAACACAATGCTGAATTAAGATTTTTCTGTCTAAATTTTTTTTTTCAGTCCATGGGATCTTTGCTAAATTAGTCAAAGGGCATTGATTTATTATTAGAGGTGAACAGCAAAAAAATCTTTCTCATTTCAGGAACTCTGAGAATCCCTGAGAATCTCTGAGAATTCTTCCTGTATTGATCCCGATTTCATGATTTTGGTTATTTTTCAGTGAACTTCCAGTAACAGAAAGTGCGTAACGAATTTTGTGTTTCAGTGCAATAATGTGCTGTGAGAATTAGGCAGTGTGTGCTAATCACCAATAATAGCAGTTCTTTACAGAGGCGGCATTCTTTCTGCCAAAGCATGTAGGGCTACATCGAGCCAAATAGTTGGGCTGCAATGCCTAATTTCTCATGTAAATCAGGGATATATTGGACTTGACTTAAATAGGATTACTCACTCAAGCAAATTTACGCAAGGGTCTAAGGCACGTATCCAGCTTTTAGTGAGTTAGAGTCTATGTACTTGTTTGGCTCTGGGCCCGAGGCACTTGCATAATATTGCTTGCATGAATTATCCCATTAAACCGAGACCCACATAAACATTATTACTCATACCAGCAAAACTGTGCATGTGGACAAGTGCTGACAGTTGGGGATCCTGCTTCCTCTTGTACTGTATTGAAAAGTTCTGTTTTCACTGATGATCAAAGCTTATTAACCGAGCATTACATCTGCAGTCTCCATCAGTAATTTCTGTGCCACTGAGTTCTTTGACTACATTCTAATATTGCCTTGTATTCTTTACTTAATTGACTCATAGATATTTTATTTATTTATTTATTTATTTATTTATTTATTTATATTTTTTAGGAAGAAGGGCAACAAAAACAAAGGAGAAAAAAAAGAAGAAAAAGAATTTGATGGAGAGGGCTCAGAAGCAGCACAGCATCTTTTTAGCTACAGATAAAACAAGCCAGTAAAGACTTGATTTTTTTTTTTAATATATTTTTGCGAAGTGCAGAAAAGCTGCTATATGCTCCTGCCCATGGATGCACTACGATTCAGCTGCTTTAACAGTATTGGTGGCAAATAACTTGTGAAAAGAAGCCCACAAGCTTGTTTGTTTTATTTATATATTTTTTTATTTTATTTTTTCGTCTTATTTTTGACCTGAAGACTTCAAGGTCAGGAACGCACTGAGTTGAATCAGTGGAAGTGGTGCTGAAGTGTGTCAAAGATTTTGTACTGAGTGCTTGGTCAACATGTTGACACTGAATGGAAGCAGGAAAGAGACCTATGTATCACCATTAGGCGGACTTGTGCATATTTAAATAAAAAAAGGAAGTCTTGGAGGTGTAGGTACTATTGCATTTATGGCCTTTTTTCCCTATATTTGTACATTTCAAGATTAAATGGGTATGACTTACCTACTTAGTGTTAATGTGCATTGTTCTCAGCACCTGCTACATTGAAACAGTTGTATAATAAAACCGCTTTAAAACAATATACCACAGGAATTATTGCTTAGAGTTATGGATACGCAACAGACCCTACGTGTACATATTATGCTGTCTACATATAAATGAACATATTTACTGTACATCTATGCATTTTTATGTATAACACTTTATACAGGTTTAAAGTTATGTCCTGTTGGTTCTAGTAATATACTTTAAAATAACCCAGTAAATGTTTACTTTTTACTATGTTTAAGTATCTTTTCGTATTTCTCAATAGTTCCAAAGTGGATTTTTTTTCTCATTTGTAAAGCACATTCATATGGCTAAACTACCTTGTACTGACCCTCACAGTGGATGGTGGAGTGTCAGCTCTGAAGTATATTTATCAGACTAGTAAAACAAAAATCTTTTCTGCTATTCTGTACTCCTATCTCATCCCCAGTGTGTTTTGTCTAAGAAAAATAAGGGTAACTTTTTAAAGATGAGGCATAATGATGATAGATGTTTTGAGTATCAGGAAAGAAATTTTTTCAGAAGTTCTTGGTATCTAAGATTGTACGTGTAGTTTTTCAAATATGATGCACAATGATTTATTTCTGTTAGTCCTGATCCAGTCAGATACAGCAATTGAACACCTGAGTACAGAGAATCAAAAGAAAAACACTGTAAGATCAGTCATTCAAAAGTATATCAAGCACCAGTCAATATCCCAGAATTGCCAGTTACTTGTAGGTTTAGCAAATTTAATCTGCATCTGGGTTGGGGATGGGGGGGCAGGGGGATGTCTTTGTTAAAATGGCTCAGGATGTCTAATTTGGTAATCCTGCATTATTAGCTTGTATTTGAGGAGATCTTTGAATATCTGCTTGGAAAAGCCCACACTAAAGTTGCTGTCACTTATGCTGTCAGTTAGAGAATTTATTCTACTTCTAGGACTAAACCTTGCACCGCTACCTACACAAACCAAGGTGTGGTGTTAAAATTATTTATATTTAAGTTGTGACGGGTCTGTCTAACATGTTTATCCTAACAAAAAGATCATTCCTTTCAACTAAAATATAGGAATCTGTTGTTTCCATCCCCCACTCCTGTACTCACTTCTGAGCTAGGATAATACTGAATGTACTGGATGCGCTGCTCGTATTGGCTCCACCAAGAGCCATTGCTCCATAGTGTCAGCTGTGGCAGTTAGCAAGCTACTGAGGGAGTCCATCTCTCCCAGGCATGGGTATTTGGCCTTATTAACATAAAAAGAAATGATTGTCTGGAGCCCATCCCTCCCAAGGACTGACATCTGGCTCAGTTAATGTTAGAATAATTCTCCTCACATCTTTTGTTGGTTTGAAACAGTAAGTAAGTGGGTCCTCTGCAACTGCTTGCCAGAAAAGGGGGAGCAGAGGGGAAGGTGCTATCTGAATGCTCTCTCACTGTGATCAAGTCCATAAAGCTTCTGTCTGACCTGGCTTAAATTGTACTTGCGTTACTGCACACATGGAGTCCCAGTGTTCTCCAACAAAGAAAAAGGTGAAAGAGACCACAGAGCCCTACAAATCTTTCTTTGAGATATACTTTAGAAAAATCCCACAAATCTTATTTTTAGTTTTATGGGTTGTATGTTTATTAATAAATAAAGGAAATAAAGCACCTATAAGCACAAATATATTCATACTTAGCTAGGACACATATTGCTAAAAATGTGCAGAATTTAGACACATACAAACATTCCATTAAACTGCTCGTGGACTTCCACTTAACCATGAGGTTTTCACCTTTCATTTAGAATATGCTCATATTTACCTAGAACATAATAATGTTAAGGACAGTAAGATTGTTCTGATCCTGGGCTGCTATTTTGGACTTTAAATGCTCACTTTAAAATAAAAAAGATAATAATAACAATAATAGAAAAGGACAATAAGAATTTTAGCTGCTTTTTTGCTTACTGGTTATCAAATTTGGCTGTAAGTGCAGAGAATACCTTCGTACCATCCTTCTAATAGTGGTTACAAATACTGTATTAGGCATGTCATGGAAAGAATGCTACAAAATACAATAAAATGTTGTCACAAGCTTCTGACTAAAATAGTTCTGGTCCTTTTTAATTCAAGGAGTGTATTCCTTCGGAATAGCATGCAAACAGAAGAATTGGAGAAGGTGTGTGGATGCAGATTTTCTCACACTGGAGTGGAAAATATTGAGATTTTCCAAACAGATATGGTTTTGTTGATATTTACAACATGTTTGAAAAGGATACGGGCACTATACATTAGAAACACATTGGTTTCTTTTTTCCTAGTCATCTTCATATTTGTTTTTTCCTTGAGAGTATAGGCACAGGAAACTCATCTCTAAGTAGCAAGTGCCCTCATGTGTAGTTTCTTCTTTGACCTAGACATCTATTTTTATCTTGCTTTTGCAGAGTAGATTCTATAAAAGCACTCGTAGTATTTGGGATGTCATAAAATCATACTTCTCTTGAAATTGGCAAGGACCTAGATAGACCATCTGGTCCCAGGCCCCAGTTGAAAGAGGGCTAACCTCAAAGTTAAATCAGATATGTCTGAGGTGGAGGATTTCACAACATTTTAGTCCCTGTTGCAGTGTTTGACCACCTTCACTGGGAAGTTTTCTCCTTTTGTCCAATAAGAATTTTGTCATTGTGATTTCTGTCTGTTATTATTCATCCTGAACTCAGTCTCCTCTCTAAACCCTTCAGGCAGCTGAAGACTGCAGCTAGATTTCCCTCTAGCATGTTCTTCAGGCTAAATAACCACATATTACATTTTTTCCTTTTCAGAACTGTCACTACCTTTTGAATCCAGTTGTTTCTTTAAATACCGGAAGGATTTGGAGCCATGGAGCTTCTGTCTTCACATTGTTTGTATGCCTCTACTTTAAACATTAACTATTGGAAATTTGTTTAAAACTAGGAAAGATTCAAATTAGCAGGATAAAGAACTTCCCATGCTATATTCATTTGTTAACAAAAAAATGTTTCATTGAGATGATGTCCAAAGAATTCCTTTTCCAAAACGTACATTCTTTTATTCAGTTTTCTCAGAAGAGAGAATTAATAGCCTCACGCTCCTTTTAGGACTTCTGTATCCTCAGTATGCCCTGCATTCTCCTAACCTTCTAGTAAAAACACAGGTGAACATTTAAAGCAATTATTTTGTGGCTGGCTGGTCTTTAATGCATCTCAGCTGTTCTTGCTAGTGATAAATTATTACTACATTTTTCTTTCCTTATTGCTGGGTAAAAAAAGAAAAAAATAAAAAACAAAAAAATTTGTGCTCCACATTATGGCAATGCAAACCTTCCATATTACAAATGTCAGTATTAGGAAATTGTTCTCTGACACTATATACTATATATACTATACTATATATATATGTACTATATATATATAAAGATGCCCACGAAAGAAAATTGAGTATCTATAGAACATATGAGATATGTCTTCCCTTAGCAATATGAGTTTATAGTGCAGAACAAAAATAAATGTTAGATTTTCATTTGAGTCAGCTAAAAACAAAACAAAAATACATGAAACATCATGTTAACTTTGTTTCTTTTTTTGATTAAAATAAAAAAAATATATTAAATCTTAATTGACAGGTTCTAAATTGAGAAGACTTTTGCAAGCAGACTAAGACCAAAATTAATGTTTCAACTTTCTTATGTTTGTGAAATAGCATATAGAATAAAAATAACTGGATACTACCTGCAAAAGTGCCATGATTTTTTAAAAACGTGGGTGATGCTACTGGTTACTGATGCTACCACTCAGCAGATGGTAAGAGCCTTTTGAATTCAAAATGCACATCTCTTTCCCTTCACCAACAAAATGTACTTGTCTCTTGACACTACTAGTTCACTTCCACTTCTGATGGTGTAAGCCAGCATGAATTCCAGTAAAGTTTAGACTGATGTTATTTTGGACTGACACCAACAAGAACAAAACGTACCCTTCTCACAATGTAACCCACAAACCACTATAAGCTTTCTGTTTAGTTCTTCACTGAAAGCTCTACACCGAGCCTGGCATTGTTTCTTTCAAGAGAAGCCTCTGTCCAGGAGTGAAGAAACAATATTAAATTTAGGAAGTATTAGGGCAACCTGACCTACAGGATACCTTTAGTCCATTGTGTAACTTTTCAAGGCTTCAACAGATTTTATTATTATTATTATTATTATTTTATTTTTAGGCAAGCTAGCACTGTTTATGTCTAATAAAGTCCAGCGAATTTCTGAACTCCAGGGAAGTTGGAACCTTACCTAAACTGGCTGGTAATATCTCTGTGGTTATGCCTCTGGAGAAATTGCTGCCCAGACTCCTTGTTTTAAAGTTATGTCTTCAGTGACACACATGCAATCTTGTTGATCTAATTGAAAAATACCAATGAAACTAACTAAAAGTTTATAAACCACAAATGAATAAACACTGAAAATGAGGCTGATTTGTTTCTCCCCAGTCACTTCTCAAAACGGAAATTCAGTTCAAGAGAAAAAAGTGATTGCCCAGACAGTGTCAGTTGGAGAATATGTCTTGGCTTGCAAATATGTCTTAGCTCTTTCCTATCAGACTTTGGGGGTGGGGGGTGGGGGGTGGGGAGGTTGGGAAAGATAAGATTTTTTGTTTTTCCTCTGAAGTCCTCTTTTTATCAGAAATTTTGGTGACAGGCCATGTGTTCTTTCTCTTTCTGAGCAGACTTGGAGGTATTGGTTGTCATTTACAGAAGCTAAGTTCCGTAACTGCAGGGGGGGCTTCTGATCTTTGCTCCAGAATCATTTCAGTCTTTTATTGAACTTCTGTATATACACAAAAAATCTCAGGGACATGGAGTACAGCCACAGGATTTCTGTCTTCCAGTTTGGTGCTCTCCTTTTAGCCTTGTATTCTTTGTTACCCTCTGGCCTGTCTTTAGAAGGAGGAATGAACTGTGTTTCTACCAGAAATGCTTTATAGCTTGCTTATTCTGTCAGGTAGGGCATGAGGATTCAAACTGTGAGGCTGATCCTAATAATTTTATTAGGATATTTTATAATCAGATGTTTTCTTTCTAGAGAGTTAGAGAAATTCATGGACTACAGGTCCTTAAACAGATGAGAGGACAAGGTAAGTATGTATTCTCTAACATCCTTTATCTAAAACAGGAATAGGTGAGTATATACACCCCCCAATCTAATGAACATCCTTCAACTAATGATTGCAGATGCTGAGGGAGTTCAAGAGGAGTGGACTGCAGATAATGGCAAAGGCTCATGTGCTCTCATTACACAGTATCTACCAGTTCTCCTACTGGAGACAGAATATTGAACTATTCTTTTGACCCATTAGAGTCTGTTTTTATTTTTATTTTATTATTATTTTTTAATTTTTACGTATATGTAGAAATATATAGTGTTTGTTGCTCTACTAAGTTTAGATAAGATTTTTTTTTCCCATTATCATGCATGCATTGTGAATTCATAAATTCAAATCAGTTCAATCCCAGTTCAATGGGATTGTCCAAAATCAATGTATTTTTTTCTATTATTTTGGAACAGTTGATAAAGATGGTGACTTTGCTAGAAAATGGTACAAGGTTCTACCACTTAAAGGTACATTTGACTTTGGACTAAGATCTTGAAGATTTTTCCAGCTTATGACAAAGTGCTAATTCACAGAACCCTAGGCAACAGTAAGAATGAATGTGAAAGAAAAATTTTTCATCCGAATTTTTATGCAGTTATGATGATGATGATGCATGAATGCCAAATGATAGCATCTAGAAAGTCTTTACTGGGGTGACCAAAATTTTATTTTCTCTGATCATAAATGAGCTGCATTTCTGCAATACTGACCAGTTGAATGGGGCAATCATTCTTCATTCTTATTCTCATTTTGTTATTGCTTTTCATCTCTGCAAACAGTACAGTACGAGAATTTTTATTTTTATTGTTATTTTTGCCTACTCTTTCTTCCCCTTCTCTCCTGTCCCCAGTGCTCCCTTTACTCTGCTTCAAGGAAATCCCATGAGCTCTAACCTGCAGATGCTTTGTAACATGTGGCAGACTTGCAGATGTTTTGGAGCATATTTCCTAGTTACACAGCCAGCCACTATGAAGAAAATCCAGAAGTTATTTCAGAGAGAGAAATTAGGTAGTGCATGTATTTTGAAGAAATATATTAATTCTTATAATTTATCTGGTAAGCTTCAATTTTGAAGTGTGATATAAAAAGAAAGGGCAGACGTGTGATCTGAGAAGCCTCTAAATTTTTTTCTTAGAAAAGTGAGATCTTTAACCATAGTGACTGTCAAGAATATCAGTGTGTTTTTAAACAGAACCCTAACATTATTGTCCTGAATATACAGAGGAGCTGGAGAACTCAGCTGTACAACCGAGCATTCTGTCACAAATAACCTTGTCACAAAACCAAATTACTATTTCCCTATTAAAATGTCAAATTAACAGGTATAAGTATAGATTCAGACTGAGGATTCTTGGCAAATACAGTGAAGACGTATGATGTATTTCAGCCTGGGCTATAGCATCACCAAGGCTTTGTTCAAGATCAGTTTTAAAACTCAACATATATTTCTTAAAATTTAGAGTAGGACTTGAAACTAAGACTGATTTTGATTGCTAAGCAGATTTTTTTTTTCCCCTGTGGAATATAGCAGGATATACAACGCAATTCCTGATGTGTGTTTTCCTCCATCTGACTTTGTCTCAAAAACAGCAAGCTATTCTTCCTTTCCACATCAAGTGGGAGTGTCTTTCTTCAACCTGCTTTCACCTTCCTAACTTTTCCAGCAGGAAAACTGTGCATAGGCTGTAGCCCATTTTGAATGCTACATTTGTCAAACGGAAGTCGCTTTCCTTTTCTGTAGAAACTTTTGTACCTCCCCAGCCCTCCAGAAATAGTTTAAAGGTTTTGAGAGCAGATCATGCTCCACAATACTGCAGCAGTTTTGACATTGATTGACAGCAACAAGGTCTGTATACACTGTATTGTGTGTATTTTCTGCCTTCCTGGGAACTGGGCAAGGGTGGGTTGGTTAGGTACGCTGAAATGAGCGAGATTCAGAATTTGACTGTAGTGGTGTTAATTGTAATGAATTTCTTTGTCACTGATGAGTTATGCATAACACTAAGCACACATATCCTCTGCTTTGTTAGTTACATGCTATTCTAGTTCTCTCACTGTAATACAGAAGTCCTTTTATGCTAATTCTTGCGATCCATTGTTTGTAAAATTTGGTTCCACAGAGCATTCAGAGAGGAAAAGAGTTGCACAGAAAGTTTTTTTTGATGAAAGATCTCACACAGGACCTGCTTCAAACACGACACACACACGTTTTCCACATGGCATCAACTATGCAAAGTGCACCTGGGTCAGTGAATCACAATTTAAAAACTCTCAGAAGTATACAATTGTTTTTGTAGGAAATGAAAAATACATGTCCACGTGAGACTTAATAGCAAATCTACCTAAATATATATAAAATCACATTAACATTTTATATATAAAATTTTAGAGCTTTGCTTAGCCTGGCCTAGCCTTTTAACAATTCTTTTGTCGTCCATTGTACTGAAAATAGTATGAAATGGAAACCCATCTAAGTGTGATCTAAGCAATTTGCAAGGGAGATTAGTTGCCTATATGGAATATGAGAGCTCTGCATGTAATATTCTGAAGGACTAGATGTGCATATGGCCAGAGAGAAGGCCAATGCACAGCCAGAATCTAGCTTTTAATTCTTGTATAACTGTGTCTGTACAGTTGTGGTTGTACTGCTGAGGACTGACTCACCAGCTTTCTTTAAGTTGCCTGTGGCAGCCAGATACTTTGGAGTTCACAGCTGTCTGCTCCACAGACTGCCAGAGATCATAGTCTCTAGCCTTGCTAGGGTTGATGAGAGACATATATTAATCTAAATTGAAATAGATGGAGATAAATCTGAGTATAGCAGTCTGTAAATCACAGCATCCCAGAAACAATGGGATGTTACATAGTATGTAACATACTGCTATATTGCATTAATCTGAGACACATGAAGGTGCAGGAGTCTCATCAAATATTGCAGCTGAATCTGTAGATCTTTCAGAGGTGAAGCTATCAGATGCCACTGTATTCATCTGATTCGTGAGCTCCCATAAGGCGCATTGAAACTTCAGGGAATCAACATTGAATATGAGAAGGCAGAAATCTGTAAAAATACAGACTTGGCTGGTGTCTAAAATGTCATTCCCTACCCCCACTCCCACCCGCTTTTTTTTTTTTTTTTTTTTTTTTTTAAGAAAATTCACATTGGCACTCATTCAGATGCAGATAAAGACAAAAACAAACACATTCCAAAAATGTTCTGCCTAGATTGAAGAACAGTGTAATCTTAAACTGGCAAGTGTCCTACCCTTAAACATTTTGGAAGTTAACATCAGATGTAATCAGAAGTGCAGTCTCACAAATGTTGTTTGCTAGTGAAGTCTCTCCATGGTTAGATTCCATGCAGATTCAGCCCTTCAAAGCAAAGCACTTCTAAAATGCATGTTATATTTGCATGTTTAATAATTGTTTCATAGTAACAGTAATAAAGAAACACATGATATTGTGTATATATGGAACTAAAAAAAAATGCTATTTGCACAGGACACTGAGATCTTAAAAGAAAAGGAGGCCATCCATTATCTCACAGACTATAACCAGCTGTATCTGACTATGACCAGTTGTATGTATGACCAGTGACTATGTGCCATATGGAATAACATGTGGCACAATCAGGCAAGCAGCTGAAGTTCTGATACAAAGATGAATCTAGTCACCATTTTCTTTGTAAATGGGAACACAAAAATTTATTTCATTTTTAAAAACTGAAGTTATAGATGAGATCTTCTTTGCTGCTCCCCATTCAGTCTATGTATGTAAACTTGTTGACTTCTGAAGAAATAAATTCTTAATGAAGACAAAAGATCTTCATGAAAAAGTAGAATTACTGATGCAGTTTTTCATCAGTGGGGGACAGCATAAACTGAAAAACTCATATAAGCTTAGTAAGTCCTCAAAATATCCTCATTTTTTCCAATGGTATTGTTTTAGGCAGTCCTGGTATCTCTGGATCATAAGAGAGATAGAAAGCATGTGTGCAAATAGGAACTTCTCAACAGAACAGGAAGCCACTGGCTTGGACCCAATGCTTTGCATATTCAGCACCAATTCAATGCCAGTTATGCAAATTGCTACCTAGAAGACTGTGAGCTTCATAATCGTTATTTAGCTTCTTAGATAAAGCTCCAAGCCTTTAGTTTTTAGTCTTTGTTTGGAGGGAGAGAGAGAGAGACGATTAGTTCTTTCATGAGTTGTGTATTTCAGTAAATGATATAAAGAGAGAAGAATTGGGGTACAATTGGTACCTGTCAATTTGCAAAACTACTTTTTGGAGTAAAAACCCACCCTAAATAACCACTTTATATACCATTTACAAGTTCAAAGGATTCTTTTGATGGGAAACCTTTGGAGTGTGAAGAATTGGAGTATGACATAAATATTTGAGGTCTTAGAAAGCCAGCGCTATCTTCACAGTAGCTTGTCCTACATGATCATTTTAGTTTTCAGCACACCTTATTTTCTTTTCCAATTTTATATTGGGCATATAAGCACAAGTGGGCATAAGTTGCAAGGTTTAAGCCACAAGGGTAAGCAGTGGTGATCTGTGCAGGGTGGCCATGAACAGTGCTGTGATGGTCACTGCTGCTTCCAGCTGGCTCTGCAACTGGAGTCACCAACTGTGGGAAAACCCATCACTGACCAAAACTTTAGCCAAACATAGAAGCCCCCAGTACTGTTACTCAGAAATATTTTAGAAAGACACTGGTGGCTGCAGGAGTCTGGAGAGGTACTTTTATAGCAAGAGATGCTCCATGCTGAAGGAGGATATGGTTGCCCTGAGGGGCCTGTGAGCACACTGCACCAGGGAAGATACAACCCCTAAGGGACTGCAGCCCTTACCAGGGTAGGGACACCCCTGAGGGACTGCAGCTATGGATGTCTGGTGCCACCCCTGAGGGTCTCAGCTCACTACCACACTGGAGAAGTTTTGACAGACCAAGTGTAACCCACAGCAGAAAGAAGGAAAATAGAGACTGAAGACTGAGGAGGAGGTTTTGTAAATTTTTGTGCATGTGTGTGCATATTCTTTTTCTCAGTACCAAACTCAATAAGTGGAGGTTGTATTTGTTGGCACTCCAGCAAAATTCCCATTTTGCCCACAACAGCACAGGATAAAGAAGGATGGTAACACTGATTGTGCTGATGTCCCAGTTCCTTATGCAAACTTCTTTATTCATTTAATTATTTTACAATTTTCCTGAAAACTATTTTTCAAATTCTTTGAATCCTTGTTGGAAATAATGAAGGTAGTCAAAAAAAAAAAAATTAGCACCCTCCCCATGAAAAGTGGTTCATAATACCCTGGCTTGTGTTGATATGCCAGGCTGGGAAAACTTTCAGTATTCATTCTGTGGTGCATGGTCTCTTGCTTAGGATCCCAGAAACAGGCTGCAGCAGGAGAAAAAAAGGTACGTTGAGCTAATACTGTGATGCTATAGAGAGAAGCATGACAAAATGTGTTAGCCAGTCATATTTCAGATGAGCTGAGCTTCAGTTTTAATCTGAAAATTCTCCACACACTGAGATGTGTAGCGTGCCAGGCAGTGCCAAGCTGAGGGAACTGCTAACAACATTTGGGTTACAGAGGTAATTACAAGGTCCTGAGAAGATTAAAACATCAGACAGGGCAACAGCTTTTTCAGTCTGAAAACCCCTAGGAGTTTATGGGGAGGCAGTAAAAGAAATGAACTGGGCTGGTTTTGTTGACAGCTTAACATTTATTTGGTGTTTCTTTTTGCTTCCTTGAAATTGTATCAGAAGTTGTGTGTGAATATTTCCAGGTAATTTGCTGTCTGAAATGATGTGTTTGGCAAGAGTTCTGCAGAAACAGATGAGTTTCATTCCCTGATTGAATATGATTTCTGATTCTGATTGGAAATGTAGCAGCAGCACTTAAAAAAAAAAAAAAAAAAAAAAAGAGAGAATTAAATATGGACCTTATTTAGTAGCTCCATTTCATTGTCTTATACTCTGTGTCAAGTAGCTAGTCATATTTTTTTGCTGACAGTAATGGAGACCTGGAATAGAAACAGATGCTTAACTTCACAAAAATTGGTGTTCTCAAATGCCCCTATGTTACAGTATATCTGATGTTACTGTTCAGGCTCCTAGGTAAGAGTCAATTCAAAACCATTTAATGTATAAGCCTGGGTTTTAAGGGGACCTTGGCTGAACATGCTGTACTTGAGGCACATGCCACAGCAGAGCAAATCCAGATCAGTATTTCTGCAGTCAGCAAACATCCACTTGAACAGATGAGCTGATATTGCAGGTTTTCCTGGCTGAACAAGTAGGAATTAAGGTAACTTGTCACAGCTGTGGGGTATTGTAGTATTAATCATTTTCCCAAGAATAAGTCACTTGGGTAAGCACCAAGGCCACAATGTTCTGCAAGGAAACCATTTTGCACAAAGCTGGCATTTTATTTAATGGTCTGCAGTAGAAAGCAGTTGGAGAGAAGTATGATGTTAAAGAGAAACAATTAAGGGAAAAAGGTTTTCCCGTCACAAAATCTCTCCCATTGGTGAGATTTTGCAAAAGTCAGGGCCTAAAAATTCAAGTGGCTGTATCTCAAGCCTCATTTCTCTAGTACTCTCCCAAATGTTACGCTGATATGTTCTGAGGATCACTTTGACTAGATGTCACTGTTTTGATTTAAAAAATAGCTGAAAGACTGGAGTTTCTCTTTTTGATATTTAGAAATATTAACATCTGAAGTAGTACAGTCATTCTCTTGTCTCCTGATAATTCTTTTGAGAGCCCTTCAGAGATCTTGAGCCTTGTGCCTTCGAGGGAGACATACATGTTCAACCCTATCCAGAGACCTGTCAGAGAATGTCCATATCTACCTGATGCTTTCTTTTGCTCTTGAAAAGAGAAATGGCAGATGCAAAACTGGCCTCAGTGCTGAAACAAATGAAAGGATCAGTGACAGAAATACCTTCAGCAGGAAGAGCCAAAACTCTACTGTTGTCATGCAACCGAACAAACTGGAGTGCATTTTTACATATCTGTGAAGAAGTGGATGGTCATAAAAATGTCCCCAAAAGTATTTTTCGTAAAGGAATCTCCACATTTCTCCTCCATTCTGGAGATCTGATGAGGATGAGATTTATCAAAGGTATGTTTGAGCAGACTGCCACCCAGGCACACTGCAAAGGTGGAGATCAGCCACCCTGGAAATGAGGCAGAGGGCATCCTGTTCTGCTCAGTTCTGTCTGACAACACTTCTGTGCAGAAAACACCAAAATTACCCTGCTGTGGATACCTGCTGTCTGCTGCCACGCTGAGATGCTTCCTTAGGATCAATGCCACATATTCAAACAGCTGCCAAGTCTGAAGAAGTTAAAAATTTCAAAATCTTCCGTTTCTGCATGAACTCCCTAATCACTGATCGTGTTTGCTGCCTTCATACATTTTCCCTGACTTGCTGCCTATTCATAAAATCCCCAGACCCCATGTTGTTCTTTAATTCAAGCTGTCTGCACAAAACAAGTGGAAATATTCAGGCATTGCACAACAAAAATGTTTATAATAGTGGAAGATAGCAAGAATGTAACTAAAACAATAGAAAAGATGTATTAGTTCAAAGATCTATTAATAAATTTAGTATTAAATAAAGCTGAGCTTTCAAGAAGTAAATATTTAAATCAAGCCATGGAAATGACTAGAAATATATGAAGCTTTTAGGAAGTATGGTGTATTTTGTTGAACTGAGTTCTGCAAAGAGGATGCTAAAATTTGCATTAAACTTTATGTGTATTTCTGTGTGTCATAAAGCTGAATAGAAGCCAAAGAGGATGTTTTGCATTATTGTGTAAATTGGAAGCCAAAGCAGCACTCACAGGACCGAGATGACTGTTGTTTGCCCTCCATGCCTAAAATAAATGCTGCCAAGAGAATAGCAGCACTTCATTTCTGTCTAGTTTGTCCAGGCCTTTCTGGACAAGACCTTTGAAAGGAAAGACACCATGGAGGAGAAGGAGGGCAACTACATTCCAAAGCTCTGAGCAGAAACATTTTTATCCTTGTTAGCATGAAAACTAAGACTGTCACAACACGTTCTTGTACATTCCATCATTTCCCTTAGCAACTGCAGAACTATAGCCCAAATGAAAAAGGGAACTGTCACTCTGAGAGGGGCTGACAAGTCTTCAAAAAAGCTGAAAAAGGAACAGAGGCTCCTGCTCCATCCCTGCAGAAGCTCACAGATGGTCCAGAAACTTCAAGGGAGTGTATGAGTCTAGAGAGAGACACAATGTGCTGCTGTGCAGCAGCAAGCAATTGTATTTTGAGCTCCTTCTGTAACACGTCAAGTATTGCCACCAAGAAACATGGAAAAGAAGTAATTTTTAATAACAGCTCTTGCCACAACAGTCTTCTCTATTGCCTTCAGAGAGATGGAAAAGGAGACTGCTTTGAGCACATTACCTCTTGGGATTTTATTCACATCCCTTCATCTGATTGTACCTTATTTCCTCTAATCTTTTTTTTTTTTTTTTACCATAATTGACTCTCTTATTTTTCAAGAGTAATATGCCAGCTGTTTGCTTTGTATTAACAAAAGAGTATTCCAGTGCTGAAAGAGGTTTTTGAAAAGTTTTATATTTTACTTTTACATTCCAGCTTGAGCAAGCAGATTTCATACCAGTTCCTTACCTATAGCCATCTTTGCTTAAAATGGAGCAAAAGGTTTTTTTGGTTGCCTGGGACATCTTCCTTAGCCTCAAGCCCTGTGAAAAAGACTGCTGTATCCATCTGTTCTACAAATTTTATAATTAGAGACATATTATCTTTTTTGAAGATATTATCATCTGTCCATCAATTGTTCCATTATTTTTCTGGCCATTGCAGCAAAGGAGAAAGTTCCACTGTCTTGCCTAAATTTCCAGTGGAAAGCTCCATGAAACCCAGAACAGGAACTGTGCTGTGCTAATCGTTAAGGTAATCAGAACAGTAAAATTAGACTTTGCCAACATTGCACATTGGGCAACAGAGCAAAATAATGCCAGGCCCGATTTCTGGCCCATGCCTAACCAACATCATCATGTTGTAGGACATCATGTATGTTAGCATATATGACATTGGCTTGGTTACCTTTATACCCCAGTGAGACACCTTTTCAACAAAACCCCTCCCCTTATCTACCTGCTATGTGATTTTATTTAAGGAGAGATGGAAGATACAGTGATAAACTCTCTCCACGCTGTGATTCACCCACTCATGGGTTTATGCAGAGGGAGAAAGCTTACCAAGCTCTCTTTTCCTGGAATATTATCAAGGTTGCCTAAAGTTTCCAGTCTGTGGCTTGTCTCCGCACCATGTAGACTTTGGACTTCAATGCCAGTTCTGAACTGCTCTCAAAATACCATGTTACTAGATTTATCCCTGTCCTGTTCACTTCCAGTTAACTGCCCTGCTTTTCTAAATATCCTTTCACCATATACTTTTCTGGCTCAACTGCCCTTCAGTCCCACTGTGTTGATGTTGCTCTTATTTTCCACAAGAATAAGCCAGGACTAGCAGCACCGTGGAGAAAGGGTGCTACTAGTCTTTTGGGTTTAGCAAAGAGGAGTCAATTACTTTATCATCTTCATCCCATCTGTAACCCCTAAACACTTTGTCACTGTGCAGCAGTGTATAATAGAACATTATTACTTAACAGCTATTATGTTCATGTATGACTTCTTGTTAACGGCTTAACAGTTTTGCATCAGAAGAAGATAAACAGATTAGATTTCACAGAGAAACCACATCACACAAATCTTCAACAGATTTTCTCAAAGGACAAGAACCAAAATAAACGCTGTTTGAAAATAAGGGAGTTCAACAAAATTGACCACTGCTTCCTTTGAAAGTAATCAAATGAAGATTCACAGGTAATAAGCATCCTCTGGAGGCAGAAAGATTTTTTGATTTTTAATGGAAATCTATCTGTTAATAAAGATTTTGGTAAATCCATCAATCTGCATAGATCCCAGACTCAGATCAGAAAAGATTCTTCATATGTCTCCCTCCCTCCCTCCCTCCCTCCCTCCCTCCCTCCCTTCCTTCCTTCCTTCCTTCCTTCCTTCCTCCCTCCCTCCCTCCCTCCCTCCCTCCCTCCCTCCCCCCTCCCCTCCCCTCCCCCTCCCCCACCCCCCTTCCCCTTCCCCTTCCCCTTCCCCTTCCCCTTCCCCTTCCCCTTCCCCTTCCCCTTCCCCTTCCCCTTCCCCTTCCCCTTCCCCTTCCCCTTCCCCTTCCCCTTCCCCTTCCCCTTCCCCTTCCCCTTCCCCTTCCCCTTCCCCTTCCCCTTCCCCTTCCCCTTCCTTTTCTTTCTTTTTTCCCCCAGTGTTATAAAAAGAAACAGTAAAGCCAATATTTACACAGGCCAAGGGTGTTTTAAACTTCAAGTATTTTTGCTAATTCAGATTCATTTTTTTGCACAAAATAAAGAGCAGTTTCTACTTTCCTCAGGTTAAGCAAAGCATTTAAGTTCAACAAGGCCAAGTGCCGGGTCCTGCACCTGGGGCGCAACAACCCCAAGCAGAGCTACAGGCTGGGAGATGAGTGGCTGGAAAGCTGCCTGGCAGAGAAGGACCTGGGAGTACTGGTTGATAGTCGGCTGAATATGAGCTAGCAGTGTGCTCAGGTGGCCAAGAAGGCCAACGGCATCCTGGCTTGTATAAGAAGCAGTGTGGCCAGCAGGTCGAGGGAAGTGATTGTGCCCCTGTACTCGGCTCTGGTGAGGCCGCACCTCGAGTACTGTGTTCAGTTTTGGGCCCCTCGCTACAGGAAGGACATGGACGTGCTCGAGCGAGTCCAGAGAAGGGCGACCAAGCTGGTGAGGGGTCTGGAGAACAAGTCTTACGAGGAGCGGCTGAGGGAGCTGGGCTTGTTCAGCCTGGAGAAGAGGAGGCTCAGGGGCGACCTTATCGCTCTCTACAGTTACCTTAAAGGAGGCTGTAGAGAGGTGGGGGTTGGTCTGTTCTCCTACGTGCCTAGTGACAGGACGAGGGGGAATGGGCTAAAGTTGCGACAGGGGAGTTTTAGGTTGGATGTTAGGAAGTACTTCTTTACCGAAAGGGTTATTAAGCATTGGAACGGGCTGCCCAGGGAGGTGGTGGAGTCACCATCCCTGGAGGTCTTTAAAAGACGTTTAGATGTAGAGCTTAGGGATATGGTTTAGTGGAGTACTTAGTGTTAGGTCGGAGGTTGGACTCGATGATCTTGAGGTCTCTTCCAACCTAGAAATCTGTGATACTGTGATACTGTGTGATTACCTGGTTAATCAGGATCTATCTGACTGAAGAAAAACAGTATGCAGCTTGCACAGAGATGAGAGATTTTACTATGGTAGCTTTTAGTAACAAAATAGTGCCTCATTCCAAAACAACTCTGATGCCCATCTGTGAAATATCAGATACACTAAACCTAGAACAGTTCCAAAAGAAGTTCTAATAGATTTTGTTTTATTGCCTGAATAGCATTTTTATCAAGGAAAAACAAACAAACAAACAAACAAACAAATAAACGACAAAAATATTAAATACAGTTCAGATAAGGAATTTTATCTCAGAAACCGTCCAAGAAACCAACACACATATTCGTGTTATAATTCCCCCTCCTCCCCGTGAATGACAGTAAGAACATTTTTAATAAAAAGGAGCTTGACCGTTTAGGTTTATCTCAGAACAAAAGCCGAACAGTGGCGTGCGTGTAGGTTTATTTTAATATCCTCCCGCAGCATCACCAGTACAGAACAGCTACGGGAAGCGCATGGTGCTCTCTGGCACTTGCAGCCTGCCTCCAGCCAAGGCTAAGAACTGCACGTAGATACCGCACAGCTCCTTTGTTTCGCCGCAGGATTTTTCTTTCCCAGGGAGAGCTCCGGGAGGAAGCTGGACGGTTTTTGGAGGGACCGGAGCCTGCTCCGGAGCCACAGCACCGCCCCGCGGCCACCGGGCAGCACGGGGCCGCCGCAGAGGCGGTGCGGCGCTTCAAGCATCAATGAAAGTGAAATATTCTCTCTCGTGAAATG
This sequence comes from Anser brachyrhynchus, assembly GCF_964034855.1. Lineage (NCBI taxonomy): Eukaryota > Metazoa > Chordata > Aves > Anseriformes > Anatidae > Anser > Anser brachyrhynchus. Next base: position 142,613,800 of record NC_137695.1, on the reverse strand, counting down.
TGGCTTCCTGATTTTTAACCTTCCGAGCTTCACAGCACAGAAGAAAGATCAAGCTAACAAACAAGACATCCACTGCATTTTCCTTGCAGTCCAAGTTTACAGGGATAGCTCTGCAGAGTCACCTAAATTAGCCAAGACTGAATGTGTTGGCTCTCAAGCCTTGTTTCTCAGTGATATTTCCTTTGAACAAGCTGAACGTGCATGCAAATACTTCTACAAAGCAATGGCTATAAATAGCTGACAATACACAGCTTTAAGAAATCATAAAGAATGAATGCAGACCTGAAAGGAGTCAATAGTTCACATGAGGATATTTTTTGTCATTATGTATTTCTTTTTCTTTTTTTCTTTTTCTTTCTTTTTCTTTTTTTTCTTTTTCTTTTTCTTTTTCTTTTTCTTTCTCTTTTTCTTTTTCTTTTTCTTTTTCTTTTTCTTTTTCTTTTTCTTTTTCTTTTTCTTTTTCTTTTTCTTTTTCTTTTTCTTTTTCTTTTTCTTTTTCTTTTTCTTTTTCTTTTTCTTTTTCTTTTTCTTTTTCTTTTTCTTTTTCTTTTTCTTTTTCTTTTTCTTTTTCTTTTTCTTTTTCTTTCTTTTTCTTTTCTTTTTATGTTTCTTTTTTCTTTTTTTTTCTCCTTTTCCTTTTCCTTTTCCTTTTCCTTTTCCTTTTCCTTTTCCTTTTCCTTTTCCTTTTCCTCTTTTCCTCTTTTCCTCTTTTCCTCTTTTCCTCTTTTCCTCTTTTCCTCTTTTTCCCTTTCCCTTTCCCTTTCCCTTTCCCTTTCCCCTGCAGAAATCACTAGGAAATTTTCAATGGGCAATATTACAAAGTTGAAATATTTCAACTTTGTATTCTCTGCCGGATGGGATTTTTTTTTCCCTTTCTGCTATGTATGCTGGCAATGCCTTTTTAGTAGAGACTGCTACATGAGTTTTTCCTGATGTCCTTTTAGTTGGAAAAAAAATAATAATCAGAACAGCACATAAATTTGACTGTGTTTAGGAAAAGCAAAAGAAAACCTGACTGAAAGGCTGATGTGAACTGAAAGTTGTATGGAAGGCAAGCTCTTTTTGTTAAGGAAATACAACATTTAATGTATTTAATATTTAAACTACAATATTTAATGTATTATATATATATTTAATGTAGTATATATATTTAATGTACTATATTTAATGTATATATGTGTGTATATATATGTATATATATATATGTATATAGGTTCAGCTTAGATTAAAGGAGAAATTTAATTCTTAGTTCTAACTTAGCCTTTTCTTCAACTTACTGTTCTAACCAGAAGAGAGCTGACACGGCAAGATTTACCTTATATATTATGCTTGCTTCTTTTCTGGATGTACTAGTACAGCTTTGTCCTATACGCTCAAAGCCTAATAAAAACCAAACTCTTTTTCTACCCTTCTGTTGTTGCCTGTGATCTTTACATCCACTGATGTTGTGGCTGCTGTAGTTAAAAGAAATGAGAGTACCGAGTTTGGAAGGTAAGATAATTTTTTTTGTAGACCAACTTTATCTAATGGAAACTATAATACTTCTATCCATATCTTGCTTATCATTTAACCCATAATTACATGTGGATCCATGGCAAGATATTTTTTTTACCAGAAGACAAAGGAAAGTGTTTTTATCATGTTTTTTTTTTTTTTTGTTATTGTTTTTGGGTTTTTTTGCCTGCTCTACACTGTGGGAAGAAAACCCACAGCTAAAGCCAGCGTGTTTGTGAAAAATCAGACATAAATTAAGTATAGTGTAGGTTGCTTTCTTTAATTGCTTTCATTCAATTGTGTGGCTTTACCACAAGCTATCATCATGTGTTCCTGAAGATGTTGCTTATACAGTTTCCAGTGTCCAGGACTAGTCATTTGCAAGACACACATGTGTATACACATATTTTTGAAAAAGAATAATACCCTAGTTAGAAGTGATGTCTAGAGCTTTTCCTTTGTAGTTCTACCTTGTTTATTACTTGTTACTTTCAGCTGGCTATGCGTTTTTGGTATTATGTGAGTACTAAGACTCTCTTCAGTTTTGAGTTTTCATTTTCATCCCATGGAATTTTCAATTTTCTACCCATGGAAATTTAACTTTCATCCTAAAATGAAAATTGAATGAATTTGAATTTAATTTCATTTATGAAACAAGGGAGGTAGATTTGGAAGCAGAATCACAGAATACTTGAAGTTGGAAGGAACATCTGGAGATCATCTGGTGTGGCCCACTGCTCAAAGCTGGGTCAGCTGGACCAGAGTGCTCAGACTGTCTCTGTTAAGGTTTTGAGTATCTCCAAGCATCAAGAATCCACAAACTTCTCCATGTTGTTAAAGGTTTTCAACCACCTTTATAGTAAAAAGAAAAAATATATTTTTATTAAGTTTAAATGGATTTTCCTTTATTTCAGCTTGTTTCTATTACCTCTTACTAATTCTTGCCTTTCCACTGCAGACCACTCAAGAATCTCTCTTCATTCCCTCTCATCAAGTATTTATTTATAATATATAAAGAGATCTTTAGTTCATCTACCATCCAGCTACCTTAATTTTAGTTAATGAGACTATTACACTTTTATTTATTTATTTATTTGTTTATTTTTAAAGGATAGATTATATCTGTGGCACTTGATGGATGAAGGAAAACACCTTTTATGTAATTTTACATCCTCATTTGCTTAAATCTAAATCCCATTTCACAAGTCAAAACTCCAGCACAGAGGTCAAAGGAAAAGATTGCCTTTCTCTTTAAAGTGCTAGGTTTGTTCTTGGCAGCCTGACACTGTCTACAGAGAGCTGAAGTTGATGCTTTTTCCTCACTTTCTGCCCTCTTGACTTTTGTCAAAACCTGCAGTTTGTTCTTATTAGTACCTCAGGGTCAGTCCAGAGGGGACTCATATTATACTGGATAAACTTGCCCTCTCAACTTAGGCTAGAGCATGGGGATTTGGCTTCTCTAAGTAGCTGACAGTAACCAAGATATGCAATGATGCACCAGTAGATAACAGGAAAGGTGAAGTTTTCTTTCACACTGATAAGGTTCACTTCCCTCTTGTTTGAACAGGCATGTATATATGTACTTAAGAAAACAGAAAAGAGACAGAGCAAAGTTAAAAATTTCTTTCTTTCCTGTCTCCTTTTTAATGTTAAACACATATGAAAGTCAACAGGAAAAAATAAAACATCTGACTTCAGACTGTGAAAAAATCTTTGGTTAAAATGTTTCTTTAATATTTTCCCTTTAAAAATCTTATATAAAGCTGGGGAGAGAATGTCATTCCTCCCATTTCATGCTAGAGCCAGAAATAATCAAAAGCCAGAGCCCAGGGAGAGCTGAGTCTCAGAGCAGCTGGGCAAGGCGATTGTTAACAAAGTCACAGAAAAATAAGAGGTTTTCCAGAATATGGAAATTGGCTACCATGATGTGGTGAGCAAAAGAGATGGGAGCAGGAGGGCAGTCTATGAGAGAAGAGGCACATAACCTGGTGCTAAGCGAGTGAAAGGCTCTTGTAGCCATTGATAGGAGGGCATACTGAGATGTTAAGATTCAGGATCAAAATCGTGATTTCTTAGAGGTCAGGATAAAACCAATGTTCCACATGCTCTGTCTACTTCAGACAAAATCTCAGATATGATTTGGGTGAGAGGATACTAGTCAAATTTAGAAATCCTTATAGCCATGCAGTTCACAAAATATGACTTCTCTAGGAAAAAACAACTGCCTGATGAATAGCACTAAGAAGTGAAATCAAAGGACATTGCCTATCACTATTTTCAGCACAGGAGGAAATATTCTGAAAAGGGGAAGATATATTTCCACACATTTGTGTTCATATTTCATGCCAACCAAATAGAATATCTGTAGATATTCTGGCTAGCTTAGCCATCTCAAGATGCTGGACTAAGCCACAACAGAACCTTTAACCCATCTCCCCATTAGAAAGCACAGCCCATTTCTTTCCCCTTTTTAATGTTATTTTAAATTGACAAAGGAAAAGCCAGTTCTGCTAGAAAGGTGGCTCATATAAATGACCTCTGGGTTTCCATGAGGTGTGGGCATGTGAGGGTCTCAGAGCACTGGCCTGGGGGAAGATGCACATGAGGACAGTCACTACTCAGAGAGCAGTGCAGACTGGTGGCTCAGGAACATCCCACCGGTGTCACAGAGTCACAACATGGTTGAGATTGTCAGGGACCTCTGGAAGCCATCTGGTCCAACCCCTTGCTCAGGCAGGGCCACCTACAGTCAGTTGCCAAGACTATGTCCATTTGGCTTTTGAAGAAATCTAAGGAGAGAAACTTCCTCCTCCATGGTGGGGGACTGGTGCCACAGGGCAAGGGGGTCTCTGTTACTGAGGCAGGCAGCAGATCCACTGCCTTACTTTGCCAGAGCTCTTCAATGCTATCTGCGTGCTGTCCTACCGAAACTTAGAGAAATGGGACCTGCAAAGTACAAAATAATATGCTGCTAGATGTTACTTGAGAAAGACAAGTTATATACAGTGAGAGTATGATTACATGAGGTCACTGCAGTTGATACGTGTGAAAACTCTGGAGCCTAGCAGGCTAGAGAGCCTTTACAATGCCAAGTAAGGAAGACACTCCTGCAGGCATGGGCCTCATTGAGAGCTTGAGGATAACAGTTTTGAGGAGATTACCTCATAACTAGTACACAGCTAGGACTGGTGAGTACTCTGCTATTATTACCAGATTTTGCTTGCACGTGTTTTCTCAATGATGCATCTACATGCAGAGGAGGTAGCTCTCTAGCCAAAGGCAGTTGAAACAAACTGCATTTGTTTTGTCTAACTTTGTTTTCATTGACTCCAATGATCTTTGCTTTCTACTGTGTTTTCATTTTAAAAGTCTATGTGTTGTCACAAAACATTATTAAGCTAAGGTTTTCTTTGAGGGAAAATTCAAGACAAGCAAGAAAATATCAGAATAATTGGTAAGAATAGTAGAACTAATTTTAAACACAAAATGAAGAAAAATGTCTAGCTCCAATAATAGTGGATTGTATTTAAATTGTTTTAGATTGTGTTATATTACTGGCATTTATATCAGCTTTAGAGACAAAGTGATAATTAAATACATGTGCTTCTCTGGGGTGGGATGATTAGTATCTGCCAGAATTAGCTGTATGAAAAATAAAACAATATATATTGCATATTACCAGTGGTTGCATTAAATGATTTTGGTTTGTACATTTGCAATAAATCTTCTACAAACTCTTCAAGGCACAACTTGCTGCTTCTTTCTTTAAAAAATAATCTGCATTCAATTGTAACATTAAAGTGATATTCATCCTTTTAATTTCAACTAAACTGACAGCTGATTCCAATTTTTGTGTTTATAGGAGCAAAATAAAAGAACACAAAGCGTGCTTTTCAATATCCCTTCATGGTACAAACTGCTACTCTACTCAAATCAGAACAGTTGCTAGAAGAATTAATTCTTACGCAAACAGTAATGTACTTTTAATTGGGAGATTAGTGATGTGAGCATGGGGACTAAGTGAAAAAAGGAATACAGTGACATTTCCAATGTTCCAGCCCCAGTGAAAACTCTACTGACTTAATATGGCTCTCACACAACTGATGCAAGCCCCATTTCCAATGGTGCACTGACTGCTCCACATGAGAGTTTTCATGAGGCTTTGCTGATGTGTTGACTTTCTGAGTTCAAATCTCTTACAGGTCTGCTGGGGTCTGGCTTTTCTGGCTTGGAATTTTGTTCAGCTCTGGTAATTTGCTTACTCTTTTTTCTTTCTTTCTTTTTTCCCCATTTATTAAAGTCAGCAGAACTTCTTGAAGACATCTCACTTTACTGAGATGTTACTCATAGGAAATCTTTTTTTCTTAGGTAATTTGTTTAACAGTGGAAAAAAACAGAAAATGTCACATGCTAAATGAAAAGCATTTGACATTTTTGCTCAGTGGTTAAAGAAACAGTTGTTTATTTTTTCCTCCTGTTTCTTCCTGTTAGTTTTAGGAGAAAATATAAAAATATGTAATTACTTTGTTACTTTTTTTTTTTTTTAATTCTCCTTCTTCTCCTCCTCCTTTTAATTCTTCTTTTTTTTTTTCTTTTTTTCTTTCCTGAGTTCTGTGAATGAATTACTACTCAAATGTAAAAAGTCATGTTTTTTAGGCTTTCTGTACTCTGCAAACATTGGCATATAGAGATTTCAAAGCATAAATTGGATGTAAAACGTGCAATGATCTTTCCCATCACATCCATTATATATATATATTAAAGAAAAAAAACACCTTTTTTCTGGAATATAAGATAGGACAGTGGAAATAATTATATTGTGCCAAAACGTATGTTATCCTACAATTCAAACTCATTGTCAGAATTTCAGATCAGACAACAGAGTAAGTTAAATCGAGATGTTGTCACTTCTCATTTTGTCTTAGTACAGAGTTAGAGCTTAACTGGGTTTTTGATATTTCTATTATAGCATTCTGTTAAAATATCCATCCATTCCAGGGAGATGTCTCACAACCTGAAGGGTGAAGGCTGCTGGTACAGGTTGGCTGATATTGCTATTGTTTCCCTTTTGTCTTTAAATGGATATTCTGAGAAACAATGAGAAAAAATACTGAAGTCTCTGTTCTGCCCAAGTCTTATCTTCACATACAGGTCCCACCATCTTTCCTTTTCCCCACTGGGTCTTTAGAATTGGACTGGTAGCATATCATGCTGATGTTCAGGGGTTGAGGTAGGAAATAGCAAAAATTCTTCTAGTCATGGAATACCAGAGTGGCTGAGGCTGGCAGGGATCATGGAAGCCACCTGGTCCCACCCTTGCCCAAGCAGAGACACCCAGAGCAGGGTGCCCAGCACCACGTCCAGGTGGCTTCTGATGGTCTCCAAGGAGGAGACCCCACAGCCTCTGGGCAGCCTGCGCCAGGGCTCTGTCACCCACGCAGCACAGAAGTGTTCCTGGTGTTCAGGGGAGCCTCCCGTGTCCCAGTTTGTGCCCAGTGCCTCTTGTCTTGGCACTGGCCACCACTGAAAAATACCCTTGTTCTATGTTCTTTGCACCTTCCTTTCAGGTATTTATAGTCAGTGATGAGATCTCTTTTGAACCTTCTCTTTTCTAGGTTAAACTGTCTGAGCTCTCAGCCTCTCCTCATAGGAGAAATGCCCCAGTCCCTTCATAATCTTTGTGGCCTTGCATTGGACTCTTATCAGCACATCCAAGACTCTCTTATATAGGGGAGCCCAAAACTGAACACAGTACTCAAGGTGTGGGCTCACAACGGTAGAGGGAAAAGATCACCTCCCTCGAGCTGTCTAAACCATACTTTGAAGCAGCAGTTTTTTGAGTTTGGGCAGTTTCTTCAATCATTCTTCAACAGCTAATGCCCAGACAATTCCAGGCTCAGATTTACTATTAAAGTGAATGGAAACTTTTAATGAGGAAACGAAACTCATATTTTCTGGTAGTGCAGTATTAAATTTCCTAGGGAAAATAGGAAGATAAATTGTTATGCAAATGAAGAATTAGAGGGATTAGGACACCCAGCACATTTTAAAACTGCTTTAATTGTAGATTGTTGATTAGCAGCTGCATGCCTTATGTAATTTTTCGAGCAGTATTAATTTTACAGAGAGTACAAATAGTTGGGAGACAATGGGGAATATACCACTTACATGCAACATTGACAGCCATGACCAGCAGGAATTGTTAAACCTCAAGTAAACAGCCCTTGCAGTTAATTCCAACATCCCTAGACTCTCTTTGTTCCATGCATGAATCAAACATATGCATTACTTCTAATGTAAAGTTGTATGAACAAGACTATCATTTTGCCACATGGTCTAATTAAAAAAAGACTGATTAAAAGAGATCCCAGATGTACAGATCAAACTGGAACATGCAAATATACATGACTTTTTTTGAAACATGGAACTGCCAGAAAAGTGCATTTATTTGTGGTACTAGCCCCTCAAAGGAAAATAAAATGATGAATACATTCTAGACTGACACTGGGGAAGATCTCTATTAGTGGTGTCTTCCGTCCATATTTATTCTTTAAACATCCATTAAAAATGTAGAATTAAAGGAGCAAAACACACTGACAGTTTTATGACTCATAACATTACCCAAACCATTTCAATGTAGAAACTTCAGTTTCCATGGTTAAAATTTTCAGCAGTCATCTTGGGATCCCCTGGTGTACGAGTTCTGTCCAACATGCTTTGCAGGTCTTGAAAGAGTTAAGTTAATCCCTTTTAAGCCTGTATTTGTACACCCTTAAAACTTACACTAGACACTGAACAATATTGCATTCTAGGCACATTCTGTTCTTCTTATATATCTCCATAATATCAGTGAACTTTCACAGACAGACAGACAGAAACAGATGAATGTAGCCAGCCATTGAGGTTTTTAAACATTTTTTCCAGATTAGTGTATTGCGAATTCAGAACAGCGCATGGGGATGAAGTGAATTTAGAGACTTTTTCCTTCTCACGAACTCTCAACTTGTATAAATAGCTGGTTTAGTAGGTGCCTACTTAAATAAGATTAGATTTGCAGAGCTATATGATCCTTCCTGCAAATCCAAATATTTGGGCTTTTCTTGTATTCTTATTCATTTAACTATCTGCTCTCAGGTGTTAATCTTGTGATCTCAACTGACTTAGCAATAAGTCAATAAATATTTGGTGCTCTTCCCTGGTTTTACAGCTCAGCAGACCGAAGTTTTGATTTATCATTTCTTTTCAGGCCCCAGGTTTTCTGCTTGACAAAAAGTCTATAAATGCAAAATACTCTGGTAATTTTGCAGTGCAAAATGCTGTTTCATATTATCAGGATCAGTATGGGGACCTGTTCAAAGCAATAAATAGTATAATCTTTAATAATTAAGTATAATCTTAAGTATAATAGTAATAATTAAGTATAATCTTTAAATATATTAGGAAAAATACTGCAAACAGTGCTCTTGAAAAGGATAAGAAAACACTGAGGTAATTCTGTAAAGATATAGCTAAGATGTTTTCTGTTACTGATGAAGATTTTTTTTTTTGCTTTCTCATCTGTATTTTTCTCTTTTACAAATTAAGAGAACTAGCAATGGAAAAGCCATTAGATTTACCACAGATTTTACTAATTCCTGTAAATGGCTTATTTATAATATAATCCACTGCATCTGTTCAACTCAGATCTTGTTAACTCATTTAGTTGTAGTGCTAACTGCTAATGCATGTAAGGGTTCACAAGCAGAGAAAATACTCAAGAACGCATTTGTTTCAAGACCTGTATCCTTGTCTGGAGTGGATGATACAGTTTATTACAGCAGTACTCAGATTAGTTTCAGAACTTTTATCCTCCTAGTTTTGTATTCAGAGGTGCTAGAATGACTGGGTCCCTGCACTTGTTAATGTACTGAAAATGTTAGTTAATTGTCTAGGAAATATGCCTGACTAATGCAGGATCAAGCTGAAGATTTTTAGATCAACTCTTTGTGTAATGTAGAAGTAACAGATTGTTCATTTAGAGATATCTAGAATAATCACATTGCCTTGTTTAGTGTAAGCTTAGTGTAAGTGAATTTAAATGAAGCCATAAAACTCTAGTCAACAGGCTTTACAGGAGAAGACAAGTGTGAAATTGCCTATATATGTGTGTATATATATATATGTAACTTATTATTTTTTTTTCCTGATACGTATCGTGCCAACATGTGCTCTGTGAATTACGAGTCCTAAGAGAGTTCCCTTTGTTTATGGAGTTTTTCAGTTTGTTCTGACATAAGAGAGGAGTTAAGCAGTCACATCACTAGAGCAGAAAAAGAAAACGTGATTTATAAAAAAATCCAAATAAAAAAGTATGACTATGAATTACAGCTCTAAAAAAATATTATTCTGTACTTCAAACATTATTGAAACACCAAAGGATCACTACAAAATGCTTTTAAGTTTTTTGTTTTTCTCACTAATTCTCGGGGGACATCTATAGTAATGTTTTCTAACAACAATACTTTGAATTTCTCTAGTAGTTCCTCCAAAGATTTAAACATGCTTTACAAATATAAATGTACTAAGAAATTAATCCAGTGAATATTGTGCACTCAGTGCATATTGCTGCTGTTTCTATCGCTGCCCTTAAGTTATTTATTCATGTTATTTTATTATCTATTATTTAGACACAACATTTTCAAGTGTGAAGTGTATATGGCTCCATAATTGGAATATTGATGAGAATTCAATTAAAGAAACATAAAGCATACCAAAAATCTCAGGAAGTATTTTACTATATTAGCAACTGTCACTGTAATATCTGAGGATAATCATAAAATCAACATTATCTTTTTTTTTTTTCTTTGATAGATCAGCTCTGTATTGTACTTTTTTTTTTTTTGTCACTGATATAAAAGTATGGAAGAGGGATGAGATTATGGATAAGTCTGAATAAAGAAATGAGCAGTGAATTTAGCAGCACTGCTGGAAGTAATTTGCTTATCAGACATTTTTCTTTGGGAGAATTTTTCATAGCTTTATCTGATTCTTCAAAAGATTCATTGTCCTAGTTACTGGTTCTCTGTTTTTCATTGCTCCAAGTGATGTGTGCATAAAGTGGTTTGATAAGAGATGGGCCATACGATGTCTACTGTGAACTTGAAAAGTGCAGAAGAACCCAATTTTATAAGCCTTGGGCAGTGGTACAGAGCTGGGTACTGAATTTTGCTATCTGTAGTTGCCATTTGTTTCTGATTCCATTACATGTGAGCAAATAATGTTTGAAAACCTTGTTTCACAGCATATTATAGAAGCTTTTAAGCAAATCATGTGTGCATTTTTTCAAACTGTCTCATTCCACTAAATGTTTGCTCATTCCATCAAAAACATTAATGTTGTATTTTATTGGTATATTCCTGAGAATGTGTAAAGAACGCATATTTATATCTGCTATGATTTCTTTAAATTCCTATATTTTGTTTCTCTCCCTGTAATTTTTCAAAAATTCTGTGCTTTTTTTTTTTTTCCCTTAATATTCAGCTTCTGTTTGCTCAGACTGTATGGTTTAAGAGCTCTACATTTCATCTGTGTAAAATAAATATATATATTAAACATCCATTTTTAAGATATATGAGATTTCAGGTTATCATTGTTACCAATTTAATTATTGTTTGTGTTTCAACAATTGTTCACTTATTATGTAATTGTTCACCTGTTACGTAATTGAATACTTTTGAGCTGCTGTTTTTCTAGGTCAATGTAACGTGTACATTTTTTAATGTGTTAGTTTAATGTCAATTCAATGTATTATGTTGTCTTTGTGGAAGAAGACCAGCCCAGCTGAACAGACAACTTCTGGAACTAGGGCAGAAAAAGAGAATTTATGACCTCTGGCACAGGGAGAGAACAGAATTGCAGTTCGCTGTTATAGGGAGAAAACAAGAAAAGCCAAAGCTCAACTGCAGGTGACATTGGCCAGTGTGGTGTCAAAAAATGAAAAAGTTTTTTTCAAGTATGTTAACAGCAAGAGGTCAAAGGAAAGCATTGAACTGATACTTGAAGCAGATGGTCTCCTAACAAGTAAGGATGAGTAAAATGCGGAGGCATTTAATACCATTTCTTTGCCTCAGTATTCAGGATCTTGTGCTGCCTGGATCTCACCATTGGAGGACCATAACGGGGGGAGCAGTAACTGAAATTGTAAGGGAATAGTTGTATCATCTCAATGTTCATAAGTCCATGGAGCCAGATGAGATTCATCCCAGAATGCTGAAGGAGTTAACGGATGTTATAGCTAAACCCCTCTCAATAATTTACCTAAGATTTTGGGATTCTGGAGAGGTTCGTGCTGACTGGAAGCTAATCAGTATTATACTTGCCTTCAAAAAAGTCATGAGAGAAGACCCAGGAAACTACACAACTGTTAGTCTATCTCAGTCCCTGGAAAAGTTACAGAGAAGATTATCCTGGTGGTTACTGAAAGTCAGCTAAAGAGCAAAGCTCTTATTGGGCATAGTTAACAGGGTTTCATCCAAGGGAAAGTCCTGCCTTAGTGATTTGATCTCCTTTTAGGATAAGGTCATCCACTAGGTGGATGAAGGGAAGGCAGTGGACATAATCTTTCTGTATTTTAGTAAAGCCTTTGATACTGTCCCTTATGGCAACCTTCTGGACAAACAGTCCAACTGGGAGATAAACAAGTTCATGCTATCCTGGGTGATGAACTGGCTCAAGAATAGAGCTCAAAGTGTTGTAGTGAATGGGGCTACATCTGGCTGGAGGCTGGTCACTAGTGATGTTCCCCAGGGCTCAATTCTAGGGCCAGTTCTGTTCAACATTCTGATGCCCTGCTTCACATTAAAAAAAAAAAAAAAAGTCTGCAAACATGTGGTGCAAGTTCTTACTTCAAACTCTTTAGTGTATGTCTGTAAATGGACCTCACTGGGGGACAGAGTCGAGTGGAAATGGCAAGAGAAGTCATGTTCTACAGAAGTCTTATATAAAAACAAAGTTATAGCAATCTGGAAGATACTTTTTTTTTTTTTTTTTTTCCTCCCCTCATGGTAAATTTGGAAATATCCTAGGAGTTTGTAACCTGCTTCCACTGGAAATCAAATTGATTTAGGGTTAAGAGTTACCTGAAGTGAAAGAAACTTCTCTTAAAACAGAAACCATAGTGCTCAAGTTGCCTTTTAAGACCCTATTTTGTTAATGCAGTGTAATTTGTCTGTAAGATCTAGGTCTTCATAAAGTCAGTTTATTCCCTACTAAGTTTGGTTTATAGAGTTCCATAAAAATTATAATTCCTTATTGCTACTTAAGTACATTTAGATCTTAAAAACATTTCCAGATATACTACATTTTCATCTGCAAAATGAAAATCAAAGCTCTTTCTGACAAGTATAACTCTTTCCTACTTCCTTCATAATATTCATTTTTCACGTCTCTATGTCCAACCATCCTGTAGCAGGCCCTGGTTTGGAGGGCCAGATAGAACACTGAGGCCATCCAGCAGATTATAAATAGATATTTAGTGCATACTAGTGTTTACTTTTATCATGAATTTGTGGAATTTCCTATGCTTCCAACTGGAAACACTTCAGTCCCCTAGTGAACTTAACTAAGACAATTTTTAAAACAGAAAGATGATCACCGCATATATACAGCCAGGGAGATGTTGCTGAGTGTTAAATCACATTGAAAATAAAGAGAACTTCTTCCACAGTGAAGGAATTGATAAATTCCATAGTAACACTGTGTTTGGGGGTTCTCAGCTGTTTCATTATATAGACAATTTTATTATCAGCTCTGAAAAAGAAAAAAAGCCTTTAAGTATCCCCCTGAAAGAAACAGCTTTTGTATGCTTCTGACCTGCTGCGCATCGTTTCATTACAGCAGTCATTGTTCTGTCTGTAATAACTTTGTGTTCTGAATGATTCTATCCTCCTGTAAGAACAGTATCTGCACTCCTCAGATGAAGTGCATAGCCTGTGTCAGTTCATCTTTCAGCAGTCATCTTATTTTTGTGTAGATACCTTGAACCTGTCACCATAAGTGAAATAAATCCACATTCTTTGGCTCTCGGCTGAAGTTTTATTGAAGAATTTCTACCCCTGTGCCTTTGACAAGCTTCCATGTCAGTTGCATGCTTTTAGTATCATCATTGTTTTCTTTTTCCCTAAATTGTATTCCTTTACTTCCATGTATATATGTACTTATTTTTTCTCTTTCCATTTTTCCTTGACTTAATCCAATGTCTGGCAATACCAGTAGGAGTCTTTTGGTTGTTTGCAGTGGTCACTGCACAGGGATCTTTCTATTGTTTTTATGGTTTAGCTAATCTATGTTAGTATTTTTGCTTTGGCATAGAATTCTCAGAGTATAGCTAGTTCCTGCTTTCCAAAATTAAGAGATGGATGGATTATCCCACAGGTAGCGTTCAAAAGTTATTCAATCATGATTTACTCATTTTTGCATTCATAAGTAATTTGGATGATTACGTGCTATATCCAGGAAAAGAATTAAGAGCCTGAGGGTTAGAATCCTAGTTTGCGTCTGTGCGTGTAATTAAAATGGGCCATTAGGGGATGTGTAATGGTGCAACTTATGTCTATATGGCTAAATTTTCTTTCTCCTGTACCCTGCGCTGTCCCCAAACTGTTCTCAGATGTCTGAGAGTGCTATTTTTTTCATGAAAAAGAAATGCACCACGAGACTTGCTAGTAATTAAAAAAGTGTGAACAGTCATATGTTATGTCCATAATATCAACTCTTAGGCAAAATTGGTAAATAATGGTAAATGAAATCCAGACCAACAGTTTAGAGTCCAAACTCCTAATGCAAGCCACTGGAGTGATTAGAACTTCTAAAGTATGATCAAGAAATCTTGAGTTTTGAGGAACCATAGATTTATGGAACTTGCATACACTTTTATAACGACTACAGACAGGCATCGTTGTCTATTCAGGAGACAGCATGTGAAGTTTTTTCTGAGTATACGTATCTGTTCTTTAATAGACCAGGGTAGTACTTTTTATTATATTTTTATTAGTTTATTTTATTATAGAGCAGACAGTAGAGATTGCATTTCCTGACTTCTATGTAATAATACAGTAGTTGGAACTCCCATTTTTTTTCATGAGTCTTGCAATCAATGCCCTTTTCTGGCTTGTTAGGATTCAAATCCACAGGAATATGCCCAGGTTCTCAGACAATGACAACTTGGGTGGGTGAATAACATCACCCACTGAATAGGAGTTGCACATCAATTGGTGTAGGAAGGGACCTCCGAAAATCATCCAGCATGGCTCAAAGCAGATCTAGTTAGATCAGGTTCTCATGGATGTGTCTAATCAAGTCTGGAACATCTCCAAGGATGTAGATTCCACATTATTTCTGGGTGACCTGTTCCAGTATTAATGGAAAAACAAGTTTTCTAATATCTAACTAGGATATACTAAGTTCCTAACATGTCTGTTGCCTCTCTTCTATCACTCACAAGAAGAATCTGGATCCGTCTTCACTGTATCTATCTTCTGATCAGGTAGCTGTAGACAGCAGCTGTGTCTCCCCTTAACCCCTTCCTCTTAAGGCCAAATAGGCCCAGATGTCTCATCCTCTCCTTGTACATCATGTTCTTCAGCCTTTTGGCTATATTAGTGCCTCTTCCTGGACCTGCTCCAGTATGTCAATATCCTCCTTGTACTGACAAGCCCCATAAAAGGGCAAAATACTCCAGATGTGGTCTCATAAGCCTTGGACAGAGGGGAAGGACAGCACTGCAGTCCTTATTTAGGTAAATGTCTCATTTCAGAAGTTCCAATATTTGGAAACTTCACAGATCAGTGGGATTTCTCTCCCATGAAGCCTGAACTTCTACAAATGTATCTCTGAGAATTGGCATTGCCATGGTGTTTGTTTTATTTACTGAGAATCAGAAGCATAATACGGTTAGATGGCTATAAGCTGTTTAATAACATTTTCTGCTACTTCTCAGACTGAATATTGATAGATGAGAAAGCAAACTGTGCCACATGGTTTAGCAACAGATAGTCACTAAATACCATAAAAGGCAGTCTTACTGGGCATTCTCTGAAACATTTTTGGAATTAGTCTCTGGGACTGGTCTAAGCCAAAGGTATATATTCCAGTAATAACAGTTTTTGTCATGAAAGCATGGTAGCAAAACTGAAGTGGGGAATAAAAAAAAACAGCAAGAAAATAAAAGCAGAATACACAATTTTTACAGGAATAATAATAGCAATAAATGTCACCTTGCTTGAAATAAACCTATCTGTGTTACCATGACACCAAGTAACAAGACTGACCTGATTTAAAGGTGGTTAAGGAATCACAAACTAGAAATGCATGTCCTAAATAGAAAGGTCTTCTGACTATATTGGAGGTAAAACTAGAGGACCAAGATTAGAACAGAACTTTAGGGCTCTAACAAGCAAATACTCTTTGGCAGCCTCTGCTTCCAGGTTTTTCAAGAAATGTGAAGTTGCTGGTGGTCCTCCTAAACCTATCTTCAGAAATGCTGCCACTTTGAGGCACATTTAGCAGCTGGTTTCCCATGTGCTTTTGGAAGATAGAGAAGTGCCTGGTTTCCCATTTGTAAAATGAGTGAAAGTACAGATTATCAGTTGCAATGAATCAAACATTTTGAAGAATTCTAGTGTGGCAAAAATAGAAGCACTTTTAAGTGTTCCTGAAATCTTTCCTGAACAGTTCTGCTCTATATAAAAAAAATAAAAATAAATTAAAAAAAAAATCCACATCCACTTTGAACTCTTATAAAGAAGTACACAGAGCGGTTGCGAGGGTCCAGGCTCTTCATTATACTTTATTCTTGTTACCAATTTCTTCTCTGTCAGTTTTGGGGAAATTACATTTACAATGTGGTTTGAGAATTCTGAATCAGTCAGTCTATAATACTAAAAAAGTTAGCTATTTATGCCTCTTCCTTTAGATTTTGCCAAAAGTTAGAATAAAGATCAGAGACATTGTCACTTCCAACAGAGAAGAGCTTCTCTGTATTGCAAGATCACTCTGTATTTCATCTTCCTCTAACTGAAAGGGACAATTAAAACAGTACTTAACCATGTTGGAATTCTCTTAGACTAGTGTGTAAACGGGAAAAAAAAAGAGTCACTTAGAATTGTGAGTCACTAAAACAATTGTTGTATATGACTGTAGCTATTTACTCTTCTGAGTTAGCCATGATACAGAATTGAGCTATGTGGTGAGGAGTCCTGGATCCCAATGTCACGTGTCAGACCTTTTACATTTGCCTTTTAAATAAATCAAACTAAGAAAAGCTTCCACATGCCTTTCCTGTTCAGTCTGTCAGCAAATAAAGATGGGTGACCTTCTTTTTTCATGGAGGCAACCCTTTGAAGATGTTTAGAAAAGAAAGGGGAGGCTAGGATCAAAGGACTTCAGAACCTGTTCTGTGTAGTCAGTGGGTATTGTTCTTGCACATCTGTGTCAGTTCAGTGTGTGTTTTTAGAGGCAGAAAATCTTCTCCCTTAAGGCAATGAGAGATCACTACATGCTACATTCTCTAGAATTTATTATGTGAATTCAATTTTTAAATTAGGTTTATTGGTAGTGACCCTAAATGTACACAATCCTAAACAAAAACTATGTTAAGCTCAAGTTAAGGTCACAGGATGTAGCTATAATTTGAAACAATAAAAATATCCAAAGGGAATGTGGAAGAAATACAAGAAACATGAAAATGTATAAGCAACCTAAATGGGTCTGATGAAAATGCACAAGAAACATTCAAGAGTCCCTCCCCCTTCCCCCCCCCCCCCCCATACTCCATAGGGAAGTCATGTGGCAATAATTTTATTTTTTTTCATAGCAGCCCAAATATGATTAAAGTCTTTTAAAGAAACCTGTTTCTCTTAGTGGCTTCAACCAGCAGGTCTGTGCTCCTAAAATCACTCCAAAGACAAGCTTTTACCTATTAGTCCTTCATTGCCAATGATCACTAGATCTTCTCTTGCTACCTTCTCAAAAATAAATAAATAAATAAATAAAATCTTTGACAGTTTTATATTGTCTTTAAAGAGGCAAACAATATAACTAGCAGACCAGCATGCCCCTATAAAGCACTCCAAGCAAATAATACTGCATTTTTCCATGAGCTCAACTGAATGATGAACTCCTTTATCTGGGATCTGCTTCACCTGCCCAGAAGGAAGACACTGTAACACATTCTGAAAGTCCATGGCCACTATACTGGGCCAAAAGTTGGGCCTCCCCCATGTCTGACAGCTGCTGCCAACCAACGAACCCACCTATCTGTCTGCTCCAGTTAAATCAAGCACATCCAGTCTCTCTCCTTGATTCTGGTCCAAATAAATTTAATTCTCCTTGTTTGCAAAGTTAAGAATCAGCTTATTGGCAGCACAGGCAGAAAATCACTGTGAAACTATTTTGAGCTGTTTTTACCCACCTGCTTTCTCAAAGCCATACTGGGGACTGGATATTTATTTAATGTAATGCTGCAGCTAGCTTTTGTACTTTTTTGAGATAGGCTGTTGAATAAAACCCTATGTAAGGGATAAATATGATCATTCTCATAAGAAAGTGATTTGATTTGTTGAGAATGGAGACTCTCTTTCCAGACCTGCAAATCTTTCCCTTGACTTCTGGAAGTGCTTGGCTTTCCAGGGGCACTCTTCAAGATCTTTTGTATTTTGCACTTTGTTGAGGATCAAAAGGCACCTGGATTCAGTTTAGTTTAATTATTTGGGTAGCACAACCCCTAGATTTTCTAGATTTATATATACAATACCAAAAAATAATACCTGTATAAAATACAAGTAAAAGAAGAAAATACACTGTTTCTTGCCACATTCCTAGGCTAAATTCTCCAAGTCAAGAATTTAAGCTGAGTGGTCAGGCTTCTAAGAATTAGATTTGTACCATTGACTTGAAAGGGAAATTGTGTTACAGCTGCAGGATTTGTTCCTATAGCTGATTACTCACAGGACAAATAAGAGGTTTGTAATCTACTAGAAATCTGGTCACATTTCAGAACTAGTACATTTTCTACATCATGAACTCCTCTTTAGAAAGTTTTCGCTTCTCTGATGTCACCTTTTAAAATTAACGAATTTTTATGAAGATATGAATTCTCTGTGTGAGCCTTTATTTTCCTGTTCTAGCTAGTCTCTGAGCCGTCCCCCAAACCCTACTTTTTATAGCCCTGTAAAACATGCCCTGTATTTCTTAGCTTAAACAGTAGAGGGCAACCGAGGAATGAATAAGGGGATCCTAATAGTTCATTCCAACAATTCTTGAGATGCTGTAAATTTTGTGCTTTAAAAGTTATTACCAGTTATTGGTATATTAAATACACGTTAAGTAATCTCAGTATTCAATATTGACTGTAGATGTGATATTTCCCAGTACAATCTGAGCTTTTCATTCTATGTCAATTGACTGTCTGACCTCAACGAAAGGGTCACACCATGTTGCATTTCATTCTCATATTCAGCATACTCTGTCATTCACAAAATACATTTTGTAAATAGGTGGAAGTAATGTGTAAATGTGGATGGGGAAATGACACTGAGGAAAAAAAAATAAGCTTTTTTATGGAATTATCCTAGAAAAAAAAACATGGATAAAACTGATATAATTTATAGAACACATATAGTTTTCTATAGACACTTCTTGATCTTGGCATATCATTCTCTGCTTAATTCTACAGGCTTAAGTACAAATTATATATATATATATGTATATTTTTCCCCCTCAGTTCTCAAATCAACATAAAGAATTTAAGAGCGTTCTATAGTCTTTGTCTAAAGTTAGCTTTAAGTGCTATTATGCTATATTAGATTTAGTGGAAGAAGTAAGAACCTGCTTAAGAGACAGCGAGACACCAAAAGATGTGAAATGAGAGCCCAAGAGAAACAATCTTTTATAACATTAAATCTCATGAGTGCCTGACAGCAGCAATTGCCTTGTTGCTCATAGCTTGACGCAAATACTGCTACGAACTTATTTGTTAAGAGCCATCCTTTAGATCTCAGAAATTATCTTCCAGCTACTACATAATAGGGCTTATTTATATTGAGCTGTGTTTCATTGTGTTTCTTTAAACAAAAGTTTGGATTTTCAAACAAAGGTTACAACAGTATGTTCAAAGAATATTTGCTGCTACTGTTTCTCTGGGGAGCCTGCACGCCTTCCTTCCAAATTTCTCTGAGGTTTCACCAGACTTATCCCTTAATCCTACTTCTTTTTTCCCTTCCTGTGGATCTTCTTTGCAAACAACACTCCAGCTATCATCTTTATTACAATGACTCAACTCAGTGGAGTTCAGTCCTCCACTCCAGTTTAAATTCTTGGCCAGTTTTCTCAGAGCTCTTCAATATCAGGGTAAACTCAGAATGTCTGAGACACAATACTTAATCATTCCTTTTCTCTTTGCTTTGCTATCTTTGTATGATATCACCTCTGTCCTTCCTGGCCCTTATGCCTGTAAACTGGGGTTTGTGCTAAACTCATCTTCCTTTCCAGAGCTGCAGGTCCAAAGATGTAGCTATAACCCTCCATCTCTGGGAAGAACCTTTTGTTTTCATCCATATGGAAACAAATCTTAAGTTTTAGCTCTCACAGCTTTTAAACATTCAACTTACAAAAAAACAAAAACAAAAACAAAACAAAACAACAACAAAAAATCAATTTAATTTGGTGCTGGTATGCAGACCTTGTTCCCTAATAAGTTTTACACCCTCATATTGCAGAGATTCCCCTTCCCCTTGTAACAAAACACAAATCATCTGTCTTCTATTGAAAGGTTCTTTCTTGCAGCCTTTACTGTCTCTTCTGTGATTCTGAGTTGTTAAACGTGTCTTTTCTAGCACTGTCTTTACCCTTCTACTTGTTCAGTCAAGTATTTCTGTGCCATTTGCTATGAATATCAGAAGAAAACTACCAATTTAGGATCTTTTGTTGAGGTTAATGCTAATGGAAATTTGGGAGGAAGTATTAAACCTTAAACTTCATATTTTAATCTTGTCCCACTGTTTTTAAAGACTGAAAATATGACAAAAATAGTTCTGATCAGATTATTATTATTATTATTATTATTATTATTATTATTATTATCATCATCATCAAGGCATTAAACCTAGGCAGTGTGTTCTGAGTGAGGTGTTGGTAAAATATAGGCAAAAGTCAGATGAAGCCCCTCCAGAATCACAGAATGGCCAAGGTTGGAAGGGACCTCTGAAGATAATCTAGTCCAACCCCCCTGCTGAGCAGGATCACCTAGAGCACATTACGCAGGATGGCATCCAGGTGAGTTTAGAATATCTCCAGAAAAGGAGACTCCACAACTTCTCTGGGCAACCTTTTCCAGTGCTCTGTCACTCTCACAGTAAAGAAACGCCCTCTCATATTTAAGTCCCCTGCCTTGCATTATAGAGGGCTGCAGAGGCTGAGCCTTTAGGCTTTCAATAGATCTGTATCTT
Source organism: Anser brachyrhynchus (assembly GCF_964034855.1). Taxonomy (NCBI): domain Eukaryota; kingdom Metazoa; phylum Chordata; class Aves; order Anseriformes; family Anatidae; genus Anser; species Anser brachyrhynchus. The sequence goes on along the minus strand of NC_137695.1, from coordinate 142,592,825 downwards.
CCAGGCATCTCCATCCAACTTGCCTTCCAACCCAAGCACCATTTTTTTTTCATGGGATTTGCTCTGCATCAATTAAGCCACATTTTGTTTCTATGCTGACTTGTATTGTCTCTTGCTATGTATTTCTGAGAACATTAAAATAGTTTAAATGCAACTCTTTGTCCCCGGAAAATCAGTTGAGTTTTAACTTTCAACAAATTCCAGATCAATACACAGTTATGCAGCCTACAAGACACGAAAGGGAAGGAAAAAAGCAATGAAGTAGCTGGATATGTTTACTGACCTGGCTAGACTCATGACCACAGTATCATCACCCATTGTTTTCCTCCTTTACTTATTTTCTGTATGTTCATGTATCTTTGTCCTTGTCTTGTAGGATCTAGACTGTTAGCTCTTCGTTATAAGGTCGGTGGAAGATTATGTGACTGTATTTGGGTGACTGCAAACAAATAATGATAATATATATACATTATTTCTCAGGACAAAGAGTGAGTATCCTTGTCAAATGAAATATGAGTGTACTCCAGAGGTCTAGTTCTTAGTTTGTTTTCTTTTTTTTATCCAGTGGTATGAGATACTGGACGGACATCACTTTTCATAAAAATCTACTAAGTGTTTGCATTTCTTAGATGTCCTTCTTAATATAATATTGGCAAAGACTATGAACATTTTTTTTTTTTAAATATTGGCTAGGCAACCATTGGCACAAGCATTAAAACAATATTACTTAGACAGAAAGCAAAACTGAGTGAAGAATTAACATGAGAGATTAAAATAACTTTTGGTTTTCATTTGGTGAAGGTGCAGTAATTATGACCACCAAGAATTTTTCCATCCACTTTATAATTGTGCTAAGAATGAGCTATTTCAGGGCTTTTGGGCATAAAGCTATGAACCAACATGGACTTTCAGTTGCTATAAACCTGCAAAGCTAGTCTGACTACAGCTAATCTGTTGCTGTGCCAGTGTGTTCACTCTGCCTGATGTCCTGGCACTCTTGTCTATATTGTGTATTACCGCAACCAAATAATTTTCTGATGGGAAATTAGAAGCTGGTATGTTCAGCTGATTTGCCTAACTTCATTCTGCCTTACCTGCCATCAGTAGAAGGCTTAGTTTTACACATGTAAACTTCTTTGTGCTCTGTTTCTGAGCCATATGTCTTGGTGGTGACTAATTTGAACTGCTTTCCACTGTAGTGGGAAGCATTGCCCTATTCAATTACTGCTTGCAGGGTCAACTTCTATGCCTTAATGCTATCAGTGTCAACAAGGATCTGACAGCTGCCCCTTCCCCCAGGAAGCACAGTCACTCTTTCATGCCATGACTATCTAGGATGGGCTATGCTAACTGTAGTCCTGGGAGCCATGGCGCAAGGTGGTAGTGCTGCTAGTATGTGACCCAGCCTGTAGCCTAGGGGTGCTTAGCTCAAACTGCATGCTATGTTTTCTTTTTCTTTTTCTTTTTTTTTCTTTTTCTTTTTCTTTTTCTTTTTCTTTTTCTTTTTCTTTTTCTTTTTCTTTTTCTTTTTCTTTTTCTTTTTCTTTTTCTTTTTCTTTTTCTTTTTCTTTTTCTTTTTCTTTTTCTTTTTCTTTTTCTTTTTCTTTTTCTTTTTCTTTTTCTTTTTCTTTTTCTTTTTCTTTTTCTTTTTCTTGATATTTTTAATCTGATGGTTATTAAACAGCTATTTTTTTAAGTTAAGTCTCATTATTGTTTAAGATTCGCTCTGGAAGAAAAAGTCAAAGTGTTTTCAGTATATGCTTTTAGTTTTACAGGCATTTGAGAGTGGAAATTTTCAAAACACAGTGAAGGTAGCTTTATTCCAGAGAGACAAAGGGTATTGTTAAATAGCAATGTTTGGGCCACTTGAAGAAATGGTTATTTATTTTCATAGGACAGGAAAATAACACAAAGATTTTTAATGAAATTCTGTGTGGAGTCTTAATTTACTGGCACCTTCTTATAAATATTAAGTTTTGTAGGAATATTACAATATAAAAATTGAATAAAATACAGTAATAGGAACAGACTTATGCCAAAAATGAAGTTGCATAATTTCTTTCTGAAATTCTAGTAGTTCATATATATATTCAAAGATACTGTTTCCTTCTGTATTTATAAATACATACAGTGAATTGCTCAAATACATATATATTTTCTTAATATCTAAATATGGTCAGAGCTCACATACAATGTGTGTGGGCATAATGTGCTGACTGACATTGCTTTCTGCTTGTAAACGGGCCTTACAGCCTGGGAGGCAAGCCTTCTATGGGCTCAAAGGGCAATTCAGTTTTTATGTTTATTTAGTCCTCCAGCTTTTATTAGCTACAACTGTTTATCACAGTGTATCGTGAATCCACTTGTTCAACAGAGATGAGCAAACAGCATTGAATTTATGATCCTTGTTTGATCCCAGCTGCAGAGAGAGGTATGAGTGCTTAGTGCTTGGCCAATACCAAGCAGCCAGTTGAACACAGTCAAAAAGAGTGAAAGTAACCCCTTGTAATCAGCCTACAATGTCAGAAAAGATGTTGTCATGTTGCAGCACAGAGATTCACGGTGATTGAAAGGAAGATTATAAACATACTCATTTGTGCTCACTGTGTTTCCCCTTGTATAGCTTTTCCAGAATTAAAAAAATTCAGTTTGCGCGTGGGATCTGGACTATGGGTTGCCGAAGTTCTATGGATAGACTAGGTTTACTTCAGTCTGATGTTTCAGAAGAAAATTATTTTACAGTTAGCAAGTGAAAATCCCTTGCAGATGGGAAGGACAATCTTGTGTCACTAGATCTAAGCCTCAGAGCCTTGGAGCACTTCCACACACCCCACTGTTGTCAGACCCTGGTGTGTACTGTACATGTTATCTTCCCCATATACTTTTGCTTCCACAGTGGGAAGCTCAGTTTGTTCATTGGAAAGAAGGTACAGTTTGTTCTGATTGGGTCCTTGGTATGGATGTTTAAGGGTACACAACACCTGTGTACCTGGCGCCTAGACTAGACATAACTTTCATAACTAGACTTAGTCCACATGTAGATAACAGCCTACCTTTGCTAATTACTGGAGGATCAGTAGTGAGGTGGGTTATGGTATTCACAAAGTTTCAGGCAGTCCTTCAGTCCTTTACCAAGAGCTCATAGTCATGGTACAGTGGTACATTAACAGAAAATATTTTAGTGTGGCATACCGATCCTGCCTGCATGATTTATGACATCCACTGTTCCCTCCAGGTGTCTTTGGTTATTTTTCATGATATATTTTGGGAACTGAAAAATTGATTACATCAATGCATTGATTAATTTTTCAGTTTCCGGTCCTCATGTTTTTACAGGATTCATTACCTCTGTGGAGTCTGCTATGGAGGACTAAGAAGAACTATTCTATCACCAGTAGGGTGATTCTCTAGTTAACTGTCTATACCTCTTCTGAAAATTTTTCATTTGGTGTCCCAAATAAAATAATAATAAAAAAGTTCAAATGCCATTAGACTAGCTATAAGTGTATGCTCCGAACTTGTTCCTCTTACTGTCACATGACAATGTGGCATCAGCAATTTGCTGTTTATTGTCAAGTTCATGCGCAAAGTTGGGCTAACTCCTGATTTATGCTTGTACATTATCTGCTTCCATGTATGGTTTAGCCATTCTCCCAGCTTAAAAAAAAACAGCTGCCTTTTCATTTCTGGAAATCCAAACATTGTGTATCTAGCACTGCTCTGGTGGCACTAGTGAGGTCTTCACTCTTTTTTTGTTTCAGTGTACTTGTTTTCAAGAAAACTTGAATGATGAACAAAAGCATATACCAGCCACATCTGTGGAACCATCTTCTGCTTCCACCCTTGTTTGGGGCAATGGGTGGCCTTTCTGATGGTTTCAATGGGCATTGAAATAAGACTACAATTATTCATAATCTTAGGTTTAGTGAGGTAGGTTTAACTAGAAGCCAGCTCTGAGGTCTCTGTATATAAAACAGTAAGGCCATGGGAAGTTTAAGTCAGTTAGTGTCACCAAATTCTATTAAAAAGAAAATTATACTGACTTCATTGTCTGCCAGTAAGGTCTTTTGACTCAATCATTTTCATAGTCTACTTAAAGTGAAATCTTGGCAGAGTGGAAACAATACTTTTTAATTAGCAGCATTCTTACTGATCAAGTCCAGATGATGATTATTGTTGTTCTCATTACATTATTTACATTGATTTGATACTTTTAGCTAATGGATTTTTTTACACCGAATTTGGAGATAAAAGCTGTACACTTCCCACTGTACATAATAAGGACAAAATTTCAGGTCGAGGTGGCACAGTGGGCTTGTGTGCTGGTCTTTGATGTCTGGAGACTTGAACTCACATTCTGTCTTTGATCTCAAGTGAAAATAAGCTTGGTGGGTCTTGTTTTAGCCTCCGTTCCCCACAGTATAAGTGCTCCCACAGTTCAGCACAATTGGCATTCTCTGTGTAAGAGAGGCCCTAGGCACTGGGTGTTATGGGGGTCACAGCTGACGTTTGCTGGCTATGCTGAATGGGGATGCTTGAAAAACAGCTTGCACGGTGCCTGGTTTATATTTAGCACTACAGTGCAAAATACATTATTAATATAAAAGTGTATAGTTCCATAGCAGTTGACAGACATGTCTCAGTTCATCCATACAGAATATTGTACAATATTATATAATTTTCTTTTTTTTTTTTTTTTTTTTTTAATTCACTTGACATACAGTATACCGTATTTTTTAGATTCTCTCTATCGCTCTGTCGTATACTCCATCTTAGAGTAACCCTCTGGTAAACCCTCCAAAGATTGCTAGGACCACACACACTGCATATTTCTTCCTAAAGATGAATGCAGTGAATCTTGGATTCTGAATGCTCAGTCGCTTTTTAGATTTGCATCTACCTCATTTTTTCACTTAATTCTTCTCAAGTACTGCTCTGTCAAAGCCCAGTTTTGGATACCAATTACTCTTCAGCTGGTCACTGAAGATGTGGTGTATGGCCAGGCATCAACTCCTTGGTTTTAGGTGCAAAGACTCTTGTTTTATTGTGCATTTGTATGACAGTATCTAGCATAATTTGACCCTCTTGTTGCAATAGATAATATAAAAAAAAATGACAAGTGAAATACATAACTGCAATTCACTACAATTAAAACCTAAAAACACTTTTAAACTCTTATTGTGCGGTTTACTCTCCTCAAAGCAGTGTTAAAAATAGGGAGGAGATTTGTTTGTGTGTGTTTCATAGGTTTTTTTTTTATATATATATATATTTGCTGCATTTCAAAGGAATTTAACTAAATGAAAGCTAAGAAGCAGAAACAAAGACCCATATCACCTTATTTATTGTTCAATAGGCCAAAACTGATCTTGGCTCCAAACTGTGGTTAATCTGTATGACTTTTCTCGCACAAGAGAAAGCCTAAATGTCAGTGTTACCCTTGCAATCATTTTTATGGTTTAAAAATGTGGAATACTTCACCATGTGATATAATATTAAAACATTAACCCTCTCTCCAAACTGTGCCTCTTCCAATGTACTGGAGAGATTCTTGTGATTTATTTCCTATTTTAAACACTGAATAACTATATAAAACTGAGGAACTTCCAGAAGAAATTCCTTAAAAATATAAAGCAAGAGCCGTTGTACTTGACTGAATCTAGAGTCCATGTTTGACTGCCTCCTACTTTTGATAGTTACCTAGTAGTGGATGCTTAAAAAGGATTAAAAAATATATATAGAGAGAGAGGTTATGGTTTAGGGCAAATAAGTTCAGGCCCTCAGCTTCTGGAGACTCTTGGAGCTAGAGGTTGCATAGGGATGGCCATGTTAATGGATGCTTAAAGTGCTATCTTGAGTTTTGCCTCAAGTCATACCCCACAGCATTATAATGCATTATTATAATGCATTATTATAATGCATTATAATGCATTATTATATATAATATATAATATATAATGCATTATTATAAATATATCATAAAATAGATTATAATTATATAATAAAATATTATAATGCATTATTATAATTTATAATGCACAGCATTATAAAGCCATTTTGGAGGAGAAAATACAGAGAGATTTTGGTAACTTTGATATTGTTGTCTTTTTAGACACAGCAGGTTCTGAATAACCAGGAGCTTTTTTCTTTTTTGGCTGTGGGAGTGGGTGGGGGTGGGGCTTACCTCATGAAGTCAGGAAGCAGTCCCAAAAGCACTCCTGCCTACTATTTCTCAAGACCGTGACACCACTGTCCCAGTGACTGATACTTCCCACCTACCCCACCTATGTCCCCCCCCCCCCCCCCCCAGCCCCGAGACTACTTGCCTTACATCAGTAGACAGACAATTCACAAAAAAAAACATTGGATGATACTTCTAAACTCACTTATCCGTCACATGCTTTGGGATATAAATTTTATTTTGCTGAAGAGTTACCTATTTTTTCAGTTTTCTAGTTCCATGTGGCACCACTGCTTCTTCTCCCATGGACAGATGAAATGTGAATGAAAAACAGTTATTTATTTTTTTTTCACAATATTAAACGACTTTAAGCCCCAAACCTGTAATGGTGTGAACAGTCTGCTTGTCACTTGTTGTGATTAGCAAGTTATTTGCTTACATGTGGTAAAGCACTGAGCTGTAAGAAAGAAGGAAAATAAACATCAGTGCTTCATCCTTTCATCTTTAACATACAAGCAGCAAGTTAAAGAAGATAGAAAGCTGAGGGATTAACTCTTAGTAACAGATTTTGCAAAACTTGTTTTAATGTAGGAATTTTTCCATCCGTTGTAAACATCTGCTGAGAAAACCATTATCACTTGCTAAGGAATAAGACATTCAAGTTTTTATCTTTTACACTTACTAATGAATACAAAGGTTTCAGCCATTAAAAAGTTTCTTTAAAAGTTTTTAAAAAATAATTATAAAAGTAAGCATTGTGTTCTTTTGTTAACACTTGATTAGAGCAATGTAAATGTTTAAGTAGTTGAATCAAGGTATTAAACCTTTTCATATCATGTATCCACCTATTAACAGTTAATTATAAAACACTGTGTGCTTTTATAATGTCATTATAACTAATTTCAAAGAGGTATTCTTGTAGAACAGGAAAAGCTTCCACAGCTTCCACCAGCTTTTATAGGGTAATCAGCTGTTAGGCATATTTTGTGATGAAATAGATAATCCTTTTAGGAAAAACAAAACAAAACAAAACAAAAAAACACAAAAAAACTAGTGTCTTTCTCTGAATATCTGGAATTGAGTCTAGTATCACAAAACAGCCATGAAACCAACACTGTGGATGTAAATAAATGTTTAAGCTTTAAAATGTTCAAAGGTTTCTCATCTTTGCTGTGTAGACATGCCTGAAGTTTTTGTACACATTATTGTCCTTTGTCTCTTGCTTGGGCTACTGGCTTCATAAATCACAGTGTGAGCAGCAAGAAGCATGGCTGAACCCTCTCTCCCCTTAGTTTTTGGGAAGTGCAACAAGTGTGCTGTACCTGAACCCTCACCTTGCCATTCTGCAGGACACCAGCCAGTTGGACTGGCGCAAAGACATGACCACAAGGACACGTGTTTACTGGTGGGTGTGGGCAAACACAGGAAAGTTTTGCCCATGCTCTAAGACAGTGAGACACAAGCCAGCCATTTCATGTGCTGCACATTATGTGGTGCACATAATGTGCTAGCATTACACTACATTTTGGAACTAACAAGCTCCAATCAGAAGATGGGTATGTTTGTTCATCGCACTATTGCAGCTATGCAGCTTCTAAACAGAACTATCTCATATCTGATGAACAATTTGTATCAATCCTGGAACAAGGTGAGAGCTGAGGGTTACAATTTGTGTTAGTCCCAAATTCACTGTTCTTTCCTCCAAATGGGTAACGGGCTGATAATGATATGAGTGTGAGTTTTGGGAACAGCCCCTTTATTTACCAATAGCATGTCTTTTAAAACTGTACAAGCACATCTGTCTGTCTTTCTGTCTGTCTGTCTGAAACTTTCTGAGTTTGTCCCACTTCAAAATATAGTTGAATGCCTCCTCTCTCAGTGTTTTCAGCCAGGGTGCTGACATCCCACCATGTTGATGAGTACTGATACTTCAAAAGTACCTGAATTTAGCAGAGAGGTTTATGGTGCCAGGGAAGAAAAGACGTGGAAACAAAGGAAAACCTGTCAGCCTGCTGGAAGGAGGCTGTGCTAATCCTCTTTGTGGATATCTATACCACTTTTCAAAAAATTTGTTTGCAATAGGAACGATTTCGTTAAGGGATAATGTATAAGAGTTTCTCGTAAGCAGGGACTACAGTGACACAGAGGAACTAGCCAAATAAACATTAAGGAACGAACACCAGCTAGACCAAACTGAGAGATAATATAGAGGATGGATGACCTGGTAGTTTTAGTACCAGTCTAAACCTGAAAAATTCATGCCACTTCCCGCTCTGCCAAAAATTTTGTGTATGACCACAGGCCAAAGGCAGATAGTACAAGAAGATTTCGATTCACAGCTTAACCTTAGGCAAACATAATCTCTCTAGCTACCTAATTTCTCCAGAATTTGGTAATTAGGAGCATTTGTCTAAATGCCTTTGTTAAAATTGCCTCCAGCACCTCCGTGCCCTACAACTGAACACACACTTCTATATCTCTCTATTGAAGGAATAAAGGCTGTAAGAAGCTTAAATAATGGACAAATATATTTTGGGTATGCCTATATCAAGATGAAATGATTTGCCAGAAGTGCTTATTTTTCTCCATGAACTATAATGGGAGACTGTAGACACCACACATTAATGTCTTAACTGCACTTGCTCAAGTTCTGGCAGGCAAATCCTGTCTTATGTGGTTATTCCTAGAAGTTAGTATGAGGTCTCTGTGATGTTACTGTTGGAAAATGAGTAGTGAATAAAACATAGAGTTGTATGTACCCACTGAAATGATCTCTGTAGGGATCATTGCATGCAGCTTACAGAAGTCACACAGAAGCCTGTAGGATATCCATATTTTAATGGGATTTCATCGCCCTTTTTGTCATTTGGGCATTAACCCTGAGCAAAGGATATTTCAGCAGAATCACACCTTTATCATATCATTCATGTTATCATAAATTAGGTACTTTTTACTGCCTGTCCTTGAAGTCTCAGTCCAAGTAATGATGTGATTGAGCTGTGGCTTTATCCCACCATTTTGTTACTTTCTCACATGGAATTGGTCTTATTTTCTGTATGATATACAGAAAATTAAAATAAAATGTAACACGGTTCACTTTATGATGAGCCTGACAAGTTAAATTAGGATGGGAGTGTATGGCTGTGCCAAAGCTGTTATTAGAACATTTACAATACTGTGTAGCCAGAATATAATCACGTTCAAACTTAATGCCCAGCAGACCTGTCTCTGACAGACCCAATTTCACTGGTGTTTTAGGTTCGTTTCTACAGTTGTCCTTCTCATCACTCCTGGTCATAGGTCATTGAGACAAATGTACACAAAGTTTTTAGAAAAAATTTGTTCTGTGATGTGAAGAGCCAGAACAATGAAAATAACAAAATAAAACAAAACCACAAAACCACACTATTTAAAATACAATGATATTTCTAAATATTTGTTGTGGACTTAGATGTTATTAACTTAACCTAGTGAATATGCAGTTGTCCTGGCAGGCTTGTGTGCAGGGTGGATGTGTGTGAATAAAAAATGGCACTTTAAAGTTCCATATTTAGTGTTTCCTACTAAGTTAGATGACTGCCAGGCTTGCAAATTGAGCCCAGGCTTTGACAACTGAATTGAGCTCTGCCTAGCCCACGTTAATAGGTTCTACAGTTCAAATTGCCAATACTTTCTTGAAGATGCATCAAATCCATAAGATCTGCTCAGGGATCTGGTGCTGTAGTTACCTGCACCTCGAGGGTTGATAGGTCAGTTAAAAATAATCAGATGGAAAGGCCTTATTCGGAAAGCGAAGTGTTTTAATAAACAAGTAGATATTGTTTCACCATGAAATCCAAACCTCAATGCCACTTCTAAATTAAGAGTTTATTCTGAAATTGGGACTTAAACTCTTAAGGTGTTATGACTATCTTAAGAAAGATTTATCTTTTTATATTCTGTTCTACATACTATAGGATATCACTTGGATTTTGATAACAAAGTCAACACAGAGATGTTTGTAGTAATGGTGGAAGTGTATCAGATTTTTCTCCTTCAAGTAATTAAAAATGGAATTTGGGACAGGCATTTGACCATCGTCTGTGTAAGAATCTTTCGCAGTCAGCAGCTACTGTAACAGTTGGTACTTTTTTGCATTCTCACATGTAAAACTGAATGTAGAGTAATTTACACGCTAAAAGTTTTGGAAAGTGGTAAAACTGAAGAAACAAAAGTATAGAAATGCAAGGATACAGGGCAACATTGCTTAGGTAAAAGGTACAAAGAAATTTACATTCAGAAAAGCAATATCTCTGCTCTAATATCTCCTAAGGATGCAAAATGCAAAAATTTCACCCAGTTTTCAATAATTTTCTAAATTCAGATCAGCATAAACATCCGATAAACACATTAACATTCAGATATTCTGAATGAACGAGGATGCTTTTTCTGGATGAAAAATAGAATGTCCGAGTCCTAACTTTTCCTACTTATTTTTAGGCAAAATTGTGTTATATTTTTCAAGAAATGAATCCTTCTGCTGCCAGACAAAGAAAGAAAGAAAGAAACAAACAAAAAAAAACAAAAAATAAGCATAATTTATACTAAGAATCAGGACATATTTGTGAAAATGTTTAGCTCTGTGAGACAGGAGCAGCTGTAAGAGAATTTTTTATTTATTTATTTTTTTTTTTTTTTGCGTGTAAACCTTTGTGGTCAGAGAAGGATCTATGTAGGAACAAGAGGAATTTTACAAAAAACAGACACTTCTATTTCCCTGATGTCCCATTCTTCATCATGCCAAGAGGTTTTAAAAATACGTATATGCTCTTTGCTTAAAATAACATTCTGTTTATTTCACCCTGACAAAAATGTGCCAACTGTTTTTGCCTCTACAAAAGATTAGTGAAATCTGCAAGTTGGAATCAGTAGAAAGATCTGAAGCAATTTGCTTAGATGAAATACTGTGCACTTTTCCTTTTACTTTCTTCTCTCTCCTCCCTCCTCCATTTCTTTCTCAGAGAGTAGTCCTATACATAAGATTTACTGGGAAATATCTATGTTAGCAGATGTAAGAGGCAGTTACTGCAGAGTGTGTTTCAACCCACTGGGCTATTGATGTATATACTAGCAGTGTATTTTGGCTAATGATCTAAACAATACCACAGCTGGAAACCCTCAGATCCTGGACACTTGCCACACTGTAGTGACATCATACAAACATGTGTATATTAAATGCATGTACACATACATGCACATACATGAATATATGAACACAGAAATGAGGACTAAGTCTTTTTACAGATCATAAATCAATTTATGAAGCCTTTCAGCTTCAATGTTATGAAATGGAGCCAAAAGTTTTCTAACATAATATGATGTGACTTAAGCCAAACATGGAAAATCATAAAAAGAATGTTCAGCTGGGGGAGAATTCATGAAGACCAAACAAGAAGTGTTTTCATAAATCTACTTGCCTGCGTTAGGATGAAGGTAAAAAATTAAAGGTCTGTTCATGTGTAACAACAATATTTTGCACATGTAAACAGACCTTAGCTTCACTGTAAGATGACGATATTAAGGGGAAGAGGTAAACAATACCAAAAAAATAAACATGTCCCAGAGATGATGAATGTAACCACAGAGAGCTAGAAACAATCATGGGACAATGGTTGTATGCTCTATCATGAAATGTATATGGGTTTCTTCAGCCTGTCAAAGGAAGCTGGAAAGGGAAGGGTTAGTGAAGGATCTGCAATAAGGAGAGAGAGATGAAGAGCAGCAGTGGTGAGGTGCCAAAAGTGAGCATAACAAGCCACCCTTTCCTGCAATACAAAAGCATTTGCCTTGAAACAGAAACAATGATAGATAAGCACTTTAAATGTTCTATGAAGAAACCAAAGTTTAAAGAACTGAAGTGATTTCCTCAAGTCTGTCAATAAATCAGGTGGTAGAATGTGGAGCTCCTTTCTTCTAGATTTGCATTTAAACTCCTCAAAATTAATATGGAAACCACCTGGAAATGTTGACCTTATGCTCAGAGTGACCCCAAAACTCAGGTTATTCAATGTCCAGTCAAAATGGTATGATTTTTCAGATGAACTGATCACTTAGTGCTCTTTTTAATGTGTCTTCATAATGTGTCTGAAGTTGGACATGCAAAATTAGCAAGCACTTATGAAACTACTGATACTTCTTTCTGTTTCCTTAACTTTAAATAGAGACAATATTTATCAACTTTCAGAGAATAGTTTCCAATGCATGGAAAGAAGATTAAAGTAAATTTTTCATGAGGCAGTAGCTATAAAATAGAAAAGACTGGGTGAAAATTTGAAACCTTCTTGAGGAAAGATCTGAACAAAGAAATGGCAAATGGTTGCAAAGTGTTTTCCAAACATTCTTTTTCATGGCTTGAAATACTTAATATGTTAATTTTTCTGTCAGTTTACGACGGAGGAAAATGTTAGGAGTAATAAAACCCAGCATGTTTGTTTAGAAATGAGTGGAAGATCATGATGCTTAACGAGGAATGATTTGTCATTAGATCAGTGCCCTCTCCTGCCTTCTGAATATTAACAACCAGTCTGTAACTCTCAGTAAGATTCTCTTTTGCAGTAAATGTAAACTGCTTATGTGTTTGCACCAAAACCTGCTATCACAGTGAATGGAGAATTTTGGAAATGTTTGTAGGGGAAGACATCTTACTGACAAGTAAAGACAGTGAAGAAAATGGGCAGCAACACACATGAAAGCTTTTAAAAGCACACTGAAAAATTAGGTCTGAAAAATGGGTTGTTATAGCAACTAGAAATTTGTGAATGACTGATTTGGATTGTGTAGCTTATACTTTGCCTATATATCTTTTAATGTTTACTTTAAATTGTGAGTAAAATTGTGAAATTCTGATTACTATTTGGTGATTGAGAGTCTTCTGATTACAATAAATTAAAAACTTTGGTTTCAGGATAAACATGTATATTGGTCCTTCTTTATGGTCAGAAGACTAAGACCCGGCATTTTAAAATGGCTTACCTCACACTTAATCAGTAGTCAAGGTTTTATTTCTAAGCAGCACTTTTAGGTTTAGAAGCTGGACAATATCTTTTTATGTGTGTATTTACGTAAAAATCTCTCAGTTTCCTCAGTTTTCCAGGAAGATCTCTGTGCAGAGAAAATGAAAGGATAGTTCTATAAAAAGGCAGAAGAACACCAACAAATTTTTATGTTTTAAATTAATATCCTTATTGGATGTTGGCAGCTGTTTTGTGGTGGTGTACAATAGAAACATGATTCATTTATACCGAATGAGAGCCTCATGATAGATTTGGTCAACATTTCTTCAAGTCATATGTTTCCAGTGTTCTAGGTTAGGTTTTGGATCCGTAAATTTAAAAATAATAATAATAATAAAGAAATCATATGACTGTAAAATGGAGGTGAGTACAAATAATATGGACTGTCTTTTCTGGTTCCAGAAAAGAAGTTTTAGGAACGAGTAAAAATACACTCCCTGTCTCCTCTGTTTCCGTGTTCAAAACCCCTATCTACATTCTCACACATGTTATCAATCACTCCACATCCATCTTAATAGAGTCAAACTTCACTCTCTTGCCTTTCAGCACCATGCATACTCTACATATTCTTGTAGGTCATCAACTTTCCTAACTATCTTGGAGTTAAAACCTTCAGCTGAAATGCAGTTAATTCAACAGTGGCCTTACCAACCAAAGCCAGGTTCAATCTGTTAATATATTTCTCTTTCTATAGAAAACAATGAATGGTGTCACAGTTGCAAGTATTTTTGATGCAACATACTTTACCAGGTCCAGAGGAGATTTCCAACAGTAGTTTTCTTGCCTCCTTCTTCAATCCGTCTGAAATGATTTAAATATAACATTGTGCCTGAAACATTTCAGAAATTTAATGTGTAAAGTGGTATTCTTTTAATTGAATTGTTTATGTTATGCCATTACAAGCAACAGTGACTGATGCTATGCCTATTTTATTTTATTTTTTTTTAAAGAGTTCTGAGAGAGGCCAAACATCTGAAAATGTCTTATGTCATTTTTTTTTTAAACTGCTGAGGTGTCATTAGACTATTCCCATTATCACTGTAAATGTTCCACTGTTTAGGCTACAAGAGAAAGTACATCTTCTAGTGCATCCTATTTGGTATTATTACATGGATGAACCAGTTCCAGACAGACTTGGTTTTGGATGGCAGAATCCCTTTCAAAACACATGGTATCAGATGTGCAGGCCACAGCTTGATCCCACGATCTGATTTGCTCTAATCCCAAGATTCTACTTGCCTCCAAAATAAAACCTAAGACCCAGAACAAATTCCTTTATAAAAGCAGCAGCTGTTTGTTCACACCTTCCATAGCTTGTTTGGGCCACCCAGAAGAAACAGTCACAAATCAAAATGGAACTCACATTGTGCTGTTAAACACTCCCCAAAGATAAGAGAAACAGGCCTGTATCATTGATTATCTCACCAGCAAGAGACAGCAATGGGGGTTCACAGTATCTTGTTCTTCTGACAGTTAGTGTTCAAATAAAACAGGTTATGGGACAGAAAAAAAAAAAAAGTTAAAAAATACTCAAATTTTTGTTGCTGTTTTACATAAAAGCAGTGAAAATAGTGCAGACTATAGTAAACTCAAGGTGAATTGGTTTTAGAACTGGTTAATGGCACAACAGATGCATTTAGCTTTGGTGAGGTGCTTTTATTTCAATAGTAGACAAAATCACTGAAGTGCTATTGGCAGATTTAGGCTAAAAGTGTATTTGGTTTTTGTTTACAACATTGCTTTCAGAAAAAGGAAAATGCCCCAACTCTTTTCCCCCAGTCCTATTCTTTGGAATGCTTTAAATTAAATCAATTAACTTTACTTGAGAGCCAAGCAGGATTGTTGAGAAAAGAGCTTTCAATTTGCTTGAATGCCTGTGCTAAGTAGGCACATCTTGCCCATCTTTTCATCAGTCCAAAGATTGATTAATGATTCCCTAACTCACCTGCAAAACTCATCCTGTATCACTTCTGATGAAGAATCCATTTAGCCCTTGGCACCGTTTTTCCATTAGCATGCATCAGGACCAGTAACTATTACAGCACTCTGAGTACCAGTAGTCATCCCAAGTTGTGTTTCTCAGAACAATTGGCTGGATGTTGGCAAGGGTTTCATAAGGCTGTGGTGAGCAACACACGTTCTGCATTATTTAAAAGCATTTAGAGATGCAAAGTACACCAATGTGAGGAAATACTCTGTGGTTATGCCTTTTCTTACTTTTTTTCTTTTTTTTTCTTTTCTTTTCTCTCCCCCCCCCCCCCCCCCCCATCAATTACAGTGTATGCAGTGTTTTATGTGCTGAGAACTGGCAAATTCACCATGTTAGCAGTACCATTCCACATTGTTGTAGGACATAGCAAGCAAGTTTCAGATCATTTGGGCAGTAACATATCTAAATTCATCAATGTGTGTATGGATTTATAAATATAACAATGTTAATGGTATTACTTAATTCCTGTGAGAAAGACCCCCCCCCCAAAAAAAAAAAAAAAAGTGGGAATTGCTACTGTTTTACAAATTTATAGTCTTTCTTTCAGTGAGAACATCACTATCCAGTACTAACTGAAATATCCAACAGTATTCTGTAGTGTAAGACAGGAGTAGCAATGTCTAACTTTAGTATGCAAGAAGTAATAAATTAACTAGTGTTGCAAGAGAAATAGTTAATATACTAATCCTTTCCTTTCTGCATTTTTCAGATGAACATAAACTCATGATGATGAAAGGTTAAAGAAAAAAAATATGCATAATCTATTTTAGCTTTAACAAAAAAGGTCCAAACAAATGAAGCAAAAGATTATTCTATCCCTTTTCATCATATGGAAAAACTGAAAAATAGTAATTTTAATGTGCCCATGCTTTTTGCCCAAACATTTTTATTGGAGGATGGCATGACAGGGAATTTCTGGTATTCTCAGAATTGCCAGTGATGCTTCAAAACAGTAATTAACACCAAAGCACTCCTTTTAACTCTAATTTGAAGAATTTAGTGTACGTGAATTAATGCCTAAATTACAATGTTTTGTCATGCCTGAAATAGTTTGTTTCTATCTCTGTTTAGTTTAACAGGATAGAGGGATTCCTGCATGATAATTTTATATAGTGAGTTAACTAAATTTATGAATAAGAGAATAATAATAATATCCCCAGAAACTGACATTTCTTGACTTAGAAAAAACAGTGCATACTTCATGTTTTCTTCCGTAAGGTCTAAAAGATTTTCACCACTCAGATAATTTTTCTTTGCCACTTGTGACTGTGGCTATTATGTGACAACTTTAGCTGGTCTCGGCTCCATTCACAGTATTTTGTAATTGGTACATTTTCCCTTTCTACTCTGATATAGCACTAATAACATTTATTTTAAAAGAAGACAACTTGACACTGCAGATCTGGTGAGAGGCCTGCTGCACAGACTTTCTACGCATTTGTTCTCACTTGTCAGAGTGATTCTTACCATCCATGTTCAAAGTCTCAGCCATCTACTTGGCCTACTGTGTCATAGTGTCGTGTTCCCACGCATGGTCATAAGAATCATACCTAAAGAACAACCTTCCATCATTTTTATTAAATAATGTGAAAGCAGCACAATCTTCTCTTTTTTTTTTTTTAATTTTATTTTTTCCCCTGGGGAGCCTTTCATAAACCTCCTATCAGTGTTTCTAAGTCTACATAACACTAGACAGCCGTGTGGCTCTCCACTTTCAATGTGATTTTGAAGGCAGGCTCTGGAAAGTTGATAACATATTTCACGACCTTCGTGTCTGGAAGCAGTTTCCCCTGATTGAAGTCATATAAGTTCAGCTAAGTTGGAGTGTGTTGTAAATATTTATCTGGCAGTCTGACATATAAAGTTGTTCTGAAATTACAAAGTACATTCCTGTCTTTCATGTATTATTACCACTTTTTTCACTACACTTGTGAGCGATATTATTTAGAGAACCTTCTATAAGTGACTTATCATTGCTTGTTAAAGTTCTCACAGTCTGTTGTACAGTCATTTTTTTAGGATGGTAGCTCTTAAGTTGTATCACTTCCCTATCTTTTAAAACATAAATACGAGATTATTTCAGAAGTGAAACAAGAATTTATGCAGTGAGGTAAGCATTGTTGGCACATTTCATTTTAAAATCTGGTTTTGTGGCACTTATTTCCACATACAAGTTCAGATGCTTTCTGTTCCTGGCAAATCAATGGTGTTGACAACTTCTCTAATCATTAGGTCGTTTGTCATTACCTATCAAATAATTATATATAAAGTAATGCTTCTGGGTAGAAATTCTTTCCCAGAGAGAGAATAAATTCCAGTCCAGCTTCTCCTCTCTTTCCTTTTAATTTTTAAAATTTATCTTCAAAAACTTTTTTTTTTTTCTATACAAAATGCTGCATCTGAAATACACAATTTTCTCTTTACAGAGATGTAAGATAGTTTCAAACAAAGTTAGTGTTAGGATGAATTTTGCACTGGTGTTGGGCTCACGGTTAGAGCTTTTTTCGAGTCCAAACATAGTTTTGTTTCTAAATGTATTTTGCAAGGCATCTAAGTGTGCTTAAAATGTAAAATGTGAACCATTTCTCCCAGTTATTGAATAGATTTTCTAGACAGAGGAAAAATAGTGTTGGGTTGAAATAGCTTCAGATCAGCTTCTTTGACATCTTGCTTTTCAAGGCCCTTGCAGTCCCTCAAACTCCAGACGTTTTGAAAACCTTGTCACTGAGAGCTATTAGGATTCTGTTGCTGACTGTGATGTATAGTTCCTCTAAATGTTTTAACTGGGGGTAGTTTACCCCAATAATACTAGGAACAAATTCTGACTCACATATATTAAAAATGTTGACTCATAATGATAGGGTAAGATTTATTACTAGGTATTTTTTAATTGATGGTTTTAAAAAATAATTATGTAAATACCATAAAACTCAGTAAATATTCTTAGAAGCCTGCCTCACACTAAATAGAAAGCATGGCTTCTCTTTGGATGCTGACTGGTAGCAAAATATGTACTACTGTAGAAACAATAGGAGAGAGTATTAACATGTAAAATAGTTATCATTTACTTCAAAGCACCAAATTTTGCCATTAATGCAGATGCACCCTAAAGAAGCCTAATGCACAAGAAAAAATAATTAAAAAACAAACAAACAAACAAACAGAAAAACAATAATTCAATAAATAACAAGAGCATAAATTCTCACATTATAAGTTTAAAACTGATTTTAAAAGGTCAAATATCTCTAAGACAATTTAAGGTTTACGTTTCTAGAGAAACCAAACTAATTGATTTTTTTTTATTATTATTATTATTATTATTTTTTTTTAACTCAGTGTGCAGAAAAAATTAGGACTTTCCTTTTTTCATTTGCCTTTGGGCTGACAGGGAACTGAATAGCTGCAGAAATAAACAAGTTTGCTAAGATGTAAGGAAGTAATTTATGTTGCTATTTAATTATCACTGTTGAGGGATCTCTAAATGTCGCTGATGGACTCTGAAAGCAACTGTACCCAAATCCAGAGGGTTGATCACTGTGGTGCAGGATTGTTTAGAGAAACACAAGAAAAAAGCCTAAAAAGGACACATAAGAAGACGAGTGTGGAGAGCAGTCATGGGCCAGCCATACAGCAAAGTGCTTTCTGCAGCTCATAATGGTTGGGCAGACTGGTGACTGATCCCCAAACTTATTGAGACTACGTAAACAGTGAAAAAAGTCTGAAATTCTTTCTGGTTCATTTAACAACAACAAAGTAGGCAGTTCCAAGACAGTATCATGATTCTAGACTGAAACATATAATAACATCACTTGGTGCTTTACATTCTGTTTAACACTCAGGGTATCACTATTTTGGTTTCTTAGGCATGCTGAGAAAACTTTAAGAAAACCACCTGTATGTAAATAGATCATTTTGGACCATTTAAGAGAGATTGCCTTTGAGAGGACACGAGCTTTAATACAGAATCTGTTTGTCTGCCTAGCTGTCTTTCAGGAAATTTACAATAAAATTATGTCTTTATTAAAACAAACAAACAAACAAACAACAACAACAACAACAATGAAACTTTTTAATTATTTATGCAGTTAAAATGATTCCTAAAACTTAAATGAAATATGCTGACTTTTCAACACTGGTATAAATTATGGTTATTTTGTATTTGATTTCCAAGTTCAATAAAACATTTGAGTCTATAGAAATGTGTCTTCAGGAATATCACCACTAAAAACCAGTGGGACTCTTAAACAGAAAACTTTATGTGTGAAAATTTGCAGCCTATTGCTTTATAAAAACTGTGCGTTACCAGGGTGCATATGGTAAGGCATTCACGTCTTATTCCACAAAGGGAATCCCAGTAGTGACATAGTTCTCCATCCAGGTGTTTCATGCTGTAGGGTAAAGCATACTTGATTAGCTTATTTGTGTCAAAAGAAATGGAGGGTGAGGGATGGGGTTAGAAATAGACTGCCATGTGACCCAACAAAGAACAAGCCACTCATGATCCAGCTAAACATGTGGTCTCATATGAGTAAGAGTTGATAATTTACACTCTAGCATATATCTTGAAGGGATTAAATGTGATAATGATTCAATATGTTGTGGTAGTTTCACTTTTCATGAAGGTATCATTCAATAGCATGAATATAAAGACATATAAAGACCACAAACTATTAGATTCAGAATGATTTGTATTGCCATTATACCCAGCAGAGATGTAATGTAACAGAAGGTGTGTGTAAGGGAGATTTCCCATGAAGTAGTCAAATGTTAAAAAATGAAGATTTAAGACTAGGAGCTTGGTGTTCTGTTCTTGGCCCTGTCACAACGTTGATATGGGATGTCTGGACAGCCACTAACCCTCCTATACTTTTCTTGCACCTTTCATTACCCAGTTACACCGTGGTTTTATTTTCTCTCTTACAAGATTTATAAAGTGCTTTGTAACTCTCAGGAAGATAAATGAGCAATAGAAGTGTGAAGTTATGAGGTTATTACACTATTTACCTAATATTTGCCTAATTTTACCCATATATTTCGATCAATAAAAAAACTTAGAGCATAGTGCTGAATATTTTTCACTGAACTGGTAGATGTTATATGACATGCAGAGTAAGTTTGTTGCTGTGGTTTATATCTATTTCTCTGAAAATATCTGGTGCTGTACGGACTAGACAGAAGCAGTTTGATCCAACCGGATGATTTCTGTATTACAAAACCTAAGTGTTTCATGCCATGGCGGGGAAGAAAAATGCATTAGATATTGTAGCGTTTCTTGACTGCTGTAATGACCCCTCTCCAGTATTAACAACATTTCAGTTTAATCACTTTGGAGAAGTATAACACAAAATGTACGTCCAAGAAATATATATTTCATTTGCCATCTGAATGTATGGCACTATTATGAAATTATTTTATTTATTTCTCATAGTCACTGAAGTACAAGTGAAGTACCTACTTCCCTAGGTAGATTAATATTTGTGTGTGAATCATTATACGAAGAGTGTTTAACAGTAAAACATCATTATTTATTTATTTATTTATTTATTTTTCTGTCATATAGGTTTCTGCACTTTGCCTGGTCCTGAGATTTCAACCATTTGGGCTTGAAAAAAAGTAGAATCCTTTCTGGATTACTCTCCTTTAAACTTAGGTAGTTCACTGATTTATTCATGTATTCTACTGCTTAAAACAAAATCTTACCTTTTTTGCTCCTACCAGTCTTTTAGTTAAATAGCTATACTATTAAAGCTGAGGTTATGGAAAACACTTAAAGAAAGGCATCAAGCTGAGTGCATAATTTGGTGTTCCTCAAGAGAGGAATCAGGCAAATATTTTGCTTTCTTCATATGACAAATCCATGAACATCCATCTCTATTCCAAGAGAGTTTGAGCTCTTGTGATATTTGAGAAATAAAGAAATACATCTTTCATTACTGTGTACCTTTCCTTTACTGCCATTTTTTTATCCTGTGCTTTTACTTTTGCAGCTATTGCATTGGAAATTCTTGATTAAAAAGTTCTGTCACATATCGGTGATGGTAATGTAGTCCATTCCTGTTGCATGCAACTCAAAATTGCTTTATTCTTAAAGAGGAAAAGAAAGAAAAAGCAAAAGAAAAAAAAAAGAAATACACAATTGTTCATTAAGTGTTGAAACATCTTTATATCAGAAACAGAAGAGGACAAAATTTACCTCAGAGATTATGCTGCTGTTTTTGAACTTGTGATCTAATGGATTGTCAGTCTCACTCCTGTAAGTTATAGGCAACACTCGCCCTGAGCAAACTTCTTTCCTCTTGTGTAAGAAATGCAGCCAGCTTTAAATACAGCAATATATTTGCATCACTCCATTGGAAAGAAGGATACTGTGCTTATGACTATTTCTGGCAGTACTCCAAGCACCGTGTTATTTCTATTCAAAGAAATGTCTTCTGATACTAAATAAATAAATAAATCCCTCACAGACTTTTAGTAAAACTAAATAACACCTTCAATATTTGGTGTATCTTCAGAAATATTTTATTTGTATCTTTGGTCCTCAGATTGGAGGGATAATCTATTAAGGTGACTGTATGCTGCTCTTCTGTTCTCTTAACAATTTTAAAATATATTCCACATTAAATTGAGTTTTTTTTTTTTTTTTTCCCTTCACATTTTGATATGTCAGAGATCTGAGATTTGTAACAATATCAGTGGGGACTCAGTTTCTGCACAAGAAAACATAATCTGTCTTCACTCTGTACTTTCTGAAAACCTGTCCCATCTGAATCTTGGCAGCATTAAAGATAGCCATCACTATTAACTATGCTTGTCTTGAAACAACGCACTGATCAGCCTGTTTAAGAAATCTTAATTTAAACATTTCTATTTCATCACCGCACATGAGTATCCCTACATGGACTCACATGCGTAGTCCTGGAGATGTACTTTGTAATCTGATTAGTGCTTCAAGCTGATGGAGGTGGACATGGCTGCCTGCTTTTCTGCAAGCATCTCAGGAGGGCTGGCCTGAGCAGGTTTTGCCAGATACAAGGAATGTTGCCTTGAACTTTACAATTATTACTCAGAAAAATTACTCACTCTGGCTGTAATCCAAAATTGGGCAATTTACTTCTGATGACTACATTACATATTCTCTATTTTGCTTTGCTGTAGCTATGATAAGTCCCCTCCAATGGCTCTTTTCTCATTTTCAAGGAGCTTACAGGTATGCTTCTCCATAGATTCCAGAAGTGCAGCTGTGAGCTGGAGAGACATATGTATATGGTTAATCAGTGGATGATGAGAAATCAATGCCCTGTTTTCATTATTTTATGTGATTAAAATTTCCTAGTTATTCATGCAAAGAATGACTTTGAGATGTGTAGAGAAATAACCATCTGGATAGTGCTAAGTGGGGATGAGTTTTTTTTTAAGGGGGAACTGTTTTATTTTAATTTTATTTTTACAGAAAATGAAAACTAAGGCTATCCTTTACAATAATACAGGGTTGTGGGTTCAGACTGTCAATGGCTGGTTCTGTCGATCCCGCCAAAAATAACTTTGAGGGCTGAAAGAATTAAAATATTAACTTACCCAGAGAAAGAAAAATAATCTGCTGTTTCTACAACAGACTTTCACTGTCTCTCTGCAGCTGCCTCAGCAATACTCAGTAGGATAAGAAATAGGTCTTAGTTGCTATTAAAGATCTTACAAAAAATATGTGGGAGTCTCCTCTGAAATAGGAGGCTGATTCATTTTATTGTGTTTTACAAACAGAGATGAATTATGTATTACTGCACAGCTTCTGAAGGATTTAATGGAACTCCTTACAGATATTTAGATTTATCTGACAAACATATGAGGTGCATAAAGCTTTTTTTTTATATGTTTAGAGTTGGAGATTGGAGATGAAGATTTAAGTGCTAAATGCTGAGGTGCTTCTTATCTATTTGAATATAATGATCTATGGTTTTTAGTGCTACTGTGTTACTGATATCTGAACAAGAATAAAAATACGGTTTTCTTCTTTGTGTGACATGTATTATTTATTTTCAGCTTGTGTTTGTACATATATTCTTAGAGGTATGAATGAGGACGTGGAAGCTGGCATGAAGCGAGGAAGATACATAGAACAAGCTAACACTGCAATTAGCAATGTTTATTGTTTCTGTCTACTGCTCCTCTCCTGTAATAGAGATAGGTAATGCTTGGGTGAAATGCATGGACATGATTAACCTGTTTTCAGACAGAGAGCAATGGGATCGTAGGAATTTAGCAAATGTTACTTCAAATGGTTGTTGTGTTTTATTTCTTAAAGTTTAACTGTCTTACTGAAATAAATATATGATACACTGTGACACTCCATCTGTGAATCTGTCTGTGTCTGGAGTCTTTCCCAGGACCTCCTTGAAAGAAGATTTTCTTTATGTCAAGGGATTCTGTCTCATTATATAGCCCTAAATATTGGAAATATATTCACCAAATGGCCATATGTCATGGCATCCCATCATTCCTATCTAACAGATGGTTTAGTGAAAATCTAGCTCTATGCTTTCTATCAAATCCAGTTATAAGCAACAGCTAATGAAAATTATGCCTCGAGAGAAGTGTGTGCTTTTTAAAATTAGATTGATGTTTAGATAAATTTATTGTTAAGGTGGCTGAGCATTTTGACATGGGGGCCCACACAACCACTACACTGAAGTCAGGAGCTTGCTTTTCTCCCTTGCTCTCTGGTTGGTGCAGTGGAACCTTTTTCAGCTGCACTGCAGACAGAGGGATTTTTAGTACCATATTTTTTTGTGGTTTGGAAAGTACGGGAGAAAACCTCTGACTAAAAATCTCCCAAGAATGACAAAATATAGAAGCGGCGTTGAACCCTGCTAAGGGAGAGAAACTCAAATCGATGAATGAGGTCTATGGAGCAGTGAGGAGTTCAGGAGGAAAAGGGAGCACCAATAGCAGTGGCCAGCAATAAATGCTTCTTTTTACTTTGTACTGAGTAGGAAAACAAGATACAGGCACAGAAGATGGCATAGGACAGGTTACCACCTCCACAAGACCTGTTCTCAGAGCAGTGAAGTCTCTGTATTGCTTTAAGTAATAACCTCAAACTGATATGCTATGATATGCTATGCTACTGATATGCTGATATGTTACTTTATGCTATAATAAAAGCTTCTACAAACACAAAAAGAAGCAGCAGGAATATTTTCATAATTCTGCATTCTCTGATTTCTGAGCAGGTCTGCACTGGTCTTTCTCCCTGCAGACTGAGATCTGCTGCAGTCCAATAGCTATACTTTTACTGGCTCATTCAAACTATTCCTCAATCTATAGTTTCTTCCCACGAAGATCTGTTGTAATATCTATTCAATTCTTGCATGCACACAAATCACCAGTGTCTGGTATCTATATAGGCAGTTTCTATCCCACAGTGAAGCTGGAGATTAAGGAGGCACAGAAACGTTTCTCCACTGCTGTTAAACACTATTTTTAGATATCTCTGGTGTTTTAAACTCGGGATTTGGACCCACATCATACTTGAGCTATTCCTGCTCTTTAAAAATTCCTGCAGACTGGACAATCTTTAGAGGTTTTAACCTGTTAGATGTGGCTGGCTTCCAGGAAATTATGGCAAGACACAGTTCAGAGCATGAAAAATGTCTTCTGAGGTGGAAATAAACACTCCAGGGGGAAAAGAGTGTCACTTCCCTATAAAGGAATCATCATTCTTTCCCGGACTTTCTGAGGGACTCTGGAAAGCAGGATATTGTTTCTAGATTCCTTCACTCAGAATCAGCACAGTTTGTGGCAGGGTTTGTGGTGGCAGTGAAGCATATGTGGATAGGAGGCATCATTCAAAGAGTAGCTTGGGACACCAAGTTTCGATCTTTCTTCTCAGATTGAGATTGGGGAAAGAAACGATAAGTGAGCATCTTTACGAACATAGGAAAAAAACCAACTAATTTACAGTGCTCCAACTTTATTGAAAGAAAGGGAAAGAAGAGATTGGGAGCTATTGCAGCTCAACAGTCTCGCCTTTAAAGCTTCGATCCACACTGTGGTGGCTATGGTCATAGAACTACCAGAGTTCAGGGTTTCTGCTACTGTGTGGAGAAAGTCATTTCAAAAGGAGGTCTGAGAATACATTTGCTGTAAATTCTCACACCTTAAGGCAGTTTATACATCCCAACAGTCTGCATACAGTTAAAATAGAAGCAAAAACATGGAGCAGACCACTTTTTGAGCATAGCTCCTGTACTGTTTTAACTTCAGCTCATTAGGTTTGAAGGCAGATTCTAGATAAAGTTTTTTCCCAAGTACATGTATATAAAAAAAAAAAAAAATAGCTATGTATTTCAAATGAAAGAGAATTTAATTTTTAAAATGGCTAATTTTATACTTATTTTCATTGATATTTCTGCATTTTGCATTTTTAAAAACAAAAATATTGTATTATTTATATAAATGTTACCAAACCCCAACATTATATAAATTCAGTTTCCCAATAATTTACAATTTTTAAATTAAATGTCTTCTTTATTCTGAAAATATACACACCACTTTGATTTTCCTCCATTTTATTTCACATTTTTAACAAGCAAATCCAGCATTCCAAGAAATCAGTAAAATAATAAAAACTATTGCATTAAAGCACCCTTTATGCACTTCAAGCCCACAACTGCAGCTCCAGCTATCTATAATTTAAAGAATCAAAAGCTTAAATTTCCTCTTATGCTGAAGAATGGGTCTTGTACTTTTCCAGTGGACTTAATCTTTTAGGGTAGGAAACATGCCATGTCAGACCATGGCAGATTGCACTTTTTGGGTACAGCTGCACCTGCTACTTGCTTGGAAAATTTCATGTCAGATTCTTAATGCTCACTCCAGAAAAAAAAAAAAAAAGAAAAACAAACAAACAAACAAACAAATAGAAACCCTTCCCGATTAACTACATGAGAAAATTTCAAAAGATTTAATTAAATATACACAATATCCCTGCAAAGGCTTTTAGCTTCACAATATGCTGTATTTTACTGTTAGTGCTCCATGTTTCAGTTAATGCATCCAGTTTTCCAGGGTCTGTTCATTTCACTCATTCAATCTGCTTCTCATGTACTTCTTTTAAAGGTACATTGCAAGTAATAGCAATAAATCCCCAAAGAATGGTATATATTGAACTGGCAACTCTGCAGCAGACATATGTTTGAAATACACTGTAGACTGAAATAGTAAGCATCTAAATTGATATCTACAAAGACAATATCTCCTTGTTTATGGTTCACGGGTTGCCAAAGAAAATACTACATTCTCACAGTGCAGCCTAAAAAATCTCTTGGTGCTTGCAAAAAGAATTGGACAAAGACAGGAAAATCCATTGTTAGAGGGTTTGACATTTGCTTGAAATGAAAACTAAAAATTACAAAATTCTCCAGGGGAAAAAAAAAAAAAAAAAAAAACACTATTATATATTTAATTTCAAATGAACTAAAATATTTGGTTTAAAAAATTTTAAATTGAATTTAGAATCACTACAAGAATACATTTTTTTTTAATTTTGAAATATCCTAAGTTAAAATTTTGTTCTTCTTCTTATGTATGTATATTTTGATTTTGTATTATTTTTTATTTTAAATATATTTTCCTTATTTACATTCAATTTATTTTTTTTGAAGCTTATTGTAAAGAAAAATTATTTCTGACATATAGCTTATTTTATTTTTCTCATCAGACTGTCTCTTATTTAGAGTTTTCATAGAAGAATCTTAAACTTAAAAGTAGAAAATAATATGAGCTCTCAGCAGAATTCATGCTGAAGCCTGTTTTTAATAACTGAATGGCAGCTTGGTTGCATTTTGCTGCAATAATAAAACATCTGCTACTCTAAATTGTATTCAGTGAGGCACCTTGCTTTCTTGTTCCAAGTATTTCCTCCCTTGTTTGATGTTATAATTGAGCAGTTTTACACATTGATTCAAGGTGTCAAATTGCTTTATTACAGCAGAGGAGATACTTTGGAGAAGAAATTATAATTAAACACTTAAAATGCCAATCAAAGCATCTATTCAGAATGTTTAAAATACATTTAAAAATGTAATAAAATGCGTGGGAGCTGTGATTTAGAAACTGCTGAAACCCAGAGGAGCTCATTCCTGGAACAGTTTGAAGCATACTGGGGGCTGAGAACTGTGAAGGCCCAGCTGTGCTGACGAACTGGGATTTCTGTGGCACCCACTTTCCCAAGGAGGTGGCTAATGATTCTTGAAAGTCAGGCAGCCCAGCTGGGTCAGGAGCTGGAGTTATTGTAGAGAAGACCTACATGCTGTCAGAAAACATGGATTCTCTCATTTCCAATGGGAAGACATTGAGATACCTTCCTATAGTATATAGCATTCAGTATTTTTTCATGGGAAAACATTGTGTTCCCTAACCAGCTCTCCTAGGGAGGCAGCTGCCTCATCTGACTGTAACAAACAAGAAACTTGCTTCTCCATCCACTTCAATATAAAGGTCACTCATAACTTCTGTATGTTCATAATATGGTCTGTATGTTCATAATATATTCTGTATGTTTATAATATATTCTGTATATTTATATATGGTATAATGATAATTATCATAATAATAATAATTATTGTCAACTACTGCTAAAACTGAAGTCAGCATCATTGGCTAGAACAAATCATAAGTCTGATTAAAAAATATATGTTTCTCTTTAAACTTGGTTTCCAGCTTATTTTCCCGAGTGAAGTTACAATGTCATGTCTTTGTAATAATATATGAGAAGATTCCTTGTGAGGTTTAGTCTAAATTCTAAGCTTGCACAAATCTTAATAGATCTGTGGTGCACACCTAACAAAGATTTCTGATATGCAGTGTAAAATATCTACTTTTTTACTGAAATTTAATGAAAAGCTTCAATACATTCAATACATCACCCGCACAGCACAGAAGTGCTCCTGGTGCTCAGGTGGAGCCTCCTGTGTGCCAGTTTGTGCCTAGGGCCTCCTGTCCTGGCACTGGGCACCACTGAAAAGAGCCTGGCTCCATCTTCTTTGCACCTTATCTTCAGCTATTTATTGGCATTAATGAAATTCCCCCGAGCTGTCTCTTCTCCAGTCTGAACAGGCCCAGCTCTCTCAGCCTCTCCTCATAGAAGAGAAGCTGATGATAGGAGGTATATCTTGCTACAGACCTTTTCCCAGGTCTCTGGTGCCTGGTGTTCCTGAAGACTGGTCTTGTTAGTAAAGACTTCTGTGAAGAAGACTTTCAGTACCTTAGGCTTTTCTATGTCTCATGTAACTAGGCTCCCCATCTTCTTCAGCAGTTGACCAGTATATTCCCTCGTCTCCCTATTGTCACCTACGTATTTATAAAAGACCTTCTAGTTGCCTTTGATATTCCTTGCCAGATTCAATTCTATTGGAGCTTGGGTTTTCCTAACCTCCTCCCTGCATACTTGGACAGTGTGTCTGTATTCCTCCCAAACTCTATATTTTTGTTGCTAAATAAAACAGACCCTGGGAGTGAGACAAATAAATGAACTGCCATTCACCCATATTCCTTAATTGTTATCATACTTCTAGTTTTGACCAATTTTGACTAATTTTCTCTGAGACAAAACCTAGGCATGGTTTAGTGGAAACTCTGCACCCAGGACAACCCCAATAACCAACATGGTCAAGACTGCAGCAGATGATGAACATTTACCCATACATTCTTGTTTATTCCAACAGGCCTTGCCACCTCAAATACTCTTACACGTCTTCCCACCATACCCCTCGGCATGCAATAAGCACTTACAACATTATACTATGAAAAAACAACACCACAGTAGTGGGCTTCAATGTTACTTGCAGACAATTTGAATTAAAAAAAAAAAATCACAAAAAAACATACAAAACGTAACATCATATTCTACTCTGCACAGCACAGAACTGAGAAGAGACACAGGCCAACTGCTAGGAGGTGTAGATGTGGGTGGTCTGTGCTACTTGGCATCAAAGCTGGTAAGCTATTTCATAGAACTGAGGTATATGACTATATAAGTGTAGCCTAAGAAATTTCAAGTCCTCTTGTGGCATATTTTGGTCAGCAGAAATGCCTGAATTGAAATTCCTCCTGTAACAAGACACAGATTGCCTGACAGGTCATTCTCCATTTGGTCTTCATATATGCATATATATATATATATACACACATATATATATATATTTCCCCCCCCTCAGTGGGTCTGTGAACTCCTTAGTTTTTCTACTGTCAGAACATTTTACAAGATCCTCTTTTTATTTAGTTTGTCAGAAAACAGTTTTATGTGAATGTTGGGCAGTGTAGGGCATTACTCTGATCAGAACCATATGGACAGGTAGGTTATTTTTCATTATATTTATTCTGACTGAATCTGGAATAGCGGCAAACCTATTTACCATTAACATTAGATAAAAATATCTCTGTTTTCTGTTTCAATCAACCATTCAAGAGATGCCTAGCACAGGTGGCCTCTTTCTAAGACTAGAATGGAATTATCTGATATACTTGGAGATGATTTGGCATATTTTCTTGAAAGAGAGAGGCTGCCAATAAAAAAGTTGCATCAGGTAGAAGTTTTGTTACACTGATGTCATGGCTTAACATAAATTTTTGCTCTGATGGATGGTATTGTAAAAATGATGTTGTTAATTTCTCCTTTTTCTGTCTTCATAAAAGATGCTTCCTTTGCTAAAAAGGAAAGCTGCCAGCCTTCAATCTCTAAACCCAGCTTAGAGAGCAGATCTCAGTTCTACCCATCTCATCTTCCCGTTTTAACAGCTATTATCAAGTCTTCCATTTGCTATGTATAAAACTTTTCTTCTGATAGTGGCATGTGGTAAAAACTCAGTAGACTGGGAACCAGCTTGTTCAGCTAACATTACTGCTCAAAATTGAGAGGCACATTATGATATTGCTGAAAGCCTTTACCAGCAACCTTTAAAAGGAAGGAAATTACAAGGTAATGTCATCTGATGGACTTCTGGACTTCATAGAATCACAAAATAGCTGAGGTTGGAAGGGACCTCTGAAGATCATCTAGTCCAACCCCCCTGCCAAGAACGATCACCTAGACCACGTTGCGCAGGATGGCATCCAGGCAGGTTTTGAATATCTCCAGAGAAGGAGACTCCACAACTTCTCTGGGCAACCTGTTCCAGTGCTCTGTCACCCTCACAGTAAAGAAGTGGCCCCTCATATTGAGCTGGAACCTCCTGTGCATCAGTTTGTGCCCGTTGCCTCTTGTCCTGTCGCTGGGCACAACTGAAAAGAGACCAGATCCATCCTCTTGACAGCCTTCTCTCAGATATTTATACACACTGATGAGGTCTCCCCTCAGTCTTCTCTTATTCAGGTTAAACAGGCCCAGTTCTCAGTCCGTCTTCATAGGACAGGTGCTCCAGCCCTCCAATCATCTTTGTAGCCCTCCTCCGAATTTGTTCCAGTAGCTCTATGACCCTCTTGTACTGGGGAGCCCAGAACTGCACACAATACTGCAGGTGTGGCCTCACTAGGGCTGAGCAGAAGGGGAGGATCACCTCCCTTGGCCTGATGGTAACACTGTTCTAAATGCAGCCCAGGATACGATTGGCCTTCTTGGCCACAAGGGCATATTGCTGACTCATGGTCAGCCTGCTGTCCACCAGGACTCCCAGGTCTTTCTCTGCTGAGCTGCTCTCCAGCAGGACACCCCCCAGCCTTTTGGTGCTTGGGATTACTCCTCCTTAGGTGCAGGACCCTGCACTTGCCTTTGTTGAATTTTATGAAGTTACTCTTGGCCCAACAGTCCAGCCTGAGAAGGTACCTCTGAATGGCAACACAGCCCTCTGGGTTATCAGCTACTTCTCCCAGATTTGTGTCATCAGCAAACTTGCTTCGAGTGCACTCTGTTCCATCATCCAGGACATCGATGAGTAAGTTGAACAACACTGAGACCAGTACTGACCACTGGGGGACAGCCCTAGCTACAGGCCTCCAATTAGACTGTACCACTGAGCACCATGCTCAGAGCTCTGCCGTCCAGCCAGTTATCAGTTTACCTCACAGATTTCACACTTTATGACTGTCACAATGCCAATAGGCAATCCTCAGCGCTCAAACCAAAACCAGGGAAGAGTGAAGCAATGATGACCAGAAAAGGGAAACCCTTTGAATATTTAATCAAAAAGTTTGCTTCCACTTTCCATTGAAGAAATACAGCTGCCATTCATCTAAATGGTGAAAAGCTTAAAGGCTGTTTGACTCCTTGTTGACATTAGACGAGCAGGTAGTATCAGTTTCCAGAAATGCCTCTTTTTTCTCTCCAGTTGGCTGGAAGAATTCCCTTCTCTGTGATAAGAATTTTAGTGCACTAGTCTGCAGTTTTTCCTGACTTCCACAAAGACTTCTTTAAATGTGTGTTTAGAAACTGAATGTGACTGTCACGAGCAGGTTCCAACTGGTACAAAATGTACCTTCCCACCTTTCCTCTGGTTCTGGAAACAAAAGAACTTTGTGCAAAATTCACAGAATCACAGAATTAGTTTGGGTTAGAAGGGACCTCAAAGATCCGCTGGTTCCAACACCCCTGTAATAGGCAGGGACACCACCCACTAGATCAGGTTGCTCAGGGCCTCATCCAACCTGGTCTTGAATACCTCTAGGGATGGGGGATCCACAGCTCCTCTGGGCAACCTGTGCCACTGCCTCACCACCCTCTGAGTGAAGAATTTCTTCCTAACCTCTAACCTAAATCTCTCCTCTTTTAGTTTAAAACCATTCCCTCTTTTTCTGTTATTATGTGATTGAGCAAAGCGTCATTCTCCATCCTTTTATAAGTTCATAATGGTAAATGACTTTCTCTTCCAATTTAAGGACTTCATTCTCATCATGAAGGTCTTGATGGCAGTTATCAGAGAGGACAGGATTTGGTTTGGCAAATTCCATAAAATACCAAGTTGGGGATGAGTTATTTTCCAATGAAACCAATGCAACAGTGTTGCTTTGAAGATATTAAGTGGTGATAAATCTGTTTGTCCTTAGGAAATAGGTAGCATCTTTCCTTTTCTAGGTACTTTATTGAATATATTTAACCTCACAAAATGATTTAGTTTCCAGGTTTCTACCGTGATTTCTCTTTCTTCCTGCTCCCCCAAACAAATCTTATTTCAAGAATCATTTACTCCCCAAGGGAGGAAGTATTAATGGCTTTTAGAAGATGACCAATTTCTGCATTATTGCCAGTGATTTTATGGAGAAGGTGAGCAGATAATGAGATGAGATAAACTAAAGTATGAAATATTTGGTAGATAGGAATACAACTGTAGATGGGAAGTATTTTGATAACTGACCCAGAGGAGTATGAACAATTTCAGAAGTACTTAATGAAATGGAGTAAATGAAATCACTGCTATTGCTCTTGGATTTCAATGCTGAAAAAAAAATAAAAATAAAAATAAAACAGTACTGTAGGAAAAAACTGAAGTACCTTAGAAGAGTCTAAAAGTAACATCATCAGCTCAGGTTAGGGATCTGGCTATCGCTGCAGGTATATTATTGAGTGTTCAATAGGGTTAGTGAGGAATCAGATGAAGAATAACCCAAATCATTAGGGTTCTTGAGACCTGGGAAATTTTATTTTAAAAATAGTATTACCATTACATAATTCATTGATAGATTTATCTGGAATACTGTATATGAAAATGGCCACCCTGTCTTAAAAAAAAAGAATAATAATAATTCATAACAGGGAGTGGACCACAAATGTCTGATGAAATCACAAAACCTATGTCTATAAAAGTGTTTATCAAGAGAAAATTCAAAGGCTATTTTGCTTACCATAGCCTTTCATGGTAATAGATAAAATAATCTAAAAAGCGATACAAAAATATATGTTTGTAGCTTCTTTTATCCCAGCTCTTAAAAATGCAAGCTATTTATAAAACAAACAAACAAACAAACAGTGTAACAAATTAAAATGCATGAAAGGTAATACTTTTCCACATAATTCATTGTTATTTATTTTTTTTTCCACACAGAATGTTCCTAAGGTGAATGTTCGCCCAGGAAAAGGAAGAGGAAAGTCAAGAAAAGAAAATGGGACATTTGTATTAGGAGGATGTAATGTATTTAAAACAGTTCTAAAATGGGTAATAAGTATTAGTTCTCAATGATTGTCTGTTTCTACTACTAAACTCCCACTTTTTATTTTTTTTATTTTTATTTTATTTTTATTAATGTGAATTGTCTGACACTGGCACTGTTGAAAATATATCTGATATAATGTAGAAATGTCTATGTTTTATACCACTGATAAGAATTCGGTAAACAATTATTGCTACAGATGACGAAAAGAACTAAAAATAAGAGATTGCTTTGACACTGATGCTGGGTCAAATATTTCTCAATACAGATCCATATGCTAAACCCATCTTAATGATGGACATGCAGTTGATTGTTAGAGATAAAGAAAGTGGACAAAACTGACACAGTAGGTTAATTTGAATATTTGGTGCAATATTCATAATTTTACCACCTTTTTTGTATTTTACATACCAGTTTTGTCTTGCCCTAACTGAGACTGCAGACACATTGGGATGTCTTCATATATCACCTAGCACAATAATTGATCCTGATTGCCAAAATATAAACAGAAGTATTTGGAGAACTGAAGCATATCTGAATAATAATATTGACTTTGTCTCATATTATTGTATGTTAAAAGCAAAGCTGAACTTTATCTATTACTAATACCATGATCAGATAAGGAATTTCCCCAGGTCCCTTAGCTATATCTGCAGATCCCATTGAGAGGGTAAGAAGAAAAATACCCCTAAATTATTTCTCACTGTTTAATAAAACTCTGAGCCAAATCTACTCATGTATGTTTCCAGGGGATACAAGTCTGCCAAGTCTTTTTATTCAAGTAAATTGTTCTGAAATGGTTGGTCTGTAAATAATCAAAATGATGCTATAGTCCTGTCAGTCACTCTCAGTGAAACAAATGGGGTATTTTAATTACTACACATAACATTTTTTGTAACAACAAATCCCCTCTTTCCTGCCCAAACAAAACAAACAAACAAACAAAAAGGGATTTCCTACAGTTCTTTATTTTAAAGAAATAAAGGATATCAATCTAATAAACCTGTTATGCTGCATTCCAGACGTGTAGCATTTAAGGCACAATGGGATTGTGTAATGCAATTAAGGGAATTTGATCAAGAGACCAGACAAACAAAACATTCAAAGTTAATGGTTTGACAATGTCCTTCTTTCTCCAAGTCATGCAAAATTCTGCTTCCCCCCACCCTTTCCTTTAAAGAAGGCAACTGAATAAGTGGGTACCTACCCTAGGATAACTATACCAGGACTGAAATGGTGAGGAGTTTTAAAACCTTCTTGATCAAGAAGAGAAAATTCTTCTAGAGTTTTGGGTGTTTTTGGGTGTTTGTAACAGAAGGGGAGGGAGAGGGAGAGGGAGAGGGAGAGGGAGAGGGAGAGGGAGAGGGAGAGGGAGAGGGAGAGGGAGAGGGAGAGGGAGAGGGAGAGGGAGAGGGAGAGGGAAGGGAGGGAAGGGAAGGGAAGGGAAGGGAAGGGAAGGGAAGGGAAGGGAAGGGAAGGGAAGGGAAGGGAAGGGAAGGGAAGGGAAGGGAAGGGAAGGGAAGGGAAGGGAAGGGAAGGGAAGGGAAGGGAAGGGAAGGGAAGGGAAGGGAAGGGAAGGGAAGGGAAGGGAAGGGAAGGGAAGGGAAGGGAAGGGAAGGGAAGGGAAGGGAAGGGAAGGGAAGGGAAGGGAAGGGAAGGGAAGGGAAGGGAAGGGAAGGGAAGGGAAGGGAAGGGAAGGGAAGGGAAGGGAAGGGAAGGGAAGGGAAGGGAAGGGAAGGGAAGGGAAGGGAAGGGAAGGGAAGGGAAGGGAAGGGAAGGGAAGGGAAGGGAAGGAGCTACATATAGACATGAAGTAGTCTCTTAAATAAACCTAAGAGGCATCACTTAATGTTTACATGCAAGAAGTCATTTTGGTGTTCATCGTGTTACCACAACAAAAGATCCTGAATCTAGTCTATGAAAATACTTTAGCTTGTTTCTCAGTTCTGTGTTTAACTTTTTAATCTCTTAAGTCTTTTGAACGTCTTCCTAGAATAGGACAGATGATACTAGTATACAGAACACAGTCTCCTGAGGTTCTATATTTTAGTCATAAGAGAACTGACAAATGGATTTAAATCTTTGCACAAAAATATATTTCTACCTAGTGGTTATAAAAATGACTAGTATGCCACTGGGGCAAAATTCCATTGAAATTGATCAGACCATTAACTTTTGAAGTCATTTGAGCTAACGGTGTAGGTAAGGTGGCTGGGATTTGGTGACTTTATTACCTCAATGATGTCATCAATTATCACTTTGAAGAAGAGAGGGAACATAGCTTTTGTAAACTCCCAGGAGTGGAAATAAAAACCATTTTTATTGTAGGAGACACTAATGGCTTTTCATGGGCCAATAAATCTTTTTTATGGAAGTATAACACTAAAGTCAAACTAACGACAAGACTTAAACATAATGCCATTCCTTACGACTATTCAAACTGATTGTTAATACTTGAAGATACAGTCTGAAATCAACAAAGTAAAATATATTAAAAAAGGGGATGTGTCTGTGAAGAAAAAACATGATCACTATCAAGTTTTTTTTATTGTTGTTATTATTATTATTATTATTATTATTATGACAGAAATTGGCCTGCTTATTCAAATGGATAAAAAAATAAATATAAATTTATGAGGCAGCAAAATAGCTGAGCAAATCTCATTCCAGCATGAAGACTAGTTCTTATATCTGGGAAGTAACGGGATTTTTCAGGATTTGTGATGTTTTATCTAGATGGCTGTCTTCAGCTGCATGCCACATTTCTAGAAAGATATAGATCAGCTGGAAAAAAAAAAGTAAAGAACAAGAATAAAAGCAGGTTTTGAAAACATGAACTGCTAGGAAAAGTTGAATGACTAGGGTATGTTTCATCTAAGAATCAGGAGATTGAGGGAAAGAGACATAAGAGTCTTCCCGCACACAAATTTATGTGCAAAAATTTAATCACTTGACTTCTGATTAGCACTACATTCATGACAATGAATTTGCTTTCAACTGATACGTCAAATAGACATAATCTTTCTACGATTTTCATTATTTTCATATATATTCATTATTCATCATTCTGTTTTGTTTGCTTATTTTAGAACAATGAAAGTCACATGATCTGATAAATTTATCTGTAATTTTAAAATCTTAATTTTCTTAGCTGCATTGCAAGGGCCAGTCCACAAAACTTTCAGTGTTGTTAAGAAGATATCTAACTTCCTCAAACATAGAAGACATTCAGAAGTTGTAAAGTGAACTGTTTGTGCATATAAACTTCCAAAGTTTTTAACTCTGTATAAGATGAAGTCATTTTTCATCTCACTTTAAAGGTTGCTGACCTCATCCTTAAGTTCACTTACTGTGAACATTTTCTAAATATTTATCATTATACATAATTCGTGTAGGTTGTTATGACACCAAATGTCCTAAATGTCTGTCCAATTGTCTGAATCTGATAGCATTCTATGTTAATCTTGTTCCCTTTTCAGAATTTAAAATTCTGCTGAAAAAGGATGTTTTCTGTCTACACTAAAATAAGGAAGACAGAATACTGGGAAATGCAAGCTGGTCTATTACCGTTGAAAAAAATCTCAGTCTGTGTATGAGATTTCTTGTCTTAAATTCAATATCACAATACTTTCTTTTAGGAAACAATTTAAAAAAGAGATACCACTTTAAGTGTTTTTCAGTTCACAGTAATGATTTTGGTATATTATTTAAAATTTTAATTTATTGAGAATAAGTATGCACATGTAATTTAGGGGGATTAATTTTTATTTATGACAAAATTCTGAATATACAGAGATTTGCATTTGGCGCCGTTTAATGTTACAAATGAAATATAATTTCTATTTTGGATCAAAGATAAATTCATTATATTGTGATAAAATTAATTATTCATACTTTGAAATAATAGATCTGTCCTTTATCGTGAAGCTGATATCTCACTTTTGTATAATTTTGCATTTGAGAAAGGCTAATGCATCTCTGCTGTAGGAGAGATGATTTACTGTCAGAGGAGTAATACTGAATTGTCAGAGGAAACTGAACATTGCAGCTGAAAATTCCTCCTGTGACTGGGATGGGAATATGGGAAGAGAACAAGGTGCCATAAATCACTGCACTCAGGTGGTGAGCAAGGAAGCAGTACAGAGACTTGGCTATGCAAAACTTAATTGTTGCTCTTCGTTGTGGAATCTCGTCTCTGACTCCACATCCAGTACTGCAGTCAGTTTGGGTGGCTTTACTTTTTCAAAACCAGCAGCAGACTAAGACCCTGTTAAAGCAAGGGTTGAAAATTCTTGTGCAACTCAACAACACGTTTGTATTCTGCTAGTACAACTGCAAAATGCAATGGACTGTATGTGAAAACTGCAGTATATTTGGACAAAGGAGTGAGACTGTGTAATTAGCTCCCATAGGAAAAGCAGACTGATTTATGCAGTAAGAGACCAGTGACAGAATATATGCATTATGAAAAATATCTTCTGAACTATCAGTGACCAGGAAGAGGGGAAACGAAGATAAAAATATAGGCTAAATCTTAGCTCCTTGAACTGATGCAGTTCCACCATATATAACATCACATTTAATACCAGTGAAGGCCTGCCTCTGTTGTATGAGAAATCTTTCTGTCCCTGCATGTCCCCTGTATTTCTGCACTGTAGAAAGCAGAATGACAAAAAAGTTCTGTGTAAAGCACCAAAACACAATATCTATTTTCATTTGTGAAAATGAAAGCTAACAATTTTTATTAGTTTGTCTTTATTTATAATTTTATTTTTGATTTGTCTTCACCTAACAATTTTCAAGTCAATACTAATTGTCTGAGTCAATTTCAACAGTAAATTCGAGATTTTAAGAGGAAAGTTGGACAGCAAACAATGGAGATTTTAGTAAAAGTTGATTAATACTAGCACAGAGTTTAAACTGTTATGGAAAATGATTTAGAAAAACTTCCAAATTTTTGAGTGTTTGCTGGAAACTTGTTTGGCCTGCTCTATTTTGAAAAATCATTCTGGTAGTCTTGCAACTATAGTTAATCTCCTGGGAATTTTGATTAGGACAGAAGCACTCTGTCTTTGTTTCTCTGTCTCTTCTGCTTCTAATCCCAACTGGAATCAGAGAGGACATAGCCTGAAAAACACGGTAAGTCTTTTTAATTTTGGCTTGGTGAGGACGCTTGAGTTAGATCTGTTCTTTATCTTTAGTGATCTGCTCGCCTGTTCTGAACTTTCTGAGAAACAAAAAGGAATCTCTTTTGTGGTAAGCTTGTGGCCACTGAAGTGAATAAAAGAAAATTCTTTAGAAAGCAATGGTCTGCTGCTATTTCTGACAGGTCCCTATAAGGATCCCCTTCTCTCTCACTTTTGACAGTGCTTGCATTGTCTGTCATATCAATACAGGCTGTTTGAATTGATCTGAACTGTTGCCAAGGAAAGCTGTTGCAAAATAATGTGAACTCTCCATGTGGACAAGCCTAAACAAGCTTCTTCCTAAAGTGTACTAAGTGGAACTGTACAAAGGAGCTCTTGTCAGGAATAAGATTTTCCATATTCTTTAATTCCATGCTATTTCCCTGCGGTCTGCCTGGATGGCTTGCCCTTGCTACTTTCACTTCCACAGGGCTGAATCATCCCTAGCTAAATCTGTCTGTCTCTCATAGTTGTTCTGTACAATCTTTGTAGATTTATGAAAATATTTTTTTTTCTCATCCAAATATAGGAACATTAATGATTTCTGCCTAGTATTATTAGATTGCCCTAAGGATTTTAAAGTGGCTTACTAAAATTACTCGAGATATGCTTCAAACATACATGTTAAACTTTGCAGAGTTATACAGTTGAGCTTGTGGTTTTTTAGGTGTCTTAGGTCTTCTTCCAATGGCTGTCATTTGCCCATTGAGCTCCAATCTATCATGGTGTAAAACTGGACTCTGACACCTGTTTCTTTCATACTTTCCAACAATTCACAAACAGACTACTATTTTTATTTGACAGCTGACAATCGTGTTTGCATTTCTTGATTCTTCAAATTTGAAAGAAAAATAAGATTTTAGCAACTACATCTTTGGGGACCAACTGGCTGGAAAGCAGCCTGGCAGAAAAGGACCTGAGGCCCTCCTGATAGACACAAGCCTGAACATGAGCCAGCAGCGTGCCCTGGCTGCAAAGAAAGCTAATGGTAGCCTGGGGTGTGTAAGGTGAGGTACTGCCAGCAGGCCAAAGGAGGTGCTCAGCATTGGTGAGGCCACATCTGGAGTGCTGTGTCCAGTGCTGGGCTCCCTGGTACAGGAGACACATGAGGCCCCTGGAGAGAGTCCAATAAAGGGCCACAAAGGTGATTAATTGACTCCTCATAGGAACATCTTTCCTATGCGAAAGGCTGAGAGATCTGGGACTGTTTGGCCTAGAGAAGAGAAGGCTCACGGGGGAATCTCATCAATGTCTATAAACACCTGAAGGGAATGTGCAGAGTATGAAGCCAGGCTCTTTTCAGTGGTGCCCAGTGCCAGGACAAGAGGCACTGGACACAAAGTGGCACAAACTGGCACACAGGAGGCTCACTCCTAACACCAGGAGCACTTCTGTGCTGTTTGGTTATGGAGCCCTGGCAAAGGCTTCCCAGGGCCTGTGGGCTTCTGAATGTCCTTGAAGACCTTCAGAAGCTGCCTGGACATGGTGCTGGGCACCCTGCTGTGGGTGTCCCTGCTTGGGCAGGGGTGGCACCAGTTGGCCCCCAGAGGGCCCTGCCAGCCTCAGACACTCTGTGACTCTCATACATCTAAGTGTCACTTCAAATGGAGCTGTGTGAGATTATAAATGTCATGATACATAGTTTAAACTTGATTTAGAGGAGAATATAAGCTTTTGTATTGAGTGCCTTGGGTATTGCAAACCTAGTTGTTTTCGAATGTAGGACTAGATATATTGTAAAATTTTATTTGAACCAATAATGTGATAAGAACCTTCTGTTCACACAGTTTGTTACAGTTACTGAAGAATATGAGCTAGATACCTGAAAAGATAATAAAATAAAATTTATAACAGTTGGCTCAGCTTTTAATGATTGACATGATTTGGGCTCAGCTTAGTTTTAGAAAGTTCAGATTTGCTCTGGAACTTGCTCTATTGCCTGTCCATACTTCATAGCATATGAAAATGATAACACACCATATGGTAGAACTTTATTTTATAACTGTTTTTGACCTTTTTTTCAACTCCCAGTGTTTGCTGCAGGACAATTCCACCACTCTTTACCAAGACAGCAAGTACTGCAAGTTGGAACTGCATATTGCATGATGGTTGTTTCACCTTAGCGTGCATAAACTATTTACAGTGTGTTTATATAGAGATTATGGAAGCTCTGTGATATAGACCATTCACACATTATGAGCAGATTCTGATGTGTTTCAACCCCAGCAGTTCCTCAGTAGAAACAATCCTATTAAAATCAGTGGGGCTCCTCTTGGAGTAGTTAAGTATGACTTAACATGAGGAAAGACATTGGGATCTGGCCCTATGTTTTCTATAGTATAGCTAACCATTACCTTTACAGATTCTTTTGTTCACTTTTTGGAAGTGATAGTGATCTCAGTACAACCATAACTGCAGTATAATGTGCAAGTAATGCTTCTTCCTAGCAACAATTTGTTTTGTTCATGTCAAGATCTTGACATTGCCCCTCCCCAAACCAAGCACAGAAAAAGCTGCTCCTGTTTTTTTCAGTGGAAAAATTAAAATTTCCATCACTTCAGCAGAAATGAACGAAGCATTGGGAGAGAAAAATCTTAATTGCATTTGCAGTTATATATGTTGTACTTTG
The DNA here is from genome assembly GCF_964034855.1 of Anser brachyrhynchus. NCBI lineage: Eukaryota > Metazoa > Chordata > Aves > Anseriformes > Anatidae > Anser > Anser brachyrhynchus. Next base: position 142,551,652 of record NC_137695.1, on the reverse strand, counting down.
GCCAAATTTTTATTAGTAATAAATATATATTAATTAACATATTAATTAATTAATTATATCATTTCAATTTCCCTCTATATCGGTACCTTAAAAACTACTTTCCTCCCTTTCAAATTCAATTCTGAACAAATCAGTTAATATTTTAAATATGACAGCACTATTTGATGTTGTGTCTTTCCTTCTGAGTGGTTATTACATTAATCTTTTTGTCAAAAATTGATAACTACTGATACTTACAAATACAACTACAGTCTGTGATGTGCTCTCAGTCTTCAGGGGGATTTGAGGGGGTATAAAACCTGGAGAACTTCCCACTCTAAATCACACTCATTTATCAATCTGTTGTCTCACGCAGACAGAGATTTTGCCTGTTATCCAATTTAAACATTCATTTAGAATGAATCTAATTTTTTATGCCTTGCTAACTTCAGTACAGAACTTGTGGTTAACTCCAGTAAGACAGCTGAAGCCCAGAAAGGGTATTCAACAAGAGAGAGCCAAAAACTTAACTAGATACCATTGTAGAAATGACCATGGCAAATTTCAAACACAAAACAAATGTACTTCTTTTTGTTGCCATGACACAAAGTTTTGTTGTAATGTGTTAAGGATGTCAATATTGCCTTTTAATGGAGTTTGGGGAATTCAAACAAAATGAAAGGCTAGAGGCTATTTTGTGTTTTTAATTTGCCAATAGGAATAATGATTTGGCAAACAGCTGTACTATAAAATGAAAAATAGTCATATTAGGACAAATACCACATTGCAATGTCAGACCAATGCTGTTTTGCAATTAAATTAAGATAAATGCTGTACTTCAGTGTCAAACTAACATTCACCACTTTTTCACCATAAGTAGGAAAGGCAACTAAACTTTGACGTAAAAGTGACACATTATTCGCATCAAAGAAAAGTAAAACATTGTCACTGTCACACCAAAATTGTTGGAGGAATAGAGCTAGAATGGTTACAAAATCTGTTGCTGCTTTCAAACATAAAATTCTCCTTTGAAAGAATGTACTTTATTCTTGAAATAACTATATGACGACTATGCTGGAGACATTAAGTATGGAAGTGCTTTTTGTATCAACTGTTTTATTTATTTATTATTTTGTGCGTGTGTGTGTTTTTGTTTGTTTTGGAATCCGTGTGGTTAAGTTCTTCCATCTTAAATGCTCAGTCATTTAACCAGGATAGCTCCTTGTAAAAAGACCAAAAACATTTTCTGAGAATCATTTAGGAATCCTGGTATTTGGACCACAGCAGGTCTAGATAAAACAATAGTAATTGTTGTTCAATATTAGAAATTCTGCACATACCAAAATGTCATTACCAAATTTGTAATTATTTTTTTAATGAAAAAGCATTTATGATACTTTTTTTTCCCAGTAACCTTTTTTATTATTATTTATTATTTATTTTAAGTATCTATTCATCTGCTTTGACCTGCATTTAATTTGACAGACACTCACTTCATGATGTAGAGATACCATAATACCCTGGGTTCCTAATGTGTAGCAAAAATTACATAATTTTTTTGAGTCAAACATGATTTTCTTAACTCAGAGTAGATTTTTAACAATCTCAGTCTGTGTTCTTAGTTTTGAAAGGGAGATTCAGTGAAGACACAGAAATACAGCTTAGGTCCTGAAATGACACTGTAAATAGAAGCAAAAATGGAGCACATATGGAGTACCACCAAAAAAATCCTAAACCCACCATACCAGCACTTCCCCTTGTCCCTGGCACTCCACTGATTGTAATAGATTTGCACTTTCACAAACACCAGCAGTGAATTAAAATACAGTAGACTTTCATATGCATTAAAAAAAAAAAAAGAAAAGCTGTTTACTGAAGTGTTGGTGATTTTGTTTTCTGTGAAGTGCCTGTATATGTCTCTGTGAGCTAAATTACTGGAAACACATAAAATCCTACGGAAAAACCCTGCAATAGCTTATATCCATGAATAAACACATGCACTGTGAGGCATCTAATCTATTGAACATACAGATTTTGAAGGTATTAATCCAAGCACACAAAGCTCAGTAAATGTGCAAGTCTCTGAAGAATTATATCTGCTGTACTGATTTCCTATTCTCCTTGTTTCAGTACTGTTATACCTTCCTTTTGACAAATGTAAGCTGGACCACTCTTTCTAACTCTCCTTATAGATGAATAAATTCAGACTCTTAACATAGATATCTAACAAAATCTTATACTGTTTATAAGAAATTGATACCAGTGCCATTTACTAAAACAATTTATACTGTCATATGTCATCTCTGCATGCTCTAGTATTTCTAGTCTAAGGGAAAGGAATAGAAAATGGAAATAGAAGTGTCCATACAACAAGGGATAGTGCCATAAAACATGAGTTCAAAGTATTGGTGGAGAAGCTCTGAATTTCACTTGCTCATTTCTTAAAAGTCCATGGAAGAGGCCAGCAGAGTAACCAATTCATCTCTCAACTTGAGAGATCCATAAAATATGTAAATATCAAACAGGTATCTCTGTTGTGAAGATTTCAGTTTTCCTTGTTTTTAATGTCAATAAAATTATAGAAATTGCCTGGGTACTGAAAATGAAACAAGTGAAGCACTTATTAGCATTTTATGTTCCGGACTTCAGGTAGTCAGATGCAAAAATATTTTTATGAATACTTCTTTACAAGTTCTTTGAGTATAAACACAAATGTCTTTACATTTGAAAAGTGAACAAACAATCATTTAAAACATGAAAAAATACCAATGAGTATGACATGGATTTGCAGAAACACAGTTCTTAGTATCTAAAGAGAGTAAAACAACACAAAAAATAATTTATGTAGACAATTTTGAATTTTGTGTTCTTAAAAAAACACACTATGCTAAGGGAAAAGATTTTGACAAGTTTTGCTATTTGACAAAACATGTACTTTCTAATTGTCATGAGCGCTAACATACTGAAACTTTTTATTATTTATTTATTATTTTTTAATATACACTCATAAACAAAGAAATAAATGACACATGCATGCATATATCAAGCCTAGAGCAGCTTCACCTTAAGGGGATACTAAAGTTTCCATGGTTGTATGAACTGTGTATGTTAATGACATTTTTTAGACAGGGTTATACATTAAGTAATAGTGAACTCTAACTTTTCAGAGTTAAGTGGAATTTAATCACTCAACCTCTGGATTTTTGGGGAGTTAAGCAATTAAATTCTATGAGCCTCTGAAAATTTGGGGTTAAAAGGGTCTGACAAACATAAAATAAGGAAATTCATAATGATTGGTGACCCTCAAAGACTTGGAATTTGGGCAAGCTATGGACAAGTGTCTGAAAGTTCAGATGTTTATCTGATCCTCTGGAGCCTATGCAGTTGGGCTGAGAGTCTTGCAGGAGAGTCTTGCAGGATCTTTCAAGATTTCTAGCACTTTTGCTTCTGGTCATTGCTGAATATAGTCTTTTTTTTTTTTTTTTTTTTTTTTTCTTGGTATATTCCTCCTATTTGTTTCTGGAAAAGTGGTTTGAAGGGACAATATTTTACAGCAATTTTAATCTTTTCCATCTTAGTCAGTAATTTCTCAAGTAAAACTGCAGAAAATGGGAAACAATAAGTAACTTAAGGTCATTATTTAAGCCAAGGAAAATGAGAAGTAATATAAAATTAGTACAGTGTGTTCTGACTTGTCAAAGAGCAGACTTCAAAGTATCATGCTTAAAGGGGACTTGGTTGAGCTCTTCAAGGACTGGTTTGGGATTAATCATGTAAAAAGTTTCAGTTATTGACCTGAACACAGGGAGGTAGAAGTTTCCTACTTGATCATGTAACAAAACTGGCATTCCTGGTACAAATGAGAATGAGGGATCATTCAGGGAGAAAATGTGTCTGTCTGAAGTGATAGGTTGAGAGGAAATACAATTTATATCTACAAATCCAATGTGCTATTTAAACTAAAGGAGAATGTTGGCACAAGTAAAAAATTAATATAATTTTGGAATGGAAATTAGAAAAATATTCTTAAACATCAGAACAGTGAAGTCTTGTAACAATTCTCCCATAGGAACAGTGGAGGCAAGAAATATAACTGCTTTCAAGACAGAGCTAGAATAAATATTTTAGGAGATTACAAATTGTGATTGCCTGTGATTACAGATAACAGGAGTCATTGACCCAGAAAATGGAGTTTCTTCCAAGTTTTTAAAATATTCCTGTGAATTTGTAGAACATATGCATATGTTTTAAAATTTGAAAACTGTTACTAATGTTAAAGCTCATATATAGTGGACAGATGGAAGTGGAAAATCAAACAAATAATTTAAACACACTGACATTTTCTCCTGATGTTTGGCAAAATAAGGAAAGAAACTGTTAATGGCATTTGCTGTAATATTAGTAATTGTTCTGAAAAAATCATTAATAATTAAATAAGATACAAACATAATCTGCCTCATCTTAAATGTCAGCTTTTCTTAATTGACAATCGTTAAATTTTTTCAAATGTCCTGTGGGAGTTGATTTTCCTCCTCAGAAGTCCAACTCTCCAAAATACAGAGCACAACAGACCTAATCTAGGACAGCATTTAAACTCAATTTTCAAAACATGATTTAATCCCCAGAAATCAAGCTGTACCTGACATCATAAAGTCTATGTGCTTAGGCCTATATGTTAATTAGGACAACATTTTCATATGGGATGAGGCAAGAGAACATTTTGATTTTTCTGTTTCCATTTTTGTGTTCTACATTTTTTTTTTCAGGTAGCTTATGTTTTAGACATTTACATCTCACCATAGGATCTAGGGATTGACATGACAGTCATTTTAAAGCGTTTCCAAACTCAACTTCAGGTAGAATAACTATCCTTCCACTAACTTTTGCATGTGTTATCTAAAGGTAAATTTCTCTCCTTGCTACCTGTATGTGCTATAAATAAAGAGAAAATAATCAAACGTTTTTATTTATAGTAATGTTACCTGATTAGAGAAAAATATGAGGCAAAAGTTTCAAACAGTATTGCATCCCTGTCTTAATTAATACTATGCTCTAAGAAAAAAATACACTAGCGAAAACAAACTTAAAATTTTCAATTTTTTAGTGCTTTGAATCAGCCATATCTACACAACAAACACTGATTTGGTGAAAATATGTGGAAGACTTTCTGCTTTTCTTGCATGTATTTGTTTTCCTTATTCTTTGAGATAAAAATGTACAATCACCATCATAGCACTAGCTAACTTCAATATATTAGGGCTCCTTGAAAGATACCAACCATATGTACTGTCCATTAATGTCACAAATTCCTGGTATGAAACAGTACTTTAATTCTAAAGGCAAATCCAGACAATTGTACCTATTGTTATTCGATTGCACTGTTTGTTAGGAATTCATCACCCTTTAGGGTCTCTAGGTTCCTGCAACTGAAAGAAAATGTCTTTCCGGTGGTGCTTGTTAAATATCTATAGGATATCTTTATAGGCTACTGCTTTAAAAGTAGAATAGTAAGAACACAGTCTCTTTTTCTCACTTATTTTATACTTTGTGCCTTGCTTCTGTAAGGTATTATGTGGTCTCAAATCTCAAGGTCACACTAGATTTTGAACTTGAGAGTCTATATTGCCACAGAGACACTTTTGACTGGAAGAATGTTAGCATCGTTCAGAGCTAGTGAGCTAAATTTGGTTAGATTAGAAGGCTCGTAGCGTTCTACAACGGGGTTGCGGTATTGGTGGATAGGGGAAGAGCAACTAACATCATCTACTTGGACTTGTGTAAAGCATCTGACACTGTCCCCCATGATATTATTGTCTCTAAATTGGAGAGAAATTGATTTGATGGATGGACCACTTGATGGGTAAGGAATTTGATGGATGGCCACACTCAAAGAATTACAGTCAACTGCTCAATGTCCAAGTGGAGATCAGTAATGAGTTGTGTCTCTTGGGGGTCAGTACTGGGAATGGCATTGTTTAACATATTTGTTGGTGACATGGACAGTGAGATTGAGTGCACGCTCAACAAGTTTGCTGATGACACTAATCTGTGTGGTGTGGTTAACACACTGGAAGGAGGGGATGCCATCCAGAGGGACCCAGACAGGTTTGAAAGGTGAGCCTGTGTAAACTTCATGACCTCATGGTCACAAGACCAAGTGCAAGGTCCTGCATCTGGGCTGGGGCAATCCCAAGCACAAATACAGGCTGGGCAGAGAATGGAATAAGAGCAGCCCTGAGGAGAAGGACCTGAGGGTCTTGGTTGATGAGAAGCTCAATGTGTGCAGACAATGTGCACTGCAGCCCAGAAAGCCAACCGTATCCTGGGCTGCATCAAAAGCAGAATGGCCAGCAGGTTGAGGGAGGTGATTCTCCCCCTCTACTCAGGTCTTGTGAGACCCCAGTTGGAGCCCTGTGTTCAGCTCTGGGGCCTCCAGCACAAGAAGGCATGGAGGTATTAGAACAACTCCAGAGGAGAGCCACAAAGATGATCAAAGGTCTGGAGCACCTCTCTCTACAAAGACAGGCTGAGGGAGTTTGGCCCAAAACTGGAGAAGAGAAGGCTCTGGGGAGATCTTATAGTGGCCTTTCTGTATCTAAAGGAGGCCTACAGGAAAGGTGGGGAGGGACTGTTTGTCAGGGAATATAGTGATAGGACAAGAAGTAATGATTTAAAACTAAAAGAGTGTAGGTTTAGATTAGGTATTCAGAATAAATTCTTTACTCAGAGGGTGGTTAAGCATTGGAACAGGTTGCCCAGAGAAGCTGTGGATGCCCCACCCCTGGAAGTGATGAAGGCCAGGCTGGATGGGGCTTTGAGCAACCTGGTCTAGTGGAAGGTATCCCTGCCAATGGCAGGTGGCTTGGAAGGAGATGATCTTTCAGGTCCCTTCCAAACCAAACCATTCTTTGATTTTATGATTCTATGAAAGCATGAGCCAAGGGAAATTAATTTAGTAAAACACTCTTGGTTTATATTTGTTGCACTGTGTTTCACTTAATTATTTTTCAGTAGGCCGGACTGGTGTGCAGAATGGAAAACAAGATGGACAGACAACAAGTGTTAAGGAAGCAAAAATTTGAAACTACAAAAGACAAATTGGAATATTATTTGTAGAATAGCATTTTCTGACATGATTCAAGTTTTTGATTTAATAAGTTTTACATTACAGTATAAATATTATGCAAGTTATTTAGTTGGCAATGTACTTAGGTTTTGACTGCATCACCTTCCCCTGACCAAGAAATATACGGAGAGTTGTCTTTCAAATAGTGTTTAAAACCCTGAAACATTTTATTCTGAGGAAAAATTTTGGATTGATATTTGTTCAAAATTTTTAACTGACTCATAAACATAGCCATTCAAAACATATGATATTTGAAAATGGTAGTAAATTTTGTTAGAGGCAAAAAATATATGACGTCTAATGCATAGTTTCTGATAGAAAGAAAATGCCATTTAATTCCAAATGACTTACATATTAAAAAAAAAAAAATTAAAATTAATGAAGGTACATAATTTATAGTCCTAAGAGCAAGAATAAACAATCTTAACTAAGAATGTCAATTATAATCTAGATTCATCAAGACAAATATACTGTTTGGAGAAATACTGTAGTTCCAGGTTATTTCTTTTTTAGTGATTATCCTTTAGTAAATATAATTGTTATTGTTCTCTATGCTATTTTTGAACACCTATAGGAGAAATACCATTATTTTTCATCTCCCATCTCACACTGAGTTGGGAGTGTGAGTGAATAAATAAACTTGTAGATTTGAACATTAACTTAAAATTGTAATTGCCTCTATTTTTCAGCTACAAATAGCACTATCTTCCAAAACACTTACCTGGGTCTCCTTTCACTCTTTCCCCTTTTTATACATCCTTATCTGTATGACTTACTATTGGTAAGAAGATTGAACATTCTGAGGTTATGAAAACTGAGCAAGTATTAGAATACTCAAAAGAAAAAGCCATCTTTCTCTCATCAGAGTTTTAAGCACATTGCTGGATTGCCAGCATTCAGATGAGCATGCACAAGCTCTTTGCCTGTATGAACCTCTGGGACACTTTTGGCATTTCACTTGTGAATAACCTGTACAAGAGATCATGGAATACAGTTTATGGTAGATGACAGAACCCAAGTGAATTGAGTTCATATTTGAGGCTGTCAGAAATCTGCCTTATCCATATGGGCTTTACATTCTGGAAGAGGAGAAAATAGAATCTTTTGGCAATATTTTATTGCATTTGTGCCAGACATACGATATTTACATTAAATTGATGTTTATATGTTTTTGCACAGGAAGATTCTTTTGTGTTAAAGCTCTCTCAGACACCACTCTGGAAAGGTTTAAACACATGACTAAGTTTATGCATTTTTGCATCGTCACATTGAATCAATGCAATAACTTGTTGGGTGCCAAAGTATTTATTGACTTAAGTCCTTACAACATTGTGGCCAAAAGTATTTTGTGCAGTTTTAGTAGTTCTATGCATTAAAATATATCAATTTTACAAGAAAAAAGCAACCAATAAATCTAAAGCCCACTCAGAAATACACACACAAACACAAAAAAAAATGTCTGCTAGGCAATTCTTATTTATCAACAGGTTGCACAAAAGTAACCTCAAGATGATCAAATACAATGTCATATTCAGGATTTTCCCGTATAAACTATAAATGTGTCCTGAGATCCATATTTTGTTACATTAAAAGCACAACTGAATGAAGTCAAATTTGCATAACATATGCCCAACTTGTGGAATCAAAGATTATCTCTGTTCACCTATGAGATGAAATCTTCCTCAGCCAGATGCAGGCATTTCACGATTAATCCATTTTCAAAATAATGGCAGTAAAAGGAAATCTTAACTTTTTAACTGTACATGAGGGAACAAGATAAATTCCAGTGTTGCAGTTTCTTTATTGTTTTATTTGATTAATCTCAAGTGAGCAAAGCATTAAAAAAATAAAATAAAAAAGAGCTAAACCAGCAAACTGAATCATTTCCCCTTTTACTTCAACTTCTATTAAATTATTAGGAATGTTTGCAATGAGACATGTTAGTTAGTACTAAGTTATTTGAAATCCTTTAATAGTGGAAAACTAAGGTTTTTAATTGGCTTGCACAATGAATTTTATAGTTCAGATCCACTCCATTAACAGATTGCTGATTTTTTTTTCTTGGCACCATGCAAAATTTGAATTAAGCTTCATAAGTGGCATGGGTTTGAAGACAGGAGCTCTCTTTCCTCCCAGATGTTTATAATCTTAATTTTGTCTGTCTACCAACGGTTTGTGTAAAAAACTTTTTTTTGGGGGTGGGAGGTAGGGAGAATTTAATCATAATAAGCACTGTTTCATGAAATAAGTTTTTTATTTTCTCTCTAATTCTGCCTAGAAAAAAATGGGTACACTGGATTTAAGAAATCTTCTATCAAATACTGTCTAAAGTGACGCACTTTAACAAAATATTTCAGTTTTAACAAAATTACATATTTAAATGCAAACACATTTTCTCACGTCCTGCCACCAGCTCTGCTAGTGAAAAATACCAGTTTAAAAATATTGTCTTGAAATATCACAACCTTCAAAATGTTTTTTTCAGTTCTATGTGCATTGTTCTTCCATTTGCCATTAGAATTGGATAAAGAAATAAATAGCTTACATTACAAAGAAGGTTCTTGTTGTGGTTTATCAGTCTTGGAGCAGGAAGTACTAGAAATATTGTGAGATAGACAATTATCAAGATTGCCAGCTCAATTTTGCAGGCCCAAGAGGGATCTCATTGCTTAGATAAACCTTTTAAGGCTTGTCCAGAGCCAGACTTGGGTCACTTAAGGGTTCAGGAAAAAACTTCTGTTACATGAGCAGTTATTGCTGTACTCCTGCAATCTTATCTTCTGTACAGAGATTTGGTTAAAGTACTCAAAGTTTTCAATATAATTTTTAATGATAAAATTTGTACCATGACTCTACAAAGTCTCTATCTTACAGCTAAAGTACCCAATAAAAAAAAAAAAAGGAAAAACAAAATCGTAACACCCCCCCAAACAAATTGTGAACCTAAAAGGCATAAAGGGGCTAAGAGTTGCTGTTATATGATAGACAAACAAAATCAGTCATTACAAAAGTCTCACTGTTAATTTGCTTTCATATGTATCTGGGCAACGCCTGATATAACCTCTTGTTTATGCAGATACTTCATTGCTATGTTCTATGTTTGAAGGCTGTGTAGCTGACCCTTTAAGGCAGAAAGTAGGCATTAGTGAAATACACTTTCATTATCTTTTGAGAAATGAGGAGGGGAGATTAGGAAATACCTCTGGAATGGCTTATATTTTGATCAGGTGCATTTGCAGACACATCTCTTATCCCTCCCCAAAATTACAGAAGGATTTACAAGTCTTACTGTGAAAGTGGTGTCAAAGACAGCTCTAAGACCTGACTCAAAAAAGACATTCTTCAGAGCTTCAATCCATCTGTTGAGAGCTTTCTTGGCAGGCAGCTCTCATCACAACAAGGTGTTCAAAGAGAGGGATTTACTCTGAACTGGCGAGTTGCAATGATGCTTCACAGGCATCATATGAATTGTATTAAAGTGTCTCAGGATTTAAATGAAACTACATTGTTCTCCCTTGTAATCGACAATTTTAGGGAACATGGTATTGTTGAAATATGTTGAGATAGATGTTGACAGAAGAGACTTCTGCGAACTGTACTGAACATAATAGTTTTTGAATGAACTTGAGCTTACTGAAGAACAGCTTATTTTAACCTACCTGTCTACTACGTCATTTTACCATGATGATTTGGTTTCATTACTTCAAGGGATTCCTAGTTAGATCAAGTATATAAGTATATAATATATTTTTTTGCTGCTCTTACTGTTACTGTTATATAGTGGAGAAGTATGTGAAATACAGTAACTGGATTAGTCAGTGGATGTTCATCTTCTGATCTTGTGGTGTTGGTGTTGTGGTTTAACCTAGCAAGCAGCTAAAATCCACCAGCCACTCGCTCACTCCCACACAGGGGGGTGAGAGAGAGAATCAAGAAAAAGTAAAACTCATGAGTTGAGATAAAGATAGTTTAATAGGACAGGAAAATAAGGGAAAATAATAATGATAATGATAATAATGATAATAATGATAATAATGATAATAATGATAATAATGATAATAATGATAATAATAAAAGAATATACAAAGCAAGTGACACACAATGTCATTGCTCATCACCCATGGATCATCCCATCATCACCCGTGGATCATCCCATCCCTGAGCAAACACAACACCCAGCTGAACCTCCCAGTTTTATTGTTCAGCATGATGCCATATGGTATGGAATATCCCTTTGGCTTGCCTGGGTCAGCTGTCCTGGTTCTGTCCTCTCCCAGCTTCTTGTGTACCCCCAGCCTCCTCACTGATAGGACAGCATGAAAAACTGAAAAGTTCCTGACTTACTCTAAGCACTGCTCAACAACAACTAAAACATTAGTGTTTTATCAGAGTTATTTTTCTCTTAAATCCCAAATGTGGCACCATACCAGCCACTAAGAAGAAAATTTACTCTTATCTCAGCTGAAGCCAGGACAGCTGGATATTGAAGGGTAAGAAAACATCTGGGGGATTTATAATGGGAATTGTTGCAGTGTTTCAGCTGATTTCTCCAGGATACAGGAATCCTGGTATCATCAGCACCCGATGCTTTCGAGAGAGGTGTAAAGACAGCAAATTGAGCAAAATTGTGTCTGGATAAAACTACTTTCCTTCTAGTTTCACCAGTTGATTTAGTCCTAAACCCTCACAAGCTTCCATCCTGCAAGAATTATTGAGATACAAAAAGTAGAGAATACTCAAACATCATGCTGGGTGAGGGCTAGCGTGAATAACGTGTACCATCAGTGTGTCATGATTGTCCAAGACCCATCAAGCTCCAGCCCTAGGTCTGATGTTACCCCTTTGTATGACATAACTTGATTTTGCACCAAGCTCCCCAGCCAAAATGGAGGGCACAGCTGCCACAGAGGGGTTGGCTTGCCTGCAGAAAACATATCCAAATTATGATGAGGCCTGCAAAAATGAGTAGTTAATCAGAAGTGAACAGAAGTGACAGGTGTCTTGAATTATTGCCACTCTTTCCCAGACCTCTCAAGACTTGCCCATATAATTCAGCAGCATTGTATTTCACCATCTACATCTATTGCATATGTTCAGAATTTTTTGTTTTAACTTTTTACATTACTCTCTGGAACACTGATTTTTTACAAACTGTGTAAGTGCTGAAATTTACTGGTATATCTAGTCCCACTGACCTGCTTTTCACAAGTCTAATATACAACAGGAAGCATTCTGTAATAATCATGGTGGTCTAATGGCATAAGGAAATAGAAAATTGTAGAAGGGTGGTACTAGCTGGAAAACAGATGTATTTTCAGGCCTGATTTGTCACCCATTCTCTGAAGTTAAACATGTATATTGAAGTTCTGCAGAGCTGGGGTACAATTCATGGAAATTTTGAAAAACTCAAAGGTGACGTCATCTGGATAATTTTCAGAGGATAACATTATCCAAAAATTTTTGGAAACATTTTTGACATTTTAACACTGAAAGCCAACTAAAATAGCTTACTGAATTACTATGGATTAAGGAATTAGATTTTAAATTAAAAATATTTTAAAACGTTGAATATATTTTTTTTTAGTTGTCTGCACAAAATACCTTTATAACAGAACTTCTTGGTTACACTTATGTGTTTCCTTTAATTTATTTAGGCTGGATTTATGTAAACTTTAAATCAATGTAACAGACCAGAATTTATTTCTTACAGATGAAGATCATGGGGCTAGTCAAATTACTTAAAGGTACTCTTTTATATAATTTACAGAATAAGCTTCCTTATCTTGCCCCTCTCAAAAGAGCTCCTTTTCTTTTGCTGACATGTCAGCAAAAACAGAGTGTTCAGCAAAGCAGAAACGTTTTACAGTAAAATAGCATGTCTAGTTTCAATGAACAAAAATCCTCCCCAAACATACTGTACAGAGATAAAGCTGTGCCTCTATATTTTAGCTAAAGTGTTAATGGGATGTTCCTGAGAAGGATGAGTTAGAAAATCTGTAGGAAAAGGTTTTTTTGTATTAAATAAAGTTACACTATTCAATCCTAAATACACTGAAGAATGTATTGGTTTAAAAATGTTTTGTCAGGTGTAGTTGTTTAGGTCTGACTTCCTCTTCTGGAAGGATAAAAGTTTTAAAATGCTTTGTTGCAAATTAAGTCATTTGTTGTGTAACAGTGTCTGAAAGACTTTGTTTTTGTACACATACAAAACAAAAACTTATTTCAAAGCCTTGAAATTTATAATGAAAAGTATATTTATTTTGTTCATCTATAAAGGAAAGCTTACCTAATGAGTTTCTACAGAGGATTGTTTCCATATTCCTTTTCTCTTTCCTGAAAATGCTGGAATTTGTTAACTTCTCATTAATTATTTTATAAACAGTGTAGAAACAAATTGAAGACTTACACTTATCTGTGGAGAAGTGATAAGTGTCAAGAGTCCAGTTCAGAACCTGCAGTCAGTCTATTACAGAAAAGCACTGATATTTGTTCTCTACTGCCTCCCTTGAAGGTGCACAGCCAATATAAGTTTTTGTATAATTATATAATACGGTATGCACTATATTTATAGTGGTATGGAAATTCTCTTTATTCTGCCTAACAAGGAAGTTATATATATATATATATATATATATTTGAACTTTTGTGCTGGTTAGCCAATTAGGTTTCCTTTTTTTTTTTCCTTTGTAAAATGCAGCAGCACAAATTTTCAGGCTCTGTATATTCTTCTCTGCTCACAGGTATGTTGCAGTTAATAGCTTTTTATATCTTTGAGACAATGCTCAAATTTGTGGTGTGTTGTTGTTCTGCTTACCTTTTCAGTAAATTACCTTCATTTTTCCATTGTCATTGCTCTGGGTTTCATCCATACATTTTTCCCTAGCTCTCTGTCTTTAATCATCATTCTTTTTTAACACTGTTAATCTTATTTGAGGGGGTTTATTTTAGTTTTGCTTTTGAAGCAGTTTGTTTACTTGCATAAGGGGAGAAGTAAGAATCCTGTTTTCAACTTCAGGAATGAAAAGAAACCTACAAATCCAGTGGAGGTCTTAAGTCACATAAACTAGGTTATAAAGAATTTTCTCCCAGTCAGGGAATCTGTTTTCTTCTTTCTTAGTTTTCACCACACCTGCAAGCTGACAGCTTGTGACTATTACAAGACACATCATCTATCTATCGATCACTGTTTGTTTTGTTAATTAAGAACAGATGGCAAGTGCTTAAAAAAAAAAAAGTATGTGGCTGTTGATTAAGAATAAAGAAAATACAAAATCCCATCTTGAACAAGTTTTCCAATGCATTTATGCACAAATGATGTAAGGACTAGAGCTTTTTGGAAAATATTCAGTTTTGTTTACTATCAGTTAATGAAATTGTTTTCTGTCCACAAAACATTTGGATTTGAAAAAAAAAAAAAAAAGGGCAAAAATCATGTTACTGGTTTTGGTTGAAACTGAAAAGACTTCATTAGGTCAGCTGAAAGAAAGAAAGAAAAAAAATCTTAAGCCTGAGTGGGCTCAGGCAGTTGGATCAGCCCATTAAACACTGAACAGAGTCCACCTGCGTCAAGTCAAGCATCCTGGTATAACACCAGTCACATACCATCAGTTCTCCGTTTCTCTGAAGTGTTTTATACAGGTCAGGAAGTTATAGTGCATTTGGCTGATAATGTCTGATCTTTAAGATATTAATGAATTTTCTGCAACAATTTTCAGATATCCTTGGATGTGATCGGTATAAAATATTCAAATTGCAGCTTTCTTCGTTCCGGTCAAACACTTGATTGAAAGATATATATCTCTCATATGTAGTTGTATTACTTCTACAAAGAAAGATGAGCGTCCCTGGTTACATCAACAAATTATATGATTTAATTTCGTATAAGTATGATAAAGAAGAGCATTCAGAATCCTGCAGAAAAGGAAGTCACACCAGAAAAAGAAGTGGGTCTGCAGTAATACCTATGCCTTCTCTGAGTTCATAAGCATATTGAGCTCAGGATTTGCATCCTTCCAACAGCTAGAGGAGTAATATTAAAGTAGGTCCTGCTTAAAGCAGGAGTCAGGATCTCCAACCAAAGCTGTGAAAAATGTGTTTGCTAAATCTAGACACTTAACCATAAATCAAATATCTTAATTTTTCAGATGACATCTGTCTTTATTATTGCTATTATTATTGTCATTATTATTATTTTATGCACTGCTCTGAGACTGAAATGAAGGTTCACGTGCACAAGTAACTAGAAATTCTTACTTTCAGATAGAATTAGAACTGGGTCATCTGCATTTCAAAAAGTCTGCTCTCAGAAGAGTTTCTCCAAGTTCTAAAGTTAACCTTTAGCTTCTTCTCTTACTTGAACCCAAACTCTAAAAACATGGTAATTGCTAACCTATAAATGTAATTGTATGAACTACATGAGCTTAGGTTTTAACAGCTTTGGTTCAAGACCGTATTTTCTGATTTTGTGAACTGTACTCTTTTGTATCCTAGTTTACAAAAAATAAAATACAAGAATCTATACTATAGAAAGCCAGAAGTTCATGAAATATGAAAACTTTTCTAGGAATGCCATTGTCATATTATTTTAAAAGCACAAGTATGTTAAAATAAGCTGGAAAAGAAAAGATTATGATGATTAAGGAACACAGGATAGAATTTTGCAACAAGGGGAAGGTAAGAAGAACTGTTCCTTTGCTCAATTATTATATATATACTATATTATATATAGTGTATATATATATACACACACTGTATATAATAATATATATACTATAATATATATAGTATATTATTCCTAACTGAAATTTGAAAAAGTAAGGTAATATTTAAATTGTCCTAAAGGGATGAGAAAATATCTTAAACAGATGAACACAACTTAATGTTATGGTCACATTTTACTTGTGACTGCTGAGACTGGGACACAGTAGTAACTTTCTTCTGCCTGTTAGGAAGTATGCATGAAGATATATTGAGAAAGATACAGAACTCAAACTGTTTTGAGTCTGGTTCATGTTCTTCAGTCACAGAAGACAATACAATTAAAAAAAAAAAAAAAGCCAATTTGGGCCAGAATTATGTTGGTATTTATAACTCTAAATGTATCAAAACCCTAGCAATAACTGAGGTTTCACCAGAAAGAATTCCTACTGAGAATGTTCATTTCTGTGTCACAAATGTAACACAGCAGTGATGTCCAAACTCCACTACTTGTTTAAATTGTGGTAAAGCAGGGAATATAGATGTTATATTTTCAGGAAGCATCCCCAACCCAAAACTTCAGTTACCTAGAAAAATCTGGATCTTTTATTTATATAAATTATTGTCCCTACAGTAGTTCTTACAAGGCAAAAAGTTAAACAAACAGAAAATAGATTTCCTTTCTCTATGGACTTGCTTTGAAAGCAGATGAAACACTGATGATTCTACTTGCTGCCCAGCTGTGGGAAATTAGCTACTCTACTTGTTAGCTTGAACCCCAAGGAGCCAAGTACCCATTTTGTTTCTCCTGTGCACACATTCACACTAACTTGCACACATATAAACACATATTTTATTTGCTTATTTGCTAGTTGTCCCTTTTAATGAAAGAAGTCATTCAGTTTTATTTATTTTTTTATTCTTTCAGTGAGGGAAAAATGAAAAAAAAAAACAACTTGCAAAACAATTTTGAAATGCTGTCTGCCATGGATATAAGCCAGAATAGGCAGCTGGGCTTTATTTTTGCTTTGAAGTGTCCAAGGATGCACACAAACTACTGCACTCCCTCTTTTTCATGTATCCACCAAGTCCCATGGAGTTCTGGGCTGCATCTGAACTGTCTTGCTGACCCTTCCACTCAGTCCCCAGATTAGTGCTGCAAGCAGCCCTGCGATTATACTGCTCAATACTGATTACTTTACAAAGAGTAAGGAGTGGGATTAGAGCTGAATTTCAAGTAAAAGCCTGTTCCCTGCAAAACTTTGATTTGCAGATACCAGTGAACTTTGTGGGAAGAAGAATATCAGCTCTGACAGAAGGGGACGAGGCTGGAATTTTCCCCTGTGTGGCTGCCTGCAAGCATGACACAGTGCCAGCTGGCTCCCCACACTGAGCCATCATGGTTTGAAGCCTCTGTCTGAAGACACCACACAGGCACAGACAAATGCCAGGAACAATGGGGTCAGCAGCTTTTTGATTTTCTCTCCATTGCTATTGCGAGTTTCTTGGGTACTTATGAAATCTCAGACTTTTGCAGGATGAGAAAATGTCTATGAAACTGGTGAAGGTCCTGGAGCACAAGTCCTGTGAGGAGCAGCTGAGGACACTGGGGCTGTTTAGTCTGGGGAAGAAGAGGCTCAGGGGAGACGATATTGCTCTCTACAACTACCTGAAAGGAAGGTGTGGGAAGCTGGGGGTCAGCCTCTTCTCGCAGAAAGCTAGTGATAGGACTAGAGGGAATAGCCTCGAGTTGTGCCGGGGGAGATTTAGGTTAGAAATTAGGAGACCTTTCTTCTCAGAAAGAGTAGCCAGGCATTGGAATATGTTGCCCAGGGAGGTGGTGGAGTTACCATTTCTGGGGGTGTTTAAGGAAAGGTTGGACATGGTGCTTAGGGACATGGTTTAGTGGGTGACATTGGTAGGAGGTTGATGGTTGAACCAGATGATCTTGGAGGTCTTTTCCAACCCTAATGATTCTGTGATTTCAGGCTGAAGTTCTTTATGCAGATTCCTAAAAATTGCTTTAAGGAACCCCATACTTTGAGAGTTGGGTTTGAAGACATGCATATGTTGCTACAGAAGACTTGCTCCTGAGCTCTCTATCTAGTCATTTGGTCACAGTAGAGTGTATGACAATGAATTACAGTTACAAAAAGTTAAATAGTAATTTAAAAAATATTTTGGCATAAACGATAAACAGAAAGTGCTTTAAAACAAACTTCTTTCAATTTATTTCCCATGTGATATGAGATGAACACTCTGTTATATAGGCAAAATTTGAAGCCTCTGATTCAAAAAGTGTATTAAGCTGTCCTCTGTCTACTGGCAGAAAAAAATTCCATTCTCTTTCAACATGAATCTCATGCTTCATACCCTGTTGGAATACGTGCTCAGCATTTAAGACTCAAGTCCTTCCAGTCCATGACTACTGCAGGAATGAAAAAAAGTGTCTGTTACTCAAATGCTGACTAAATTTTGTTCAAGTGAAAAAACTACAGTATTCCATTTTCTCTAAACCCGTGTGCTAAGGTGCTTATACGTAATACTTTTTCTCCTTACATGAGCTCCACTGGCTGAAATCACTCAGGCCCACCAGTGGATGATAGTTTCTGCATATAGTGTGATTTCACACCCTATTAATCCATGTGCAATGTGTTTATCCTTAGGAATTTCTCTTTTGTATATGTTTGTCCACTTCTGCTTTCCAAAAAACAACCAGAAAGACTTGTCTTCAGTCTCTTATAGAGACAAAAAGAGTGGGGAAATGGCTTGGTAACCTCAGGCTACCACATGACATCCTAGCAAGCTTACCGTGTAATAAAATGTAAGGTTTGGGAATAAATGTATGGTATCTTATCCCCAAGATGAAGTTCAATCTTTTTAACTCAGGAAACTACAGGCCAGTCACTGTCACCTCTGTGCCTGGCAAGATCACGGAGCAGAACCTTTCAGAAACTGTACTAAGGTACATGGAGAACATAGAGGCAATTGGTGACAGCCAACATGGCTTCACTAAGGGCAAATCATGCCTAAGAATTTTGGTGGCCTTCTAAAACTGGGTTACAGAATTGGTGGATAAGGGAAGAGCAACTGATGTCATCTTCCTGGATTAGTACAAAGCCTTTGACTCTGTCTGGCATGACATCCTTATCTCCAAATTGGAGAGACATGGATTTGATGGATGGACCATTTGGTGGTTAATGAATTGGCTGGATGTTCATATACAAAAAGTTGCAGTCAATGGCTCAATGTCCAGGTGGAGATCAGTGATGAGTGGTGTGGTGTCCCTCAAGGGTCTGTACTGGGGCATACAACATAACTGTAGGATTTCTTGAAGAGGACAAAGTGAGGCAACAAATCTTAATTTCTCTCTAAGGTTGAAAGAGGTGTTTCTAGTAACAAATTCTTTTTATCAAAGTTGCTGTTGAGCAGCCATACTTACACTGAATTACTGCAAGGTGTCACTGAGACTGTGGGTCTATCAGGTGCATAGGTTCTTGAAACCATAACCTCCAATGACTCAGTGCTAGGTGGTCTCAGCTCAGCTCTTCCTGATGTCACTGCCCTGTGGAAAATGCAGTGGGAGATGTTAGCCACAGTCCCTGCTAGCAGCTTAGAAACAGCTGCCAAATTCACAGAATTCACAGCAGTGTTCCTCTCACTGAGTTGCAGGAGCATGTAGGCTCTTTATCAGGCTAACAAGTACACCCTGCTGGTGATAATATTTAACATATTCAGCACTTTAAAAGTTTTGTGTGATTTGCAATACATATGGTTTGTTATGAGATCAGGTCTTTGATCATTTGCTATTGCCCATACATTGAGGCATACCCATACTTCCATTTATAATTATGCCACCATTAAAACTCTTCAGCCTGGAAAGATTTACCACCATGAGAGTATACTTTGCCGACAGTCAGCTGTCCAGTACTTAATAGCAACGGTGAACCCTCTGTGCCAGGATGTTCTATGGTTCACGTTATATTAACATTTATGAAATACTGCTAGATTTATTCAGCTGTGAAGTAAATACTATTCCCAAAATAAGGAACTTCACATACACAAGGCAATTCAGTGATATATCTGTATGGGGGAGAATTGGAGCCTTGGAACCAGAGAAATTTTCAATATATAGCCTCTTTATTAGCATTAGGTATGAAAAATGGATTTTTGGATTTTTACCAGAATTTCGAGAAGCCATCTGCTCAATGGCTGTATTTTAATACTTCTACAAAGGAGGCTGAATGTGATGGCAAAATAACTGCTCTTCCTCTAACGTGAACATTAAGAGGCTGAGTTCTTGTTTCAGAAGAAAACTGAAATGACAGGAGCCAATTTGAAGATACAAGCCATTTTCAAGGTGGATTAGAGCTTGCCCAGTGAACAGTAAAAACGATCTTCAGAAGGTTCATCAGAAAAATGGAGGTTGTTCAAATGGATGGAACAATCCCTCCATCCGTCAGACTATCCATGTTCAGGCTTGGCAGGGAGCAGAATAAGCAGCAGATGAAGCATGACTGCAGGATCCTTCCTTGCTTCCTCCACAAAATGAGATAGTTTTCTAAAAATGACACTTTTGTAGACTGAAAATAACTTTTTATCATTTTTTTCCTTTTTAGGTCCTTGGATGTGCTTCTATTTATTTATTTATTTTAGTGAGACAAACTAAGCTAAATCTGTTTAAATTCTTTGTCCACTTTGTCCACTTTTTTTTTGTCCAATTCTTTGTCATTTCAATTACTTTTTGTTCTCATCTTAGGCCTGTCTGTTTCTTCATTTTGTGTGTGTTTGCAGGTGTAGGCATGTGTGTGTGTGCATGTGTGTGTGCGTGTGGTGTGTTTATATTTGTGCCAAGTATGCCAAGAAGACTAGGTCTGACAGCACGTCTACCTGGGGCTAGAAGGGCTTGAGCATGGGCTTGAAAAGAAGGCTGTATACTTCAGAATAAGGGTTTTATAGACTTCACAAGATATGCCTACACAACGAAAAGTCTGAAGCATTACATTCCTGCAGCTCTCAGCACTTAATTCCAAAGTGCTATTTTCATTCATCTGTTCCAGCTACCTTTGCCTGAAATTCAACTCTTTTTACTATATATATAGCAAAGACTTTATTTCTACTGCTTAAACTCAATGTTGTCCAGGATATTAAAAATAAATATTATTTTAGAAATTGTAAAGATTTCCAAGATCTCACTGCAAACCACAGCCATTTGTGAATATGCATGGTTTGGGTGATTGATTATACTTGCCTATAATAAGTCAAAAATCAATGCATTTTTAAGTAACAAGTACCCACGATGTATTGATTTTAAGAATACATATATATGTTTTAGCAAAATTAATAATTCAAATATTTTAAAAATAAATAAACAATACTTTTGTATGAGATAAAAGGTCATCTGGAAAGCTTTTCTCTATGTGAACTTTTTATGGCAAGATATTGGCTTCTCTTTATTGTTTAAGTCAGAGCAAACATCAGCAATGATACTAAGTGATATAAAATGATATGGTGAACGGGATGCTAAAGTAAGTCACTGCAAAGAATGAACACCAGTATTTGCTCAGCTTTTAAATCCTTTTAACGTCAGTCCAAAAATGCAATTTGGCTATCCAATGCCAAAGTGATGAACTTGTTCAAAATTCATAAAATCATTTGGTTGACCTTACTATGGGAAAAACATGTAGATGAGTAAAATGACCTACCTAAAGTACCTTTAAAAGATCTGTCATGAAAATGGTGAAAACTCCAACATTAAAAACAAACTATGGATTATGAAAATCCTGAAGGCTGCAATCGTGTGTATGAGTCATGGTGGCCTTGACTGTGTGCAGCACAGTTAACAACAGTTAACAACAAAGGGCTTTGTCCAAACTCACATTCTTCTGTGCAAGCTGCAGCTCTTCAAGTGTAGCCCAGAGGACCATAACAGTACTTTCTGAGCTGGAAATACTAGTGTCCTTTTCTTATAGGTAGAGATTTGGGGAGATGTAGAGATTTGAGCAGCCATAAGTGAGAAAAAACAGTGAGCTTCCAAGGCTTGGACTGATGTCAAAGCAGCCTTTTGCCATACATAAAAATTTGTAAACGTGGCTTATCAGTTAATTATGTGTACAGGGGCCTAACTTGGAACATTAATTTTCTGAAGCCTTGATCTTAGAGTTCTATTCAGTCATGTTTAAAGCCATCAGTTCAATATATATTTGACTCCTTTGCAGACTAATGTGCCTCACTGTGAGAAGGCTTTGAGATATTCAGCCTAAACCTTTTATTCTTAGCTCCATCTTCTGATTCCCTAAACAGTTCTTTTTTCATTGTTCATGCCCTTAACTGTCAACTATATGTGGAGTGTTACCATGCCTCATCCCTACTTGCTCTTTCTCCAAGATAAATACATTTAGGCTCTATTATTAATTTATGTATGTGTCATGTTTAATGTTCTTCTTTCAGCAACCTCTAATTGCCATAATGTTCCAGAAGACTTACTGCAGCCCAGATGCCTACAGAACACCCGTCTCATCTTTGGTACCTTTCCCAGGTACAAGCCAAAATATGCTAGTTCTTTCATTCAGCTTCAGTACTGCATAGTACTTTATAGGATTATGTCTGTTTTGTTATCAAAAAAATGCTTATATACTACATTAATATCCCTAGATTTCTTCCTTCTTCTGTACTGCATATAATTCAGTTCCCTTTCTCCCCACCCCAAGATTTACGACATTACAGTTATTCAAATAAAAAATTTGCTTCCCCTAGCACTTCACTTTCCAGCTGGTACTAACACCTCTTCTAATTCTGTGCTGTCTCAGAATTTCATCCATGTTCTCTATACTATAACTTCCACATGGAGACATTCAGTAAGGCCAATTGCCAATCTCACTAGCTGTCTTATCCAATATGATATTTCTTCTTTATTATAAACCTTTATTTGCTCTCTTTGCCAGTTCTAAATCTACATTTATACCTTTAATAATTTAGATTGGCTTGGATAAATATGTCAAGCTAGCTTTTCTGACCTAGAATATCGAATGCTTTATTAAAATTCAGTTCTAACACATAACATTCATATCATTCTGTGGTCTTTCAATACATGAATAACAAATTATCAAGAAAAGTTTTTGATTTTTTTTCTTCATAACCGACTATTTGTAGCCCATTCTCTTTTTCCTGTCATTAGTTTTTACATTATTTTACTCCCTTTCAATTTATTAGCTGATAAGAATTTTTCTCCTTTCATTTTTGAAAGCAATACACTTATTTTTCTCAGTATATTTGGGGCCTACTTTGTTTCCAATATCACTTACAAATAGAATTCTTGGTACTTCAATGGTTTATTTTCTGCCTTTCAATACAACATAGAAAACAATTCTGCCATAAGTGCATCTTATAAAGTTATATGACTTTTATATATATTTATATTCAGTAATACTTTATTAAAAGAAGATACACTAGAAGAATGAGTGGGAAGGGAAGGAGGTAGTGGCTATGCCCAGTGATGTAATGGAGACAGGTTATCCAATTTTCTGCATCCAACCCATGTAGAGGTGCTATTTGCATCTCCAGAGCACTATAGCCAATGCTAATGATCTTTGAGATACAACATTGTGACAGCCTGTGGCAGCTATACTGCTTCTGTTTTTAGAGCAGCCATTGTCTGTTTCAGAAGTTTTGAAACATGATGAATTACATGATATCAGTATGCCCAAAATGTGGTGTTTTTCATTACTGGTGTTTCCAAAGGTTCAGAATAACCTGAAGACAAAAAATTGAGGAAAGAGAGACAAGCACTCAAAAAGTACAGTATGACACAAGAGTGTATTTATTCAGACATATTTGTTTTTGCAGTGTCTGAATCAACTTCCAATTTTGTCATCAGGATAGATAATTAATATAACCTGTTAAGGTTTCAATGGATTGAGACATACTTAGCAGAACTAGCCATTTTGAAAAGACAAGACCTCATTATCTTCACTTATGGATGTGTTTAATAAACAAACCAACCAACCAACCAACAACAAAACTACTAAAAAGCAGAGTACAACAAAACATACAAACAACTCCCGTAAAAAATCAAGAAACAAAGCAACCCCTGAAAGATAGAAAAGAAGGATATGAAAGCAAGGAAAATGGAACATATTGAAGAAACTGCTGCTTTAACACAATTGTCTAAATCAGGTCTGGGGTAGGAATTGACTGGGACTTCTACCTAGTTCCTACCACTTAGAGCTGCCACAGAAAACTGTATTACACTGACTGCAGGGACAGTGAGTAAATGCCTGTAAGCAAATGGTGTCAACACAGTCAGCTAAAATCAATTCAGCACTTCCGAGACAGTCAGTGTGAGGAACATGTGCTTTCATGAGAAAAGATAATGATGGGAAACAATGTCATTTTAGCACTTGCAACTCTCTGTATACCTTTAAATACGCAGAGTCCTGCCTACTGTACCCCTGTAGGAATTAGTTTAAAGTTGCAGTGTTGACTGTTTCATGTTTCCATTCTTCTTCTAGACTGGAAGTATGTTTGTGTACTAAAATCAAAACAATCCAATTTTACATGGGATAAAGAAGGTGCGACATGAATAACATCATAGTCATAAAAATAGTAGTTGCATACTGCATTAAAAGCAGTCTGGAAGACAAACCCTGTTTATCAGCAAGTTTCAAGGTTTGAAATTTTGATCTTGGGACAGATCCTAAACCTACTGAAAACATAAACAAAACAAAAGGATGAAGAAGTATTAGCTTTTGGGTTAAAACTAAAAATGCTTTAATTTGAGAGGAGTCTTTGTCTTCACTATTTGTGTACATATTTGTTTCTCTCTCTTGCAATCTGGGACGGCTATTTTGTTGCCTGAGTCAGACTAAGAATTTGAACATGCATTTCTGTTATCTGGTCATATGAACCAATGAAATATGAGGATGAATCTTGATCTTTCTTCTCTTTGCTTGTTGGACAACTCAGAAGGTTTTGGATCTGCAAAAATGCTGTTGATAAAGATATGTTTCTGGAAGATATATGCTTCAACAAAATTTAATTTCTTTCAGAATATTTGTTCAGTTTTAATCATTGTCTTTTCCTCCTCTTCTGTTACTGTGGCTATGTGCAATTTTTAAAGAGATCTAAAAAAAGTAGTTGTTAAATATCACCACAATGCAGTGAGCGCTAATTATCTAACTCCTGCGGAGTTTTAAAAATATTGTTTATTTCATTTATTTTTATTTATTTATGAACAATTTTTAGTAATATCTGCATCTGATTGTTTCCTGTTATTTGCCTACATGCTTATATTATGCATATAATGTACTAATTGTACTATTATTGCATTAATATGCACATAAATGATTAACTGATTCCTGGAGGCAAAGCTATGCTCATCTGAACAAAGGCTTGTTTTCAAACTGTGCTTATATTTTCACATACCCCTTCATGATTACAATTCTTTGTTTTTTATGTATTATAATTATTTCCATAACCATTAACTATATGTGGGGTATTGTCTCAAGGAAAGAGTTTCTTTATCACAAAGATAAGAGAAAGCTGGATTTTCTGAGTCAAGGGCTACTGACATCACAGGACGAAAAGGGGAGCAAAATAGAAAAGAATAACCAAATGAACATTCTTGTCCCAAGATCAGTGCTTGTCTTTGATGTTCTTTACCTTTACCCAGGACCTTCTGAATCAGGGAAAAACTAGAGGAAACAAATGCAATTTCAGAGAGGTGGGAACAGAAAGCTAGGAGTCCCTCCTCACCTCTCCATGCACTCAAACGCTCTGTAGGGGCTAGGCTGAGGCTTTATTAGGACTGTCTTGGTGTCAGAAGCCTCTTCTAATAACCTCACTTAAAGTAAAAAAGCTGACATTGGTAACATGGAGATATGGAGATGACTCTGTCAGGATAGGTTTTTGCTTGGGAAGAAGTGCAGAGAGACATATACCCTTGAATTTAACTGCTGTTTCACTGTTAACAAAATTCAATGTGTGAAAACATTAGGCATTTCAAAATGGAAATTCTGAATGTCCAAGGGAGAGTAAAGAATAACATATGAAAACTGGAGATAAAGACTTTAACTTGGCCCATGAAATGGGAGCACGGGACTAGACTATCATCACAGGGTGCCAGTTCAAGACTGACTTTGGCATTTTGTTAGTTCAGTGGCTTTCTTCAATGCAAGAAAGAGCTGTATTCAGCTCTTCTTGTCCAGAGAGAGGTTTATCTTGGCCTTGGAATTTCATGAAATTAAATTTGAAAGAAAAACTGAGGTTTGGGTGAGAGATGTCTAAAAACTCAAAGGGCTCAGGCCTTCGTAAGGCTTCTTTATAGAAAGGTTTGCATTGCTTTCCTTACTTGCAGTTATAACCATGCAACATGACAAAACTCTTCAACTATACCTATGCTTATGAAAGCTCTCCAACACTGCTGTGTTAGGTACATTGTGACCTCTGAACTCATAGCTTTGCATAAAAATAGCTTAGAGAGAACTACTGAGAAATACTAATGAATCCTCATATATGTGAGGTTGTGACCGGTATCTTTTGAAGTCCTAGTAGGAGTTATTTTTCAGACGGGAGTAGCTGAATGGTTTTGTCCCCATGGAGCTGCAAAAAATAACTTTTCTTGCCTTTATTGATATTAGTGGTATTGCAAGAGCTGTCAACATTAAGGTTAAGATTTTGCTTCCTTTATAAATCTTGTTTGTAAGGGTTTTCACATCTGGGTTATTTCAAATTACATCAAGCTTCAAGAAATTTGGTGTCTAAACTGTCAGCATGAGTGTGATTTTTTAAAAGAAAAAAATGTTTAAGTCTTTTAAAATATTAGAGCAACGGAGTGGGAAAGTATAATGTGTTCCCATGAGATCAATGGGAATTTTGCCTTTGACTTCAATGGAAACAGGAAGCAGGCCATAATTTGTAATCAGTTTCAGAATTCCCCAGCCCCATCCCTTGCTATAGTCTTTAGCTAATATTTAAAAGCAAATTCTGGGGTGTGTAGATGCACATGCTTTTTCCTTCTGCCAACTTTTTAACAATATTCTTGTGGTGTTTTGACCTCAACTCACCTCTGGCTACAGTGTCAGTGCACCTCTACTGAAATAACACCTTTGCCAGAGCAATGGTAAACAAGCTACAGGTAAACCTCCAGTGCCCTTGATATGAGAGACTGGCATCTTGTTTCGAATCCCCTGAAACATCCAGCCACAGAGCTGGAGTAACTAGAGATGGAAAGCTGAGTATTGGGTCACATGTTACTCTCCCCTGGCTGTCTAGAGTTGTTCCCTGCAGTTTACAATCTAGTTTTAAATGACCTGAGTATTAAGGGGCATCCCCCTCGTTCCTCAGGAGTATATAACAGTTTAACAGACCTTGCTTTAGGAAACATATCCAGATAGCCACTAGATACTCCCTGAACTCAGTTTAAAAGTAACCTCTTTGACCGCACAAAACAATCACGTCGTCTTTGGCTCCTACATTCTTTCAGTTCATGCAGATGATGATGTCTGCTTCTTCTCACCTCCTTCAGGCATTACTTTACCAAGATATACATATAGGGATCTTTTTAACGTTTTCTTATAGTGTTGTCTTTATTTTATTTTGAATGTAAAGATATTTTATTTTGATTTAATTGTATTTTTGGCAAAAATAGATAATATAGGTAGTTTCTATGTTTGTCACAGATCGCAGTAATATAGAAGTATCTACAGCCACTCTTTTAATTGATAAGATTTCACAGTTTATAAGTAGTTTTCCTGTTATCTATTCGTTCTTGCACAAAGACTGACTACAGAATTTACTATCCAAAAATATGCCTGACAGCTGAAATAACATTCAGCTTTCCCCATGTTCAGGAATGTTGCATTATATCATGTCAGGTTGCATCATGTAGTACAAGTTACCTGAAATAATACAGCTAAAAAAAAAAATATAAATCAGGAACTGGGGCTTTCATCTTCAGTGTAAGATAGCACTACCGATTATGAGATAAAATGACTTACCAGAAACATGTGGTTTTTGCTAAATTTGTTGCTCAGAGCAGTGTACTGTTGCTTTTAACAGTAAATCACATATCTGTGATGTACATACCAGTTCATCCATTGCCTGATTGTGTCACATTCTACAGTATATCTTAGCATGAATGAAGGTTGGTAAAATATTATAGTATGCTACAGAGAACAATCCAGATTGATATACTCCATGGGGACATTTTGGCTGTTTTATTTATTATTTGAGTTTCCAGAACAAGACCTCTGGTAGAATTAAAGTTTTATTTTTATTTTTATTTTTATTTCATTTATTTCGTTTGGTTTCATTTTTATTTTTTTATACTTTAACCAACAGCCAATGAAGCTCAGAAACCTGAAGGAATTGGTCCAATGATGTTTCTTCCACAAACTCAGTGAAACCATGAGTAAATGATTCATTTTGAGATATAGCATTTTATGTTCATAAAAAAAAAAAAATATTTTGATAGTACTGCAGACTGATTTAGTCCCACTGAGTGAAATCTCAGTGGAAAATTAAAACTATAAAGTCCCACTGGCTAACTTCTGATCAGCCAGTATTGCTGAAGAAGCTAGCAAAGGAGAGAAAAAATCAAAATACTGAGCTAGGTGAAATCCTGGCCTCACTGTGATCAATGAAATTTCTCCCCTGATATCAACGAGTTAAATTTTCAAAATTTCCATACAAAATCTGCACTTAGCTACTACTGTGAAAGACCAAAATATATCTATTGGGTCAACTTATTTTTGTTAAAGACAATGGAAAATCTTAAATGGATTTTAAAGAAACTGCTTCCAACAATTCCCTAAAGAACAGTAGAAAAGGGAAATATTTTCTCAGTCCATGTAATATGAAATGTTTCAGACTTTTCTACAGTGCTTTCAGCTCCTATTGGATTAGCAGGTCAGAGATTGCCCTATGAACACCTTTATTGCCACAGCTCCACAGCTCTGGTCCAAACTTATTTGTTCTTCCAGCCCTCAGCATTCCATACGTGTCACCAGTAAAGGGAGTAAATGATTATTAAATTAAAATGGGAGCTATGCATTTATCAGCTTTGCATCCTTTAATGAAGAGGTCTGATCTGGCACCTTGGGAATCCTTCTCTTTTGTTGTTGTTGTTGTGAAAGCTGAAGTGGCCCAAACAAGCAGCCAAATTCTCTGTCTTTTAGTTTTAAACAAAGTTTTAACAGGACTGTCAACCACAGCATGCAGTATGTCAGTTAACACTGTGGAGTAAAATTGACAAAGAGCACTTTATGTACCTTCAGAGCAAGTATATCTTTACCAACACTTCTGAGCTATTTTAAGTTTGTAAGCTGCAAGTATATCCTGCTCTCTAGATTTGATAACAGTAGAACCAAGACTGGAGATGAGTAGCACCTGGTAATTAATAATCTGGCCAGTCTGCAGTCTATAATGTGCAGAATGATTGAAGTTTAAAGTGTCCTGACTTTATTAATCCCTCCTCCAAAAGCTGTGAAATACTTGCTTCACAACCTAAGGCAAGCTTACTTCCTCCTCCTGACATCCCATGTTACTGCCATGTGATGGTCTCTTAGAAGTGTGTGAGAAATCAGAGAGGGGTTAATCCTGAGATGATATGCAAAAAAAGTAGCAGAATTCTTCATGACACTTGTCAAAAATGAAAATTCTCCTATAATTTTTTGAAAGTAAGTGACTTTCATAATACTTTAATTGTTCCTTTCAACATCACTTTATTCTTATCATGTCGCAGAACAGCAAGGCCTCTGCATATGATGTGGTTAGCTATTAAGAACCAGTGACTGAAATGAAAGTGAAATGAGATAAGGTGTATTTTAAGAATTCTCTAGCTTTTCTTGTAGTGTTTTCATGTAATAACATCTGCTACTCATAAATCATGAAAGAAATCTTTAATAGCCTGTAATACCAATACTTGGTAGAAAGCAAGAGTCTTTCACCTCTTGCAGGTAGACAAATACTTTCCTGTTAAAATAATAAAAGCAGAATATTAATTTCTCCCTGCCCATTCACTAATGCAATATGACCTCAGTGGTTCCAGCACTAGGCTCTTTAAGGTGGCCTGCCCTGACAGCAGTGATGCTGACCTTCAGCAGCACCACGTCCATGCTGCACGTCATGTACCAGGCCCAATCTGCACTCACGTTTGTCTGCACTGCTCCACCACCAGTGCCATGACCATTCCTGCAACCTTGGGTGCCATGCTGCGAGTTATCCTCCTGTCGCCACTGCACTCCTCCATGTGCCATACAGTTGTGCTCTTTTTTTTTTTTCAGTAGTGATACACAGGAGGCTCTGCCCACTACATTTTCTCTGTGTGTGTGTGTCTTGCTTATGGCACAGAAGTGTGTTGGTGTGGAAGATGATCTCTTTTCACTGACCATCATGGTGATTTGAACAGTTTATTATATATATATATATGTTTATATATGTAGTATATATATGTGTACATATATATGTACACATATAGCTAAACACTAAAAGAGTTGTGAATTTCAGCTGCTGTGTATAACCTGATAGAGACTCCAATAATCTAAGTAATAGATTCACATATAGACTGCAAAGCCTGTATCTCCTGTCTTAAAAACACTGTTAGACTTTGGGACATCATCAGAAAAAACTGTGTGAGCGGTGACACAACAGTGAAGGGAAGTCCTGTCTGTGAGGACCAATTTATGATAAAATGTGATTGATGAAAGAAAAAGACAAATTTGTGTGGCTGTGGGTAAACACACACAGACAAAATAATGATACTGAATAAGACTTGACTTTCCATATTAGCTTTCTGACTAAATTTCCTGGTCTATTTTTAATAAATGTGCTGAGTGCCACACTCCAGGCACATCACCCAGATTTGATATGCAAAATCAGGAGGAGTGTTATTTAAAAGCTCTTTTTCAGATATAGTGGTAATAGAGGAACCAAGTCAGGTGCTGTGTGTGGGCAGGAGGCAAGGTGGCAGCTCAGGCACTGGTGTTTTCCAGCCACCAGCCCACAGTTTGCACCACTGCAAACAGCACTGTTGTGTGGGATTACCCCATTGTGAGTGCTGAACTGCCAGGGTGCAGTGGGGACTTCCTAGAAGCCAGGGATTGCAGGAGCTCCATGGGCTGGTCATGACAGGGCCTGTCAGCTGGAGTCCATCCCACCACCCCATCCAGGAGCAGGGCAACAGTCCCAGACCTGGGCACCATGTACCTCCCTGGGGATGGAGGTAGGGATGGGCAGAGGCCAGGCTGGGATTTCAATCCACAGATCAGGGTCAAGGGTGACATCTATTTCAGTATTTCCAATACGGTTTTCCTTATTGTTTATTACTTGTCTGTATAGTTTCAGTCCTTTGACTGAAATTTCATTCAATGAAGTGAAGAATTCTCTAGGACAGTTGAGATTTCTGTCCTGTAAGAGATGTCTTATGGCCCCAGTAGTCTTGGAACTAACACAAATTTACAAGATCAGTTTCCAGAAAAGAGAAGCATACAATTCCCATTGTTAGGATGCACAAATGATAAATTATTCTAAAAAAAATCCTAAATATGATGATCAACTTTATATTTTTGATTAGAAATCTAGTGGACCAAATTCTATTTTAAAAATCTGATTTCTCATTAAAGAGGAACACCTGTTTTATGACTTATACTACAAAGGGTTTAGTTACAGAGAAAATGGTAAATTTAATTTAAATTCTCTTTTTGGTAAAGTTCCAGTCTTTAAAAGGTGCTTCCAAATATTCTACTAATTTTGCAAAGATGTAGTTACAGCTTCTTTGTTATAATAGTTGTGTAAGTCAAGCAAGAATGTTTAAAAAAAAAAAAAGTTTGTTAAGCAAGAAAACAAAAAAAGATCAAAGGTTATCCTGCTTATCTATGCCATGAATAAATCTAAATCAGCCCTTGCAGAACCCTTTAGCCAAAATACTTATGAAATATTCTGTTGACACAAAAATAATCATTTTTATCTTACACAATTTTTCTTTTAGCCTCTGAAATCTAGATCCTTTCCCATCTACATTCCTTTAACACAATATTCCTCATTAATCTGCATCCATTAGCAAATCATGTGCTGTGGTTTTCAGTTCTGCAGGAATCCATATAATACTGTGTGAAATGCTGCCAAGGGCCATTGCAATGCTGAAGGTATTGGATACAGATATTGGCCCTGGAAAAGTGCTGGAGAGAGAACAGACAGGTTCAGTTTCATTGACTGTGCGGCAACATGGAATTGAGTGCTAATCAATATGAGCAATAACCTTGCAAACCTTTGAACAGCTGGGGTTACAAGGACACAGTGCAGCATCCTCCTTTTTGTGGCAGCACTTCCTATCCTAGCAACCATGTTGGTGGTATTGTAGAAGCACTACAAAATCTTGATATTTTCCCTTCAAAGAGTTATTTTTTCTATACTTCTGCACTAGAATACTCTCTATTAATAAAATTAAGATGGTCACTGTGTTGACCTAAGCACAGGCATATGATTATATGGGGCACCCCCGGCCCACCACAAAGGCCCCAAGCGGGGGGACCTGGTGGACCGAGGGGGCGGCGAGAAGAACGGGCAGGTGAGGAGGAAGGAGGCCAAAGAGGCAGAGGAGAAGGGCGAGGGCCGTGCCCGGGGGGCGGCCGATGGCGAGGGCCCCCGTAGCACCAAGAAGAAGAAATACTATGAAACTGTTGGCAATTAGCAACTGTTATACTTCTGGCCTTGCCCTGGGCCCACTAACACCCTCCCCAAAAAATCTTGACATCAACCCCTGACACAGGTCAGAGACTATTCCAGGGGAAAATTTGGATGTAATGAGCCAGTTCTGAAGGGCAAAAGATTTTAGCTGTGGGAATGCAAGCTCTGGCATCTGAGATGGCTTCAGGTTAATTTTCTTTACTGACACATTATAATTTGTAATCATTTTATCCAAAGTAACCTAAGTAACCAGGTGGCTAAGTCTCCCCCCTGAAGATTTTCTTAGCTAGAGCTCTCATTGGTGTCCATGTTGAAGGGCACTGGCACATTACAACGCCTCCCAAGCATGCCAGTATCCACAACTGATAACACACTTGGGCACTTCACTTCTCTCACAGGTTTTAGCAATATTACCAACAAGGTCTTTTTTGCATTCCTCCTAGATGCATCTTGTCTGCACCTTAGCCCCACCAGCCATGCTCCTGTGCCATCTGAACTGGCGGGGTATACAAATACCAATACAAATTGGTATTTGTAATGTTTGAGAATAATGACAGACTGAACTTTCAAGGTTGAACCATTTTTAATTACTGCCAATTTGATGGAAGGTTGCAATACCTTGCCACGTGTTGGCCATCGGTAAGATCACATTGTCCTTCACATGTGGGCTGTTAACTTTCTGATGCTAAAGAACAATTCAAACATTCAGTATTACGCTGTTTTCTTTTCTTCTTCTTTTTCATTTGTTTGTTTGTTTTGACAACTTAAAAGTGACTTTCTTTTATGTACACAGTAGAGCTAATCATCAGTTGGAGGGAATGTGCTTTGCTAAGTTATACTTGCAAACAGTATGTCTGCAAGACAAGCAGAATAATTTTAAAACAATCTCCATAACTATAATTTGTTTGTTTTACAGAGGAAAACATTACTTCGTATTTGGTAGGGATCATTTATAGTTTTGGACATAGTTAAATTTTAACAGTAATGTTTTTCACTGTGACAAGCAGAGATAATTAGAACTATCTTAAATATCCAGCTTGAAATATCTTCTTGTTTTCCTTCTATGGGAAAAAGAGCCCTTTTATAAAAGAAGTAGATAAACAGCTCTACTTCTGTAGAGGGACATAGAGTGAAATAACACTGTAAATAAATTAGTTAGATAATCTTTTAGGGCTTAACAGGAATATGGAAGCAACTATTAGTCTTAGAAGCCAAATAATGTAAAACACATGACTTCCCTAATTAAAAACATAGAGTAATAGAGTTGTGACTAAAAAAATACAAGAAAGAAAAGTCTGTAATAGATTCTGTGGAACTCTACATGAAGACTCTGTGGAAATCCACATAAAAATACTGTTATAAAACATAAAATACATAACAGTGTTAGAAGAGTACTGTAAAAGCTTTGTTTTATTATTTATAAAAGTCATATTTTAAAACAAACAAACAAGCAAACGTGGTTTTTACTTGATTTTATAAATAATTTGGATTTTTTTCTGTTTTATTCTAAGTCCATAATTTATTACAATTTTTTTTTTTTTAATTTTGCTTTTAAGTAAAAATATTTCTTTTGCTTTGAACACCAAACATGCCTTCCATTTGGTCTTTAAGCCTGTAAATAACCTCTCTATTAAAACAAACAAACAAACAAAAAACCCATATAAGGTAATCTATTATCTGCTGGGGGTGGAATTACACTTTCATTTCACTAAACTTTCAAGCTGCCTAAGAACACTAGAATGACCATAATAGTTTTGATGAAAACTCCATCTAGCCCAATATTGTGCCTCTAGCAATGGCCATAAGTGGCCATCAAGGAAAAAGAAGATACAGAAAAGTATCAATACTTCCCTTTAAAATTCTCCCAGCTTCTTGCTACTTCCAGTTCAGGGAAATTCTTGTTTTGTCTTTTTAGTATGTCTCTACATGGACTTTTTACTTCATTGGGGAACAATAGGAGCAATACATTATTTAAACCCTTTGTATTTTTTTCCTTTACTCTTCACATTCAGTATTCTGATACTCTTAAAGAAAAGATAGGTTTAAAAATGACTATGCATGGATGTGTGGAACTTTCTTCAAAATATTCTGTGGAACAGCTTTCCTCTTGTGTTGTAACAGCAGGCTACATTGTGTAGAAATTGGAGATTTTACTAATTTCTTCTGTTTTCATAGAAAAAATAAAAAGGAGATGAATAATAGGATCTTTCCTAATTTTCAGGAACAAACAGCATCAACCAAGCCAAACCAAAATTGATTTACATATTTGATAGGCATATTTCCTTTCATCAGATGGAAATGGTCAGAAAAGACTGACATAATGTTGGTTGCTGACCTTGTACACCACTCAGGAAAATTGCACTGGCTATTTAAGAAGTGAGCTCTTAAAAAAGCAAAAATAAGAGTTATACAATGCACTGAAGTTTCTGCTCTGTTCTGTTAATGGAAATACTCGTCATGAGAGGGTAGCTAGATACAGGAGAGGAACAGCATGGGTCAGTCAATGTTTGCAAATAGTGGAAATTTTCAGTGTTACTCTACAATGGAAAACAGAGAGGTCAAACCTATTAAATTTTCAGGTAAACATATTTCCAAAAGCACACATCTGTTTGATACTTGTCCTTATGAAGCTTTTGTGTGAGTTTCTCAAGACAGCATCTGTCTGTCATGCCTGTTAAATTCCATGTAGCATCACATAGAGCAGACCTATTAGTATCTCTGAGTGGGGTGGACCATAAACAAATCAAACTTGAGACTCAAATTGTTCTTTCTGAATGGAAGAGGATGAGATAACGTGCAACACAGATAAAAGCAATACTATTTCCAAGTTTTCCTTACATATATGTCTTTGTGTATCTCACTGCATAGCAATACACTTGTGATCTCATATGCATATATCATCCTTTAGTATTTCTATATTGGGAGTATGGTTAAGAAGATAGCCCTTTCACAGTCATGATGAGAAAAAATACCCCCTGAGAGATTAAAAATTTACACAGTTACTATGTTTTGTGAGATATATTATAACTACATACATTAAAAGTCTGATAGTCTTCTTTTAGAACATGGGATGTAAGCCGGAGTTATTAACATGTTGCAGAGTTAGGAGGTTATGTGACTTAATTTCTATCATCTTAAATTATTTTGTTAGCATCCCCCTCTTGTTTAATTACATTTGCTTATTTGCTTTTTTTTTTTATTATTTTTTTTTTGTGAGTTGAAATACTGCGACACTGAGAGGAGGTGTAAGGGTACAGGTGGATTACACATTGCATGAGTATAAATAAGTAACAGCATGTATAGGGTGGACTTACGTACCAGATTCATAGCATCTGTTTGGGGCTCTCAGCTTGCAAAGAGCAAATCTTAAGGCTAAGCAATAGGAAGTACCCAAGAGCTCCCAACCTCTGTTAAAGCCTAGAGTCTCCATCCACTCATGATCCAGAACACACAGTCCTCTCCTGAGTACAAGCCCTTGATGCAACAAGGGAGGAGCTTTTGGGAAGAAGCTGGAGGGATAGGGACCTGAAGCCAGGGTGGGGCCTCATCCTCACATCTTCCCTTTTCTGACTCTCTTGACCTGCATTGCACAGGTCTAAGTCGGGTGGCTAAGAACTGGCTTCTCAGAATCTATACTTGCAAAGTTGCTATTGCCAAATATTACCTGTGAAGATGAGTGGCCACTTGGTTAACCCCTGTGAGCTGCATTTGCCCTGTGGGCTGCAAGTGATACCCTAAAGGTATCAACACCAATTCTTAAACAGACTTGAGAGACTAGAAATCACAAAACAATACAACCAAAGACAGAAATGGGCAGTTATTTCAAATTGTTCGGACAGCAATTAAATGGATGCTTCTTTATTCATATTGCTATGTCAGCTTAAACATTTATAAACTCTTTTGCTCAGACAGTATTACTTAGAATTGTAATTTTCACTAGAGCTTCATGAGATGATGAATTAAATTTAGGTTATATAATAAAGTCATTTGCTTAATTTTAGGATATATTAAGTTTAAAAAACAAATTTCAACAAACATTCTTCTTTGGACTACATCTGAAGAAGTGTCATGAAGCAGACCTCATCTGGATGTAGACTACAGAGAGACATGAGATTAAAATAAAATTTTAGATTTGTTGATTTTCATCTCTATTTGCACATTTTCTTCGAGTGGAGCTGGATACAATTGGGTATGACTCAGAGAAAAATCAGTCAAGAAAAAGAAAGAAGAGAAACCACTGACAGCAGAATTTTTCCTTTAAGATTGTGAAAACTGTACGTTGCATGAGTCTGCTAACTTTCATTAACAAGTATTCTGGCCCAGCACCTCTAAATAAATACATGAGTGTTGCTACCTGTGTCTCCATCTTTTTACTGCCAAAACTCTTTATGATGATAAAAGAAAGGGGAGGCAGGCATTTTATCTTCTTTCATTCTAAGTCAGTTAAAGGTATTATTAAGACAGTAAAACTGTGCCCAACATTAAGCAGAAAAACTTCACACTTTGTTGAATTCTGCAATAAAGAAGATCTGGAGCATTTGTAACACTGACCAGATCTTCATTCCTTTTTCTTCTTCCCTTCATTCCATCTTCCATTTTCAGGAATATCCTGTTCTCCACTGAAATGTTGACCTATCAGGTACTGAAGCTGCTGTAAAAGGTTGAGTAAGTCTGCTGTGGTCTGTTTTTCCCAGTCATATATAATCAGAGCATTTTCAAAAATATTTTAACTCTTAGTGGATGAATAAAGTTTCAGTAGGAGTCTTGGTACATTTCTACACAAAAACTGTATTCAGTTCTTTCCTTGACTGCTGCAGAAACATTCCGGATTTACACTGAGAAGAAGCAAGATGAGAATCTGGCCTGGTATGTCAACTCATCAGGGAAAGGAAACATCTGGATTCAAAGCTGTTCTATAAGATCTTTTTCACAATGCCCAAGAAAACAAGGAAGCACTAGTAGCAGACACCCTCCTCTCTGCCAAGATTCTGCAAAAAATGATGGAGTATTTGTTTCTTGGTGAAAAAGATTATGCAGCAGCTACAGTGTAAAAGACATATTTTGCTATCTAAATATGCATTTTCACATAAAAAAAAAAAAGAGCATGTGAGAACTGGCATGCTTTATCTTGCAGAGAAACAGATTGCTGTCTTGGCTGACTGCAAACTTAGCATTACAAATTACATTAAAAGCAAATTCGTTATCACTTAATTTGTGTACATAAATATGAGTGCACCCATACTTTGCTGTAGGCATTTTTTGACATCTTCTAAACAAGAAACAAGTATGGATATAGCTGCATAACTTCATTTTCAGTACTTAAATTCAGCAATCACAAAGATTATTTTTTTTTCCCTTTAAGACAAGACAGGAGACCTCCTGCAGCTCTCTTTTTTTGACAAAAACCAGAACACACAAAAATCTATCTGGTTAAACTACTTAGTCATTTGTAAAATTAAGAGTTGATTGAAAAATTTCACTTTTTTTTTTTTTTTTAAACATAGAGTTCTTGAAGATATGATTTCACAGTGTTCCTTGCAGATCAACAGAGTCAAGTTAACTACAATTCAGAGAAAAATCTGTCAAAATAAAGGAAGTATCTTTGCAGAGAAAATGCTGACAAAAAATATTTTCCTGAGCACTGACAAAATACCTTGTACCTTGTGTGAAATTTCTAACCTTGATTAGCTGATGTGTTAAATACCTGCATCACACCCTCTATAACCAAATTAGGGATCATCAAATGTTTTCTATCAAAATTATTTTAGCAGAAAAATGAATTTTCTAAGAAATATTTTCCTACTGAAAGTGTCTCTTTTCCATGGAAAACCCATCTTTTTGCCAAAACTTCTAAACCAAAACCTTTTCTGCCATCCCTGATACTTCTTTCTTCAGCCAATAACTTTGAGTTTTGACAAAAAGCTGACATTGTTCCAGAGATATATTTGTTTTTATATTATGGGACTGAGACTATATTACATAAATTCCATTTCATGTTTTTATCATGTCTCATTTTATATGCCTTTCTAAAGTCAACAACTCCAGGCTCTTCACTCTCTCTTCACACAAGCTTTTCATGGCCCTCAGTCTTTCTCAGAACTGTGAACTTTTGCAGTATCTTTTTGTTGGTGGTGTGGCTTGTTCAGTACACCTCATCAGCAAGGTAAAACAGCCAACTTCTGAAAGTTGGAATAACTTTTTTATCATTCTCCAATGTTGCCTTTTTAATATATTGTCAGCTCAGCTCTGTGTTTAATTTCTTCTCCACATTGACAGAGGTGCCACCTGAATATCTACGTTCACCTCCTGAGTTGACATAATTAAGTCAGTCACCTGTACTTAGTTCAAGTATTTTTCTTCAGTGTGTATTATGTTGCATCTGTCAACACTAAATTGTCATACCTATCAACATGTGCTCATTTAGAAAATATGATTAAGACTCAAGCAGAGTCAAGATTTGTGCTTGGTCTTGGTTCATTTAACCCCTTACCCCCATTCCAACATTTTAACGTATCACTACATGCAGTCAATGCTGAAACTACAATAATTTAGATGTATTCTCTACCCTTGTATTTCTCACCTGTCTTTCCAATTTGTAGGCTCTTTAATTGAGGATTATGCCTACAAAACAAAACAAAACAAAACAAAAACTTTCATAAAGAAACACTAATTCATCATAAAAGTCCATTTTCAGATATGTGGAAAGAAACAGTAGAAAAAGCACCAAGAATGGTGCACAGAAAATTTTCTATTTTTAAGAACAGAGATTTTTGAAGACAGGCTGAACAGAAGTAGGGAAAAAAATCAGGAGCCTTAAGTAATGAATAGTCATTATTTGCTACATAGTGCTAACTACCTGAAGCATTGAACTTATGCTTATTTATGAATTATTTCTCCTGCACTACCAAAAACTATTTAGAGCTAGGAACTGTATAGGAAGAAACAAGATGATTGGTTTCTGGATTAAAAAGTGATACACATAAATGATTTTTGAGACCAGGAGGGACAATAAAGCTCTTCTTAATTCTTTTATTGAGCCCAACAGTTCCTGCAGTAGTGTTCAGCTTTAATCACATTTTTGAAGTGATGGAGAATACTTCTTAGCACTTCAACAGATACAATGATAGAAAGAAACTTTATTTCCAGATATCTCATTATCGAGGTGCAAGATCTTGTGATATTGTTGGTGTTTTATGTATCTTGCTACATCTAAACAGGCATCTACTTACTAAAATTTGAATTGTTATCTATACAAAAGGTAATTCAAAGCTCTCCAAAGACATATTATTAATGGAAAACAAAAACAAAACAAAACAAAACAAAAAAACAAACCACAGTTATCTTCTCTGTGTCACATATTTTATAGCATTCAGTTTTATTTTCAGTGCCCATTAGTCTTCTTTTAATGTTGAGATGAAAAGTTTCACCTTTCAGTTGCAGATTTCTATGTGAACAATTATGATGATCTATGGTTGAAATATAGACTTAAATATAAATCTTTGTTTATGCTCTCCCTTTCTGTTCCATAGCTAATATTTTATCCAACACATCTCTGATGCTTATGACACAAAAATTATGCCAAAGTCTCATTTTCTCATTTGCAGTCCCTTAAGTAGGATGCTCATCTGGTCCAGTTATTATTGAATAAGTTGGGCCATGTCTATGCTTGTCTGCTAATTGATGTTATCAGTTAAACCAAAGTAATAAAGCTGAGGGTGATATGGAAAACCTTGGTTTCCTGATTCATTGAGATTACTCAATTTTGAGTTAATAATATTAAGTTTACCAGAGGAAAGATTTGTTATTATTATTAATTATTATTAATTATTAATTATTATTAATTATTAATTATTATTATTATTATTATTATTAAGAGAAGCTAAAATACCACACGTCTAAATCCATATTTAAACATTTTAAATGTGACTTGACTATCAGAGATGTTGCCAACATATATTTCACTTCAATGAAAATTACAGGCATTTGGGCTAAATGCTGCAGCCTTGTGATCAGGATACATCTGTATTGCACATTGCAGCTTGGCTACCACAAGCAATCCAAATTCTGCAGAACTGGGCAGATTAGCCTGCATAGAGCACCCCAGTAACACAGTTATCATGTTTCTGATAATCTGTAACATACTTCAGTGT
Organism: Anser brachyrhynchus; assembly: GCF_964034855.1. Taxonomy (NCBI): domain Eukaryota; kingdom Metazoa; phylum Chordata; class Aves; order Anseriformes; family Anatidae; genus Anser; species Anser brachyrhynchus. The sequence continues at coordinate 142,511,017 of NC_137695.1, read as the reverse complement.
GTCATTCAATGTTTATGTTCCCTGGCATGGCTGTGTACAGCTTCTAGGCTCCTGCCTGTGAACTCTCTTGGGAGTTCACAATGAATATATTAGATATATAGGCTGTCCATACAGCATATGGAAAGAGGCGAATGCCAGCACTCTGACCAGACAGTAACCTAGGCAAGCCAACAGGAAATGTTCCATGTAATCCCTTGCCAAGATTTGAGTAATTTACCTTTGCCACAGGGAGAGATTTTGTGTTATATATGATTGATGGTCAATTGAACTGATAAACCCTGTGTTTAAGGAATGAGTTAGGGTCAAAACAACTTCTGTCAGAAGAGGAAGGGTTGAGTTTGTAACTGACTATTTCTATATAGCCCCATGTTACAACATTCACCTGCCATCAGGAGACTTGACCACAGGTTCCTGCTCCCTAAAATGATTTGAAGCCACATCTCTGCTTCATGGAAGAGAGTCTTTACCCTAAAGCTGGCAGCTAAAATAGTGTCATGGTTTTGGTTTGGGACAGAATTAATTTTCATTGTAGAGTCTCACACAATGCAGTTTTCTGACAAAAAGAAGTGGTGACAACACACTAGTGTTTTAGTTGTTGCAGAGCAGTACTCACACAGAACTAAGGACCTTCCAGTTCCTCACGCTGCCCTGTCAGTGAGGAGGCTGGGGTACACCAGGAGCTGGAGGGGACACAGCCAGGACAACTGGCCCAGATTGACCAAAGGGATGTCCCATGCCATATGGCATCATGCTCAGCAATAAAAGCTAGGGTAAAGAAGAAGAAAGGGGTGGGGGGGGGAGGGGGGAGGTGGGGGGGAATGTTCAGAGTGGTGGCATTTGTCTTCCCAAGAAACCGTTATGCGTGGTGAGCCCTGCTTTCCTGGGAGTGCCTGCACACCTGCCTGCTGATGGGAAGTTCAGAATGAATTCCTGGTTTTGTTTTATTGCACATCCAGCTTTTGCTTTACTGAGTAAACTGCCTTTGTCTCAACCCATAAGTTCTTGCATTTCTACCTTTCCAATTCTCTCTACCATCCCACCTGGGAAGGGTAAGTGAGCAGCTGTGTGGTGTTGAGATGCCTGCAGGGTTAAAGCACAACAGATGGGGAGGGGCTGCTCCTGTTCTGCTGGGACCTAACACCAACACAGGCACACTGGGCCCATCTGGATTAGCAGCTAATAGAAGTACAAAGCAGATAATAGCCAGATAGGAATTACAAGAATCTTTTACCAAATAACCTCCTAAACTTCAACTTTTTATTGTTCAGGAAATTTGTGAGCAGAAAAGGAACATTAAGCTATTTCTCTTTCAAGGCATAATTAAGCCCTCACCGGGGTAGGGGCAGAAAAGCCACATATATCTTTAGGGTTTCATAGTTTGAAGAAGGGCTTTTTTAATCCATATTTCCTCTTTCTCGGCAAAGTCAGAGTGCAGAGTGTATGAGGCACCACATGTCTGTGTGACTGTTGGTATGGAAGGAGTAAGTCCTTGTTCCTTGGGAATAAATTAATTTGTTTGTCCATCTGTTGAATAATGGTTTGTTTGATTGCAGTTTGTCAGATCTGTGGTTTTGCTGCAATTTTTTGTTTGCAAAATCTGTTTGGGGCTGTCTGTTACGAGTAGGAAAATGGGCTTGCAGCTGAGGGGTGAAAAAGCCTTTCTGTTTTTGATCACTGACAACAGTGTTAACAGTTTGTTAGCTGTCAAACTTCTGTGGCAGGGTAGGATTGACCTAGGCAGCAGTTTCAGAGGCCCAAGAGGCAGAAAACTAGCAGCAGGTGAAGGATAACTTCCAGTGAAAGAGTGTTGCCCTAGACATTTTCTACATGAGGGAACATGCAAAGGAAACAAAACTGAAAAGACAGCAAATCAAGAATTTGAATGGAGCCTAAAACCTTGCAGATAGTATGAAAATAAATAAATAAATAACTTTTTTATTTCAGTGTTGAAAACATTGTCATGATATGTGTGAGGTGACATGAGAGCTGGGAATTTGACTCAGAGAGGTTATTGAGGATGAAAACATGTGGATTGCATGTACAGCAGTATATTTCAGAACAGATTTAGGCAGGCATTGGTGCTGGACCTACACAGATGTGATCCATTTGAAGGAACAGAAATGCACATTTCAGTTAGCAAGACCACAAAACTGCTATTCTGTACTGACAAGAGATCAGGATTAAGTGCCTGGGGATTGCAGCATGCAGTGTATCCACTTGCCTATTCATTGGATGTGGGATGCCAACCTGAGTTCAGCTTCTGTTTGCAAAATCAGCCACCATTTTTGGAGATGATCTCACTAAAAGGTCTTGCTGAACCAGGCTGCACCTCTCCTTGTAAGACGTACACGCTGTTGTAGTCATCTGCTTGGGCAACTGAAATAGCAGCAACAGAAAGAGTAGAAAGGTTTCCTGCCTCATCACGATTATGTAGATAAATATATATGCATTTACTATGCTTGCTGGACTGGCAGCTAGAACCTCAATCATAAATATGACAGGTATCACTCACTGTATACTATTCCTGTTATCTTCCATTAGAAAGGGAGTGGTTGGGCAGCAGAAAGGCTACCTGTTTGCTGTGACATTGCAGTTGTGGTCTGGAAAGAGAGATCACTTCTTCAAGTGTAGCCCTTTATTTTTGCAGTCAAATTAGGAAAATTGGGAAAATGAAATGGTCCATGAGAAGAGCAGGGAACAAATTTCAGTGATGGAAAGGAAGAGTTTCTGAAGGAGAAGTGGTGTACTGCATTAAGGGGAAATCACGCTTGATCAACTTGATAAATTTCTATGATGAAATGACTGGCGTAGTAGATGAGAGGAGAGCAATAGGTGTTGTCTGCTTTTTTTCTGTAGGGTCTTTGACATTGTCACCTGTAAGACACTCATAGCCAAAATACTGATGCATGGATGGGATGAGAAGACATTCAGGTGGATTGAAAACTGACTGAACAGCCAGGTCCAGAGGGTGGTGATCAGTGGAACAAAATCTAGCTGGAGGCCAGTAACTAGTGGTGTATCCCAGGGGTCAGTACTAGGCTTAGTCTTGTTCTTAGAAGGTGATGTGGATGATGTGGCAGAGTGTACCCTCAACAAATTTGCAGGTGACACAAAACTGAGGCAGTGGCTGATATGCTAGAAGGTCGTGCTGACAGTCAGAAGAACCTCAACAGGCTGGAGAGTTGGGTGGAAACTCTAATGAGGTTGAGAGGAACCTCATGAAGTTCAAGAATGAGAATTGCAAAGTCCTACACCTGTGGAGGAACAACCCCAGGCACCCGTACATGCTAGGGGAAAACCAACTGGAAAGCAGCTTTGCAGAAAAGGATTTGGGGGTCTTGGTGGACATCAGGTGGACCGTTAGTCAGCAGCGCACCCTTGATAATGGTTTCCTGGGTTGCACTGGGAGAACATTGCCAGCAAGCTGAGGTGGGTGATCCTTTCCCTTAACTTAGCCCTGGTGAGGCTACACCTGGAGTACTGTGTCCACTTCTGGGCTTCTCGTTGCGAGTGAAACATGTACATAGTGGAGAGAGTCCAACAAAGGGCCATCAGGATGATCAAGGGGCTAGAACAACTCTCATATGAGGATAGGCTCAGAGAATTGGGACCGTTCTAAAGAGAAAGCTCTGGAAGGATATTATCAAAGTATATAAATATGTGAAAGGAGGGTGCAATGAAGACGGAGGCAGCCTGCCCAGTGACAGGACAAGAGGCAATGGTCATGAACACAGCAGGCTCCACCAGGAAGCACTTCTTTACTGCAGCGGTGACAGAGCACTGGTGCAAGTTGCCCAGAGAGGTGGTGAAGTCTCCCCCCTTGGTGATACTCAAAAGCCATCTGGACATGGTCCTGGTCAACCTGCCCTAAGTGTCCCTTCTTGATCAGAGTGATAGTGCAAGATGACTTTAAGAGTTTGCTTCCAACCTCAACAATGTTGCAATTCTGTGGATTTGTGGGGCCCACTGAATCACTGAAAATCATATGTTCAGTGCATATGTAAAGAAAAGAACCCATGAGAATGCACTGTAGAGGTTTTTATTTCTATTCCATCTCACGGTGAATTCTGTTTTTCAGAAAAGGTAATTGTTGCTCATTGTAGCCAATTTTCATTCATTTTAGTGCATGCTTCAATTAAACCTTGCTTTTGTTTCTAAAAGCCCTGTTCACATTTTTGGCATGGAACCATTAAGGAATTAAAAAAAAAAAAAAAAAGATATTTCAAGTATTTAACTACTTTTGACTTGCCATCACAGTGAATATCATTCAGCAGCAATAAACACATATATTTAGGGTTGGAAGTGCTTAAGATTTGTCATTGTGCTGTTCCTCTTTTAGTTCCTTTGAGAAGAGTGAGAGCTGGTGCTAGAAGGATGTTCTGTAAATGTGGAAGAACCCATGATGGAGAGAGGACTCCAAGATGGAGGAGATTTCTCATGAAGATTTATGTTGAACTTGTCCTGTAGGTGGCATTTCAACTGATGTGTCAACCAATGGAAAACGGTCATCAAGAAATTCAAAACCCTTTTCTTAATTTTCACTTCAAAATTGGGGTAATAATCCACTATTATCAAGCCACTTTTCTGTTTTCATGCTCAGTAATTCTTCAATTATTTTTCACTGATTCTGAGATTATTGCTCATCATAATATTAAATGTCTTGGCCATCTGAAGGGTGAAGATGAAAGAACATGGTGTCAGATTGGTCTGTACAGTGTTCACAGATAAGAGTGTGAGAAGAGTAGGAACTTCTAAGCCATAAATCACATGTATTTGACAATCTATTGACAATCGTAAAAAAACTCACTCCTGAGCTCATGCCTGGGTCCTAGTCATTCAGACTTAGATCCTCCAGGTGCACATCCCATTGGATGGATAATAATCATCCATTACGTGTAAACAGCAGTTCTTTCTTGAGTGGACTTTTATGATGAATAAGCTAGGTGCTCTGTGTTTTGGCTCTGGGGAAAAATCACTTCAGAAATCCATCTCTACAGACAGCATGAAAGATACAGCATCAGGTTTGCTTTCTTACATGCTCCTTCAGTCTTGTCCTTACGAGATTTGTTTTTCAAATACCCACATGCTTTTATGCAGCAGTTCAGTTTCATGCCACAGAAACAGTACCTCACCTGTGGGTTGCAGCAGTGAGATACAATTATATAACTCCATTTTTTTTTTCACAGATTTTTTATCTGTTACTTTTCCTTCCAGTCCCTTTTGTCCTAGAGGTTCTTGTAGTATAATTCCTACAGTCTTTTAAATCCCAAAATACGTTAGCTTCCCTATTCTAATACCAAAGGTTCTGGGATTTTAAGTACAGAAATAGAGCTTAAAGTCTGTGAAGGGGAAAAAAAAAAGCACAAAGACTTTAAAACAAAGAATTTTGGAAAACAGATGTTGCAGAGAATGCAAAATAAAAACTGTACAAGTTTTAGAGTATATTTTGTTCCCAGAATTGCAGAACCAGACTGGATCCCAGTACACACTGCTTGCAACCGGCTTTTGTTCTGCCCTGGGAGCTAATGGAAATGAAATAGGCTTTTTGCTGAGGAAGGTGTATGAGACATGGACTGGGGAAACTGTGCTCATGAAGTAGATGTCTTAAATATTGAGAAGATATGTGGGCGTTTGAATAAGAAATAGGTGCCAGCAAAGATCTTCCTACACATGGTGCTAGGTCTCATAACCTACCTACATTATCTTCTGGCTTTTCTCCTGTTCAGAGTTCATGCCCAAGTAATTGCGTGCAGCTGTAGTTGTCATTTGGCTCTGGCCCAGGACAACAGAACATTATAGTGACTCTGGGCCAGACCATGTTTGCTTGTTTGAGTCTTCTTCCCGTACTTTTAATTTCATATATTACCCACCCACTTGGCTAAAGACCAGTCTCATGTGCCCAGCTGGCTAGCTTTGACTACTGATGCCAAAACTGCTTCAACAGAAAATAAAAATGGACATTGTAGATCCCCAGCTAAATAAGCAACTTTGCTCTAGGCTGCCATGGACTCCCAGCTTATACATCCTGTCTACATCAGCTCTGCTAACAGTAGATTCTGTCTGTGGGATCCTGTGCCTGGCTGATTCCCGAGTGAGAATGAAGGAGGGAAAAGCCTGTAACTGTTGGATATAACAGGTTCTCTGCTGACTCCTCCACTAATAGGTCTAGTGCATAGAGAACAAGGACTTCAAAAAATCCATGATAAATCATGGGCACTACCAGACACAGATGACTCTACAGCTGTTTTCAGCATCCACTCTTCATGATGGCCATGAGTCACCCATGTAACTACAGGGGTATAGAAATATTTTTCCAGCAGCATTCCTCCCTATACAGCACAAAATGTTCCAAAATGCAGAATGTATGGGAAGAAGAAATTCACCTCCATGGAGAAGCCTATAATCCCAAGAAACATCTGGGTATATTTTCTACCTATCTCAAGCTAAAGTGCAGCTGTATAATCTTTGACACATTAGCTGAAATTAGAATAATAAGTAATGATAACTGAGGAGGAGGGACATATGTCTCTTTTCACTTCGCCAAGTACACTTTTTGAGCAGGAGAATTCATTATTCTTCTTGTTTACGTGTATGTCTATCTATACTTTATCTATAATATGGTCTACTGTGCAATTTCAGCAATATATGCCAGTGAGATTTGTGTGTGTGTGTGTGTGTGTGTGTGTGTGTGTGCGTGTGTGTAAGTAAACAAGAATAGGGTTGTTACTCACAACTTCCTGGAATGCAACAAGTGTAGGAAGACATCAAAGCCTTCAGATGTGGGAGACATGGGGTTCTAGATCAAGAAAGCTTATTTTGCGAGAGGAAAGATTTAGGTAGCATATGGCCAGTCCACAGTCTGTGACAGAATAGTAGGGACAGAATTGCCAGTAACACTAGACTATTTTATTGGCAAAATGCCTAGATGGTTTGGATGGTTAAAATTTCCCCTCCTCTACAGGAGAAACAGGATTGCCTCATCTGGGGTTCCTGTGCAGTAGTCCCTGGTCGATGCTACTTTCCAAGCCTGTGGGAAAGGTTCAGCTGGCTCAGGCCAAAACTGGAAAGTTCTAACAGTTAAACAGCAGGGCAGGGCTCAAGGCCATGCCATGGTCCTGCACAGACAAAATAAGCTTAATGAACAGCCACAATGCAGCATACAGAGCCTCTGCACATGCTGGCAATAGGAGACCTGTACAAGAGTCTCCCCCTAGAGCCTTAGCAGCTGTTTTAGATCTACCTACCTTCATTCTGGCTTGAGATAAACACCATGAGATCTGGGATAATGCAAATGAGGCACACATGGCCTTGATCTGGCTGAAATCCTGTCCCTGTCTCAGTGATGATAACCATGGTGTTGTAGCTAATATTGAATTATGTGGCAATGGCCAATGTAGAGACACAATGCATGGCAGATCCACAGCTAGGTCCGTGACTACAGATGGAAACCAAAGATAAAGGGAAATACAGGGCCTTGTGCCTGCATATAAAGGATGTAAAGCTGCTTCCAAGGACAATGATTCTGTGGTTAAGCAGGCAGAAATGGAGCAAGAAGGGGCTGTGAGAAGGCTTGCAGCCTATCTGTAGGAGGTTCACTAGCTGTGGGAGATCTGGCATGGTCAGACAGTCCTGACTTAGCATAAAGTTAGCTGGCACAATGTTAGCTCATCAACATTTTTTTGAGTACTATAAACTTACTTCACTGGCTCAAGTGTAAGTTTATCAGCACTCTGCATCGTGTAGTGGGAGTGTTCTTATTCCAGCGGAGTCTGGATTTAATCTACAGCCAAACCATAGACATAGCCAGAGAGAGCTGTAACTGAACAAGAAAATGAATAAGTGCACTAGAGGTAAAAATTCAGAAATAAAAGGGGTCATTACAGCATGGGGAGGGGGCAAACTGGCAAATGTAAACTCTGAACAGAAAAATGAAAGTATCCAAAATACCAACTGATTACAGAGGCATGATATACAGCATATACAATTCCTACGGATTTCAAGTGCAGAGCATGCTGTGACAAATGTTTTGCAAATGGCTCAATGGAAGTTGAAATATACAGCCTTCACAGTATGAAAGACAAGCAAAAAACACAGTGAATGAGCTTGTGACATGCTCCCTGTGATCTTTAATGTTCTTATATCACACCAGTAATTTCAGGCAGGCCAGATAAACTTCAGTGTTGCTAATTTTACTGGAAGACTCTCCTTCACTGTCTCTTCCTTACTACCAGGCCCATGCAACTAAACAGTGGACCTACTTTGATGACCTCTGAATCATCTCGAAGATATTCTGGAGAACAAAAGTGCATGAAGCAATGCCCAGCTCATCGGTTTATAGATCCGCTCTCTTTTAGGTAAGTAATGTTTTATTGTTATTAGGATATTTTAGGCCACACTTAAGTCAAAACAGGTAAAGACAAGTAGAAAAAGAAATTCCCAATATTCATACCATCTCAGATAGACAATGAAGTTACTAGTGTTTATAAAAGATGTGGACAAAGAAATTAAAAGAAAACTAAATTATTCTATTCACACTATGTCATGAAAATCTTTCTCTGCCTTATTAAGCTGAATCCCTGTTCTAAGAAGGTGCAACTTCCAGGCCTTGGATATCTGTTACTCATCACTCAGAGAGATCATTTCAAGAGCTCCCAGAAGAGAATTTACTTGTATGAGAGCTTCTCTACAGGAACTTCCATCAGCTCCCAGATTCAGGCATACCTTGCGGGGTTTATCTTCAGCAAGATTCAGATCTCAGCCTGCATTGTCATTTTTTCTGGGTGGAGTATATTAACGCTTGCAACCAAACTTCCATTTGAATTCCTGGAAGGACTCAAATTTTTCATCCTGTTCCTGTCTTACTTATGAGATAGTTCGTCTGTGTTTGTCTGTTAAACAGAGGATTATTGCATATTATTTGGCTACTAGACTGCAGGTCATCTGGAAAATATATCAGTTCATACTTCCTTTGGGATAGAGCACCTCCACTTTCCTGTTAAAGATGCATTGACATCACCTTCCAATGTGAAATGTCTTACTGTGGGTCTCCTATATCAATTTCTGTGTTTTAGAGGGAATAAATATCATAAAAATCTAATTTATGTAAATTTACGTTGGCAATTACTGTCTTGACTGGGACTAGAAATCATGGTGATTGCCACTGGCACTTAAGGAAGATGAATGCAAACAAAGAGGTAGTGATAAAGTATATAATAGTATACTTTTTCAATAAAGAAAGAACAAATAGAAAATTATAACCACCACAGTCCTTTTATACTGACTACTCTTCATCTCTTAGACAATTCCTCTCTGAGTTGCTTTGCTGTCACAAGTTGAGATCATCAGAAAAAAATGAACTTACCAAATTTATTTGGAAAATATTCTTGACTGCAAATGATTTGTTATCTGTAGTCTCAAACTTGATCATGTTGCAGATGATGCAGTTCTATGCTGAAGGTTACCACCTTGTAAGCATTGAAACAGTTCTGTTTTTATTTAGCAGATGTTTTAAGACAACTACAGGAAGGGAGTCTAGTATTCATCTATCTTTTGAGAGACCATGTGTTTAGAAATGGCACTTGCTAGAACAGTGACGCGTGAATTAGTAGAATTAGTTAAGAATACGTCTGTGTATGGCATAATATTGCATATTACAATTACAATACAGAAAACAGAACATAAAATTTGCACATGGTAGAAAGTTGATGAGAATGGAGCAACATGTTTTATAGGAAGAGCAATGTAACCTCAAGGGCTGGAGTAATGGAAATGGGTAAAGATCTGTAATACAATGTGCAGGGATCAATAGCAATTGAGCAAATGTTGAAAACTGAAAGTTGCAGTGAGGCGGCAATTTCTGGATTTAGCCTGAAAATTCAGGCTGTAGATTAGTTAAGATTTGGTCATACAGTAGTCTATGTATTACTGATATCACTGATGCATCCATCCAGTTGATAGATGGTAACTAATTTAAGTTTTTAGATTATTTAATTCAACATGTTTTTTATTGTAGTAGTTGTTGCTTTTGTTGTTGTTGTTTGCTTGTTTGTTTGTTTTTGTAGGATATAATGTTATCTAAATGATAGTGTTTGGGATACTCTTATGGAGACACATTAGATATTAGTATTATAGTTGTCATGATTTAAGGACATAAACAAGTAAGACAAACTTGGAGAGAGATATAATGTCTACTGCCAGACTAACTGACAGATTTGGCAAAAGCAACTAAGTCTTCAGATAGACTGCTTTTCCTCAGACATAGGAAAAACTTATGTTCCTGAAAACCTGTGAATTCCTTCTGCTACAGAAGTTTATTTAAAATCAAATATTTGAATGACTGATAAATGAGATAATTCCTACAGTGTGTGTAGGATACTAGATAGATTACTGAGTATGTGGAAAAAAAGAAGACACAATCAAATTAATAATAATAATTTTTAAAAAATGTTGAAATGTATTTTTTCTGTACTTTCTTTAAGGGGGCTTATATGTGCTAAGTATAAACCTGCAAACAATCATTTTGCATGGTTTAGTTTCATATTGTTATATGTGAAAATATCCATGCTAAGCTTCATTGTTGTATAATGCAACTTCTAAAGAATGTTTTTAATAATTATTTGAAGACAAAAGTGTTTTAGATTAGGAAAGAGAATCAAGAGTTATTAATGTCTTTAGAGAAATTTGATTCAGATTTCACTACATGAAAATAAAACAGTAATGAGGAGAACTAGGCACTTGAAAAATAATATTTACTTTTTCCTGTCGTAGTAACAGCTATAAAAATCATCAGCTGTTGCAGGACTCTGTGAGCTAATAGATGAAACTTTTCACAATTATTTTCAATTGTGATGTCAGTCCTCTAGAGTACACTGATGTTTTCCTGATGAATTTGCCTCACAAACAATACCAAATGTAATTGAGTTATTGGCATGTTTATTGATGTAAGAGTCAAATGACTTTGTCAACATAAATTGGCTGGCCCAAACATATCTAACCTGTCTGCCTTCCTAAGTGTAAAACCAGACCCAATTTATCTTGTGTCTAACCTTTATGGTGTCAGATAAAAGTGACAAGCACCATGACCCTTAAAATAATATGTGGATGGCAGCTATATGGTTTCAGTGTTTTAGACCATTTTAAATTCCCAGCTACAGAAGCCAATGAGATGGAGGCCAGGGTGCTTCAGCAGGACAGCAGCAGGAGTGACATGCTTGCCGAGCTGCATTGGCTTTGGCTTATAGATGATCACTGTTAACACTTGCAAGAATGACAGTATCTGCTTGTTGCCACCAAACAATTTAAAATCCAGCATGTATTTACTGGGAAGATTGAGGGATAGGATGTGTGAAGCACCCCTAAACACTACTCGACCAAAACAGAAGCTAAACTGCACTCCTAATTCCTCCTCTAGTCAACATCACAGCTCTCCCAAAGTAACAAACACATCTAGAAACCTTATTATGGTATGATAGCTGTTTATTGTTTGGGTCTTGAAACACATGTAAATGTTCAGTGAAACTGTGTGGAACAGTCTTGGACTCAGTGATGCCTCCACATAAAGTCAATGGCATCTTAATCAACTTTGGTGTAAGAAAACATGGAAAACAAATCCAGCAGTGTCTAGGGTTGAATGAATGCCTCCACACTTTCCTGTAACTTAACAAGTGCCTACATCTCAGATTGGTTATTCTTTTTGTCTACATTTCACACAGAAGATCTTGGAAAATGCTCCTTATAAAGAAACTCAGGGATAGGCTTTGAAATATCACTGTATCATACTGTTACCAAGCTAGGTAGGTGACTTGAAAATCCACCTATAACTTTATTTTTAAACAGTCATCTTTACTGAGTTGTGAGAAATGCCTATCTTTTTGCCTATCTTTTAATGACCACCTGATTATTGTTTGATGTCAAACCATGACAATACTCCTGAGATTAAAAAAAAAAAAAAGTTGTTACCTAAAATGTGTGCTTTACCACAGAATAAGAATTAATAAGAATTTTTTATTTTGTATCATGACTTGCCAATCTATTAATTTAAGGCACACATTGATTTCACTTGAGTTAATCACTGTAAACTGAGACCAGATAGTGGAAGGACAGGCCCTTTAGTTTCAGAATTCAGGCAGTATATCTCTGTTAGGGTAATGATAGATATATGTACACATATATGTACTTTTTTATATAAATAATTACAATGTGTACATGAAATCATGGTTCATTGTATTAAATTTCTCTCTATATTTGAATTTGTCTGAAATCAATAACTATATTCTCAAGCATCATAAAAACTCCGTGTATCCTTTCAGCAGAAAGTGTTATATGTTTAAATATATATCTGTCTATCTAATCTATCTATCTATCTCCTGGAATACTGTTAAGCTAGTATGTTTTCCCAATGTTGTTCAAAATAACGGAATGTTAATTCTTTCTAAATACTTCATAATACCCACTTTCTACCAGGAAATTTGCTCTTTGTTTTGCAATTTGCTACTAAAAGAAATGAAAACACAAAGCCAAACATTATGCAAAGATTTCTAAACAGTTTAATTTCTAAGCTTTAAATCACCAGAAAGCCATTTGATCCATCTATATTTCAAACAATTATAATCAAAGAGATTTATATTTATATCTGGCACTATGAAAGAGTTTTAACTAGCCTCTTTTGGATGCTATTGCCTAGACCCTATCACATCTGACAGTGCATTGGTAAAGCAGAGAAATGGAGAATGCTATTAGCAAAGCATGCTCCAGAGACAGACAGTAATAAATGGTACTTAGTATCAGAGTTAAGAAAATACTTGTGTTATTCTTGACAGATTTCCTGGGATTGTGTGGAAAAGAAAGCTCTACATCTCTTGAAGAAAGAAAGCATTAAATAACATTTTCTGTTAAGATAGGTCTATCCTGTATATATATATTTCCCATACTGTATATCAGAACAGAGTTTGAAGCAGGATTGAGATTTTTTTGTACTATTATAATACAAATAATGGAAGATAATAATTTTGTATTCAAATATGCCTGGATGTTTATCTGTTTATTGGAGGTCTAAATTCATAAAATCACACTTCTAGTATTACATAAAATAGCTGCAGTTGGGAAAATCAGGAATAGGACATCCCCAAATTGCATAGTGCAGCTTTGTGTTTCCTGACCTATATTTGGGCAGGCGAGGGGAGGTTGTGGTCAGGCTATGGTCTCAGTGCACCTGTTCTGACAGGCTCTGAGAGTGTGCCTTACAGCTGTAACAGGTGATCCCTCATTTCTCCCTCTCTAATTCCAGAAGATTAAATAGGAAAAAATGTTACAATGAGTTTGAATTCCTATCTAGGGTTCCTTACAGGGAACAGCCACATGGTGGTCTGGGGGGTGCAAAGACTCACCCTTGAAGAGATGACAGAAGCTAGAGAGTTAGCCATGTGTACTTGAAGCACATGGCACAATTGGTTCACTCTGAAATCTAGGTGGAAACAGCTAAGTAAAATCTTTCATGAAAAGAACTCAATGGTCTGGGAAAGTTATGTTTTTGTTCATTCTTCTGAAGAAGACAACTAGTTAGAAAAAAACTTCTCTCAATTTTTCTAGGAAAGATAGCTATAAGTAAATGTCCAAAAGTAAGTTAGATTTTATTCTTTGGCATCGGCCCAAAGCTCCAGAAAAGCAACCTTGGAAGGCTGGCATTCTTTGTGATAGAATACAGGGACCAGGGAAGAAAAGTAGGATTTCTGGAATACTCTGAAATCAGATTGCCGCGACTTTTCTGTTTCTTTAAGTTCTTTTGAAGGACTGCAGGAAGAAGCATGAGAATGACTTTGCTGGTAAATTCCTTTCCTGCATGGAAGAGGAACCTAGAAGGGCTGAAGAAAGAAATCTCAAAGAGTCTCTGACATGAGACGACTAGAACAAGCTGTAAGGTTGGAAACTTCAAGTTGCTGTGTGACAGTGATCAGTTTAAATTCCAACACTGATTGAAGTAAAAAATTATTAGCTTCCTTGTCTTTTAGTATATACTGAACTGTAACTGATACTGCAATAAACAGTCAAAGAAAAAACATCTCTTCAGCTCATACCAAAGTTTCTTACAAATGAAGCATCCAAAGGTGTACAAAAGCAGAGTGGAGAAAACTCTGCTACATTTCAGGAAAAAAAAAAAAAAAAAAAAAAAGGATTTGCTCTAACAAACATTTTATTCTGAAGCACTTGATGGTTTTCGGCTGCCATAGGCAGAGGAAGCTAGCTGTAACACTGCATTATAAAAAAATCTAAAGATGTTGCACTCCACATAAGTTTTAACATTTATATATATATATATATGTATATAAAGGAAATTTTAAGGGTAAGATGAATGGGCTGTCAGTTGAAAGAAAGGGAAAACTAAATTTAAAGTTGGACACAGTTGTGCAAGACAGCGTTATGCCAAAAATTGTAATATTAGCACTGAAAGGAGAGCCACGAGAAGCAGAGGGTAAGGTGGTAAACTTCATCCTTATGGTAGTGAACTTATCCGCACTGAGGGAGTTTGTGAACTAAATAAGTAGGGGAACAACCTACTGGAAAGGATTCAATCTGTAATTGGACCAGAGGAAAAAGTATCCATTTTAGGACTAAAAAGAAGTCATGCTATGGTATTGCTGACTTGGTTCTCTCCCTGTTCCATCCTGATCTCTTAAGACCTCTTCAAAGGTGGGGGAAAGTTACAGCATGGGGTGGACAATGGTGCTTTCTTCTCAAATGCTCTTTACCTGTGGTTGAGGCTGAATGAAGAAGTAGACAGAACTTCTGTGCCTGTGAAGGGGGTAGAGAATACGGGAACAACGTTTTACCAGAATGTCTTCTGTTCTGTAAATGTGAGATCTGATTCAAGATGGTTTATTCCTCAGTATAAGCTACCTCCTTAGAGCAGTGAGAACATAAAACCATGCATATAAAGAGGGGTAATGGGCACTTTGATAAGTATCACCATGTAGAGTTTTTTGTTTATCTTTGTTGACATACAATCTACACCAAATAAATGTGTTAACAGCAGATACTACCCATAGTTACCTTTCCTAGCTTACAAGCTTCTGAAGCCCTTAACTAGTGAAAGCCTTCTCATCAGAGTAAATCCACTCTGGATTTTAATTTGCTTGTGGCAATAAGAATGTGATATGACTTCTCTCTGTGCATGTTGGTACAGTACTTCTGGTCCTTAAAACCTCCTACTCTGGAATTGTGTCGTTCCCTCCTGGAACAGCTGCACAGGCAAATTGCTGTACTCAATGCCGCAAACTTCCCAAGTCCTTCTTCCTAGACTAGAGCAGCAGCTTCCTTGAGAAAGGTAGAAATTGAAACTATGCTTTTTTATGCATAAATAAATATATAAATAGATAGATAAAAAGGGGGGAAGAAAAAAAAATGGAAACAGTTTATTTTACTTCAAACTTATCATGACCTATCTGTGTTTCAAAATCAAAAGCCTTTAAGCAAAGTATAGTGGCTTGCTGAGGTGAAGAGAGAAATTGTGTTTAGATATTACCTCTGGCTGAAGTTGCTGTTGTGCTTTATGTCTAACATTAGCTGTACTGTGACAATCAATTTCATTTCTGAAGAAAATAAATTGCATCTATTCTAAATATTGTTACTTCTTTACTAGACAGTTTATTGTATTCTTATAAAAATGAGCAATTATAAGCGAGAAAAAAGCCTCCTGATTATTTTCTTTCTTGAAGCCCTGGCAGAAAAGGCAAGGATAGTCATCGCTGCTATAATTGTAGAATGGCCAGAAGATCATAATAGTATGTCACAAGAAAACGTTTTAGTGAGATACTAGGCAGAGGTCTGGTGTGTTTCTAAACTATATGTCAGGTCTTCAATGGATTTGTCTCTAGGTTTACTATAGTGAAAATCTCCATGGTAAGGGGTTATCACAAATATACTGTGGCTATGTAACTTAGAAGAGAAATACTCATGTTTAGCCCATGTAGACCTCAAAGAGTTTTTAATCACTGGATGCTTAACAAATTTGCAGGAGATATCATAACTAAGAGTTATAGCCTCTCTGTAGTTCCCAAAGTATTTGTAGAAAAACAGCAACTCTGTCAAAGTGTTTGTCACTCAAAGCTCTTACAGAACTCTCTTTGAGGAAGCATTTTTCACTATTGCCTTTCACACCTTAAAAAATGTCACACATCAATTTATGTATTTATTTTGTTGTAAAATAATTGCTTTTGTTAATCTAGAATGTATTTAGCGCTAATTGTATTATTTAAAATATACATTCTATACATATGCATGATAACAACCTTCTTAGAAAAATTGTTATACTCTGTCCCATTCAGTAGAAGAACCTATTGATAATCAAGTGGGAAAAGCTCAGTTTTTAATTTACTTAATGTAAATGATGCTATAAGTATGTGAAATGATATACTAAAATGTCATTGCCACTGGCTCTGTTAGTAATGGAAAGTCAGAAATACCTTCTTTGACTATATATACACTATATCTTTATTTCAACAAATACAAAAAATAAATAAATTGCTATTTATATGGAGCAAATATTTCTGTCCTCTGGGTATTAAGTATTAGTTCTGTGATTCCCACACCAAGAATGACCTTCATTTACCTAAAGCCCCAGTAAAGGAAGAAAACAAGAAAAAAATAGACTGTTGCCTTCTAATGGAACTAAACTGAGAAAAACAGTGCATGCTAGTGATTCTTAAATGAAGGAAACACACACCTAGAACTTGGTGCTAGCTAGCTTATTTAGGATATGCTATCTATATCTTACTAGAGGACCTAGGGTGGGAGTTGCAAAGGGTCTGTAGGACCATTCTAGATTCAATCTTCACTAGAGGCTCCTTTTTAAATGAATGTGAAATCTTTCTCCTGCTTCTAGATTGAAGTTGCCAATAAGGAGTTGCACATCACAGAAAGCACAAGCAATGTCTTCTAGGAGATGCCAAGCCAAAACAGTAGTATCTATGTCTAATCAAAAAAACCAAAGTAATCAAAAACCAAAACACCTACATTTACATATGAATAATCAAAGATCCTTCCCAAGCGACAAAATCATTCATTATATAAAATGTACCTCATTTTAACATAAAATTGAGATTTAAATTATAATTACCACTGAACTTTTTTATTTTTTGGTCAAGTGGGTTCTCAGGACTACTCTGTAAATTTACGTTTATATCAAAGAAGTTTATTTTTGTCTCTGGCATCTGAAAAAATGCTTCATGTAAATGTTACAACTGTTAGAAAAGTATTTGAAAATTTTACAGTGTAAAACAAAATATTTAACACCTTTTTCTTTTTAAAAGTAAAATTATATGGACATTAAATACTCTTTTTTCCTATAAATTCTATTCATATAGCATATGAATATTTTTATATTCAACTATTGGTGTATGCTAACATGTTAAAAAAAGGTTGCCAGTGTTAGCCTGGCTATCATAAGTATATAAATACAAAGATTTAATGTGAAATGCAAGTAGCACATTTATGTCTTGGTTCTTTGCAAGGCTTACAGCTAATGAGATAGAGACATTTTTAAAGACTCTATAATTTCTCTTATTGGGACAGCTGCGTTCTGCACACACAGCATCCCAGGTGAATCCATTTTTGTATTAGCACATATAATAGAGTTATCTGACATAATACAAATGTGGTAATGCTGAGGATTCAAATCACCATTTAAAATTATATAGAATTGAAAAAGCATTTTATTAATAATTACTTGTCTTGTTTTCATTTTTATTTCTTAGTTTCGTAGGGTTTGGGTTTTTTTTAAGCTTTCATTATTTCTTAAACTTTTAAAATAGATTTTTTTCATGCAGAAACACACTGCAGAATCTTTAATTATAATTATCTCCTTTTCCTGCTTTTCAGATTTTCTGCACAGAGTGACTTGGTCACTAATGTAGAGTAAATGCACCGAACTAAGTGTCAGGAGAGCACTTATCAACAGTGTAGTAAACTCGGTAGTACTCTTTGTACTCTTTCTGCATTTATTGCAGTTGCTGTACAATTTTTAAAGTTTCAAACCTCATTAAACTGTCTGTTCTCATTATGGTAAACCAATGTTTTCTTAGCATAGTTTGAGGTATTTCAAAGCATTGTGTTTTTAATGTATGTACCCTTTACTTGTTGATACAACTCTGATCCCCAAACTTGCATATTAAACTAAGTAGTATTAAAAAGAGATGAGCAGGGATTTAAGCCTCCTGAGAAGTGCCTCTCCTTTCTGCTAGCAAATTGTCGTCTTGCTTTTCTAAATTACTGCTAGAACCTTGAAATCACTTATGTCTGGCTTTATAGCTAAAATGCAGTCCTTTTACTCCTCTTTCTTACTAGGAAAGGAAAAAACTCTGGGTTTTGCTAAAGTACTGAGATGGTGAGTGGTGAGAAAGTAGTAAATGTTTTCAGAAGTAAAATGGATGGGAAAGCATTTACAATTGCTCATTAGTAATATTGCATATAACTAAAATAGAGAATATATGGAACATAGGATAAATGGCAGAAGTAGTAAGCTTTTTTTTTTTTTTTTTCAGAAGCCAAAAGACTTATACTGTCTAGTACTGAGCGACAGGCTGGATTGTTTAATTTTTGATTGAAAAATGATGAATAAAAGTATCTTTGGTAATTATATTTCTTCACTGTAAGAAATGATAAGTAGACTTCGCATGGGTCATAGGTCCTGATCCACTAAACTAATTGCAGTTTAGCTATTTTGGTACTTGGAATGCTTTGCATAATAAACATTGCCATAGATTGATGCATAATCATAACCTTCAGCCAAGCACTTCCTTTCTAGTTTGTCTTGAGTCTGACTTTTTTGTCTGTACAAATTTACAATGGCACTAGCACTGTTGCTTACTCAGGCATTTCAGTAAGTTTCTAAGCTGCCAGATAACTTAGAAAATATAATGATAAATATATTAAATCATAAGTATTTTAAAGTAGATGATCCTATTTCTGCTTATGCTCTCAATGACTATTTTTATTGTTTTTTTCATGTGATATAAAAGTAATTGCAATTAAAGGATTTTTGCATATTTATGGAATCTGTAAGGCTGAAGAAGTCACAGCTGAATCCTGTACAAATATTCACAAAGGCTGTATTTCTAAAATCTACAGAAGGCTAATAGTTCTCTTGTATTTCAGCCACTTTAAGGCAGTCTGAAGGAATTGGTTCATTCAACAAATTAGGGCATTCTTGATTTCAAACATCCCACACCCACTATCTCTTTCCTCGTGGCCTTTGTAGGCACAGAGCAAAGCAGAGCTAAAGCCTGAAATCTTCCTTTCTCTAAGGAGACAAATTCATGCATTTGTTACACATAGAAGTAATATTGGCTCTGAGTTTTGAGTACACTAAAATACTAATGCCCTTTACATATAGGTTAATATTATATATAGGTCAGTGCTATGTGTAAAGGGGAGAATGACATTTCTCCAAGGACAGATAATATTATTTATAACAGAGTTCTTAAAGTTTTCAGTGATAATATCAATTGTTTACAGCTGCCTGAAACAAGAAGTTGAGTTGGTCTGATAAGAGCTTGAGGCTTGGGTCCAAGCCAGATCCTCTTACCAAGGCTGCATTAGCGAGTGTTGCAAGCCTCTGTAGCCAGAGAGTTGCTGAAAAATTAGTGTAAGTATTTGGAGGTAAAAGCTTGGTTCCATAAGAAAAACATCATTAACATTAATTATTCCAAGATTTCACTCCTACTGTGAAGTATGTATAACATTTGTACAGGGCGTTGTTAAAATAACTGCTTGCACTAATGCCAGAAATATGACATTGCTTAGACTTCATGGAAAGCTTAATTTTATTTTCATTTATGAACATTATGGTGAAATCAAATTCTGTTATAATGATCATGTTTTTTCAGACATTTTTCTGCTATGAACTTTTTTTCTGCTATGTTCTGTGGACAGAACAGTAACTGAAATACTTTTGATAATGAAACAAGCAGTAGTATAAAAATAACTAATCTCAAAGTGGGAAACCTTCCTGTTATAGAATTTCATAATTAAAAGCTCAAGCAATGGTATTTCTAAGATGGCAATTACATATAGCAGGGCAGAAATGCTGATGAGCTGGCAGCCAACATGTTGGTTACAGTGGTAACCTGAATATAAATCTGTATCCCTTTTTAAACTTTGTTTAGGCAAGGAGAGAAAATTAGAGAAATGATGCAGGGGAGGAAAAAAAAAAAAGGAATAAAAATACAAAAGGAAAAAGATTTAAAAAAAGACTTAGTTTTACTAGTGAGCTACCCACGATACCTGCTGATATTCAGAACTTTATGCTGACATCCCTGCTTCATGGAACTCAGGATTGCACTTTATGGAGAGAGGGATAGTCACTGGACAGCATCTCTGTTGCCATCTGACCTCTATGCCAGCAGCCGGTATGGATGTTTACAGAGGAAATGTTTACCCCAACTATGAGCAGATGGATTACACATAACATTAAAATCTTCATTTTAATTGCCTACTTTTGTTTTAAATGGGGCTTTCTTTTCACTCGATGCAGTTTTTCCACTTTTTTTTTTTCCTGTAGCTATTTCTTTTTTCTTTTTTTTTTCTTTCTTTTTTTTTTTTTTTTTTTGCTGTAGCCAGCTGTGTGCCCAGTCCTTGCGAAGGGAGGAGCAGGTAGTTTCTTCCCTTTAATTCTAGCTCTCCGGAGGCGCGGTGCCGCGGCGAGGCCAGCAGAGGGAGGTCACGGCTCGCCGGGCGCAGCGACACCGCCGGCCCAGAAGCTGCAGTACAGCAGGGAACGAAAAACAGCCTCCGGCAGCGTGTCGGCAGCTAATCGGCGGTAGAAGCCGCCCACCCGACTGGAAAGAGAAATTCCAAGCAGAATATGAAGCTTTGCTTGTTGTACTTCTAATATCTCTAAAGATATTTCTCAGAGAAAAGCAAGAAAAAAAAAAAGAAAAAAAAAAAAACTTTGGGGGGGCCAAAATACATCCAGAAAAAAAAAATAATATATATATATATATTTTCCTACATTTCAAAGAAACCTATTTCAGATAAAACAACAAGATAATGGTGATCCTAATGACACCGGTGTCGTGATCAGGCTTACTTCTGACAATCTGATCTTTGCTGCATTGCTGTGACTGGGACTTCTTAAATTTTGAAATGTGTTCAAAAGGCCTGTACTGATAAGTGCAGGAGAACTCAATCTCTCCCAACTATTTATTTATTTATTTATTTATTTATTTTTGCTGTACCCCCTCCTACATGTGTGAATATTCTCAAGTGGAGATAATTTTGACCTACTTTTTCTAGATGAAAGCATAAGTGTGCATCCACTGCATCACTGAAATCTTACACAAATGTGAAAGGTAGTGAATGAGTAACTTGCTTAATTTTGTATTTTTTTTTGTTTGTTTGTTTTCTTTTTTAAATTAACAGCAGGATCTGTATAGTGGGTAAAGACATAGTCTTAGATGATTCTTGTCCCTTTCTTTTGTTACTACCACAGCAAAATCACTCTTGTTAAATCAGACCAGTCCCTAAATGTGGAGCAGTAGCATGCAAGTGATGAAGTGATAAACAATGGACTGCAGTGTTTTCTTAGTGTATTTCTCTTTTTATGTACATTCAGGTAATGATTTTCCCACCATAATCAATTTAGCTCAAATCTTCTTTTTTATTGTCTAGGCAAGTACTAAAGTAGACCTGTATGCTACAGAGAGCATACAAATTCTTTTTTTTCTAGACCCATCTACCTATAGGCTTCATATTCTTACTTCAGCTCCCATCTTCCCTTTCTCATCATTCAAGTCCACAATGATTCTGCTTTCCATATGAAAGTTATTAATAGTTTTTGATAACTTTTTGACAAAGAAGGGTGGGAGTGATTCAATTTTGATTGGAGTTGCTTTATGTGATTAATCTGCACAAAGGTGTACTGATAGCACACATGCAGCGTATATCCTATTACCCTCTTCTCCACTTACAAATCTCCCACCAGTGGGAGATTTAGCAATTGATCTCTTCCAGCTTCCCACTAGCTTCCTGACCTCCGCTTTCACCTCTCTGACACTACACTCACGCACACAAACACGGTTCTTTGCAGCTTACCTGGGGATTTCTTTTTCAGGGACTATTTTTAAAGTGATACAAGTCATTTGAGCTGCAGAATATCTATACAAAACCAGATTGGCTGGTCATAACTGCTGATTTACAAGCCTTTCACAAAACTCTAGCCTGGTTTTATTTTCTTTTTCTTATTTGTTTATTTCTCCTTTCTAATGGAGTGCTCATCACAATGCCATCAGAGTACTGTCTAGACTGAGGAATCAAAATAATCCTATCTCCTGTTTTTGGCAAGTATAAGAAGCATTTCTAGAGGGCTTTAGATAAAAGGGCAGATTTAAAAACAAAACAGCAAAAGCACATGCATGCATTTACCTTGCTTAAATATTTGGCAAAGAAATGTGTCTTCCATCTGGCATGATAAGTTTGTGAAGGTTATTTACACCCAAAGTCTGTGACAGAACTAAAGCAAGCGAACAAACAAGATCTTCCTCTGAAAAGATGACCTTTATTCCATTGAGCTCTCTTGTGCTGGAGGACATTTATCTGCCATGAGATTTAGAAGATCAGTTAGATATTTGGGCAAAGTTCTTGAAACACACTGGTCAAATGGACCAAGACCTTGAGCTTGGTGTGAAGTTCTGGCAGTGTGCAAAGGAAAATTTTGTTGATTGCTTGCAACAGCCTGTGTTGCTAAGGCATACTGCAGCATTTTGTATAGACTGAGTTTCAAACTTCCTGCTCAAGTACCCTGTATCACTATGGCTTGGCTGAGAAATGACTAAGAGCAGATGACTAGATGTCTGGATGCCATATGTCATCTTTCTGTAAATTATGGGGATTACAGTCTGAATTGAGTCTTTTACATGTCAATAAAGGAGAACGTACTGTGCAGCTGAACTCTTCCCATCAGTACTGACCTGTCTTCCTACTGAGTTCAGCTGATCTTTTTTTTTTTTTTGTCTAATCTCTGATGGAACAATGATGCCAGCTGATGTCTTTTCTTGATATTGCCAGCTGAATGGATCAATCATGTAGTAATTGAAAACAGATTATAAAAAACATTAGAGGAAGAATTACTTCTTTGTAAGAGTCCATAAAGGAATAAACCTAGCAGTAGAGATGTAATTTTCTGTCTTTTCTAACAGGATGCATTCTTCTCTAAAACAACTTACATTATGTTAGTTGCATTTTCTGAAGTTAGAGGCTTCTGCCACTTGTCAAGCAAGACATCAGAATTGCATGGTCATCAGTTTGTAGTGCAAAAGAGAAATCCAGGAGGATAAGAAGAAATGTTTAAATTCTTTTCAGTGATTGATGGTACTGCCGGTGACTTTTCTCATCGGTATAGCCTTACCAACCAGCCTCATTTGACAGGTCACCTCCTTTTGCTAGGTTAGTTGTTTTCCCTTTGTCTGGACTCTCTAAAGATGTACTGGGGATAAAACCTATGATACTGGATGTTAAGGAATGATGTAGCCAAGGTTGATCTTGAACATGTCAATCAATCAATGGTGTACTTAGAGGAAGGTAGGGAGAGGAGATGCTCTCTGTGAATGATTCACTGTCAATTTTGGTAATACCATGATAGTCACTGTTTGTCATTTTTTCATGAATCAACAAGAATCATGTTGGACTAACATTGTTAGGATGTTGAGAACTTGAATGAGTGAGACAGTGAGGGATACTGGTGGACAGATGACTATTCAGTCATAGAATCATAGAATCCATGGTTTTCATTAAGGCATAATAGTGCATAAGCAGAATGGATTGCCTGGCTTCCTGCAGGCGTGTCACACCTTAAAAAGAACAATGAAACGACTTTTCTCTGTTCTTCTAATGCTGTTACTCATCCTTGTTAGTATTCTGCTCTCTCCTAATACACAAACAAATTCCCCAAACAAATCCTCCCTTTGAGCATACAAAAAGTCTCTAGAGCAGGGGCTTCTCAATTTGAAGATTTGTTTTCCATCAGTATGTCTCAAATTCAGCTTCCTGTCTTCACAATTATGACCCCAGGTGAGAACAAACAGTTCCACCTGTGTTCTGAGGTTCTGAACTTTTGAACAGTAATGAATTTGGTGGGACCCAATTCTGGTGGAGTGAAAGGTGAGTGATATGGTAAAAGGATGCATTGAGAAAGGCTGTGGAAAAGAAATTTGAACATTAAAGGTGAAGAGGAAGCAAAGAGAATGGGAAAATCATAAGAAATAATTTAATAGAAAACTGTAACTACATTGATGTTCTATTTCCTTCACATTTTATTAACATGGTGACTGCCTTGTTTTGGAGCTTTCCATCTCACTTCTGCTCTGTGTTACTCATGTTCCCATTCAAATGTTCAGGAGTCTTCCTTTGCCTTTGGGAAAAAAAAAAAAAAAAAGACACTGTGAAAACAGCATGATAACATGGTGTTTTTCATAGATAAATTGTTGATAGTGCCTGCTACAGAAATTTTAATTCACTGTCTTGCTTTGATCTAGTACTGCTGAAATCCTGAAATGGTGTTACTATTTTTTCCTCTCATGCACAGCACAGTGTGGAACGAGCAGCACCTCTTACCTCACACATTGACAGGCCCCGATAAAACATAAACAGTATGTGTAATTTGGTTCAAAAAGCACAGGAACAACAAAATGATGGCAACATATTAATGATGTTACAAATTCCCCAGCATTGCTCAGTCCCTGCAGACCTTTCTGCCTGCTTCTACTGTGCTCTACAAAGCCTGCCACCCTCTGATGCCTGCAGGAGAGAGTGCATTCAAAGCACAGTCTTGATTTGCATTTGTGTGTTTTAGGAACTGTGAGTTTATGCCTGCTTATTGCCTATTGCCTGTTTAAAGTGATGGTTCCATATTTATCAAAATGAGCAATAGAGAACTTATAGAAGTAGACTGACTAGGGGTGGAGAAAGCAGGCACTGCTCTCTGCACTTCTTCCCTGAAGGGTCATCTATGTTTGGTCTTGTCATATTACTGTTGTTTGTTTTTTGGGGGGTTCCCAATCCTGATACTAAATAAATAAATAAATATTATATATATATTCCAGTCACGTAGTATGGACTCACTTACATAAGTAGTGTCATGTGGGTGAAGGGAACCTGAGTTCATGGTACTTTGAACGTGGATGTGTGTGCAGCTAGGGGACATGAACAAGCCAAGTACAGGATATTCCTTTAATGCACTGCTGAATTGAAGGAGCAAGATTATATCATGCAACAAAACTCCACAGAGCCTGGCCTGCTTGGATCTGGATTTCATCTTCAAAGCTGTACTTAGGATTTTGATAGTTAAGGTTGTGCTCATTTTGCCACTTGTTTTAAAATAACATTTTTCTATTAAAAATATTATTGGCCAGATGGTACTTTTTATAAATTACAATAACAGTGTTTATAAGTGACTGCAAATCACTGACTGAATACATGACACTGTACAAACATATGAATTTTATATTGAACCTTATACAAGAGATGTAAAGTACTTTACTAACAGTGATACTTGGATACAGACCTGTCTAGTCTCTTGCTTTCTGTTTAAAACTGTGTTTTTTCTGTCTCCTGCTCCCCTGTTCTGATGCTTACAGCTTGAGTAAAGTTGGTGCCACAAGCTTATCTCTTGCTCTGGGTCCTACTAGACAAACATGGCTGATAACTGCTCAGTGGGTGTCTGTTGAGCACAGTCCCCTGGCAGGACAGGGACTCATTCTTTTAGCATCTGCATTTCCACAGGTCATGTCCCTCCTAGACTTCATCATTACTCTGAGATTACCCTTGCCTGATGCAAAGGATGAGGTTTAATTATTGAACAGGGAAGATGCAGAGAGAGTTGCAGTTAGAAAATACTTGCATCTCTGCTTTCTGATTTAGAAGATTGCACTGAGGATACCAAAAACAGAGTGGTGATCAACTCTCAGCTGTGTGTGGCCAGCTCACTTAGTGAGAACAGTGTTGAGAATTACGAAGTTTTAGGTGTTAAAGCAGACAGGCAAGAAACAGAGGACAGGTTAAGTTTTTTTATAGAAAGTGCAGATTACATAATTTTTGTATGCAAATTTGTCATCCATTATATGACTTTTTGTCCAAGAGCACTGAGAACTTACAAAGATATCTGGAGTCCTGCAAAGCAGGATGTTAAACACTTAACAAATGTAAGCCCAACCTTTCTTATGCTTGGTCTTTAATTTTCAAAATGCCAGACCCATTTCTTTTAACATTTTTCCTATGAATTATACAGTGTATCAATGGCAGAGGAAGAGATAAAACTTAAAACTACCGGTTGTGATCTCTTGCCAGGTCATGAGTCCCCCACTTGCCCTAGGAGCCAAGGTTAATATTTATCTATGCCCCATGGCAGTAGTTTCGAAGGTGTTGATCCCAGGGATTAATTGCTGCTTTAAACTGGCAGTTAACAGTTTAAACAACATTTTTATTGGCATACAGTAGTTAAATGTCTACTAGTGTGCTGATGGGTTTATGATGATTAAAGTGAATTAGGAGTTCGTCTTTGAGTTACACACTACTAGGAGCACTGGGTCATTTGTGTACCGTGGGTTAACATATGTGAGATGTGCAGTAACCACAGTACACAGAAAAGAAAAAGTTTATTTTTAAACATTGTACTTTGGACCATTTTCTGTTCTATTCACATTGGGAAAATAAGCTCTCAGGCTACCAGTTCTTCAATGACCCAGTGCTTGAGCACACGTGCTCCTCAGGACACAGTCCAGGCCCTGTTGCTCATATTTCAGTAGTCATGCTCCATGGAATACAGCACCATGCTTGCAAGAAGTGTTCCTGGGGTGCCACAGGTCTTACACTGTACTGTGTGCACAAGAGTGGCTGAAGAATCAGATGCAAAACTCATTATATTTGTAAACATTGTTTGAATTCAGTCAGTGCAGTATTTGCAATACCACTGACATTAGAAGAAAACAAAGATGTTTGTAACCCCATTAATTATCTCATTTTTTACTGCTTGATGATTAGACATTTTGAAATCTTCAGTGTGACTAGAAGCCTGAGATCTATATTCTGGCCACCTGTTATAGGTGCCTATCTCATACAGTGTGCCTATGCCCGCTCTCTGCAGGGAACCATAATCTACCAGTGACCGCAGCTCCACTCAAGTGACATTTCTAAACCTCTTTTGGCATCTTTCTCAGGGTGCCAGAACAGGTTGTACAAATAGGCCAGAGGGAATTTCTGAGTGGAATGTAAATCCCAGTGCTGCAGCCAGTGAGCATGTTGCCGTCCCCAGGATGCAGTCTCCTAACTCTATTTTCAACTCTGTTGGAAAATACTATCTGTGACTACTATTAATGGCTTGTTTCTAGAAGGCTAATTAATCAGGACAAACTGGTGATAAACATTTCTCCCTATATAAATTATGAGAACTTACTGTCTAAGTATAGGGTGAGTGCATCCAGTACTTGAGCTGAGAAGGGTGACACGTGGGTGGAGCGAGGCTATTCTGTGCAGCTCAGCTGGTGTGCCCTGCTGCTGCAGTTCCAAGGAATTCTGCTCATGAACCATGGCTAGCCTCTTGCCTCACTGCTATTTATTTGTGTTGTCTGAATTTTTGTTTCCTAATTAAAAGTGACATGTACTATTCGGAAGAATCTTATTGGCCTCTTAAAATAGTTTTGACTAGTTGGTTGAGGTTTCTAATTAGTTAACCACAAATTGTGGTATTAGGGGACACTGACAGAATGAAGCACAGAAAGTCAAACCCAACCTTTGTACCCATGGAATGTGAAACCAGAAGCTGTTTTCAAAAATAAATAATAGGTGCAGGGTGCAAAATACACTATAAAAATATAAGAGATGTTTTATTTATAACAACCTTCTTAAATAAGAAATAGTTGTAATTCTTAATTCCAGACTGTCTCTCTATGCCTCTCCCTGTCAATGTCTACACTACTGTTTACTTACCTCTGATACCTCAAATCCATGGTGGCTGATTCCTGCCTTTTTCTCCACTATGTCTGTAACCCAGAACCTATCTATGAGCTGCTGGGAATGAATTAACAAATAGACTGTGTATATGGAAGCTGCCTCATTCCCAGAGACTGTGAGATTTAAGGTACACTGAAGTCCAATATGCAAGTCTTGCTATTGAATTATACAGTTAGTATTCGAGTATTTGACTTAATTCCTGAAAATACATGTAGTTATATATGTACATAGATATATTTATAAAATATGGCTCATCAGACACTCAGAGAAAACAAGTAAGAATTTTACTTTTTTTTTTTTTTTTTCAAAAGCTGGGCTCCATCAGGCCTCTCATATATTCACCCAGTCATGGTAAGCTTATTTTTCCCTCAGTATGAATTAAAATATAATTTTGTGTTGTCTTTCCCTATGTCCTAGAAGACTGTGCCAGTTTTTCTTGTTTTGTTTTGTTCTACGTACTGCATTTTGTTAAAGTGTTTCCATTCAGCTGGGGATTCTGTGTCTTCCAGGCTAGGTTGCCTACTTATAACTCTTTGTATTGGTCAATGTCAAAAACAACTGTATCTTACCCATCCAGAACAAGTTCCAGGAAAGGGATCCCAAATGACAGAAGACTGGACTGTTGCAATACCATTAATGATGTCTGCTCCTGCTCCTCCTAAAGTCAAGCTCTGGCCAATGAGTCAAGCTCAGCTGGATGTATGTTGAGAATATTCATGGAGTCCATTCAGGAATAATGCAGAGAGGATGAGGATTCCGAAAAGCTGCAATATTGAAGTTACTCCCTTTTAGGGCTCTCATTTTGCATTTGGGATAAAATACATTTCAAATACATCCTTGCCTTTGTTACATTTTCCTTTTAACAGGCATCTAAAGCAATTAAGCTGTGATTTTGATGATGAGCTCAAATAAAAGCAGCTATTCTAGCCCTTAATCCCACATTTTACCAATTTAGAGTTAAATCAAAAGCTAGGTATTTCACCCACATAACTATTAACTTGTAACAGTTAAAGGATAGGTTTCATCCTTTTGACTGAAAGCAGGTGTTTTGTGTTTGCTGTAAAAGAGCAATAATGCTGGATTCCTTACAAAAGCATGTAAAATGGAGAATCAGTGCATTCTATGTAGCTTTTTTCTTCCTTATACATTGATGTGTAAATTACAGCTTTTCCTGGCCATTTTTTCCAGTCTTTTTGATTTACAAGTATTTTTCAAAAGGTAGATTGCTGATCAGAAACACAAGAGGAAAAGATTACGTTCTTAGTCTCTACCACAACATTATATCCGATAAAGTTTATTTTATGAGAATTATTTTAGCTAACTCTACTCTGTGGAAGAAAAAAAAAAAAAAGTTTGCTAGCAAAATCAATCTTAATTAGAACAAAATACCTACCTCTATGGAAATAGGACTGTACCAGTCACCTTATAAAAGTTATATTCTTGTCACATATAATTTAGCCAGATACTTGTGTTCTTGAAAGACATAAATGTTGAGAACTGGCCTGGATTCATGTTCTTTCCTGTGTGGAGAAAATGAAAGAGAATATTTTACATTCTAAATTTTAATTAGTTCAAAAAGCAGCTAAAATTGACTTTCACAGTTGGTTTTTAAGTGTGTCATTCAGGTTGATGAAGAATGTACGTAACAAGTTTGAACCAACAGAAGAAATAAGAAGGCTCATTCATGCCTTGCTTTGAATATATCTGATCAAAAGAAAGGAGAGTCTGAGCTAAGCTAAGAGTTAAGCTACAGAGGAGCCTATGAAGAAAAGACTTTCTGATGGGGACAGAAAAACCAAGCCCTCTGGACCACGTTGCTTAGGAATGATCTGTATATCTCTTGTTATCCCTATGGACATAAAGGATTCTGCTATCAACAAGTTGACTTCTGTGTCTCTAACCATTATCAATCCAAAGTTTCTCATAAAGAGGGATTTAGAGCACCTGAATCTGGATTTTGGATTCCATTAGGTAGTAAGGCTGTAGCTTTGTAGCAATTAACCCCTAAAGAGATATCTTAAGTTGCTACCCTACAGAGTCTGAAGAAACCAGTTTGTTGCTAGATATTTGTTTTTTTGTCAGTTTTCAGGATGACTTTCTGCATTTACATTTGACTGCGGGATTGTAATTTTTCCTTTCCCAAGCAATCATGCAATCATGGTTCCTGCCTTTGTGGCCTCAAGAACAGATATACACATTGCACAGCACTTGGGGCTACAAAATAAATTAATTCAGAAACTGAAGGTAATGCACCAATGGGTTGCTGTTTCTCTCCTGCACTTTTCCCTGGTGAAGAATAAAACCTGGGAATAGTCCACTGAATAGCAAAACTGTTCAACCAAACAATACTGTTGGTAAATCATTTCCAAATAATTGTGTTTTCAATTTAATTTGCAACAGAAGTGTTTTTGTTTGGGAGTCTTACCCAGTGTTTAACTGTATGTGAAAACTAAAGCCTGAACCTCCAGTTTCCCCTGTCTGTGGCGCAAGCACTTTATTTACTCTCATGTTATGTGGGCACAAACGTGCACAAGTACGTGAAAACACAAATACACATGATAGGGCTAAAAGACTTGTAGTCATATGAAATATCTTTCATCTAAAGCTGACAATTTTTTTTTTTTTTTCCCCTAGGATTTACAGTGGAAGGTCACTGGTGTTGACCTTCTCCACAGTTGTTTTATGTATTTTCATCTGTTCTTATTATTTTATCATCTGTTTTTATTATTTTTAAACAGCAATGCCATCTCCAGTGTCTTCAGTTAATGTGAATCGCTCCTGCTTGATAGGGCTGGAAGTTGGTTTTTGAAAATGCCTGAAGTAGGATGAAAATGTAAAAAATAATGATTGAATTTATCCAAGACCGA
The DNA here is from genome assembly GCF_964034855.1 of Anser brachyrhynchus. Lineage (NCBI taxonomy): Eukaryota > Metazoa > Chordata > Aves > Anseriformes > Anatidae > Anser > Anser brachyrhynchus. The sequence goes on along the minus strand of NC_137695.1, from coordinate 142,480,157 downwards.
TAACTAGAGGATTCTGGGGGCATTTCTTCATCCCCCTCAGTGAATGACAATGAATTTATCTGAATTAGTCTACATGCTTTTACTTTACATGTGTAAGCTCAAAGATTTGTTACAAATATAGGAACTTGTTTTTCCCATGTTTCCAACAGCATGAAAATAAGTTTTCAGGAAACACCGAGGTCTCTTCACTGCCATCAGATTTGGAAAGAGTCCAATAAAGCTTTTGCCCTGAGAAGCCTCACAGCCTCTGTGTGAGACAAAATTCAGACAGGTCGTAGGGCATAACCAGTAGTCCAGATGTTTTTGTGGTAAACCACCAGGTTCTTTTAAGAGCTGATGTTTTTTGGCATGCTGTTAATCTTCCCAGCTGTTTACTTGTGCCCAGGTGTGAAATCAAATCCTAGGAGAAATAAAATTGTGGGCTGCAGTGTGACTCAGCACCCATTACTGTACTGCTTTGATGGAAGGGTCTGGCAGGCTGCACTACATGGGATCATACCTTCGGTATGCACATGTAAATATACAAACTTCAGTCCTGAGGGTCGATTTATCTGAGATGACTACTAGCTTGTTCCCAGGAGAGCATGAAAAGAAACCATACAGGTAGCAGGAGAAAATGTTATTGCATGGCCTTCCCCATCAGCTGCTCTCAATACCATGCCAGTTCTGTACAGGCATGAGAGAAGAGAAGCAAATCTTGTATGTCCTGTTCTGGTCTCAACACAATGGTAAATTGGGACCAACTCCACTGAAGTTACTGGAGTTACATTAGTAGGTAACCAGTTAAACGTATGGGACTTAAGATTCTAGTTTATTCATTTGATTTTATATATGTAGAATGAGGTTCTTTGGAATGCACTCTAGTGAGAAAAAACAAACAAACAAAAAAAACCACACACGCATAAATGTGTCCTACTATATAGCCATGGTTTATGTAGAAATAAAAGCCTGCTACTTATACCTGTTAGGGGCCATTCTGCAGTGACTTCTCTTATACACTGAGGAAGTGGAGTTGGAGTAATTCCAGTTACAGTGTCAATGATGCAACTTTATTGTAACTCATCTGCAGCAATAACATGTATTGCATCAGAAATGTGAAGAAACAGAAACAGATTTTGGTTTCCTAGTATTTGTATCTGAACTTTGAGTGTGCATATGATTCTGTGACAAAAAAACATTAAATCATTTTAATGTTAGATAGATGGGAACTGATATCATGTGAATGTAACCTTTATCTGGTTGTTGAATTTCTATTTCTTTTGCCTTGTAATATTGATTACAATATTATAATTTTATATAGCTGCTAAATAAACAATGTGTATGAGACTTTGCATGGTCTGGGAAGGAAGCCTCTGGATCCATCCCTTCCCTGTTATACAAAAAGAAGAGTTCAGGAAATACAAAGCTAGTCATTGTATTGGAGGAAGTGGTCTTAGGAAAATAAAGTAAACATATCCATGTTCCTATACTGTTTCTGGCTGAGTCACTGATTTTCTGTGCAATTCTGGACAAACCACTTGTATTATATCTATACTACATAATGAAACATCATGAAGAAATACCTACAGTGACTTTGACTTAATTGTGAGAATGTTTTTTTTTCCTCACTTCATGGAATTTTTCAGGTTTTAAAAATCTGGGACAGGTCACACAGATCATGTGGGACTGTGATAATAAGCTTTTTACTTATCACTTGAGGTAGAAGACAACACACCATTGAAACTCTTGCGGCAAGACAGATTACTGTTGTTTTCATTATGTTTTGGTTTTGGAAAGAAAAAGGTAAATACCTCAGTAGGAATAGGGAATTTAATTAGAATAGGATAGGATAGAACAGAACAGAACAGAAAGTAACAACTCTTCTTATTTCTGAACCCCATTTTCCTTAAGTAAAATGGAGTTTCTTAGAAAATTACACTTTGGAATTAAGTGTCTGTAGACCTGGAAATAAGATTTTTTTTTCCTGTATATATTACTGCGCTTTTATTCTTGTATTTTTACTGTGCATGCATGGGACCATGAACGTGTCAGGGAGGAGTGTAAACTGAACTTCACCTGGCTGATTCAATATTCTTGTCTAAAAAGTCATAGAATCATAGATTCATAGGATGGTTTGGGTTGAAAAAGACCTTAAATATCACCTAATTCCAATGCCCATGCCATGGGCAGGGACGCCTACCACTAGACCAGGTTGCTTAAAGCCCCATCCAACCTAGCCTTCAACGCTTCCAGGGATGGGGCATCCACAGCTTCTCTGGGCAACCTGTTCTGGTGCCTCACCACCCTCAAAATAAAGAATTTCTCCCTAACATTTATTCTAAACCTACCCTCTTTTAGTTTAAAGACATTATTTCTTGTTCTATCACTACATTCCCTGATAAAAAGTCCCTCCCCAAAAAGTCGTTTGATGTTGCTATATTTGATGGAGCAGCAAGCTGACCATGGTGCTCCCCTTTTCACAGGACTGGGAGCCTCTGTATCTGTGCATCTAGGGACCCCAGTGGCTAGCTCAGGCTCTGGTACCAACAAGAGCAGCCCCAGAGCTTGCAGAGTTTCACTGTAGCCAACAGAGATGCTGCCATTTCAGCCATCACTCTGAGTCCTTGCAAAGATTCATGTGCATCCTGGCACGACTCACGAGTCCTATTCTCTGCCTCCCCTTCGGTCAGAAGATGTCTCAGATGCACTACTCCAGAACACAGATGTGATCATAATTTAGTGAGGGGTCTTGTCTTTCTCTAGTAAGGAGTATTTTTGTGCAGTGTAGTGATCAGAGAGTCTCCAGCTTCTGCATAGCTCTGCCTCATGTCCCCTGTGATCCATCAATGTGAGGCCTGGGGCTGAGACTGAATCTGGTTATAAGAGGCAGGTGCTGGGGCAGGAAACTAATCAGGAGACAAAAGAGAAAATGCTAGAGATGCTTGATACCTACGTACTTCTTGAAAGTCCTTGTGGGTGCTGGCCCTCAGGAGAGGAGACAGAATGGGAAGAAAACATTGCCTCAAGCCAGTAGGATGGGGCTATGCAGTAGCACTAAAGTGCTCCTGTTCTGAGAGCTTTTCTCACCAGGAAAATGGCAGGTGTATGTTTACAATCTGACTTTCCCATGTTTTCATGTGAATAAGTCTGTTTCCCAAATACCCTGCAGAAAGTGAATGTGGCACTTATGTAAGTAGTAGCATTTTAAAATGTGAACTAAAATCTAGGAAACCTTTTGTACACCCACCTTTGCTATTTCCCTTTTATCTGCTTTGAGGCCCTTCCATAAAGTCCTCTTTTCACTTTTAAAAATGCATGCATTGTTACCACATTTGTAGTCTGGTATTTTTGCTGTTTCTTATAGGGAATAACTGTATTTATGCTAACCCTTCATCTTCATGTATGATCCTACAGTTTTCTGCCTGACTAAAGCTCTCTGATCTTACATGAGCAAATATCTCACGATTACATTTCAAAATAATTGCACAAAAAGTGTAATAAGCCACAGCAGAACTAGGTCTGGAGAAATGTGAGAAATGCTGTGTGAAAGCAAGAAAGCAAGGTATGCAAATTTGGTTTTCAGAGGCAGAAAAAGCACAAAGGTGGGCTGAACAGTTCAAAGATGGAAGGATATTCTGGTTATGTTAAAACCTACAGTAGCATTGGTGTTTTGACCTTTGCTTTTTATTCTTTCCTGTTTTTTTTTTTTTTTTCTTTCCCTCTATTGGGATCACAGACATTTTAAGGCAAGCTAAGACATTTTAATGTCTCTACATTATTATAGGAGATATTTCTTATTGGTTCAAATGCAGTGCTTTCTTTCCAGATGCGAGATGAAAAGCTTCCACCCCCAGGTTTGAGTAGGAATAGCTTTCTCAGGAGCAGGACAGATGCCTGGTTAAATATTCCAGGCAGTTACTTCAGAATGAATTTGGAGTTGTGATAAAGGTGACAACTGAATAAGCACTGAAGGTGCTTGCGCTTAGTAACAGGTAGGTTTCCTTACAGGTAAAAAAACATTTTTTTTTCTTTCTCTCTCTCTCTTTTTTTTTCTTTTTTTTTTTTTTTTTAGTTATGTTATTCCTATTTTCTACTTTCATCAGAAAAATTATGAAAAGTGTCCTGCACAGGTGTTGGTTGATATTTATATAGCAATAGCAAATACTAGAATGAAACACAGATCCAAATGTCTCTGAAGTTTAGGAATATTCTGTTTCTGTTTCTAATCTGTGCATTCTGGATTTGGCTATAGAAAACACCAGGGACATAATTTTTATATGAGATTGTGGTAACTGTTTAAGAAACTATCTTTTTTGAGGAAGTTGCCCCTGAGAAATTTTCTAAGTTTCTACATATCATGAGGGATCCCTGCAGAACCTATACAGACTTTCAGACTTTCAAGTCAGTAAAAGTGTTTTGCATGTGATAATTACATAGGAGTACAGCAGACAATCTGGAATAGCTCACCCTCCATAACTCGATGTTTAATAATTAGTTACTTTATTTCTGAAGCAAAATACAGAAAATTATAATCCTTCTGAAGTGCCATATCCCATTACTACTTGGTAGCCTTAATTTCATTCTATCCCGTATAATGCTCTCTGTAAATTCTGCTAAAGAAACACAATTGTCTTTAAAATGCAGCTAAAGTATGTGAGGGTTAAAAGTAACTTTTTTCCCATAAGTGTCATGCTCCTGACTTAGAATTCTTTAATGGATACTGAGCAGCACAGAACTGAAAGTATTTTTAATTTCAGTGCTTTGTATATTTACAGAGGGATTACAACAAACTTCTACACTTTATCTACATTTTAATAGGTCAGTGTGAACATATGAAGTGTATTAAGGTGGACTGCCTTACTTATTAAACTTATGTAAATTCGTCAAAAGCCCTTAGCAGTTGTATGCAATAGGGGCTGGAACGCCATGCATGATTGAGGTCATGCATCCAGCCAGTTTGTAAGACGATCCCTCTGCACTGAGCCATCAGCCATCCTTAGCATAGGGGCGCACTCATACACGCATTCCTGTCAAGTCATCTTGTGAAAGGCTGCTTGCTTCCAGCTTGGCTTGAATGTGCAACCTTAATAAAACTCACTGAAGTCTGAGAGAAAATAGCAGTTCTGCTGCAGATAGTGTAGGGGAAAGAGACTGGGATATGCATATGCAGCTGACTAAAGCAGGCTACATGCTGGACTGTAACAGAGAGGAAACAATAAATCTTAACTACTATGCAATAAATATTCCCAATTTTAACTAAGGAAACTATTCTCATAGTGAAATTTTTGAAAAAAGAAACAACTATTTATCCAAGCTTGATTATTAAAGTGCGCTTCTCCACTCCGTTTTCCAGAGACTTTAAGGGAAATTAAGAAAAAAAAAATAAAGAAAGGAAGAAAAAGTTTTTCTAAGAGTAGGAAAGGAAAGTAATAGTAACATGTCAGTTTTCCTTTCCTTTGCTTTCCTGGCAGCACTTCTTGCTCACATAGGCTGTAATACTCAGCGTCGGGGTCCAGAAGCAAGTGGGAGAAGATTTAACCGGATTCAGCATGGGCAGTGCACCTATACTTTCATTCTGCCAGAACAGGACGGGAACTGTCGTGAAAGCACGACAGACCAGTACAACACAAATGCTCTTCAGAGAGATGCTCCTCACGTGGAACAGGATTTCTCTTCCCAGAAACTGCAGCATCTGGAACATGTGATGGAAAATTATACACAGTGGCTGCAAAAAGTAAGTGTTTCTTTTTTCAGTTCTAACTAAATGGATATTTATTTATTTATTTATTTATTTATTTATTCGTGACGCTTATGCTGTTCATAGTTTTCATGAGTTTCTATAAGAAAGGAGTTTAATAAGGATTTAACTCATTCATGGCTGTGTAGGAGAGAAATCTCACAGCCAGAGTGTACTCTTCTAGTGGTATTGCTGTCAGGAGCAGAATTTTCTTCACATTACTGAAAGATGCAATTTCTTAAAGCTTTATCTCCAGAGACCATGTATGCTTTGTGAGCCAGTGTATACAAAAATATACCAGAGACTCTTAGGACAGAACTTACTAAGTAGTCTTATAAACTCTACTTACAGTTCACAGATTCAGAGCAGATGTCATGCAGGATACCTGCTACTCTGACAGCAAAAGTGTACATTTAAAAAAATCAGCATTCATAGACATTGTGTTAAAAATATCACTGCTCCTCCAGAAGTAAATCTCGTGATTATTTCACCCAGTTAATTGATGGAAGGAAAGAAAAAAAAAATAAAAATATGTAGGCATTCACACTTCTAAATCATCCCAATAAAACTTTTAAAATGTGTAGAGTACACTGGACTTGAAACAGCCTGTTTTAATTTGTGTGTGTTCTCTCTTAGAAAGGGAAAAATGGGGTGGAAGGTGGTGCAGTAAGTTAACAGAAGCAATTCTTTTTAAGAATTTGTGCCAACTTTCTAATAAACTTTCCAGTATTTTGTATATGAGATGAAATTCGGGCCAGAAAAGACTTAAATATTTAAATAGCTTTACTCGTGTGAGCAACCCCATTCACCCTAACACGATTACTCACTTGAGTAAAATTACATACCCTGAAGGATATTGTCCATGCCTCAGTAATGAAAATGCCTTGGGATAGCTGACAAGTAAAAATAAATATATAAACGCCTTTGTGTCTTATTACTTGTAATATTCCTATTCTTATTCTGACATTTTGACCCGGCAAAACTTAGAATATTGAGCAACTGGTGATGCAGCTTGTCATGTAAGATGGCACAAGAATATTGCTGTATGCATCCATTTGATGGATAAATGATTTAACTGTAACACAAGTTCATACTAAGAATGAACATCAATGAAAAGCTAATGAATATTCTCCTGGGTTAGCTAAAAATTCATATTAGCATATTTATTGTTAATTATCTCAATTACAAGTTTGGGTTTGTTCAGACAGTATACGATATAGAAATATGTTAAAAAACATGAACAATCCTCTCCATCCCCCTAAGCCAACTAAAATCTTTAAAGAGAATTTGCTGATCTCTTGGTAAATTAATTGTGCTCTTTGCATATCTGGCTCTAGAGAGAAATGACTCTATCCAGTAAACATGTGACTATAAAACAAAATATAAGCAAGTATTTATTTTTTTCAGACTACTTTCCTCATTATTTAATATCTGGGTCTGGGGAATGTAAGGCTGGAAATGAGGGGACGTCTTTTGTAGAGGAAAACATTTTTTAAGAAATTATTTTACTGTACCTTGGGAGGCTGAGGCAAGTACTGAGAGAGGAAAATTGTTATCTGTGTTTATGTGTGCACATGATTTTGCTTGAACAAATTGCCTGCTGAATCATGCTTATGAGACTTCACTTATTCTGTGTTTGTCCACTAGAGACTGAACTAAGATCACTGTTTCACTGTGAACTGAACAAGAAGAAAAATGAGTCTCTGGAGTGTGTATGCCTGAGTTAGGGTTAGTCCTCTCACACTTTGGAGGGAAGTGATTGAACAGGTAGGAAGCTCAGTGAAATGGTTTTGTATTTGAGGACTGTTTTCTTTCGCAGTGATTGTAAAATGGCTGTGGGCAAAACCACCCCTCCTCCTTCCCTCCCAGCCCCCAGCCCTCTGCTCCCAGGGTGTTATGTGAAGCCAGGCTTGTGCATGTACCCCCATGCACCAGCTTGCCCTGGAATGAAAGGACCTGTTTCTCTGTGTGATGGAGTACGGCTCACTCTGAACAAATGGGTCTGATGCAGCTCCATTATAGCATCTCTGAATACTGCATATGCTTTGTTGTTGTTGCCATTACAAAGCATCTCAGCCATAACTTGCTTCCTTTCAAAAGAAACATAATGTATTCATTTACACTTAAGCATTATGTAGATATCTTGCATCTCATTTTTATACTCTGTTTTAACTTCCCCCCAAAAAACTTTTTATATCAGATATAACTAGTGCTATACTAAGTAGTACCTTACAATGTACCTGCTATAAACAAGATAAAGAATAGTTAGTAGTTATAGGTCTGTGATTGGAAGTGAATAGTTATAATAAGAAACAATGTTTGTATTTCAGAATATGAGATATATTCTGACTTACAGAAAAGAACGATGTCTATTATGCTATAATTATGCTATATAATATATACAACTTTCATTAAAATTGTACATAAGCATTGTATGGCAGAGTGAATTACTTTCTTTACACAAATGCTAGCCTGCAGTATTTATTTAAAAAGTTTGTGAAAGCACAATTTGTTTAATAAACTGAATAGCATTTTAAGTTTAAATGGTTTTCCAGTATATCTAAACTAGCAGATTTATAGAAGCAAAATAAGTTTTGTTTGTTTTTTAAATAGACTCTTTCACCCTCAAAACCAAAAGTGCTTCTTTGATGACCTACTAGTTTGATTCTAGATAAAAGTGCACTTCCTTGGGGAGCTGATTACAGGCAATTAAGTCCTAGCCTTGTCCATTAACATTTGCATATCTGCAGTCAGTGTAACTGGGATTGGCTGGCAAACCAGGGACACAGCAAAATGCTCTGTGCAGAAACTGCTCGGAAGAAGATGACTCGGTAAACATTTTTAGAGATTTTCCTAGAACTGTTTATTTTAATACCGGATAACTTTCCCCATTGTTTAAGCTTGAGTTTCATTTCTGCAATATGTTTATACTAATAGATCAAAACAAACAGTTCATCACATTTTCTTTCTTGCAGTAACTGACTGGCACACATGATACTGTTTGGTATTTAATTGCAGTGTCTAAGTATTGCCAAAGAGGAGTTACACAAAATGTTATCATCATGTCTTGCTCTGGAACTTTCTCTTAGCTTGGTGAACTTACAGTATCGATGAACTCGGTATACATGTACTATAGCTATATAGACGAGTGTCATACTTAGTCAAAATAATGTAAATTAATACAAAATTAATTAATGTAAATTAATACAAAAATAAGTGTATACTTAGTCAAAATAATGATAATAATTGCTATTGCCATAGAAAGTGAGCTTTACATGATCCACTCATTCATTTTTCTGATCCTTACCTAAACAGAATATCATAAATATTTCAAACAAATGCTTAATCGTTATATACTACAAGGGGCTAACACAGGCATACAACCTTGAGTTGAAAGTAAACCACAATTATTCTGATACACCAGTATCTAAACTTAGATTTCTTTTTGATTCTCTCTGCAAATATTGCTGACATTACAACACTTAATCAAAATAAAGAAGCTTCAGCTCACTTCTCTTGCCCTTCAAAGTGTCTATGCTGTCACCAGATATAAGGGAAGAAGTACAAAATGAAGAGTTGGATTCTGTCATTAAAGAAAGAAATGATGAGCAGTTTTTCTGGGGTGTCTGTATCTCTTTCATAATTTCCTTTAAAGTTTATTCTTAACATATTTTTGAGAAATTATTTGTCCATGGCACCCTCTGTGCTCTCTGTGCTCTCTGTTGACTTGCATTTTGCAGAAATAACACTCACTTGGGTTTCAAATACCTATAAGGTAATTAGTTTTTGAGGGATACCAGTCACTGCACAGAAGAAACCAGCTTCTGGAAAGATTGGTGTACACTCAGTGTGTGCTGTGGCTCTATTGAAAGTCTGCCCTCCTCTGTTGTCTTTGCCAGCAGGGCCTAGCACAGCAGGCTCACGTATGTGGAGTGGCTGAATTTTGCTTTGGAATTTAATTTGGTTTCCTGAAGTTGGGAAGATTGCATATAAGACACTCTTGATGTGAAGATGGAATAAATTGGAGTAGAGCTTGTCCCAGAGTGGCCAAGGTCTAAAAAGCTGTCATAATAAGCTATGGGGATAATCTATATTAATATAGATATGGAAGTGGCCATAATGAGCAGTGCAAAATTTTGTCACATTAAAAAAACAATATTGCCCAGTTAAAGTACAGCAAGAAACAGAAAAAAATGTCAATTTTATTAGTAGTTATGCTTAAGCGGGCATTTTGTAATGTAACATGTGACCTTGAAGTCTACATAATATTTGGATGTTAAGTGTAATCAAAAGAGATCCACGATGAGCTCCTGTTAATTTTCACAAATAAATCAGACCATCAGATTTGGAATCTGCTATTCATCTTGTATAAACGTTACTAACAGGACCACAGAAGAAATAGCTTTCCACTAAATCTTTAATTTTTCAAGGTAAGCCATGGCTAAAAGGAAACATTGAGAAATCATTATCCCAAACCGGCCACTAACCCTCTACCTGGGGTTCAGCTTGAATCTGGATTTCTTGTCTAGACCCAGAGGCTCTTAACTGTTCTAGGTGCTCCTTTTTGCCTTGAAGTCAATGAATTCTCAGATCCAAAGCAAAGCCTCATCCTAATGAGATTTAAAGTGTAACTTCCCACAAACAAGCTGTAGAACAAATGGAGGGATCCAAATTAGTGGGATTACTTAAATAGTATACACTACTCAATGAATAAGTATATGTAAAAACTAACCTTAACGATCAAGAATAAATTTATTGAAACAATCTAGCTCTGAGAAAATTCACATCTGAGTCTAAAAATAAAATTGCCTATTTACCTCCAAAAAAGTCTCATGACTGATAATATGCCCGCATTTCAAAAGTTTTTTAATGAAACTGCTGAAGTCCTCGGGACGTTCTAAGAAAGAGGCAAGACGTCAAACATGGAAATGCCTGAAAGCGTCACTTTACTGAGGGGTAATTTATCTGACATTTTTTTTTTTAAGAGGTAGAAGAATCAGAGAAGTAGACTGAAGGCCAGTGGCATATGTTGCCCCATTTGGTAGCAAATGACTTAAAAAATATTTCCCGTGCTTGGGCAGAAGGCTTTATCATAATGTGCAGTAGAACCTGACTGTGTTTATTTTCAGTGATGACTGCTGTAATTAGGAACTTTTTGGTAACAATAAAATATTACATTTATTAGTCATCAGAACTGTGCAACCAATGTGCCCAGTGGGAGATCTCATTTGGAACACTGAGAGCTTTCCTAAACGAAGCTGATGTAAAGCCAATGGTGTGTCATTTCAAGGGTGCTGAGAACTCATTGTTCCCATTCCCTTCTGTGGTTTGGAAGCTGTCTCTACTTCAAAGTGTCGGGTGCCTTGGAAAAAAGGCCCATGTGGGAAAAGTGTAGGGCTGGGTATTTTAGGCCTGGATCATCCCACCCAAACTTCTGGCCAAAGCCCAGAGATAACTAAGATAGTTTTTTCTTTGCTGTGGGGAATCTCTCAGCTCTGTGTCAAGAGACAGTAGCAGGCCCAGAGGAAGAGCCAGCCATCTGAACCATCCCGTGGAAGTCCCTGCTTCTCTTCATGGACTCCAGGGAAATCCTGAGCAGCTCACTTCCTGATTTAAATACCTCAGTTAAGTGGGATAGATTTAAGCTTTACTCCCTGTCCATAGCTGTAGCATAGACTTCCCCTGTGGCTGCAAGGAAATCATAAACTTTAAGTATTTCTGTTTCCCTTTTCTAACAGAGATATTGTAGTACTACTCAATTTCACAAGGCTGCTGGGAGGCTTAATATATTTTTTTGCGTGTTGCTTTTGGAGTCATTCTGGCAGAAGGCATTTTGTGCTATTAACAGTTTATGTACGATAATAATACAGTGTTTAGAGAAAGTGATGTGAGATCAGAAACTTTTGAAAGGAAATCTTTTAAAATGTGTAACTAAAATAGTTAAAAAGTAGGCAAATGCAGTGAATATGATTCTGTAATATTGAGTATATTTTTTAGATTACAGTTGAGTAAATGGCTTATAGCTGAGACAGCTATATTCTATTCTGTATTAGCTATGTTCTGCTAATTGTGGGAAAGGTTCTCATTCTTACAGTATTCTTAAACCCACTCCAGCAGCTGCAGTTCCATCCTGTTTCATCTAAGGTTGATATAGGACTTCAGCTCAGTCTTGCACAGATTTTGAGGAAGACTATTGAGGAATGGATAGTTTTTCAGACCTATTGCTACCAGAAATTTTGAATAAAGTTGTCATTATCAAAACTGGGCTTGCCTGTGTGATTTATTGCAGACAAATCCTGAATGGTGAAGATAATTGGCAACCTGTTTGTATTCATTTCAATTTACAACGCAGCTTAGTTCAGTCTTCTCTGCATTTGCTGTGAGTTGCAAACAAGGAAGAACTAATAAATGAGGACCTTCTAGAACCACTGTCATGGTTTTCGCTGTGCTGTGAACCTCATCTTCATCACCAGAAACCCAAGTGTCTTGAATAAACAGCTCTGGTTAAAGTCTTCCCAGTAGCATAAGGATTTCCTCTCGTTAAAGTGTTGAAGTTTGATCAGGAAAAGGAAATTGAAATAGTATCATATTTCATAGGAAGAGTTCTTTTTCTTATGAAACAAGCTGTACTTTAACACAGGGTTATTGTGTAACTGCATGTGCATATTTTAGACAGTGTTATGAAACACCACTGTGGTGAATACTCAGTTGGAAGGGTAACTTAGAAATGTCATAAATTGCTGCACGTCTACACTACATTCTCATTAAAGTTTGTGCGCAAAGATCAAGCTTTGCTATTTATTACCTTAGTTGAGAATCAGGTTAATCTCAAATAATTTAAGTCACTCCTACATTGGGATAAGAAGCCTGCCCAGGGATTTGCACCAGTATAATTAACCCTTTTTAAAACTGATGCAAGTTAAACTAGTACAACTTTCTTGTCTAAATATGACCTAATAGTGGGGCTCTGCTAAATATTGTACAAACATATGGGCATAGACATTCAAAGCATGACAGATATGGGGTCAGCTGGAAAGATGCCCAAGTTACATTACCATGCATTTAAAAAATGATTTGCTTTTGGGATTAAAACAAATCAAACCAAAGAAAAATGAGTTAAGATAATTTTACAATCCCTCTGAGGAAGTCATATAGGAAATCAGCATTCTATTAGACATTGTAGCTACATGAATAAAGTAAGTTTCTTATACCTCCTTAACTCACTTCTAGCAGCAGAAATGAAAAGGAAAGAAAAAAAAAAAGAAAAAAAGAGAGAGAGAGAGAGAAATCTACTAAGAAAAGTGGGAACAATTAGAACTATGATAGTTTTATAGTGGAATACATATGTCTTTAGTAAGATATTTTAAAGGTCTGCCATATGGTAGCACACAGACTAGTCATATGATCTGTTACTATTCCCTTCTAAAACAAGAGAGAAATAAACTTGAAAGTGTGGATGCAATTTTACTTGCAGTTGGAAAATCTGAGTTGAAGCTCCATCAGTAAAAAGTCCTGACCCCAAATTGTGTAAGAATCTGAAGAAGTTCTTTGCCTTGGACACCTCTCCCTGGTGCCTGAGTCTGTGCATATGTGCACCCATGCATATATACATATGCATGCATTTGATTTTTGGAGTGAGTGTTGTTAAGGTACACAAAAATCCTTTTCTAAGTATCGTGGCTTAAATCCATTTCTACATTTTATACACATTTACCTGCTGTTGGAGGTTTTGTTTTAAAACAACCTTCACAGCCATAATTTGTTTGTCTTAAAGAGGAAAACATTACTTTTTATATCATTTATAGTTTGGGCCATTGCTAAATACCTACTTCAGATACCGCCTGGAACTGACCTGTAGGTTCAAAACAAACAAACAAACAAAACAACACACACACACATACACACACACAAATAATAGAAGGGTTGCTAGCAAGATAAAACCTTGTGTATTATTCATGAATTAATTCTGTGTGAACGAGTCCTCATACTATGTTGCTTGTAAGTTATGTGTGCATTTGACACTGTCCTTTTGAGATTACATATGAAGCAAGAATTTTCATATATTCTGAAAAAAATATCGGATCCAAATACTGCCCATCCCGTATACATTTCTGTCCTTACGTGTTCACTGCAAGACAAACCTAGCTGTGCTTTGTGCCTTTGCAAATCAAAGCTGTGCATGGCATCTGCTTCTTTAACAGGACTTGGCATAACTATACAGTTCTAATTTTTCCTCATGTCTTCTGGGAATTTTTATTTATCAGAATAAATTCTTGCCATTTGACATGTTTTGTCTAGTTGTCTTGTTGCAAATCGTGTACCAGGCTTTCCTTTTGCAATAAGAATGTGTGAGGACAACCAAAATCCACTTGTTCCAGTCTGCAGAACAAGTTCAACCAAGATCCACTTGTTCCAGTTAGCAGACCCTGTTCATCCCAAGGATTTGGGTTCTGGCATGCTTTCTTCTCTCTCTAGACCAACGAGGTGGATGGGGGTTGAGAGATTACCCTAGAGATAGGATAAGCTCTAAGTATCCCTGCCAGGAAATGAAGGCAAGACTAGAGAGGTATGGGAGAACTGGAGATTTGGAGCAGATGACCTTAAAAGGTAATTTCTCTCTTTTTAACAACACAGCTCCTTTCACACTGCAGCACAAATGATCAAATTGGTGCTAATCATTTTTGAATCTAAAATCTATTTCTGCTGCAGGCCAATAATACCAGACTGATCCTGCCTACTTTTACAACCAAATTTCCTTTAAAGGCTATCTGTTTGCCAGAGGATTTTCTTGAAAGATAGTACCTATGTTATGAAACTTCTGCCTTAGGGATCACATCATTTTGGAGGCCAGGCTTTTAGTTTCCACCTCCTGGAGGTTTTACAGACAAAAGCACTGGCATAATTTGGGTGCACCTGCCCCCTATTTTAAATGTTACAACAAACTGTCAGCCATTCTTAAAGACTTTCCAGCCTTCAGAATTATTTTCTTACTTTCTGACTGTGGGAAAAAATAAATAAATAAATAAATAAATAAATAAATTCTCAATGTGTAAATTTACTATTTTGAGATATAGTTTAACATTTGACCTTTTTATACACTCCAAATCCTTAGAACACATTTTAAATATGCACACAAATCAAAGCATAAGTCCTAATACAACCTCCAAAGAAGATTTTACGTCTATCTGTGTGGTAATGGTAGGCTTGCCTGCCCTTTGGTTCATATTATTTATGGATGTTTTAAAGTTGTCAGATGATGTTTATAAAAGTTTATTTTTCTTTCTGAATCTTGTCTGCAAATATGGTCTTGCATAATGCAGATTTAGGGGAAAATAGTGTTTTAAATGTTGATCTTGTAATTTTTCTGAGCATTGAATTGAATGAATTTTCAGCTTGGATTAAACCACCTATAGCTCTACTTAAATGTGCTGATTTTCACTTTCTTACATTCATCTTCAAATAGCTTTAGCAATAACCATCTTCTGGGAGTTTCAGTTTTCGTGCAAAAGTCTTTTGTAGGAAAGAGAACAGTATTAAATATACTCCCCTTTTAAAAAATTCTCTCATCAGCTCAGTACGTGGGTAACAGAGAGGGTGAATAATATGGTTATTCACATGCTTTTCTCTTTTCTGTTCTGAGTCATGTATTTGTGTGCAGGAGGAAAAGGATTTTCAGATAATTATCTTCTCAAAAACTAATATTTTCTGTGGAAAATCTATTTAGAGATGGTCTGATAGTTCTGAAATCTCATAGAAACACTTTATATAACACCTGATCCTCTGAAGTCTCCTCCAACACCAGAGAACTCAATGAAGACTGCTAGAGCATTTGAAAATTGGGCATTCATATGTAGATAAAAGTAGCCAAAGTGAGGATTTAGGATCACTGCCATTAAGTACTGAGTATATTTATATGCGTCATAGTTAAATATTTACCCTCTACAGTCTTAATTCATCAGGAAATTCCTGTGGCCTTCTAGGCCACATCAGCAAGTCAACACAGTAATGGGCAGCCCCCAAACCATGATGCCTTTGGTGCTGTGCCTGGAATGCTGAGGATCTGCTTAAAGGGAGAATTGCTCAAAGAAATGACTTAATCTCTTCCTGAATGAACTATTTCCCTTTGTTCCTTGGCTAAGACTTCATACTTCACTGTGTGTGTGACTTACAATAGTAGAGAGTAACGGTTAAGGTCCACCTATCTTTCCTGCATTACTTCTATCCTGTTAATGGGAAAGGCCATCAATGCTCAGTTAGAAAGTTTTTGTGTTACTATTTTTGTAACGAGGAGATACAGACTGCACAATTCTTTATCACTATAGCCTGTTAACTTCAGAAGTGATGATTAAGGTTGTTTCTCTTCACATTTTTCTTGAATGATCCAGTTCAGTCTCTTGGCTTTTCCAAGAATTCCAGCTCAGGCCTTAAATGTCCTTCTGTATATTCCTCTGACATCATTTACCTCCATGACATTAGTATAACTCAACTATGTTGCCCCCTGGCTTCATGTCGTTTCCTTAAGAATTATTTTTACCTGTTACAGGTACAGGACTTCTATGCAGGGAAGCTGACATCATTTATCTTCTTATATAGGGAGTAATACTGCACAAGATGGCTTTGCCAAGCACTAGACAGTTAGCATTTAAGGTGAAGGATTATTACAGCAAAATAAATTCAATAATCATTGGTAAAAGATAATTTTTTATAGTTTGATCTGCTTGATGAAGCACTGTGCCAGTCACTGTACAAAGTTCTATTACATGACTCTGCACCCAAGAGGTATTCCGTTGAATGAGTTGATTTCAGATCCTCAGAAACTGAGTCTTGCTGAGAAAGCTGGCTTTGTTTCACATTCCACCAATATGGAGCCAGTGCATTAGTTAAACCTCTGCCTTTCGCCCCACTAGCAAAATTCTTGCATCTCATTGCCTATGTATGTAGTCCTCTCTAAAGACAAAATATAATGCTTGGGTAAATCACGTAAAATATATGTGATGAGTTTGTGGGTCAGGTAATCTGTAAATGAAATACAAATATATACAGTTTTTTTAATTGCTTTTTTATGGCTTTGAATGCCATAAAATATTTATGGCACAGGTAACTCCCAAAGAATGGAAAAAGAACTTGTAACCATTGACTATTATATCAGGGAAAGTGTAAAGGACCATCAGGTATCAGTTACAGAAAGATGGCAGGAGTCAACTTTCCAAAAGATTGTGAGGGATATAGAGGAGATGGGAGTTGGGGATGACACTTCAGAACAAGAAGCCTGCATATTTGAAGTTGATAGAGGGATTCTTTAGAATACTGACAGAAAGAGTGAAGGTTGCTGTTGTAATCCATAAATTTCTGTGCTGCCCAAGGTAAAAAACATGTCAATAAAACATACACAATAGGATAACTTGTCCTGAAGTGACAGAAAAGTCTGAAAAATTGCACTGGTGTACAGCATGTTTAGTAAAATGCTTTGAAGCAATGCAGCTCTAAACTATTTACTGGCTGCATGACCCCATAAAGATCATAATACTATATACTAATACTAATACTATTTAATAATATCATATCAGATACTATATATTTCAGGAGTAATATAGTTGGATTAAGAAATAAATCATCATAGTTGTGGAAGATTTTATTTTAAATAAAACTTTTTCTTTTTTTTTTTTTTAATACTAGAAAATATATCTTTTTAAACTTAAGAATACAAGAGCAAGAAGAGGTGGCAAGGGAGATGTTCAGCAGCAAGTTTTAATAAGGAAACTGTGAAGTCTCCGAGTTTTGCTGGTTATTAAGATATCTGAAATGCTAACTACCCCAGGCTGAAATGCTAAGTAGAAGCAGAATGCCATTTGTGACCGGGCGTATGGTCACCAACATGTTACTCTCATGACAATTCTTTCACTACCATCAATGAGAGTTTCAGAGGTGATGTTTGCATTTGATGCATGTATTTGACCACTAGGTGAAAAAAAAACAATTTACTAACATCAAGCAAGTACCTCAGAGAGTTTGTATGAGCTAGAGTGCAGAAATACTAGAAAAGCATTTGCCCAGACATGTCAACTATAGATTTTGGCAAGATCTAAGGACTCAATCCTGAAAGCATGTTTTGAGTTGATGGTACTCTTTCCACAAAAAGTTTTTTACCCCATTAAATAAATTTATACAATTTCACTGTTGGGGAGTGTTATCACAAACATTTAGTTACGTTTCAGTAATGCTGAACTTCAACAGAAGGTAGAACTGAGTGGGAATTGCTCTGTTACTCTACACCAGCACACGTGTTTTATGCTTTTGAATAAGTAGATGAAGATGGAAATTCCAGAGACTTCATAGAGTAGCCTTCGTATAGAGAACAATGTCACCATAATTCAATGCATCAAAAAGAGGAATTATAGTTCCTGCACAGTTCACATAGGGAATCGTATGATCTTAGATATCTTTTTTTGTCAATGAAAGATTACCATGACAGCACATGCTGTACAGGCCACCGATAAGTCTTAAAAACATTATTAAAGTATACTTGTTATTTATACAGGGAATTAATAAACTTTGTATTTAAGTGTTTGTGCAATGTATTTACATATTGACTTTTGAAGTGCAATGGATGGACCAACACTAAAAGGAATTATAAAATTTAACAAAGACAGAAATAACAAAGATTTTTCTGTAATTTGGGTTCTTAGAGCTAGGATGCTTGATTATATTTCTTTAATGCTAAACCAACAAGCCAAAAAAAAGCACCATTTGTTATCTTCTACCACAGTGCCTTGCAGTGCTCCCTGCAAAAAAACTGTACTATGGGTTGTAGAAACAACAACAACTAAAATGTTTCTTGATCCAGTATTAAAAAAGAAAAAGAAAAAGAAAAAGAAAAAGAAAAAGAAAAAGAAAAAGAAAAAGAAAAAGAAAAAGAAAAAGAAAAAGAAAAAGAAAAGAAAAAGAAAAAGAAAAAGAAAAAGAAAAAGAAAAAGAAAAAGAAAAAGAAAAAGAAAAAGAAAAAGAAAAAGAAAAAGAAAAAGAAAAAGAAAAAGAAAAAGAAAAAGAAAAAGAAAAAGAAAAAGAAAAAGAAAAAGAAAAAAGAAAAAGAAAAAAGAAAACAACTTAGCACTCTTACACATCTTCAAAACATTTAGTTATTTGACCACTGACCCCATGGGGTATTTCCTAGAAGCAGAATTGAGCAAGACTGAAATTGTCACACTGTTTTGGGCATGAAGATATGCCATGGACTCTTGATGTGTAAAATATGAACCAAAGCGTTACATCTTTTCCTTTTTCATGCATTTTTAAAGACTACTTCAATATTTTCATTCATTATTTCACTACCAAGATCACAGAAATCTCCTGAAATTACCACTGAAATTTTTTGATTCACTGACACTAGAATTAGCATTGGTTCTTTTTTTCTGGGCTGTAACTCAGTATGATGGAACACTGGAAATGTGTTTTAGGGTAAATTTTCCATTTGTATTCTTCTTAATTTTCAAGCTGACTGCCCTCAATGTTAGTTAGGTCAGTGTGGTTTTAAATGCTGTCATGTTTTCACTTCCATAGTAAAATCATTCTGAAAGGCTATAAGCAAGCTGCAGCAAGATTATTTTTAGAATATTACTCATAATGCAATACAAGCTTTATATTGTGAGGCAGCTCCACATTCTAAGTCAGAATTGCTTGGTGATTTTTCTAACAGAGTAGATATTAATTTTGTTTTTTCTTCCATTAGGCTTAGTCTGGTATTGCTATCACGTGTTTTCCAGGTGTTGCTACCATGAGCCCCTTACCAAAAAGTATGACTAGAAAAAACAATATCCTATGGGAACCTAAACCCAAAGGAGGTTTTCAACACATTCCACAAAATAAAGCCATTATCATTAAATAGTCTCAAGAGGACTACAAACTTGGAAAAAATGGTCTCTTGACTCTCACCCGGAGTGTGATGTTAATGAGTTCCTGAGTAGCTTGGCCTAATGCTGCTCAGAGTGAATCAGTGGTAAAGTGTGAGCTCGATTCTTGTCCAGGAAAGGGCATTTCCCAACCTCAGGTCCACCCAGCTGAAGCTGATTCCTTGCCCCTTCCTCCCCACAGAGCTTCCAGGGGCAGCAGAAGTTCTGGGTCCACTTCTTGGTGCAGGCTCTCAGGAGCCAAGTACTTCAACACATCTCTGCCTTTTTGTTCTTAATGGTAAGGGACAGACCTCAGTTCTGTCCAGACAAGATTTCTTGGCAGAACAGGAAATTCCCAGAGGGCCAAGGAGGAATTTTAAAGGGCTGGAGGGGTATGTTGCAAAATGCTAGCCTGGCACCCATGGAGACTGAAATCTGTTATTTATAGAAGAGCAGAGGCAGAAAACAGATGGTGTACTGCCTCACAATATGCTGTACAATCCCTGCATTGTGTCAGCATAAATTTGTGGGGTACCACATCAAGGACAGAGATGATAGTACAGTCTCTATTCCTAGCCACTTCTTCCCTTCACATGCCTAGAAAGATACCAGGTAATGCCACATGCAATGACATTTTGTAACACACACACACACACACACACACACACACACACACACACAAAAATAACAAAAATAAACAAAAACAAAACCCACACTTTTAGAAAGACCTGGAACAACAGTGTAAATCAGAAATAGTGTCAATGGTATCAGTGGAACAATGCCAATGTCAATCTGCTGCAGCTGAAAGAAGGCTCAAGCCCAGTCCATGAGAAGCAGACAAACTTCAAAAACAATTTTTTTGTTGCTCATTTGAGGACAGGATTGTGTGTACAGGCTTTATTATGTGCAAAGTCTTCTCTCAGCACTACCCAGGCCTGAAAGTGGGATGCACATGCCATGACAACAATTTAATAATGATATTTTGAGCATTTCCATTTTTGTTCATATCAAAAAGAACACAACTGCAACTTTGCCTGTAAGATTTTTTCTGTATTGCTCTTTCCAGTCCCCCAAAACACCAAAAAAGAAGGAAGATTTCCGTTGAAAAGGAAAGCCTGAAACTGATGTGGAAGACTATCTGAATTTAAACCTAGTTTTGGTTTCTATGTGGCCTGTATTTTCAGGGGCCATTTGAGTTTTTAAGGTTTCTTATGCTGAAGCCAGACAGAAAATGTATTGGTTTATTTTATAATTAAAATAGTAAAATCCTTTTTGTTGAAGTTTTTAGCAGATTATTTGGGCATTTCTTTGAGATAGAATTGCTTCATGGCAGAGGTAGTCTAGTTAGAAACCTTTTAATTGGAAGGCTTGAAACCTCAGGTAAAGGTAGCAACGTGTTAGAAGGGAATATATCCAAATCAAAATTTTGTAGTTTTCAGACAAAAGGTTAGAATTCTTGACCGAGTAATGTCATCTGACTTGCTTTTATCTATGTATTTATATATAAATTAATCTTCCTTTTATTAAAAAAAAAAAAAAAAAAAAAAGCTTTTTCATAAACTGAAGGAAATGTCACTGGAAAACATTTTCCTTCTGATAGAGTATCAGCAGACTGCTACAAAGTGGTTGCTTTAGCACAGACTTAAGTGAAAGTAGAATGAAGTTCCAGTATTATCTTGGGATATGAAGGAGAAGCCTAAATGTAATATCTATGTCCAGGCACAGCTAAAATGTTAGAAAAGGGATGCACTGTATTGGTGTTCTCCTGTTTATCTGGAAACAGTTGCTTCTGCAGTTCCTTTTTCTGTGTGTGTCTGTGTCTGTGTCTGTGTCTGTGTCTGTGTGTGTGTGTGTGTGAAGAAGATAGAGAGAATATGCATGTGGAATGTTGTTGATATAGAAAAGATTATGCAAACTGTTCCCACTGAACTAGAGACATCTGAGTTCAAAGAGAACTGTTTGTAACTTTTCTTCTACTGCCCTGGTTTTTGGTTTAATTAAGAAAAATATTTTTAGCTGGCTAATTTAGCTCATGCTAAAGGACAAAAAAAAAAAAAAGGAAAAAAAAAAGAAAAAAAAAGCAATGTCAAACTGCTTAAGAGAAAGTTCCTATAATTCTGTGGTGGAACAAACAAGTAGATCCGTATTGAAGGTATGGTAATAGTGCCTTGATTCATGTGTAGTAACATACATGAAATGCCTATCTGGATGTCACAGAGATGATCAGAAAGCTAGGAGCTCTTTTCTTCTGAACTCAAAGGAGCATGCTTGTCTTGGCTGATAGGGGTGTTTGTCATCCTTCTGGCATCTTCTGATGATGGTGCCTATTAATACTGTATGCCAGTCACCAAGCCCAAGTACTTTTGTGTTTCTATGCTGCAACTTGATTACAAAAAAAGCTTACTGTGCAGGTGATGAGATAAATTTTTAAAAATGAGAAGAACCACTTGAGTGGTGGAGTGTTCCTCCGCATTAATTCTCTCTCTTCTTTCTAGAATTTTTAAATTTCTTATGTTTTTCTGCTTGTGTTATCTTTGCTAACAAATGATGAAATTCAGATATCTGTGATTCTTTCATATTGTGCTTTTTTGCAAAGTGATTGTTTATTAAAGATGTTCATTACAAACAAAATTTGACTGTTAACATCTTCCTCTGGGATTTCTTTTGTATACATAATAAAATAGTATGCCCAATCCTTAAATCCAAAAGTTGTGTTGTATTCCTATCTCTAAGCAAGTAATGAAGGTTTTTGATAGTTATTTTAATTTCATATAACAGATAAAAAATAAAATAAAATTAAAACACTTGTCCTTCACTATTCATCACAACTAAATAATATAGATTAAACAAAACATGTAATGGAGCAGGAACACATAGGTTGTTAACACAGGTGAAATGCAATTACAATAAGTATTTCAAGGACTTTTTGCTTGGAACGAAGTTTACCAAGTTACTGACAAACTTGATTAGAAATTGTTAACATAATGATTATGTTTCAAATTATGAACAACAGTTTACTTATGTTTTCTGATGTATATATAAAGCATATACAATGAAATTTGAGCTATAGTGATGTCAAAGGCAGAACTTCAAGCAATTTCAGTGGAGTCAGAGCCTCATTTCAAACACTGCTGATTTCGTTTCTGGCATTATGAAAGAAGTGGTGTTCAGGACATATGTTCAGTGCATTTATCTATAATAACTCTCTTTACTATTGACGGAGACTCCATGCTTTCTTTAAAGTCTTGCATTCATTTCTTAAACAATGGCAGCAAATGTCCTTACTTCTATAGCCTGTATTCAACATGTTTTACAGACATCAGTGAAAAAAAAAAAAAAAAAAAAAAAGCTTCACAGCAATCAGAAGTTTTGGTGATGGCATTCATTTTGTTTTCATTATCTACTGGAAAATCCAAAATGTACAAAAGGTATTTCTGATACTTGAGAAATCCAAGTATAGCCAACAATAAAACTAAGTGAGTAGAATGGTTTTGATATAAATCAGCAAGGCATCTGGATGCTCGTGGTCACCAATACCTCATTCAACAAAAAAAAAAAAAAATTGTTTTCAAAACCTGTGTTTCAGGGTGCCAAACTAGAGGTCTCATTGCTGAGAGTTGCAGCTTTTCAAATAACAAAAAGAAAACACATTGAAACAAAATTTAAACCATGTTGTAGAAACATAGAAAACAGGTTTTTCATCCAGAGGTGCTGCTTTGAGCAGTGAAACCATGAGTTTAGTTAGCTCTTGTGCAAACCAAAACAAATTTTTGGGGTGCTCAAACTTAAATATTTTTTTCTTATTTGGGGGTGTAATGTCCTCGGTCTTCTTATCCATTATGCTAATATAAAAATGTTGGTGGGTAGCTACTGCTGTTATATGGAAGACTTCCTGTATAGCTGGTTCCTAGTTGTTCTTGCCTCGTTTGCTATGATCTGCCTGGACAAACTTACCCACCTCACCTGAATGAAAACCAGGCCAGCCAGAACTATTGTGTTCATGCACACCAATTAATTTTCTCACTCAATTTTCAAGGCCTTTTTTTTTTTCTTTTTTTTTTTTTCTTTCTTAAGAAACAATCCCTTGTCACAAGATCTGATTGATTCTATGATTCTACGACCTGACGTGCAGAGGGGTGGTCATACTGTGGAGCAGTTTATCCTCAGCACCATTCATGTAAAAGCCAAACAGTTTGACATCAACTTCTGTGAGCCAAATGAAGAGAGCCATTTCCTCATCTTAGCAAGTAAAAACCTTTCTTGAACTGAAAAAAAAATAAAAAATTGCTGTGTTACAGTCCGTTGCTTCCCATTAGTGTAGAAAAGATATGGAAACCTATCTAACAGCATTAACTCCTAAGTTTTTAACATGGAAAGTAAAAATATGAAAATTGTTGAAAATGCCTTAAAATGTCCTCTACAATTTATTAGCAACAATATCACTCCCCCATTGGGGTTAAATGTGATCACAGGTAAAATATAGAACATGTGCTGCCTTACATGAGTCATACTAAGAACTTATCCAAATGATTGAAGAAATGTATAGACCCAGTATTGTTTGACATAAAGAATGTACATTACATCTCTTTGTTTAATCACCAATAGGAAAATCACACAGTTTTGCTGTAGTTTTGAAGCACTTTATAATTTGTTTTCCTTTTAATATATGTTCTTTGAGGTTTAGAACTATTTTAAGAGCATCATGTGCATTCAGAACATGTATGTTAGGTGAAAAATGTGGTGGATGTTCAGTGTTGTTGAAAATCTGTATGTAGATTAAATTTTCAAAGATGGGTAGCAATCAGAGCACACAAATTGCTATGCTCATCTCTTAGGAGCTTCAAAAACAACTTCTTTTGAAGATTAGACCTGTAAGATAGCATGTATGGTAGTCTTGAGATTGATAAGTCAAGAAAGGCAACAGAGTTCCACATTGTTATCCAGCATGTAAATTATAGAATTTTCCATCGTTTTGGTTGGTTGTTTTTGTTTGTTTATTTTGTTTTGTTTTGCTTTGCTTCTAATCTTTATAAGGGCAAAAGCAGACATTTATCAGGACCTTTGAACTCTCTACTAGCCTGGAATTTGTGAATGAATCTGTTATATATGTGCCTAAGGTAAATTTAATTCATACATATGTGTATGCTCAGCTAATACCTTGGTCTATTTACTTTTGGGATACATTTGCTTTGACTGCAGTAGGCCATGCACTTCCATGTCCCAGGCTGTCCTGGAGACCTGCAGCAGAGTTGAAGGACAGGACCAGGCACTGGTCTGCTGCAGGCTTTTGGGAAGTTGCCTCCTTCCAGTACATATCCCATCAATAGAGTTGCTTCCACGTTTTACACTGGCAAGCTGAAAGCAAAACTTGAACTGATGAGTAAGATTAATTTTCACTGTAAAAGTCACCAAAAGGATCCAATTTAGATCAAGTTTGTGGTAGCAGAGCTCTAGCAGAGGTAGTGGAATAATAGCAGAGATGAACTTGTTGTATAATGGTTACAAAATATGAATATTTTCAAAAGGGATTTGTCTCTAGGCAGAGCTTTGGGCCAAATTCCTCAATGTTCTTCTTGTGTTGCTTCATTGAGATTTTTTATTTTGGTTCCCAAGCAAAACATCATTCACTGCAGAACAAATAACTATGACAATATGGGTATCTAACTGATATTTTATGAGTAAAACTGATGTTGCTGCATATTTGTCCACAGATTGTGTAGTTTTCAGATACATAAAGAACAGGATTGAGCTTTTCTATACAACTACTATGTGCATATTTCCAAATTTAACACATTTACTATACTGTATACAATTTTAGTTGTCTCTTCATATGTTTCCATGTGGTTTCTACTGTAGGTCTTTGAAAGCTATGTTCATACAAATATTTAGAATAGCAAACTTTTGTTTGATTTACAGTTTTTTCCCAGTGTCTTCTAGTTTGGAAAAGCCAGCTTGTTATGTCAAGCTGCTGTTATCTCTATTACAGAGCATGTAAAGAAATTAACTATTAAAAACACATAAGCTCAAACAATAAATTGGTATACATGTAAGAAACATCAGCAGGACAGACACTATACAAATGCTGAGTAGGAAGCACATTAAATTTTCTGTAGGAAGAAGGAAAGATAAGAAAATTCCAAGTAACAATGTTATTATGCCTGAAAAATATGGCTCCGAGCAGATTCTTGATTAAATTGCCACTAACTTCAATGCATGTTTGTTTTCCATTTTGCTTCTACTTATGTTTTGCATTTGTTGCCCATAGCCATCATAGCCAGATGCATGGTTCTTTCTTTGGACGATACCCATAAGGACTTAAATGAAGGCAGCTAGAAAATTCCTTATGAAGGCATTCAAAGATATTTATGTTGCCTGGTATTAGGGACTATGGTGAGAATTGAGACTGTGGTTGTGAATACAGTCTGAACTAATAATCATTACTAGCACAGGAGATTTTGATAGTTACTACAGAGGAGCTTTTGTATGATGGTAGTCTAAATTCTGGTGAGGCCTACTTTTCTTTCAGAGACTCACCATGCTAGGCAGGGTCTGAAAAAGTGAGTTTCCTCTTATTTCAACACAAAGGAGGCTGTGGAATACTTTAGCTTCATTTAGTATAAGAAAATTTTTCATATACATATAAACCTTTTTACCTTCCAATTATGATCCAGAAATACCTAAACTGTGTTAATTGTGCATACTATTTGGTAATCAGATGAAGAAAGGATTATGTCGCATCCAGGAATTCATGAGTGCTCGAGCAGAAGAATATTGAATGAGAATCTAAACATTTGCAATTTCAAATAACAGACTATATATTTGGGAAGAATCATGTTATCATATTTTGTTTATTATTTACTGCCATGGAATCTGCATACATTGGCTTCAGAAATAACTTTAGCTAACTGTGTTACAAATGTGAAAAGGAACCTCTCCAACACAGGCTGATCTGTTTGAAAGTTGGCACAATGTTAAAGTCATCAGAAATAATATGGATGTCTTTGTGGTTAAACAATTCTTTCAGAAAATATGTGTAGTTTTTTGTTGTTGTTGTCGTCATCATTTTTTGTTTTGTTTTTGTTTTTCCTGGTTATAGTGAAAATTGAGCCATATAATAGCTCTGATGTAAGCACTAATAATTTTATTTGTAATGCAGGTAGTATTATTCATCATACTAATACTGACCTCTATTTCTTTGAGAACAAGTTCTAGCTCTTAGTAACACAATTTTAGTTTAAGTTTAGTGTAGCTGTCTCCTGTGATTAAGTGCTATTGTTCATCTCTCAGATTTGGAGAAATTAATAGTCATTTAAATCTTGATTTTCCTATTCATCACACAGAATTATAGAACCATATAATGGCTCGGGTTGGAAGGGACCTTAAAGATCATCTAGTTCCAATCACCCTGCCATAGGCAGGGATGCCACCCACTAGATCAGGTTGCTCAGGGCCTCATCTAACGTGGTCTTGAACACCTTCAGGGACGGGGCATCCACAGACTCTCTGGGCAACCTGTTTCAGTGCCTCACCACCCTCTGAGTGAAGAATTTCCTCCTAATCTCTAATCTAAATCTCTCCTCTTTTAGTTTAAAACCTTTCCCCCTTGTGCTGTCATTATCTGACTGAGCAAGAGTCGCTCACCATCTTTTTTGTAAGTCTGCTTTAAGTACGGAAGGGCCACAGTGAGGTCACCCTGGAGCCTTCTCTTCTGTAGGCTGAACAGCTCCTAGCTCTCTCAGCCTTTCTTCATAGGAGAGGTGCTCCAGCCCTCTGAGCATCTTCCTGGCCCTCCTCTGGACCTGCCTTAACAGATCCACAACTTTCTTGTTCTGGGGGCTTCAGACCTGGACGCAGCACTCCAAGCGCTCACAAGGGCAGAGTAGAGGAGGACAATCACCTCCCTTGACCTCAACAGGTCATGCCTCTGTTGACGCAGCCCAGGATGCAGTTGGCCTCACCTATTAGGAGGTTATATAGCAGTAAGACATGAACACACACAGAGCAGAGTAGCTCTGCTGAATATTCTGAACAACTGGAAGATCAACTGGAAGATATATTGTGAACAGGAAACAAGAGTTTAAAGATAGGAAGCATGGATCTTTTTATAGAGAACAAGCATACTTTTTTTTTCTTTTTTTTTTTTTTTTTAACAAGGAAAATACTTAGCAAACAAACAAAAAAATTAAATTCTTTCAGTGTAGTCCTCCATGCTTCTAGTAAGCACTTTTCTGTACTTGCTTATATTAATCTGATTGCGGATGTTCAGAATTACACTAATTATTCCTGTCCCTATGATCTTATTTGTCTAGAAAACTTTCACTAATAGAGACAACATAATGCTTTTCTAGCAGACACATGACATCATGAGTCTAAGAACAGACATTTATATTTCTCTCCTTTGTTGTTCCATTTTCAGAATCATCCTCTTCTTCCTGTCAGATGCTTTAATCTAGAGATTTGTCCGTCTATAATATGTCTTAATGTTTAGACATCAGTAAAATTAATTAAAATTCTTTGTGTGTTTGTGTGTAACTCACTAAGAACAGTACCAGATAAAGTTGGTATCCACATCAAACTATTAAGAATTCCATTAATGCTTCACATTTTCCTTTTAGTTCAACCAAGTGCTTCGTGTCTTTTGCCATTTCCTTAACAAATCATTAACATTGTACTGGTATCATTATTTTTATCATTGTTATCTACTAAAATATTGCAGAGTTAGGGAATTCAAGGTGAATTACTTTCATTGCATTTCGTATGTGGAAAAAATGACAGCTGTGTAGGATATATGAAAAAGCACATTCTCTTTGTTCACCATTGTTACACTTCTCCAATTATCTCTGAATTTTAATAGTTTACCAACTAAAGGTACTACTGAGGTAAAATTAACAGCTATTTGGACCATCTTTCTTCTTTCACAAATAGTTCCTCCATATAACAGTAGGCTCAACGTGAGTCAGCAGTAGACACTGGCAGCCAAGTGGGCAAACCACATTTTGGTATGCATTAAATACAACGTATCCAGCCAATCAAAAGAGGTGATTATCCCACTGTGTTTAGCATTGGTGCAGTCTATTCATGAGTATTGTGTGCATTTCTAGGCTCCACAATATAAAAAGGATAGTTAAGGTACTTTAATGCATCCAGAGGGGGAAAACAAAGCTGGTAAAAGGGTTGGAAGGGATGTCCTATGGGGAGAGCCTGATGACGACTGGTTTGTCTAGTCTGGAGAAGAGAAGGCCAAGAGGCAACTTCATTGTTCAGCTTCTTGGGGAGGGGAAGTGGAGAGAGAAGTGCCTGTGTCTTCTCCTTGGTAACTGATGATAGGATATTGGGGAATGGCACAAAGCTGCACCAGGGGAGGTTGAAACTGGACATCAGGAAAAAAAATCTAATGTGAGGGTGGTCAAACACTGGGACAGAATTTCTAGAGTGATGGTTGATGTCCCATGCCTGTCAGTGCTCAAGAGACATTTGAACAATGCCTTCATCAATATGGTTTAACTTTTGGTTAGCCCTGAAGTGGTCAGGCAGTTGGACTTGATGATCTTTGCAGGGTCCTTCCAACTGAACTATTCTATTCTTTTCTTTTCTATTCTTAACAATCAGAAATATGACAGCAGCTGTATGGAGTCAAATCAGAGCTACATCTAGCTCAGTATGCTATCTCCAAGAAGAATGTGTAAAGAATAGTACAGAAATCATGATTTTTTATTTAATTTTTTTAATCAAGAGTGTCTGAACTCAAAACCATGGGGATATCAAAACTATCTCAGGGGTACTTTAAGCCAGATTTTGGTTTCAACATACAAAGTAAAATATTGGATTTCACCTCCATGTTTGAGGAGGTGAAATGGGGACTTGTTCAGTCCCCATTTGAACGAAAATATGTTGTGGCTACTCTACTAAACTGATAAATGTATAAATATATATATTTCTTAAATTTAAGTTAATGTAAAAATTGCATTAGAGTTTTAATTGGGGATTTGGGGAACATCTTGCCTTTGTCAAAATGCTTGGAGATTATTTTTAATTGGTGGTAGAATATTCCCCTTCTACAACCTCATGTTAAATAACCATCTGCCCTTCCCACCCCCACCCCCCACCTCACCCCCCCAGTTTCCATATAATTATATGGAAAACAAAAACAAAAAATTATTCAGTTTTAGAACCATATCTATATTACCTACCTGAGATTACCTATAATTTTCTACTTCTTTTTCATCACCTAGATGACTTGTTTCTTTCTTCTTTGTACTCTTTTTATTTATTATAACTATTTTCTTTTCTTTTGATAATTTGTTATAGATTACTTTCCAGTTCTTATTCTGCTGCTCAGGTAGTTTCAAGAAGATTCCAATATAGTTTCTGTTTGATCAGGAACTATTATTTGTAATTATCTGTGAAAGGAAATGCAATCCTGGCTCAGAGACAGCCAATTTGAGCTGGCTTTGTGCCACAGGTCTTGGATTCCCTGAGATCCCAGGGTGCAGAGGAACTGGAGTGCCTAGGAGTCAAAGCTGACCCTGAAACCTTGGCACTTGGATGCTATGGCTCCCATGAGCTTCAAAACTCCTAGCTTCATGTCTGTCCAGGCTGAATTTGAGCCAAGAGCTTGCTAACCTTGGAGGACCTGGGAGTCTGGACCTTTGCAGCTGGTAGTCCCAGGACTTTCTGGGTCACAGGTCCTTGTGAATCCATTCAGTTGCTCTTCGCAGAACAAGGAGCCTGTAAAGTATGTCTTTGTGTTGAGCTACACAGAAGCCTGAAAGTGGAAGTGACAAATGCTACCTGGAAATAAAGTTTCCATTTGCACCTTGCATTTGAGCCCAATTCATGAAACATGCTTATAACAATTCTTATAACAATAATTTGGAATTAAGGAGAAACAGTTTTGGAGTATTAAGTGTGTTAACTTGGGAGGCCTCTGCAAGTTTCTGCAGGTTATGCTCTTGGAAACACTGATATGTGGAAGAAGAGCATTTGAGGTATCTTGTGATGGCTCCAGAAGTTTGATTTCAGCTCTTGTTCCAGATTTGCACTAGAAATCAAGACACATCCTTGATTTTTTATGACCCCAAGGTTATTTTCACATAAGGGTGTATGCAGATGCATGTATAGTATGTATGTGTTTATGTTGGAATTCTGCAGCAATCGTAATTCTACTTCCCCTAAAATCAGCTGGAGCTTGGCAACTGATTTCAGCTAAAACAAGTTAGATGTTCATTCAGAAATAAACAGACATTTTTGGCAAGTTGAACATGTGTCTTTTCATAATGGTTATGAGGCTTGCTGCTTTTTAAAACTGGAATGTGGTTTGTGTAATTTACAGACATAAACTAAAATGAAAAAGAATTCCAGAACAAAAGTGACAAGGTTGCTAGGGTTCCAGTAATGTGGATACTTACTGGTTTTGGTTATTGTTATTACCAGTATTTTTCTGTCTAAAGAAATAAAATACATCTCTAGTCTCTGGATACAGATGCAGAAAGTTATCCTTCCTCTTTACTTTGGATTACCAGAATTTTATGTGTGAGAAATTCACTTCTAGTGACAAGATCATAGTTCAAGTTCAATTTTCAAGTTCAATGAAATAGCTTCCAAACATTCCAGTGCTTACCATACCTTAATATTTCATAGAATCATAGAATTGTTCGAGTTAGAAGGGACCTTAAGATCATCTAGTTCCAACCCCCTTGCTATGGGAAGGGACACCTTCCACTAGACCAGGTTGCTCATTTGGATTCTTCTTGCATATGAACTATACCAGTTTCTTTACTGTGCAATATCTTGGTTAAGAATGCTATAGGAAAAGATTTTCTTGTTTGTTTGTTTGTTTGTTTTCCCCAACATTTCTAATATTTCTTGCCTGAGGAGCTTCTTAAAACAGTCTTTTTTATCTCTCAAACTTGTTGCTGTTTCATCAGGTATTGAATTTTCCAAACCTTCCAGTTTATGATCTGATAAGAACAACAACAAAAAATAGGCTAAGTTTTGTCCTGTTTAATCCACTCTGTTGGACTCTTGAGTCTTCCAAGAATCTCTCTTGAGACTACCAGTCTTCTCTCTTGAGTCAGGCAGTTGCTGTATAAAACCACATGTTCTGACTTCCTGTCGCTGCCCCAGCACGTGGAGTCTCCCAGGAAGAATTGCTCCTGCTACCTATTATTTAGGAGAAAATTGGTCATCATCTTACTCTGCTGCTCTCTGTCCGAATTCCGAATTGAAAGAAAAGCCACAGCCTGTCTCTCAATCCATCTTCTGTGAAGTAGGGATAGCTCTGTGACCAGAGAGGGGTTGAGTTCAAAGCATGCACTGCAATAGTATTGGGCCTCTGCTAAGCAGTTTGCTTAATTCTCAGTTAACTTTTGTTACGTGAGATAATGCTTCTTGTATTTGACAGTGCAATAGAAATGCAGTTTGAAACAAAGGTTTAGACCCAAAATTTAACTTTATCAAGCATATGATTAAACATCAGTGAGAAGAGAAGCAGCTAAAATTGTGTCTGAAAACAACTACACAGAGAGACACAGAAACCAATTCAGAGACTTTATATGACCATTAAAAAAAAAAAAAAAGAGAGAAAAAGAAAAGTTGTGATATTGTTGAGTTTCTATCCTAAACTTTCTGGCTGTCAAAGCAAGCAATACAGTCCATGTTTGGTTTCCCTTTTTCAAGTACTTGCTGTTCAATAAAAACCTCCACAATTGCATGTCACAGTATGCAGTTACTAAGATCGGCATGAAAAGGAAACATAGAAGTAATAATTTTTACAAAAGGATATTATTAACAGCTAAAAGAAGTGTTTCAGATAAAGCAGAAAGTATCATGTTTATTACATACTTTTTTGCCAGAAGCATTAAAGTTTAATGTTCAGAATACACTTAAGACTCATTACAAGCATCTCTTAAACAGAAGTGCCAATAAACACTAGTCGTTGGCTTTAAAATCCCTCATGTGATTTTAGGACATTTTAAACTATAGATTAACATATAGAGTGTATTTAGAAAATACAACAGCTAAAGCTAGTGACTGTCATGGATCCAGGATTTCGTATAGGATCACATGAAAGGACAAGTGATACTCTCACGGTCTTTCTTCATTTAAACAAATTCTTATTGTTCTGTGTTTCTCCTTACTAGGGAAATACATGTTTCTAATTAATAATAATAATAATAAAATGTTTCTAAACTGAAATAACATCTCTCATAATTTACTATTCAAAACCATGCACTCCTTAATTTTTTCCAATGTTTTAAGAAGACATGTTTAAGAATCTTACTCAGTCTCTCTTCTGTGTTGGTAAGTTGTTGGACAGAAGGTTGAGGACTGAATGCTTTCCTGCTTGAAAAGATAACTGAGGTCTTATACTTCATGTTTAAGTGTTGTCTTCACTGTGATGATTTATAATGATCAGAAAGGTGTCAACACAGGTTTGGCGTATAATAAAATATATGAAGTCTGATCACAGCTTTTGAACAATATTTCTGGATGTCTTTTATAAAAATAATATATTTGGATTCCTGATGCCAAGTACAGAAGAGCATACCTTTTCAGCTCATGATTCAGACTACCTAAGTCTACCTACATCACAAAGGAATGAAATGTATTTCTGTACTGGACTATTTTCTAATAAATAATAAGTGCCCTCTTCCAAGTGCTAGAACACCAGCTCATATTCTGAGTTCAAACATTGTTCCCAAGGCTATGCTCTCGTACATTCAGTGTTTAGGATGCAGGTGCCTAAATGTCTTACTAGATATAAAATTAAACTAGTAATGTGCTTTCATTTTTACTTAGTTAATTATGCAGTTAGAGAAAATTGCAAATGCTAAATGAAAAACAGAAAGAGTAAAGGAAAAAGCAACATCAAGGAAAAACTTAACAAAATTATTAATGATACAATTTCTGTTAAAAAAAAAGAAAAAAGTAAATATCTTTGTTGTTTTGATCTTCCTCATAAAAACGTTATTTTATTCAACTGAAGTCTCATTTTTACCTGCTCTATACAATGTTGCAAGACAGACAATCAGCTAAAGGTTTACAAGCAAAATAATAATCCCAAATATTTCTGAGAGTTTACTTTGTGCTGAATGTCTACATTAATAGATGTCAGACTATTTGATTGTCACTAATAAGATTTTTAGAAAAGGTTAAAATTTCAGAGGACCTGGCTAGGAATTCTTTGCATTATTGACAAAGTTTGTGTTCTGCTTTCTGTCAGTTGACATAAACAGCTAGAAAAAGTATTTCTCTGCAGTCATTTTCTGTATTATGTTAAGCAACATTAAAGGAAGAACATTAATCTGAGGAGATTCCTTTATAAATTTTGCTCAGTAAGTTACCAAAGTCTGACAGTAAAAACTGATTTTTATCCTTACTATACTAGAAAAAAAGAATTCGCTATTGGCTTTTATTTTTACATCTTGCTGATATTAATGGGAATTGAGATTATTTAATATAGATGACACATAACCAGCTAAGTCAGATAAGGACATGAGTAATCATGAACAAATATGATTGCTAAGGAAAATAAACTCAGATATTTGGGAGAAGCTGTTTGTGGGGTGGTATATAAATAAAAAGCAATAATAAACTTATCTGCTTCTAGAAAGACATAGATAAAATGTACTTCCTTTTCTTTTATGTTACAATAGGAATTACGCTGTCACAAAGGGCTAGACCTAGAGCAGAATCTTTCTTAATTTATATATTAAATGAACATCCCTTCTCTTAAGTGGCTATTTTTTTATACAAAAACAAACAAACAACAAACAAATCCAACAAAAACCACATCTTGTCCTTATACAAAACCACTGACTTTTATAATTTACTTTGTAACGGTCTTGCAGAATCTAAACACAGGAAACACATTTAAATGACATAATGGGAGAATTATTTCTTTTTTCTGTGTGACCATTGTAGGTCACACAGAAAATTGTAGGTAGATTGGCTCATATTAATTCACAGGGCATTAGTCACGACCTGTCACTTAAGGAGTGAAAATATTTTCCATTATAAACCTCCCTTGAAGTTGCTTTTTCCTTTTTTTGACATTCATAAGCTAATCCATATGTATTGCAGATGTTTATGGAGATTCATGAACACTGTTGAAAAATATGTTTATTTCAGGTAACATTCACAAATAATTATAACTAGCTTGCAGTGGAAAGTGTGTTCATCTACTCCGGGTGCATTTGTTGAAGGAGCAGATTCATTCCTGGCGCTCTCTCCTCACATACCCACTAAAGCACCAGATGATGCAGTCAGGTCTGGGCTATGTCTGGGTAGTGATTTCAGGCTAAAAAGAAGAATTTTATAGTTATAACATAAGCACCAAAGTTCATGAGATTAATACTTACGTATGAGTTATGAAATAATCAGTAAAGTACTGGGCTAAGTTTACTTCTTAGCTGAGGTATGCCACAAAATTTTATATAGGCTAATGTTTGGAGAACATGGACATAATATTAATTTACAAAATCATAAAATGGTTTGTCTTGGAAGGGACAGTTAAGGATCATTTAGTTTCAGCACCAATTCCATAGGCACGAACACCTCCCACTACACCAGGTTGCTCAAAGCCCCATCCAGCCTGGCCTTCAACACATCCAGGGATGGGGCAAACACAATTTCTGTTGCAAACTGTTCCAATGCTTCGTCACCCTCTGAGTAAAGAATTTCTTCCTTATATCTAATCTATATCTACCCGCTTTTAGTTTAAAACTATTCACCCTTGTCCTGTCACTACACTCCCTGACAAAGAGTCCCTCCCACCCCTCCTGTAGGCCCCCTTTAGGTACTTAAAGGCTGCTATAAGGTCTCCCCAGAGCCTTCTCTTCTCCAGAATAAACAACCCCAACTCCCTCAGCCTGTCTTCACTTGCCAAGGCGATCGGCTCTGGGGCAGACGCGTTCTGCAGCGGAGTGGGGGATTGGGACAGGCAGGCCATTTTTTCCGGCATCGAGGCCACTCGAGGGAGCCACCAGGACCCGGAAGCCCTCACGAGGGAGGCTGACGAGGCACAGGGGAGCCAGCAGCATCCCCTCCCCGGCCGTTCAAAAGCAGCCCCTAGGGAGCGCGAGTGACCAGGACCATGGTGACCAGGGCGTGGTGCATCAGGAGGGAGTGGTGTGGCAGTTTGCACAGGGAGGGCAGAGAGGGCAGATCGTTCCCTCCCGCCCATATGAACTACTCCTCTAACGGCTGTCAACCACTAGCTACGCTGCAATGGTCTACACCAGGCAAAGTGCTCTCTCTAGAAAGTCTGTAACTTCCCAGACTGCCTGCCTGCTCAAAAATACAGCAGTTCAGGTCTCTGGATGCAAGGAGTGTCTGAGCCTGTTGCTGGCATCTGAGGGAGGCAGAGAGATTGTGTGTGTGACGTGCGAGCAGGTGGATGACCTG
Organism: Anser brachyrhynchus; assembly: GCF_964034855.1. Lineage (NCBI taxonomy): Eukaryota > Metazoa > Chordata > Aves > Anseriformes > Anatidae > Anser > Anser brachyrhynchus. Next base: position 142,444,148 of record NC_137695.1, on the reverse strand, counting down.
GTCCGCCTGGTGGCAGGACTCAAGGAGGAGGTGGAAAGGTTGAGGGCTATCAGGGAGTGTGAGCAGGAGATAGACTGGTGGAGCGACTCCCTGCAGGGCCTGAAGGAGAGGTATAGGGGTAAGACACCCCAAATGGGGGTGGACCCCCTGCCCTATTGCTGTCAGGCAGAGGGAGGGGACCTAGGAGTTGAGGAGGAATGGAGACAGGTCCCAGCTCAACCTCGCAGGTGACACCCCCCCCACCGGCCCCACCTTCCCAGGTGCCCTTACACAACAGATTTGAGGCCCTGGAGCTTGAGATACCGGTGGGTGAGGATGAGGTAGAAAGTCTACCCAGGAGGATGCCTAGGGCGAGGAAGTTGACTCCACGCTTCAAGACTGCCTCCACCAAGAAAGACAGAAGGGTGATCGTAGTAGGCGACTCCCTTCTCAGGGGAACAGAGGGCCCTATTTGTTGGCCTGACCCTACCCATAGAGAAGTCTGCTGCCTCCCTGGGGCCAGGGTCAGGGATGTTGCCAGAAAGCTTCCCAACCTGGTTCGCCCCTCTGACTACTATCCTCTTTTGATAGTCCAGGCTGGCAGTGATAATATCGAAGAGAGAAGCCTGAAGGCTATCAAACGGGACTTTAGGAGACTGGAATCGTTAGTGGATGGAGCGGGAGTACAGGTGGTGTTTTCATCTATCCCTACAGTGGCAGGGAGGAGTACAGAGAGGACATGGAAAGCCCACCTGATTAACACGTGGCTCAGAGGCTGGTGCCAACACAGAAATTTTGGTTTTTTTTGACCATGGGGCGCTTTACTTGTGTTGTGGTTTAACCCGGCTGGCAGCTAAACACCACACAGCCGTTCGCTCACCCTCCCCCCTCCCTCTCTGGGATGGGGGAGAGAAATGGGAAAGTGAAGCCGGTGAGTTGAGATAGAGACAGTTTATTAAGACAGGAATATAATAATAACAATAATAATAATAATAGTGATAATGATAATAGTATTAATAATAATAATGTGTAAGAAAACAAGTGATGCACAATGCAATTGCTCACCACCCGCTGACCGATGCCCAGCCTATCCCCGAGCAGCCGGCCCCCCCACCCCGGCCAGCCACCCCTATATATTGTTTAGCATGACGTCAGATGGTATGGAATACCCCTTTGGCCAGTTTGGGTCAGCTGTCCTGGGTCTGTCCCCTCCCAGCTCCTGCTGCACCCCCAGCCTGCTCGCTGGCAGGACAGAGCGAGAAGCCGAAAAGTCCTTGGCCTGGTGTAAACACTGCTCTGCAACAATTAAAACCTCAGCATGTTATCAGCGCTCTTCTCATCCTAATCCAAAACATAGCACCCTACCAGCTACTATGAGGGAAAATTAACTCTGTCCTAACTGGAACCAGGACAACTTGGCACCCGGCCTGATGGCCGCAGGCAGGTCCCTATCTCTAAGGGGAAAATGGATCCTAGCCCAGGAGCTGGCAGGGCTCATTGAGAGGGCTTTAAACTAGGTAAGAAGGGGGATGGGGCTGAAATAAGGCTTGTTGCAGCTGTGCCAGGGGGAACAATGGCAAGGCCGGGGGAGAAGGCAATGGCCCAACTTAAGTGCATCTACACTAATGCACGCAGCATGGGTAACAAACAAGAGGAGCTGGAAGCCATTGCGCAGCAGGCAGGCTATGACTTGGTTGCCATCACAGAAACGTGGTGGGACCACTCTCATGACTGGAGTGCTGCAATGTCTGGCTACAGGCTCTTCAGAAGGGACAGGCAGCACGGAAGGGGTGGTGGTGTGGCTCTCTATATTAGAGAGTGTTTTGATGTTGTGGAACTTGAGGCTGGGAATGATAAGGTTGAGTCCCTGTGGGTTAGGATCAGCAGGAAGGCAAGCATCCTGGTGGGGGTCTGTTATAGACCGCAGAACCAGGATGAGGAGACGAATGAGGAGTTTTACAGGCAGCTGGCAGAAGCCACAAAATCGTCAGCGCTTGTTCTCGTGGGGGACTTCAACTTCCCAGACATATTCTGGAAGCACAACACAGCCCAGAGAAAGCAGTCTAGGAGGTTTCTGGACAGCATGGAAGATAGCTTCGTGACGCAGCTGGTTAGAGAGCCTACCAGGGGAGGTGCCCCGCTAGACCTTCTGTTCACAAACAGTGACGGACTGGTGGGAGATGTGGTGGTCGGGAGCTGTCTTGGGCAGAGTGACCATGAAGTGGTAGAGTTCTCTATGCTTGGCGAAGTCAGGAAGGGGACCAGTAAAACCGCTGTCTTGGACTTCCGGAGGGCTGACTTTGAGCTGTACAGGACACTGGTTGGCAGAGTCCCTTGGGAGGTGGTTCTGAAGGGCAGAGGAGTCCAGGAAGGGTGGGCACTCTTCAAGAAGGAAATCTTAATGGCTCAGGAGCGGTCTGTCCCCATGTGCCCAAAGACGAGCTGGCACGGAAGAAGACCGGCCTGGCTGAACAGAGAGTTGTGGCTCGAGCTTAGGAGAAAAAAGAGGGTTTATAATCTTTGGAAAAGAGGGCGGGCCACTCAGGAGGACTATAAGGATGTTGCGAGGCTGTGCAGGGACAAAATTAGGAAGGCAAAAGCTCATCTGGAGCTCAATATGGCTACTGCTGTTAAAGATAACAAAAAATGTCTTTACAAATACATCAACACAAAAAGGAGGACTAAGGAGAATCTCCATCCTTTACTGGATGCGGGGGGAAACTTAGTTACAAAAGATGAGGAAAAGGCTGAGGTGCTTAATGCCTTCCTTGCCTCAGTGCACCTTTGGGTTCCTTAGCTGGTCTCAGACTTGACCTTCCTGTTCAGTCGGGGATTCTTTATTATCCTAGTCCCTGCCTTTGCCTTCTGCAGCTTGGAGGGTGTAGCTAGAGCACTTGCTGGTAAAGACTGAGGCAAAAAAGTCATGGAGTACCTAAGCCTTCTCCATATCCCAGTGACCAGGTCCCCCATTTCCTTCTGGAGAGATCCCACAGTTTTCTTAGTCTTCCTTTTATAACTGACATATTTGTAGAAGCTTTTCTCATTATCCTTGATGTCCCTGGCCAGATTTAAATCAGGGCTTTACCTTTCTTAACCTGATCCCTGGCTGCTTGGATGATTTCTCTGTTTTCCTCCCAGGCAACTTGTCCTTGTTTCCACTCACTGCAGACTTCCTTTTTTGTGTTTTGGGTTTGGCCAGGAGCATCTTGTTTATCCATGCAGGCCTCCTGGCATTTTTGCCTGACTTCCTCTGTTGGGATGCGTCGCTTCTGAGCTTGGAGGAGGTCAGAGGTTTGGATATTTACCAGCTTTCTTGGGCACCTCCTCCCACCACTGCTTTGTCCCATGGTACTCTATCAAGCAGATCCCTCAAGAGGGCAAAGTCTGCTCTCCTGAAGTCCAGGATAGAAAGCTTGCTGTGTGCCCTCCTTGCTGCCCCAAAGATCTTAACTCCACCATTTCGTGGTCACTGCAGCCAAAACTGCTGTTGAGCTTGACGTTTCCCACCACCCCCTCCTTGTTGGTGAGAACAAGGTCCATTTATCTCAAAAATTAATTTGTTAACAATACCAGAGAGTTAACTACCTCACTCTCTGGTGCATTGTTTCTGACTGAGGCACAATAAAGCAATACTGTTCAGATTATGATTTCAATTAGTGATCCACAGTGAAGCTACATTTTTCTAAACAATAAACATCCATCCTATATATTAACTACTGGTTGCATCTGAGGAAACTGCGATCCATTTCTAGTGTCTTTGAACTCTAAATAGAAGTAGAGACAAAATGTGTTATTATCCTTCAATTTCACAGATCAAGATCTCAAAAATAGGAATTCATTTTTTCACTTTGTCAAAAGACAGAAATAAAAACCAACAAATATACCTTTAACAAGATTTGTAATCACACTCATCAGAACAAAAGGCAAAAAAATTAAACGTCTTTTGTTAAACAAATATCAATAATTTAAGAAGAATTTAGGAGAGTTTAACATCAGAGGACATTCTAATTTTCTAGGAAGGTATTAAAAGAACATTTTAATTTACATAAATACTTTGAATAATATATAAGAGAAATAGTGAGAAAAATATTAATAATATTTGTTCAAATGGAAGCTGTTGTGGAATTTAATATGAATGTATGTATGCATTCATGCAAGTGTTAATGTATATGCATGCTTTCTGTGTTTCAGTTTGTAGTCTATATAGAAAAATAAAATAAAGTTTAGGTATATATATACATGTATATCGATAAAACTAATACATAATTAATAATATACTTTCAACTTCATAATTGTAAAACTCATGTCTATACCACTTTGGAATACTTCCCTGTTATCTGTATGATTTAAGTAATGTATTTAATGTTTTTATACAATGGATGTAGTCCTGCCGTTCTTCTTCAGGAAAATTTCATGCTGAAATGAGAAGTTTAATCTGAGCAACTGTTTTAGGTTTAAGCTTTTTGTCAAGAAATAACTGTCATAAATCCCGTTTTCAAAGCAAATGCTATGCTCTGAAACAGCTTTAACATTGTATTCTGCTAATTTATTGTTTTTAAACTTACACATTTATGAGAATAATAATTTAGAAATTAAAATCTGTAAGATCAAAACAGAATCAGTCTGAGAGTAAGGTGTCTGGAGATATGCTTCCCATCTACTGGTGCGCAGAGTTATATTGAATTTGCTTCCTGGAGCAGGAATGTGAGCCAGTGCAATGGCTTTCATATGTTTACAAATGGTGCATGAAAAGCATCCCCCTTCAGTACTATTTGGGTAAGTTATAAGCATGGATTTTTCCTGTCACAAGAGAGGATAAGCTCATCAGGTCCACTAGGTCAGAGGTTGAATAGGAAAGGCAAGAGACCATGCAAAAGTTCCCAGCACCATACCCTACTTGTAAATAAATAGAAGACTTCAGTCTCCATCACTATCAGGTCTTCTCTTTTCACAAACACTTAATTCAGCAGCACACATAAGCTTTTTTTTTTTTTTTCTTCCCTCCTTGCAAGATAAAAAGACACCTACAGGTCTTATTCTGTTTGCCTGAGCCTGTCTGCCTTTCTTTACCATTTGTGATGAGTGATTGCTTCTGTGTTTCATCAATTAAAAATGTTTTAGAGTACAAAGTCTTCAGCATGTTTAATAGAGTCTGGTTAAGTAAACATCCTCCACCAAAGCAGAACAAGTAGAGCTTAAAATAAATACTGCTACTGTGCCAAGTTCATAATTGCTTGCACATTTAGCACTTTACCATGTCCTAAGCATAACCATAAAAAAAAAAAAAAAAAAAAAAGCTTTGTGTACTTACTGCAGTTGTCATGAAATTGTAACTGCTTAAGTATTGCAGGGTATTTACATTTTTGAAATACTTGATTTTCCAGTTTATATCATATACAAAATCTGTTTCAAAGAACCAAGAAGCTAAGCCTGAATGTAAGCAGTGGTTAGGCTTTGTCAACTAACTAGGCATGCAAGTGTTGTGGTACTTTCTGCCAATAATATAAAATTTCAAGGACAAGTGAAAAGTTCCAATGCAGCTGTCACTCTTAGTGTTACCAGCTTTATTGTAAAATTATCCTTTCATCTCTGATTTTAATTCAAGGTAGATGTAATCTATAGTTGAGTCACAGATACCTGTTACACCCAAAAGTCACCTTTTGACACACCTTGGATATGTCAAAAATGTATCACTGAGAAGCTTTACACTTATTATTACTTGGGAGATGGGAATATTAAAGAAAAATTTTTATGCAGGGTAACATGCATTAAAATCAACGTCACTTAAAAAAAAAGTTACTGGAAAAGTATATAAACTGTAAAAGTTATACAAATGTAATTTATTCCAAATTTATAACACTTTAAAATGTTAAATGATGTGTAAAATCCTTAGGATAAAATATAGACAATGTCTTTAAGAGAAATCAATAATAAGCATTGAAACATAATGTGGAAATAGGGTACAATGGTGATACGTGATAATACAAATAATACATTCTTCAGCACTGAACAAAGGTATCAATAGAATTAGAAGACCACTAAGCCAAAATGTAGATGTCATCTTTTGCATAGCCTTTATTTAGTTACCTTGTATATGGTTTTCCTGTAACTTGCCAAAGAGCCAATCGTCATTCTTCAAATTTCAGTTTACCTCCTTTCAGCATCAAGTGGAAAGAGCTCATTTTGTAGCCAGAGCTTGTACCAGTTTTCTACGTCATTTCAACTCCCAATACTTATGTCTTCACCCTGAGCCTTAGAGGCTGCCCCAGCCCACAACCACCAGCAGGCGGGCAGCAGACCACGCTAAATATATATTCTCCTGCTCAGTTTTCTGTGTTTCTCAGAAAAATAATCTGTTCTGGCTGTATTTGCTCATGAATCTAGAATGTAGTTAATATTCAGTACAATTTAATTGACAGTAGCAGCATCTGATTCAAAGTAAAGGTGTTTGTAGTCATGATTGCTTAGATATGTAAGATATTCTTGGATATTTTTCTTTATGTCACAGGCATGGAAGAGTTCACAATCAATTGAAGGGTTTCTGCTTAATCCAAAACTTAGTGCTGGCCTTCTGATTAGTACAAGGGTTTATCTCTACAATATGATATACAAAAGAGAAAAAAAATCAACAACAGCAACAAAAAACATAAAGTGTAAAATGTCAAGAATTACACATACTTCTTTACATCATTGTCTGGTGACAGTTGACTGTAAGAACGCATGGTGGCCAAGACTTTGAAAAGCCATTTATGTTTGGTTTGTATCAGCTGCTGATATGATTGATTCAGGCATGTTGAAGAGAATGGGTTTCTGGAACAGAGATACTCAGTGTTTTCAGATAATAAAGTCTTAAACAGGCAAGATATGCAAGGACAGACTTTGCATGAGTCTCTGCATGAAACAAAGGGAAATATGTTGCTGATCATATAGTGAATCTGACATCTGTAGTCATGAAATATAGTTTGCAGATCATATGATTTAACTTTCCCAGGGAGTATGTCTGACAATTTTTGATTATATCTTATGCATCTAGTATATCTAGCTAAGTTACATTGGGTCCAAAACTCCAGGTTTGTTTAGGGGTAAACATTTACCTTTGGAAATAGACATAAATGGAATGGCTATTGCTACCTGCCTCTGGATTATACCATTTGTGACTAACTTTCTTTTTTCCTTAAAAAAATTCCCAAGTACTCTCCCTTCTGTCACTGTTGGAAACTTCATTTTCAGTCTCATTGTCTAGAGTAAGTATTTTTGTGTTCTACCAATTGCTGAAAAATGTGGTCAGAAAAAGATAATTATAAGTTTGGAAGAAAAGACAACTGAAGTGCTTCCCTTCTGAATTTAGCTTTATCTTAAATACAGATTCCACTTTTCCTCTCTATAGTTTGTTTTACCTTCCATGTTTTTCTTGTTTTCCTTCCACCACTCCTTTGGGCCTATGAAATTGTGAGCATTTTCATGTGTCTAAAGAATTACGAAATTTAAATATTATAGTTACATTATTAGATGGTCACTAGGGGTTTTGTGTGCAGTGTTACTTTTTCATATTTGAGAAGTTCCCATGCTTTGTGCTAGAATTAAAAATACAAGATAGCTGTGTGTGTATGAATGAGAAATCATCTATTTAAAATATAAATTATTGTAAGAATTCCTACTGATTGTGTTTGTGACGTATTTGACCAAGACATTGGAAAGCACAGCATTCTTGTTTTGAATTCCAAACAATCAGATTTCTATATTAGGCAATGTTCTTTAGCATACATTAAATATAAATTTTGAGTTTTGCTTAAACAAGCAATGACAATTAAAAAACTTAAAACAGGGTCAGGAAAAGTTTTCATATATTATGAGCTTGTATGCACTTCATTAAAATCATTCCACAATACTTCTAGACAATTGTTACAGTTTATACTGCATTAGCAAAAGGAATTACCATGTTGTTAATAAAAAATGAGAGCCTTTTAATTGACTACTTCAATTAAAAACCCACATGTTAAATGTTTCTATTTCATAGCTGTGCAACGATATAGTTCATTTGCTTCAAGACAATAGAGCCCCCCCAAACAAGAAATGAGTAACACAGCCATGTTATTCACTCAATAGAAGAAATGAAAACATTACAGAGAATGGAAACTTTAACAAACAGGTTTGCATCACTTAACAGTGGAGTTAATCAATTTACTCTGATAACAGATTGAAAAGCATATTTAATTACATACCATTTGTGGTTTAAGAACATGAGAATGAATATCTGATCTAGAAGGAGAAATTTCTGAAGGAAATATTATCCTTCTTTGAAGGGGATGTATTGAAAGTATTTTGTTGTTGTTTTTTGGTTTAAGAGAGCTAATTACCTTGGAGAAGAAAGATGGACCTTTCCATATTAAGATAGCATATAATCTCTTAGCCTGGCTATTTACCAGGAAATGGATCCATCCTGTTATTTTTTTTTCTCCTTCTTTTCTTCCTTCTTTCTTTTTCTCTGTATTTTTTGCTAGTTTGCTTTGTTTTCCTTTTGTTTCTTCTTATCTCTCCTGAGCATATGTAAGCCTATGCTATAGGTATACACAATACATTAAATAGGCACCTAAAGATGTATTAGAAATCACACCACACTACCCTTCTAAATATTGGAGGATGTGGCCAAACTGTGGAAAGAAAAAATAAATAAATTCAGAAGTACTAATATATAAGAGTTGAATTACTTGGCTCTAAATCATAGGGTACATAGTCTTTTCTCAGGTTCCATGGATCTGTGTGAAGACTGCTACTCCAATTTGTCTGTCTTTCTTCACTGGGGACTCAAGGAAGGGATGCAGGGCTCCCAGTGTGGTCTTGTGAGTGCCAGATAGTTCAGGGCCTTTTACAAGTATACACCAAAGAGGGAGGAAGCCTCTCAGCCTGCTGTGCTCCAACAGGACCCCCAGGGCTGCCTCTGCAAAAATGCTCCACAGTGAGTGGAGTGCTCCCCCATCCTCTTGTAAGACACCGGGCTGTCCCACTGGAGTGAATATGCACCCACTCTTGAATTTTATTAGGTTTCCATCAGCCAATTTCTCCAACCTGCTGAAGCTCCTCTGAAGGGTAGTTTTGCCCCCCTTTTCCCCCACACATCAGCTGTCCCCTGCAGTTTGGTGCAACCTGCAAGTATTTTCTTAAGGATGTATTTGGTTCATTTTTACTAGTCGTTAATTATGATAGTATTGGCCCCAGCACTGACCCCAGAGGAGCAGCACTTATAGACATCCATCAGCTATATTTTAGCAGAAGCAGGCCAGCCAATTTTTCACCTGCTCCTCAGTCCACCTGTCCAGCCCCCTCTGGTTTAGTACTGCTACTAGAGTGCTGTGGGAGGCCACGCTAAGTTGAGGCACTTGGTACCCATTACTGTCCCACATCCCCACGGGCAGCTGTGCTGGCATGGGACACAAGCAGAAGATAAGGTAGGAGTCAGAGAAGGGTAGAAGTCACCTGAACTGGGTGAGGCCTTGTTGCACCACTCTGCAAACTTCATACTATCTATTTTATTTTCCATTTCTTCTTTAGTATGTAAACTTCTGAAGCATACTGATAATTATCCTAAATATCAAAATATGTTCCTAATGTAAATGATCAAGCGTTGGGAGTTGTACATGTTTTACAAATATTCAGCTTTAGGAAGTAGTTGGAGACACACCACCAGCCTCAGCCAGGCACTGGTAGCTTGGCTCCATTCAAGCAGCCCCTTTGAGTCCGATAAAGTTCTTGGTCACAAATACCCCGTGCTTGGTCAGTTCAGTCCCTAATGAAAATCTGATATCTCTACTTGAAGCAATAATCTGAACTCAATGCTGCATTTTTTTGTGTGTCCAAAGATCTAATGCTTTAAGATCAAGGCTCTGACTACAAATTTATTTTCATCTAAGTCAAACTGCTACCAGTCAGGGGGGCTAGATAGACTGGAGAATGTGGGCATCTAGCCATAATTTGCATGTCACAAAATGAGATCTTCCTCTGTGCTAGGTTGTTTTTTAGGTACAAAGTGTGGCAGATCTTGATGAAGTTGCCTTAAGCATTTCACAACTGAAGTCATCGAGTTCATTGGCTGAAAGGTACATACAGATTTATTTTAACTTTACACAGATATTGCATACATACAGTTGCAATTGTGTTGTAATTTTATTTGGAGTTTATTCTATGGTGAAGGAAATATTCAGAGCTTTTAAAAAGTCTTACACAAAAATGCAATATGAAATGGGATATCTACATCAAAATAATGTCTACAGTCAATCATTTCACCTCCTTTATAAATAGACAAAATTGTCCTTCCTGTCTTTTACAGTTGAGTTTTTGTTACAATGAATATCCCAACTTTGTCAATGATTTTGTACCAATGGTATAAAATTTTGTACAATAGTACCAATGCCATGGTACTAAATGCCATGGTACTGTAAAATCTCCTCTGAAAGGGAGGAGAACCATCCTCACTACACCCTTTTTCAGGAAGAAAAAAAAACATTATTTTTTTCTGTGGCGTTGAGGAAAAAATAGATTAAGTAACTTTCTCAAGGGCACAGGAAATTTGTGGTAAAGAAAATGGAATTCAAATATCATGAACCTCTAGATAGCAGTGTTAACCACAAGACCACCAAAGCTAAGGCCTTAGGCATGCTGTGCTGAGATTAAATAAATAAATAAATGAATGAATAATCAATCTGAACATTTAAAGCAGAAGCTGGTAGGACTTCCAATCCCTTCCACAATTACCCCAGAGCAGAGCTGAATGGGACCTCGGGTATTGGCTGAATATGGAAAAAACTGTTCCGAAAAACACACAGCAAGGGTTGCATTTACGCTCACAGGGAAAAAAAAAGAATCTGTATGTCTTAAAAGACTTTTTTGGATGGGCTGCATAGCTTGTGATTGTGAAGTGGTTAGCACAGAAGAGACAGAGGGTTCTACAGTGTTCTACTGGTTGCCTTGATTAATGCATGTAACGCTGGATAAGAGGGAGACAAAAAGATGCCCACTGTCTAGACACTCCAAAAATTAATAGAGAACAAATGAGAAATAGAAATTAGATGTCCAAATAGTCTCTCACAGGGCAAGGTTAGTTAGTTTTCTAACTCTTCTGTTGGCCAGTTATGGAATTATTGTTCTGCTCTAAAATCTGTGAAATTTAATGCATTTTTATAATTATCATAGCAGCTAATTGTTATTGTTAGTATAAAAATTAGATAGGATTAAAATAAGCATAGAGGTTCTGTGTTTGTTCTTTTGTTGTTGTTGTTGTTGTTTTGTTTTGTTTTTTGTTTTTTAATAAATGATGCAAATTATTCAAATCCAATTGACACTACCCTTCAGATAAGTGAAAAGTAAACTCACTGTTATTAATATGTTAGGAAATTCTAACCCCAATTTAAAGAAGAGTTCTTTTATTTCATAGTATTGATTCATGACTAATGGATAAGAATTTGATAAAGAGGACTGCAGTTTTCAGTGTTATCTGTTTTAGTCTAGCTGTAATTTCTTTTCCTTTGTTGTTGTTGTTGTTTGTTTTTTGTTTGTTTTGTTGTCTTTCCAAAAGACTCATTTCTTGGATTTACCATACAATGGACTTATTTTTATTTATTTATTTATTTATGTACTCATTTATTTATTTTCTGTCACATAGAAACAAAATTATCTGGCTAGTTATTCACATTTTCAGGGGAAAAAAAAGAAATGGAAAAAAAAAAAAAAGTATGGAAATGCAACCAGCATTTACTGGTGAAAAAGAAGAAAAATCTAAAAATAAAACCAAACACTGAAAACTGACATACCTCTTAAACTCTCAGGATTCTTTTAAAATAAGAATTCATAATATTTCAATGATATCTGTAAATTAAATCCATAAACAGATGAGTTTACCAGATAGTATAAATGGAACCACTGACATGTCTTGTTTTCTGCATAGATTTATCACAAACATGAAAATTTCTAATTCCATATTGGGAAGCACTCTAAAATCTCAGCAGCAACAGTGTGATGAATGTAATTCCAATGTCTGTGTCCCTAGAATTTTTTTTTCCATAGCACCTTCAAGACAAAAATGTTGCTCTTACTGTGAATTGTGGGAAAAATCATAATTGTAATGGAAATCTCTGCTCTAGAGCTCCTCATTAGTGCTCCACTTTCCTGGAAGACCTGTAGTGTTATGCTGGAAATCATTTTTTCAAATGATGTTTTAATGCAAGAAAATTTCCAGATCAACCCCTGTCAGCAAACCCCAACCTTCATTCATTTTCTTTGAAAAATAAACTTCCAAAGACTGAGGGGAGACCTCATTAATGTGTATAAATACCTGAGGGGAGGGTGTCAAGAAGATGGAGCTGGCCTCTTTTCAGTTGTGCTCAGCAACAGGACAAGAGGCAACGGGCACAAACTGAAGCACAGGAGGTTCCAGCTGAATATGATGGGGCACTTATTTACTGTGAGGGTGACAGAGCACTGGAACAGGTTGCCTGGAGAGGCTGTGGAGTCTCCTTCTCTGGAGATATTCAAAACCCGCCTGGATGCCATCCTGCGCAATGTGCTCTAGGTGATCCTGCTCAGCAGAGGGGTTGGACTAAATGATCTTCAGCGTCTCTTCCAACCCCACTCATTCTGTGATTCTGTGAAACTATGATTCAGCAGGAAATTCAGTGGTTAAATTGGAAATACCCTTTGGTAAGAGATGACTATACTCATGTGTGGTCAGACAGACCTATTTTAGGGTGAAACTGGACTGTCCTTTTAGAAATAAAGATAAAAGAGTAGGAGAACACTAAAACACTTAAATACTTAAATAGCATTTTGATGGTACCCGTCACCATAAAAAGAATTAGAGATGAATCAACATGAACAAGCTAAATTATATTATTCCCTTCTCATCAGAAAAGTTTAGTTAAGTTTCAGTGAGAGAGATGGCTGAAAAACTCAGTGAGATCAGTCTCAGGAACGTGACAAACTGCTTTTATGTAGTGCAATTGCTAAAAGGTAACAGAATAAAAACCCCAAGTTACACATTTTACTCCTAGTAATGAAAGAAAACATGAAATAACAGATTTATCTCTACTTTGGTATTTAGCTGTGATAGATAATGAGAAAGATGAGAAAAACAAAATGCTTGGTCTCAACATGGGCAAATACCTTGAAAGAAGAATTTGGAATGAAATGATCAAATTTTATAGATGGATCTTTCCTTTCATACTTTTTGGTCATAAACTTGTGGACAGAAGCACTCAAAGTCCACAGCTGCACTTGAATTTTGTAGCTAGGCACTGTTTCTAACAATTGTCACTACCAGATGTTTCTGAAGATGGTCTTTATTTTTAACTCTGTTGATAGGAGCCATCTGCTTTCCAAATATCTCAGCTAAAGAATGACTGTAATGTGTATTTAATATTAACTGGTAATGAGCTGAGCTGAGCAACTTCATAATTGAGTAAGAATTTCTAAATCCACTCTTTTCTTTTGCTTACCTAACTGAGGATTTTCAACCTCTGGGATTTGCAAACCACAGTGTGCTTTCCAGCGGATGATGACTTTTTTATACCAATGTGAAGCTAGCTTAATTTTCTTTGATACTTTTAACCATTTATGAACCAAAGAATTGACAGAATATACTTTAGAAATAGCACCAATATTTATGAACGGAAAGTATATTCAGTACAGATAAAACAACATTAAACCTTTTAAAGAAAAATAAAATAAAATAGATTAATATATACTTTTGTAAAATTACTTTGTAGGAGACATTTTTCCCCTTTATTCATCCATACTGTGTAAAGTTTGACACAATTTACCAATGATAAAGTAAACCATTACAATTAGCAAACATTCTTGTTCAAAGAAAGTAATGGAAGTTTATGGAATTTCTCATGCAAATCTTATGCAGGCACCATGACCCTATTTCCCTCTGTTGATTACAAAGGGTTTTTTTGTCTTTGGTGATAGTTCTCATGGATTTTGGCAGTACAGCTTACTGTTAAGAATCTCTGATGGTCTATGGTTTGTAGTTGAACATCAGCACCAACTTTGAAAACATGACTGTTCTTTTCTTCAGAACTGCTCTGAAAATTCCTTGGGAAGAGGAGAACAGTCTGGCACTTCCATTTCAAGTCTGAGCAGGAAGTTCGGGGAACAAGAAAACTAGAATAATACCAGAATATTTGTGCAAAGTTAAAGTTGAATATGGAGCAAAATCAAATGTATGCTTTATTCTTTTTTAATTAGGTGTGTAATGCTTATCAGCAGATGATTTTATCCTGGTGCTTTGGTCACGTCTTAAGGATTCCACAAAGCCCTCCCCCGTAATGAGAACGGGACTCTTAATATTTTATGCTTTATGGTCTGCACATCATGGAAATGTCACGTGGATTTATTGTGCCCTGAGAGGACCACCTGAGAAGACATGGGAGACATGGTCAGTCACTGAACTAACTCCCCAGTGTGCTAGATTAGACACCTAAGTCACAGCACTTAACTGAGCTGTGTCATATTCCCTTTCCTCTGTGTCCATCCATGGTCTCATATCTTCAGTCCCTGCAGCTTTCAGAGTCAAACTATCAAGTGGGCAGTAAGCTTTTCACTAGAGTGAAAAGGCAAGAAGGGCACTTTGTACTCAACAATTATTTTTAGCACCATACTGCCCCATATTTAACCATGTATTACCATATAATATCTAAAGGAAAACATAAACAGTCAAGCTATTAAGCTACTTAGCACCTCTCACTTGTCTCTGAAGTAGTCAATGACTGATGGTCCCATTTTTCAGTCTTTACTCAGACATTTCAAATGGCTTCTGGCTGATCTTGGATTGAATTTTACAACTAGATCTTTTCTGTGGTTTAGGACTTCAGTCTTAAATGTGGACAGAAATGTTCAAACTCCAGTGCTGTTTTTGAACTGTGTAGGTTGGCAAATTTTGAAGGCCATTTGAAATTTTGGCAGGGAAGAAAAACAGAGAGGGCACTTGAGGGTGAACAACCACCAAGATGAACTTCTTCAGGGAGACTTCTTCAGGGATGGACAATTTATCAGCTGTATACAGTAGGATCAAGAAATGTATGGAGTGAAATCAAGATAGACTTAAACTTGTGCACAAAACAATAAAGCAGTGGCACCACAAAGAATTTCTCAGTATGACAAGCATCTTTGCGAAGTTGGCTCTGAAAGAGCTCTGCATGGGGCTCATTAAAATTCTGTTGTCATAGTCCATAAACAGAGCAGGACACACAATGAATAAAGCCTGTACAAACATGGAGTTTCAGGGAAAATCAGATTGCTTTGTTATAACACTGAAAGTTTCAGTCCTAAAAACCATACTCCTCATTAGTATTCTGATTGACTTCAATTGCATGATGGAGTTCTAAGGATTATCTAAAGAAAAATCAGCCTCTGCAGACCCCTTCAAAACCTACACTAGTACAGATGCATCAATTCACCCTTCCTTCACCCTGGTCGCTTCAGTATGTCTAGGTGTATTTCTTTTTTTCTTTTTCTTTTTCTTTTTCTTTTTCTTTTTCTTTTTCTTTTTCTTTTTTTTCTTTTTCTTATTCTTTTTCTTTTTCTTTTTCTTTTTCTTTTTTTTTTTTCTTTTTCTTTCTTTCTTTCTTTTTCTTTTCTTATTCTTTTTCTTTTTCTTTTTCCTTTTCTTTTTCTTTTTTTTCTTTTTCTTTTTCTTTTTCTTCTTTTTCTTTTTCTTTTTCTTTTTCTTTTTCTTTTTCTTTTTCTTTTCTTTTTCTTTTTCTTATTCTTTTTCTTTTTTTTTCTTTTTCTTTTTCTTTTCTTTTCTTTTTTTTTCTTCTTTTTCTTCTTTCTTTTCTTCTTCTTCTTCTTCTTCTTCTTCTTCTTCTTCTTTTTCCTTTTCCTTTTCCTTTTCTTTTCCTTTTCCCTTTTCCTTTTCCTTTTCCTTTTCCTTTTCCTTTTCCTTTTCCTTTCCTTTTCCTTTTCTTTTTCTTTTTCTTTTCTTTTTCTTTTTCTTTTTCTTTTTTCTTTTTTTTTCTTTTTCTTTTCTTTTTCTTTCTTTTTCTTTTTTCTTTTCTTTTTCTTTTTTTCTTTTTCTTTTCTTTTCTTTCTTTTTCTTTTTCTTTTTCTTTTTCTTTTTCTTTTTCTTTTTCTTTTCTTTTTCTTTTTTTTTTCTTTTTCTTTTCTTTTTCTTTTTCTTTTTCTTTTTTCTTTTTCTTTTTCTTTTTCTTTTTCTTTTTCTTTTTCTTTTTCTTTTTCTTTTTCCTTTTTTTTTTCTTTTCTTTTTCTTTTTCTTTTTCTTTCTTTTTCTTTTTCTTTTCTTTTTCTTTTTCTTTTTTTTCTTTTTCTTTCTTTTCTTTCTTTTCTTTTCTTTTTCTTTTTCTTTTTCTTTTTCTTTTTCTTTTTCTTTTTCTTTTTCTTTTTCTTTTTCTTTTTCTTTTTCTTTTTCTTTTTTCTTTTCTTTTTCTTTTTCTTTTTCTTTTTCTTTTTCTTTTTCTTTTCTTTTTCTTTTTCTTTTTCTTTTTCTTTTTCTTTTTCTTTTTCTTTTCTTTTTCTTTTTCTTTTTCTTTTTCTTTTTCTTTTTCTTTTTCTTTTTTCTTTTCTTTTCTTTTTCTTTTCCTTTTCCTTTTCCTTTTTCTTTTTCTTCTTTTTCCTTTTTTTTTTCTTTTCCTTTTTTACTTTTATTCTAAATATTAAGGGGCCATAATGGCATGTGAGGACAATTTTGCATATAAAAAATAGGGTAGGACTGTTTTTTTTTTCTTTTTTGGCTTGTATCCAGACAGCAAAAATACTAAAGTTTGCCAAAATTAATAGATTTTAAGATCAGAGAAGAACAGTCAGACAGAACTTCTCCATAACAAATAATTCCTGTACAATCCCATAGCTCGTACTTGAGTTAGATTGCAATTTTTAGAAGAAAATTTAAGGTGAAATCCTGATCCTGTCACCTCTCAGACATAAAGAGCTAGCAGGAAGTGGAGAATTGAATTCTGGTATTTTTGTTTTGGTTTAATTCGGGGTAAAAATCTGCCCTTAATTATAGTTTATGAACACTAAGTCTCACATATAAATAGTAAGTGCTGTACAGCAGTGTTCTTATAAAACAAACAAACAAACAAACAAACAAAACAAACAAGAACAAGAAAAAGAATATCTTTTTCCTTGTCAATTAACATACAAATCTTGCTCCAGAAAGTCCAGCCCTGTTCTCCTTACTCAGGTACCATTACCTTCCATCAATTTATTCTGGATTTAATCTAAATAAAGAACTGCAGGATCTGATCCCATGGACTCGGGATTAAATAAATTCAATAGGATAACTCATTAAGGAAATAAGTCAATGGGAACTTTTCTGTTTGTAGTGTGAGAGATGTTGACAAGCAGGTAACCTTACCAGCAAGCTTGTTGCTTCTATGCAAACTTGTTCTCTCTCAGATTTTTGTGACATGTTGCCAAAGAACTTTGGCAGAGTCTATATTTGCCACTGCTGATCCATTTTAACAAGGTTTGTGGGTCATTTGAGAGATGTAAAGCAAAGCAAGACTTTGCTTTTTTTGTTTTGCCATTTCATTAAGCTTTTGCTGGTAGTTAAGGGTCATTTCCAAAAGCCTAATGGACATTTTTATTAGGTTTCTACAGGGGTACTACTTATTTTCTTTTCCTGGCAGATTTCCATACTTGCTGTGACTAATGCAACCTCTATTGTTATTTGACAAGAGGAGAAAAAAAAAGACATTTTTTTTCTTTCCCCAAGGAGAGAAGCTGTCAGCTACCAGAATAATAAAGACTTTAGTGTTTACCTTTCCACACGCCCCAATGGCTGCACAGAGGCAAAATTAAATGGATTGAATGAAAGAATATGCAAAACAGCATCAGTGAACTGAATAAACAATTTGCATATTTCTACTTGTCAATCCACCTTTTCTTCAGTGGCATATTGCTATGGAAACAAGTAAAGATCACTTTAAGATAGCTATTAGCATTTCAGCCAAAAATGGTCACCATTTGGCCACTCTATGGAAGGTTGCTATGTCATCTGGATGCACTAAATTGAATGCCATAGTGATTCAGAGTGTCTAGAGTGCCTGGCTATTTATTGCTTTCAGGACTGACCTTATATATTTACCTAAGCAGAATTGCCAGTGGAAGTAAAAAGGGTGTTTTGGCTGAGCAAAGGATGAAGGATTGCGCTACAGGGAGCCCACATCTGCTCAGTGCCCAGCCTTAGTAACTGGCTTGGATGTTAGACAGATGTATTTGAGTGGGAAACCTCAACTCCCTGACCCCAGGATAGCTCTGCCAGGATGGCATTTTATATCTTCCACAGAAGGGGAGGAATTTTCATGATACATGGATCTTTATCTACACCTTGCTGTTTCACCTCAAATTCCCCTTTCTCGGAGGAGTTGCAGAGTACAATTTTTTTTTTATTATTTTTTTTCATAAATCTCACCCCCAGCCTCAGACTGCTCCTCATTTTGGCAAGTGCACTTGCAATAATCCTACTCTGTAGGGTGCTCTTCAGGTGTCTTACTCCTCGTCTGGACTACCTGAGACATGCATTTTACATTTTTTTTTGTTTGTTTGTTGTTTGTTTTTTAAATTAATGATAGTTTTGCTGTATGTGTATGGTCTATAGGGGACCAGACACATTATTCAGGAGAGCAGTGCAGAGAGTGTGTGATATTCTTTATTTACATTCCAGTGAGAGCAGAATTTTTGTAAGGATTTGACCCTCGCAATTTCTGCATATGCATGCAGTTCGGGGGTCAGAAGGCTTCCCCTTCCCATCCTTTGCCTATCACAGCAGCACGAATGAAGCATTATGGCCCTCCAAGTTCCTGTGGGCACTATATTTACAGTTGAGAGTCAGTAACATGACCCAAACTTTTTCTTCTCACTGAGAGTGAAAGTCACTGGAGACAATTGTGTGCTGCACACTAGCACATGGCACTACAGAAGCACTTCCTCAGGATGCTGGGGACCTCCTAGAGGTCCATGGCTCCTGTTCCTCCAGCGGGGTTTTACAGCAGTCCCTCCCAACACAAGTCAAAGGACAGTTCAAAGAAAAGCAGGTATCTTCATCTTCAGGCAGGTTTTTCTTAGTTAATATTTCTACATTTCTCAAAGTTTGTGTACCAAACCTCCTTCAGACATGGATGCATCAGCACTAGCAGGGAATTTTGTCTGAGCAAATGCTGAAAGGCTCAGCAAACCATGAATGAGCTCTAATGCCAAAACTGCCGACCTGCAACACTGCTTGCCAATGCTGATACAGTCAGACTAATTAGAAGTTAACAATATGTCTTCCTCAGATACTGAAGGAGTAAAGCTGGTGAATATTTAAAGTGCCCAGGGTATTTAAAAAATACATGTAGCTGATGATTTTTATCCATATATGTATTTTATATAAATTTATATATACATTAATATGCATTTGCATCTGCTGAGCTTCAGAAAATGTTTTAAAAATAACTCTGTGTTATCCCACCTTTTAATGATTTGTTATGTTAATCAGAGTTTTTCTAAGCCTCAGAGGTTAGTATGTGTCTTTTGAAGTGGCCAAAACAACTTTTGTTGTTGTTGTTATAAATCTTACTGTGCTTACCATTTAAGCTCAATCAAATAGATAAAATAGGTCTGAAATTTCTTTTCTGTAATTTTCTATACATGTTTATCAAACGTGTGTGTAAATTGTAATGAATCTGATACCAAAAGATATTTAGTGGATCATATTTTTAGTGTTTAGCTTGTTACAACATCTAAAGTGTTACAGAAATGCATTTAACATTTCTTTAATAGATTGACTTTGTTAAGTTTATGAACTCTCTGTTTATGTTATGGTGTTTCAACACTCCAGGAGCTGCGTTACGCTGTGCAGACTAGGAGCAAAACTCAGTCAAGCATTGTGGATTCATGTAGGGATTAGAAATGTCTTGGGCTGTCTGTCTTAGTTAACCTATCTTTTATTTCTGACTGTTCATCTCTCTGCAACATATTTATAGTATGAAGCTATGAGTCTCCCTCACCCTCAGATACTCATTTCCTATGTCTCTGTGTTTGTTTCTTCTATTTTAATGCCAGCATTATTTTAACAACATTTATTTTTAGTTGTCGAGATAGTTTGAATCTTATGGCAAAATGTGAGATAAGTCAGTGCCATTTGGGAGTTTGGAGTCCAGTTGTTTGAGCCTATTACTATTATACTTGTGAAACAGTGTAATGCATCCAGATTTATTTATTTTTTAATTGAATTGATTTTATAGAACTGACAAGTGGTGAAAGAATATATTTCGTCAACCCAGTGCACCAGCCAGATTTCTCTGTCAGCTGTTGTGCTAATACTACCTGCTTTCTATGTAGGGATCATATTCAGATTGGCACATTAGTAGTGTACCCTCATCAATATTTGGCCATTAACTTACTGCTGTCATCTCTACAGTCTGAAAGGGTGTACCTGTCTTAGATGCATATGATAAACCAGAGAGGGCACATTTACCAGATAGGGTGCATTTATTTAACTGACTTACTATATGAACCAGAGATGTAAGGATTTGATTTTCTCCTCTGCAAAATGAGAATAATGGTATTTTCTTACTGTCAAAAGGTGTTGCATATATAGATACAATATAAAGAAGCTGAAATATGAAAAGAATGGCGTCATAGTTTGAAGTTGCTAAGCTGGTGGCATAAGAGTAGATCTGATAGATCCACTTGGGCCTAAACAAACATAAGGAGGTTTCGATACACTTTTATTTAAATAACAGGGTATAGCTTGACTGAAACTGTTTAATAAATAAAATATGAAAGCAAATGTTGTTAAATAAATAAATAAAATCATATGCTTCCACTTTCCAAAAAAAGAACCACACACATGGTTAGATTTATATGGTTAGATGGTTAGATTTACAAAGATCACATAACCATGGAGTGGTTGAGGTTCAAAGGGACTTCTGGAGACCATCTAATCCAAACCCTCTCTCAAGCAGTGTCACCTAGAGGACATTGCACAGAATGGCATCCAGGCGGGTTTTGAATATCTCCAGAGAAGGAGCCTCTACAGCCTCTCCAGGCAACCTGTTCCAGTGCTCTGTCACCCTCACAGTAAAGAAGCATTTTCTCATATTCAGATGGAACTTCCTGTGTTTCAGCTTGTGCCCGTTGTCTCTTGTGCTGTCACTGGGCACAACTGAAAAGAGTTTCACCCCATCCTCTTGAATATACATTGAAAAAGTCCTCTTTCAGTTTTCTCTAGGCTAAACAGACCCAGCTCTCTCAGCCTCTCCTTGTATAACAGATGATCCAGTCCCCTGGTCATCTTAGTAGCCCTCCTCTGGACTCGCTCCAGTAGCTCCATGTCCCCCCTGTACTGGGGAGCCCAGAACTGCACACAATGCTCCGGGTGTGGCCTCACCAGGGCTGAGCAGAGGGGCAGGATCACCTTCCTCAGCCTGCTGGCAATGCTCTCCCTAATGCACCTCAAGATACAATTGGCCTTCTTGGCCACAAGGCTCCTGGTTAACTTGTCCACCAGGACTCCCAGGTTCCTCTCTGCAGAGCTGCACTATGGCAATTCAGCCCCCAGCTTGTACTGGTGCTTGGTGTTATTCCTCACTAGGTGCAGGACCCTGTGCTTGCCTTTGTTGAACTTCATGAGATTCCTCTCTGCCCAACTCTCCAGCCTGTCCAGGTCTCTCTGAATGGCAGCACAGCTTTCTGGTGTATCAGCCACTCCTCCCAGTTTTGTGACATCAGCAAACTTTGCTGAGGGTACACTCTGTTCCATCGTCCAGGTCATTGATGAGTAAATTGAACAAGACTGGGCCCAGTACTGACCCCTGGGGGATACCACTAGCTACATGACTCCAACCAGACTGCACACCACTGAGCACAACCCTGAGCTCTGCCATCTATCCAGGTCTCAATCCACCTCACTGTTCACTCATCTAACCCACACTTTCTGAGCTTGCCTATGAGGATGTTATGGGAGACAGCACTGAAAGCCTTGCTGAAGTCAAGGTAAACAACATCCACTATTTTCCCATCATCTACCCAGCCAGTCATTCTATCATAGAAGGCTTTAAGATTTGATTAAACATGAATTCCGCTTGGTGAATCCATGCTGACCACTCCTGATCACCTTCTTTTCCTCCACATGCTTAGAGATGACATCCAGGATCACAGAATCACAGAACTGTAGGGGTTGGAAGGGACCTCAAGAGATCATGTGGTCCAACCCCCGTGCCAAAGCAGGTTCCCTAGAGCAGGTTGCCCAGGTAGGCATCCAGACAGGAGGATGAACTGTTCCATCACCTTTACAGGGATGGACGTGAGGCTGACTGGCCTGTAGTTTCCTGGGTCCTCCTTCTTGCCCTTTTTGAAGACTGGAGTGACACTGGCTTTCTTTCAGTCCTCAGGCACCTCTCCTACTTTCTGTGACCTTTCAAAGATGACGAAGAGTGGCCTAGCAATAACACTGGCCATCTCCCTCAGCTCTCATGGGTACATCCCATCAGAGCCCATGGATTTGTGGGTGTCAGGTTTGTTTATGTGATCTCTAACCTGATCCTCCTCAACAAAGGGAAAGTCCTTTCTCCAGACTTCCCCTCATGTCTCTAGGGTCTGAGATTCCTGACTGCTAGTCTTAGCAGTGAAGACTGAAGCGAAGAAGGCATTCAGTAACTGCCTTCTCTGTATCCTTCATCACTAGGGCACCCACCCTATTGAGCAATGGGCACACATTTTCCCTAGTCTTCTTTTTGCTATTGATGTATTTGAAGAAGCCTTTCTTGATGTCCTTGAAATCCCTTGCCAGATTTAATTCTAAATGGGCCTTGGCCTTCCTCGTTGCATCCCTGCATACTTTGACAATGTCCCTACATTCTTCACAATGTGGTATAATGGATCATTATTATTTCAATGCATTTTTATCAACTTTGCTAGGAAAGCACAGAGCACACAATTATGTTTCCTTTAAAACTTTAGAAAACAAATAGCTAAGTGACAAGTCACTGCTCATAGTAACTGTAGAAAGTGTTGTGTATGTGGACATATTATACGTATATGTGAATGATATATATGATGTAAAATGGAAAATAGGTTTAGCATGATGCATACCTGTTGCATGATGCTATTAATCTATGCATATGCAAATATCTTTTGAGTTTTGTGATATCGGTTGCATGTTAAATTGCCTTCCTCCAAATGCTGATGCTGTGTAACATATATAATGCAGAGGGAAGTAAACAGCATTCCTGATGTTGTTAACAAAATATGAAGCTGGATGTGGTTATTTTCAGACTTGAGTAGCTTTAGGTGCTTTGTACATCATTACATTTTGCAAGTGAATTTTTAATGGAACCAGCAACCTGGTTTTGTTTTTGTTGTTGTTGTTGGTTTGTTTGTTTGTTTTTAGCTAGTTTACACAAGGTTTTGCAATCATCTGTCAAACAAGCATCTATAAAAGAAATTGTAGTGTAGCAGTTGAAAGATTTAAAACTTATTTAAAGTTACCAGTGATTATTAAAATAACAAGTCCTTTCAGGTAGCACTTTCCAAGTACAGATACTTTTCTAGAGAATATTGAACTAGCTTCACTTAGCTGAGTTGGATAATGAAATATTCTGATATATAGAAGTCAGATATATTTGGAAATTTATTTGTAATGTGATGATACAGACAAACAAAAACAGCAGTTTGCATATTTCAAGTATTTTATTAGTAAAATACAATACCTTTATTCAAGAGAAATAATGCCCTATCTACTTTATGTTAGCTTTTTATAACGTAGTGCTTTGTAACCATATGAATATTGCTGCCTGTACAGAAAGTTAGACTGGAATTCTCAAATATTTCAGGCAGACCCATAACAGGATTTAAACACTTTGAGTGCAACCCAGGTGGCGTTTAAACACTTAAGTCCAAGCAGATGCTACAGAATCCTTAACCCTCCTCTATTCTCAGACTACTTTGGTACTGGGACCAAAGTAGTATTTGATGGTTAAAATGTACATAGATGCTCAAGAATGTGCCACTGCCTTTGCTTAGATAACTGTGGTTAAGGCAAATGTTTCTGTTTATATTTACAGGTAAATTTATCTGGATGTTGAACTGAGTATCTCCACACTAATGTGGACACACTGCAGCAATGTACTTGGAGCATACCAATAGCATGGAGTTTAAGCTAAAGTATACCAGCTGCAGCCTACTGCATTTATTCAGAAACTGGCAAATACACAGAGCTTGTATTTTTTCTGACTTAATTATACTAGAGAGTATAGGGAAAACAAAACAAAACAAATCAAAACAACAACAACAACAAAAACACACCTCTTTTGCTTAATTTCAACTACCAATTTGCATTTTCAACAAAAACTAATTTAAACTTTACATAAAACACAAGGACCAAGCAACAGACCAAGCTGAATAAGAAATATGCCTAAAAGTTGATTTTATTTGCCATCCTTCAGTAGTTACAAAAATGTAATTGCCTTAAGTTGAAACACACTCTATGACTGGTTTTAGAATATCTTTGCAAATGACCAAATACCCTAGGCTGTGGTTTGATTTTTTTTTCAAGACGTGATTAATCTAAAAATATTTTTTGTTTTCTTGATTTATTGAGTTCTAAGAGCTTTGGTGCATAAAGCTGGTCTTCTATAACATGTTTTTTTTTTTACAGACTGGTTCTACTTGATACTTACTTCATTGTTGCTGGTTTTAACAAAAGTATTCCCAGTCCCAAATAAGTAAGTTGAATAAAAAAGACGTATTGGGAACACTTAGAGACAAGGATTTATTTTCTTCAGATGTAAACATGAGCTAATCCCCATTCTCCTAAAGGAAGCTAGAGCTTGGAGGTGCCAAATGGAGACAGTGGCACAGTAAGGTTTAGACCACGGCAGTTTCTAATTTGTTCTGCGTCTATTCAGCTTGGCACTATAAAATGACTGTTTCCATTATGCCTGCTTATTTCAGATAATCAAAAGCTATTTTCTAGTTTCCTTCCAAGGGTCAGTGTGCCAAACACTGTCACACAGTAACTGCTATTGACATAGGCAGCCCATGTCAAACTTAACACCACATGATCGCATTTTCAAACAGCTTAAATTAGAAGCTAGTTAAAATCACATCTATTTAAAATGATAAAAGGGTTAGCAAAGCAAGCCAAAAACAGCTGTAATCATCTCAGCTCAGTTATTACTTGATAGGACATCCAGAATGGCCAAGGGAAACAAATACACCATGTGTACTGTCCAGCTCCAGGCACTTGAGCTGTATGGATGGATATATTAAGAGTGCAGAAACATCACACATACAGTGTGGAGAGAAGGGGTCTGTGAAGTGCAATGTAGATCAGCTATACTATAAGCCTGCCTTTACAGACATCAGCATAGGACAGATGGCCTGAACAGTATCTAGATCTGTGCTCTTTGCAGAGGTCATGTCAAGTGTTTCTTTTGACCTTTAGAGTTCAAGCATATATCCCAACATCCTGCTGCATGCGAAGATACCTCTCTTAACTCTAATGGGAACTTGCCACTGGCTTATGAAGCTCAGATGTCCTCTATTATTTTTTTTTTTTGAATACAGCAGAGGAAATAGTATAGAGATAGGGCAGTTAGAAGGTGTCCCATTTCCCGAGTTTATAAATTTTCCACACCTCCTAAAGAGACTTCTGTTATACAGTTACCTTAATATAATACTTTAAGTTAGATTAAGGTAACAGATAAATAAAGTCACAGTATTCAAAACAGATAATACAGTTATACAAGTTTTTTTATTTTTATTTTATTTTATTTTTTTTAATACATAAGTGAATTGAAAAGAAGTTACACTGATCTGTATGTTTTAAGGATGTGTAGGTTAGGGCTTTCTCCATGTACTTGTGTGACTTGCTCTCAGCTTCCCAAAAGATGGTAGTCATAGCATGTCTTTATCTATCTGAAGCAATACCAGCTGGAGGGGGCCTCTGCTGGAAACCCCTGAGAACTTTACATTGCAGGGGTCCTTCAGGAGCTTATCCTTTGAATACTTACTGTGCACTGGTTATGCAAGACTTTGCAGCACGGTGCTCTTGAAGTCTTCTGTGAAGTACAGGCTTTTATCCCTTGCTTTCAAAATCATTTCCTCCGTTTTTAAATAAAAGAATTAGCCTCACAAATTTTCTCAACTGAAAAAAGATTTCCTTCACTTTCTTGGAGGCTTCTTTTTCATGTTCAAGACATATTTGGACAATGCTCTTAGGTATATGGTTTAACTCTTAGGTTGCCCTGCGTGGAGTTAGGAATTGGACTCGGTGATCCTCATGGTTTTTTTCCAACTTGATAGTTCATGATGCTATGATTCTATGATCACTTGTTTTTTCTAAGTAGCAAATACCTCCTTGTCTCTGCAAGGACCAAACTTTCATTTTTTTATTCAGATTTGAGAGTCATAGTCATGTTTGGTGTGAGATTGTTGTCTTTCATAAGACCTTGTATTTGGTCAGTCATATTAGTGAATTATCTTTTTGAATTAGAAGGAGAGATTTTGTTCGTTTGTTTGTTTTGTTTACTTTCATGCATAATAATTAATTCAGGGGCATTATCCCAAAAGAGTTATATTTGTATATAGACAGATTGCATGATAACAGTTTGTAGAAAGACTGTATCGAATTATAGAATAAGGAGTAAGAAACTTCAGTGCAGAAACTTTTATCATCCCTTACTTCTTGGTGTTCTAGTATACTGAACTATATTTAAGTTCCTTACAAACATCTTCTGTGGATTCCTTTCAGTTGTCAAGACTATGGAAAATTTTTCTCTGATTTGACAAGTAGTTTACATAAATTGTTGCTATCATTATTATACCACTGTTTGTCAAATACTACTAATAAACAAACACGGATATGATAACAAGTCCATGTAACAAGTCTATGTCTGTTACCTCCTCCTTCTTTTACTCTCTGCCAGTTATGTAGAAGAGGGCTTTTCTGGTAAAACATGTTTCTACAGAAGCTAGGATACTGGAATACAGAGGTGATTTGAACTACATGAAGTAATGCAAAAAAATAAAAGAATGATAATGTGAAACTGCCTAATGTGCATTCCTAAACACCAGAGATTTTCAGCTGCAATTGCTTCCTATTATTTTATGCTTTCCAGGCCCTCAGGTTCCTAGAATGGGTCTAAGCAACAGCAACTGATTGGAAACTCGGAGCAATATTTCTATCTCCCTCTCTCCATCAATTACTTGCAATACTCATATTTTATCTATTACTTAACAGAATCTTTACATGCAGCCAAAAGCTGTAAAACCAGAATTTTCTACCTGATACAGTGTACTCTAGTCTTCCCTTCCAAGCCTAGGAAAAGCCTTGAAAATCTGCCCCATAAAGGCACTAGTTTGATGAAAGACTGTTATTTTTATAGAAAATCAAAGCTTACAGAATATAGCTTACATTTCAAAGTACCGCCACTGCCTTAATTCCTTCAACTTTGGCTATGAAGACCTGTTTTCTGTCTGAAAACACTTAACTAATTAAGTAATGCCAATTTTAAAATTCTGTGGTTAGTAGTTTTATAGTGTGAAGATTTAATCATTCAGGCATTGAAAAAGTAAGTACAGCACATTTGTTTTGTATTTGGTAAATAGAAATGTTGGAATAAGTTTGAGGAGAAGCATTGTTGTTTGGGTGTTGTTTCTAGAAAGGGAAGGTGTGAGGGTGTCAGGCAGTAGCTGTCCATTTAGCAACTCACACTCTTCAAAGAAGAAATTCACTACCAGCAGTCTTACATGCATGTTTACTATCTAAACGTGGATATTTTCAGCTCATTACATGACCACTTCAAAAAGGACAAACCACAGTGTATGAAAGCATGCTGCTTGCTACACCACAGGCTGTATTCTGGTCTGCATCTAGGATCCATATAATTTCCTGTTCATGTATTTCAATGTCAGGCTGGAGCTCTTCAGTGGAATGTACATGAGATACATCTTTTTTTTCAATTACTTAAATTTCTCACTGAATACATGTGGATAAACATCTGGCATTGGTTTGTGGTGCACAGATATCCAGAAATGAAAAGAGGATATTGACAAGAGGAGAAGCCGTAAGACACATTACAAGCACAGACTTCTCTGCTTTCCCTCCATTGCGAAAATTCAGCTCAGTCTTCAGACTGTACTGTAACCACCCCCTTACCGTCCTTGCTGCAAAGTTGTGGTCAGAACCATTATGTTTATGCAGCTCTGCAAGTGCAAAAAATAAGTGTAATAAAAGTCTTCTAGTGTAATTTACCGTTAATGGGTAAATACAGTGCCTTTAATACAGTGCCTTTTCAGTTGCTCCTGTTTCCCTTGGGGACAAACAAACGAAAGGAAGAAGTTTTTCTCATGATGTATAATAAAATTATGGAACTCATTGCCACAGGATGTTGTGGAAGCCAAACATTTAAATTGGGTGTTTTGTTTGTTTGTTTGTTTGTTTTTAATGATAAATGCATGAGGGTTGGGTCCAGTGGTAACTCTAAAGTACAATTTTCTACATATAAACTTACCTCAAGTCCCAAGCTGTGGATATCTTGGAGAATAGACTGGAGAACTTTTACAGACTCCGATCTTATAGGGCTTCTACTACTGACCATTGTCAGAAGCGGGATTTAGGACAAGATAAACCTTTGGCATAAATGTAACTTTTATGTCTTTATGTTCTTGCTTTTATTAATTTCTTCAGAAGATATTTTAATTATTGCCAGTGCTGAAGTTTCACCATATGTTTTCTTATCTTCTCCTTTCAATCACTTTTTTTTTTTTTTTCCTCAAGGCAATGAAGCAATAGAAAATGTTACTGAAATGCCAACTTGTTTCACAAAATTATCCTCAGATCTCCCCACTGGATCTTTTTAATTGAACAGATGATGGAAGACATCTTGTTGAGCCAGTCTCTAATCCTATGCAACAAGCATGCAACTTGCAAGGCATGTTTAATCAGAATTTGACTATAAGTCTTTAAAAGAATAAAATGTTGATTTGCATAAAAACACCATGTGAAGAAATTAAGGTTGAACACCGAAATAAGATATTTTAAAAGTTTCTTATTCATCTGTGGCATGTTTTTGAAGGTCATGTTTTTTTCCTCTGAATTAAACTACCCCTTTAGTTCTTCCAATTTAAATTTTAGAGACATAAGCTAGTAAGAAGTCATAAAAATCCAAATGATTGCAAGGAAGCAGAATCAGGCTTGTAGTTTCATTCTTCCATTGTAATTATTATTACTTTTTCCTTACCCCAGAATTCAGTGTTCATATATTAGCCTCTTTTCATACAACTGCAGTGTTTCTGCTGACATCAGTAGGAATTGTTTATGTGACATATGGATACTAACTATATCATTTCAATTGGTTGTAATGTTACTTGCGCTGTAGGACTTTATGCACAGATGGGAAAATAGTTATTTTTTTAAGTAATTAATTCATATAGCAAACAGCTAATCCAAATGATCTCCAGGAGGCAGATACAGTAATGACAATATATTCTGTGGCTACGCATTTCAGTAAAAGCTTCCAACTTAATTTATTCATCCATTAAATACAATCTCCTTCTTGTTTTCACAGCTTTAAAGTAAGCTGCTTTGTAAAGAAATAAACTGTGTTTTCGCTAAGACAGGGACAGGAGATCCCCATGAAAAAAAGACATGAAGCAGTGCTGAAAGATATTACTAAATGTTTTTGCTTAAACACATAGACATAGGATATATAATTAGCTACAGAGAAAAGAAAAGCTTTAAATATAATATGATAAGGAAAGAAAAGAAAGGAAACGTGGCAGGAATAGAAATTCTATGCTGTATATAACACAAGCTATGCAGAATTAGTTTCATCAGAGAGACTGCATAATAGTAAAGGAATCAAAAACTTTGGACACCTCTTTTTTTGTGTGCAAATTCTACAACAGTATTTATCTTGAAAATTCAGTCATTGTAAGTTTTTGGCATCCAAGAGCAGAGGAAAAACAACCCCCACATCAGCTTGTCAAAGCCTTTGCCCTCTTTCAAATAAATTGTTGAAGATATCTTGAATGTCATATATTGAATCACACTTCTTAAACCAAAACTCTGCCAAAGCCACATTCACTGAAGTGCCTGAGCTGCTCCAGGATCTGTTGTAGATAAAACCACCAAGTGATGAGTAAGTCCATTTGCATTCAGAGCCTGAGGACAGGGTTGTAAACATCTCTAAATCCCTAAAAGGCCAAGTAACAGCATTTTATAGCATCCCTTATCATTTAAAACTCCTAGGCAACCTGAAATTTTGGTGAAAGACAGAAATTTACCATATTTCTGATCACATCTTCCTAAAGGAATGAATAAATGAGTAAGATGAATACTCTGAAGTCCACAAGGAAAAACAGGTTAAGAAGTTAGTACATAAAACTTTTACATGAAAGATGCTGACAGTAAAGAATAGGGTAATGAATGATACATTTGCAATGTCTTATTTATACATTTGGTGTCAGGTTGAGGGATCTGATTTGATCATGCCAGCTCTGAATTTTCAACCTTTTTTTTTTCCCTGCAGCCTAACAAATATTTTGTCTGAAGGTTTGGTTTTGTTTTGTTTGTTTGTTTTTTGTTTGTTCTTCAAATTGTTCTTGTACTAAAATAGACCAACCAATACATTTACATCATTCTCTGATAACTGAACCAAGTTGGTAGTCCTGGGAGTATCTTCATCTGGAAGGAAAGAAAGGAGAAGCCTATCTAGCCTATCTAGCCTGTTTTATATTATGAAGGGAAGGGGAAAGAGAGAAGGGAGTGAGAAAAGCAAGGGGAATGGGGAGGGAGAAAAGGAAAGGTAGGGGAAATTGAATGCAATTTTCCAGAGTTGATTTAATGACTGGTGATTCTCTGTCATATATAAATTACACAGAAATAAAATTAAAAATAATTAAAAATATAAAGAAAACTAAGAAGAAGAAGAAGAAGAGGAAGAAGAAGAAGAAGAAGAAGAAGAAGAAGAAGAAGAAGAAGAAGAAGAAGAAGAAGAAGAAGAAGAAGAAGAAGAAGAAGAGGAAGAAGAAGAAGAAGAAAAGAACAAGAACAAGAACAAGAACAAAAGAACAAGAACAAGAACAAGAACAAGAACAAGAACAAGAACAAGAACAAGAACAAGAACAAGAATAAGAAAGATGTGAATTATCAAAACTGATTTGATCCTTCATAGATTTTTGGAACCGTATTTGTTGCCTTGTAGAAGGTAAAAATCAGCAGTTGCTTATAGGCTAAGCAAAACTAATCTATGAAAAGTATGTATTTGTTAGAAGGAGGTGGAGCTTTTTGAAATCTGCATCTCCACAGTTTATCAATTCTGTCCCTAATTCTTGACAGAAAATTCAGAGAGCTCAGTGATTCTCATGTGTTACTTGATGATTTGTTCCTGTACCACCAAAACATATCAGCCATGCTTCAAAGACCTGCTTAGATGAGCATATTCAGCAGTAATCCTGCTGTCACTGCTGAAGGTGAAAACTTTAATTGCATTCTTGAAATCCGAGAGCTTGATATTTTTGTTTCCCCTGTTCTTTATCTGAATCACAGGAAACAATAGCCCTCTTACACAGTAAGCAACAAAATTTGAAAAAAAAAAAAAGTAAAATATTCTCTGAAACAAAATGAAATATTTTAGATGTGAAATCCAGACTCTGATGTCAGTTTTGTTTCCACAGTCATAAGCCATGTAAGAAATGACGAGCTGATAATACCACTTTCAAGTGGACACCACATAAGAAACCACATTATTTGGAAAAAGGATAGCAAAGAAGATCTATTTCATTTAAGTGATGACTGATAAAAAACAGTTCATTTGAAACCTGCTTGTATTGGCTGTGTCTTGCTGTTCCCTTCAATGCCTCTTTTGTATAGATAAAGTATTTTCATAAAAGTGGGCGCTGAATCTCTTCTAGTGTTAAATATGTCCATGACTTAATATTAAGTGGTTTTGGTGAGCATTTCTGTCTTAGGTTGTTGTGTCTGAACATCTCTGTAATAGGTAGACAGTTTAATGAAATCCACTTAGGTCCAAATCCTGTTAAACCTTTACTTTTTGTAAAGATAGCTAGCTTTGTCTCTAAAAAATAAAAATAAAAAAATATCAAAAGCGATGTCCAGCTTGTAAGTGTAGCTTTCTATTCCGATTACTTTGGAAGATATGCTTGCCAGAGATGAATGCTTTGCAATTATTGCCTATGTGGGGTGTGAGAAATCCTTGAATCAGAGCATTCCAAGCCAAAAGTTTATTTATGATGAAAATTTGTGAAGTATTTTTCTGAATGTCTTCACACTTTGAATTGTGCTCAGATAAGAAATCCATTGCTTTTAGGTACAGGAACAGAGTATGGCCCTAAGCCACGGATCCAGAAAAATCTGATGTCTATAATGGAATTTCAATGGAATGGAGGTACTTAAATTCAAGCATTTCACAAGTCTGTGAGAGACCTGGTACAAGTTCATCCAGACTGAGAACTTTCAGACCAGTATGTTTTCAGCAATACATTCCAAAGCCATCTCCAGAGATTAGCTAATACTTACCTGTAATCTTGAACTCAGCATGAAATACAGTGTCATCCTCTCTATAATTTAATTTTTTAATTGATGGGTGAAGAAGCTGAATTGTATATTTATTCAATGATTTTTGCAAAGTTTGTGAACAGTTTTGGGGAAAGAAATGAACTCTTGGACACCTGACTTTCATATCACTATGACATGACATCCACAATCCTATGCGGGTATTTTCTTTTTAGTGTCATGAACCTTGAGCTCGCTGTGACATGGTGGTTCTGCTTCAACAAGGGGGAGAGAACACATTTGACGTGTTCTAGTCTATAGTTAGTGGGGAAAACTCTCTGCTGAAAGAGAATTTGGAGGCCTAACAAGCCTTAGACTGAGAAGGAAAGAGAAGTCACTTTTCCTACTCTCTCATGTGATAATGTTTTAAAGAAAATAAAAGCCAGAAATAATCAGTTTGTTGTACCTAAGTAACTAATGGCTAATCCAAGAGGAAATATCTAACAGTGTATTTTGAGCCTAATCCCAGAGAGCCACATGATTTCAACAGTACAGGAGTCTCTGCCAGTTGGCTTGAGTGAACTTCTGCTCACTGTGTTTGTGACAACATACCCCATTCTTAAGACCATAATGACCCGTTTTCAGTGTATGAAGAATTTAGGTACTTATCTTTGGCCCAAAGCTCTCCTTGTAGATCCGAACTTTAGCATTTCTGGGATTCTTGTGACAAATCATTTCAAAAAATACTCCTATGCTTTCTCATTTATATAAGAGATACAATCTTGTGGCACACTGTATAGCTTTTATACAGTAGAGGAGTATCTTTTATGTACAAGATGGTGAACCTTCTGGAACTTGACTAATACAAGTGATAGAAAGGCAAGGTCTATGTTCTATAGTCAACATTATGTATACAGTTTAGTTTGGCACAGTTAAATCTGTGCATTTGGCAACACATTTTATGAGGTATCTTGCTGCACAGTAATATATACATATATATACTTATTTTAGGCTGGCTACTTTAATAGTAGTTTAGGATTTCAACAATTATTTCTAAAACCATTAATCATATAACTCTTGCTGCCATTGCCCATTGGGATGTAGTAGTGAAAGGACAGTATTAATGCTGAATTGATACAGCTCCCAGGATGAAGGAAGTAGTGAAACAAAATAGTTAAGCTGTACCCTCATCTCTGAAACCTAAAGGAATATCCTTGTAAAAGAGGTGAATTGAGTAGGCTAATCCTGGCAAACTTTATCACAGTGACTCATACTCTTTCCTTGTTGAGCAAAAGCAAACAGAGAACAAAATTCTACCCTTTCTAAATACTTTAAAACAGAGTTTAGAATCCCCCTTGCCACCCCATAGCACTGAGGTCTATAATGAACTAGCTATGACACATCTTAATAAGACAAATTCCTTAAAGTTAGGAATATTTTTCTGTTTTCCCAGAGTATAAAAGTGAAGAAGTGAATTACGCCAAATAACACAGATCATAATTATTTTTAGCTCTGATTCAACAGGAGATTTACAGACAGATCTGTGGTCACCAAAGAAGTATTTGCATCTGTTTATGTTATGACATCTCAGATCAAAGTAAGGCTTTAAACTTGAACTTTCTGTTTTCTGAGTGGATAATGAAACTTGGTTAAAACTGAAGATGTGAAGAGGGAAAAGCTACAGAGTATTAAACACACTGAAGACAATTTTGAAATGAAAGGGGCATGTAGAATGAAGCCCAGAGGATGGATCCATCAGACTTTGGAACACTCTGCTCCTCATCCCCTAGATTATGTACATATGTGTGTGTGCCCACGAATCAATCCAGCAATTGTGGAAACACTCCATGTTTAAAACGAGGCCTGTGGTGGCCTCAGGCTTTGCTGAATATCAAGCCCTTTGCAGTACCATTTCCTGTGTGGTTAATTCTTTGTACTACGGTGACACAACATTTCTGCATCTGAAGATAACATAGTTAGTACTGAGTTATAGTGGCAGAACAAGTCCAGTAAAATTCAGCTGTGAAAACTTAGCTAAAATAGGGTTTCGTTTTAAACAGATGCTAAGATTTTTCAAGTATAAATCTTCAAAGAGATGGTTTTAAGTAAGCTGAGGGTCTCTTTAACAGGTAGATGACATCTATTCTTACAGTCAAAAAAAAATCTGTTAAATACTTTGTTAAAGGGGATATCACCAATCACTAACAGGGAAAAAAAAAATTAAAAAAGCAACACCTGCTTGATTAAATTGATGAAGTTTTGCTATTGTTTTTAATGAGATCATGATTAGACCTTTTAAGGAGGAAAAAAGATGTCTCTCCTTTTTGAGAAGGAAATGAAGAAAGATGTCTATGATTTAACTTCATGACTCAGAAAATTATTAATGGTAAGGTGATCCCATCACAAACAGCTCACTTGAAAAAGCCAGCCCGGGTCAATAATGGATAAAGGGATTTTATTTACTAGATTTCAGGGAGGTTTAATGAAATAATTTGTTGCCTTTGGTTCAGTTCATATGCCCTGATCCTGTACTGGGATCTCCATGGGAGGAACCGTATAGTAACAGATGCTGACAATTTCAGCCATGTACAGATGCAGCAGTACACACATACCTGCACTCCATAATATTAATTTATACATGCTTATAAAGGTTGGAAGTGAGAAGTCCCACCTCTCTTTCAAAGAACAGCCATCATAAATTATATATTCGTGTCTTTGTGTGTAAGTTAACTGGATATGGCAAGTGTTGGGTTTGCAGGTAGTCTGCTGTTGTCTTCCTGGCTTAATATACAACCCTTCTTTGGCATTGTTAAGTGAGTGGACATTGAACAGACACAAAATGACACCATGAAAAAGGTGTCATCATGAAAAAAGGTGACACCATGAAAAAGATGCCATTCTGCCATCACTCATTTACATATTGCTGTTGGTATTATTTGGAAAGAGTGTAAGTAAGAAAGGACCAAATATAAGGTTGACTTTAAATTGGGATTTTCTTCTAAAAATATTCCAAACCACTCTGTGGATTTAAATTCTTACAGAACGTTCTGTTTCCCTAACTGAAAATCACATTTGATTTGCCTGGATTGAAATATTTGGATTATTTATTTTTGTTGGAAAAAATGTATGAATTGAAATTTAATTTAATGAGCTAACTAACTTGTCCTTTAATGGTATCAAAGTTGCACTAAATTTGAAAAGTCAATGCAGCATTAAAAAAAAAATTAGGGAAACAGACGAAATAAGCAATTTAATCTGATTTTGTAAGTTAACATAAATATACTGAAGTATATTTGTTGTGATTTATTTTTTTCAGCAATTCTGATGTTCTTCTCCTTTTAATTGTGACACATTGCTTCTATCAGAAACACTGACCTGCACTTTGAATTTCAATGTATCTCCCTCACACAATTTTCTGTGCAGAAGCAATGATGTTTTATTTTTAATCATCCAAGTAAAAGACAGTAAATAAGTATCATTCTATGTTTATATCTTATTTTACATAAGATTATTCTGGAATGACATTCTGAAATGATTACATCAATTAAAGGTCACCTTTAAATCAAATCCCTCATCTATTACTAAGCAATCATTTTGCTGATGTACCAAAGGGCAGTTATTCGCAGTATCCTTGAAATTACAGATTGAATAAAACTGTTTGATCATCTAGTTCCTCCCTTGACAATTCAGGATGATATCCTATACTATGCCACTCCAATTTTTAACTCCACCAAAGCTAATTATATACCATATATTTCCTTTTTCATTCATCTCATTCATTTTTTCAATAAAAGCTTTACAGTTCACACAAGAGTAGAATAAGCTTTAAGTATGAAAGAAATAAAATGAAATACCAAGCTGATTAACATTTCAGGATTCAGAAAGCCAGTTTATATTAAAAATCCCTCTTACTACTCTGGCTCTGTGAACCATGTGTTAAAAGATGGGGATTATGAAGACCCATAGCAGTGAAAGATTTGAGCACTCTTTGTGCTGCTTCTACAGTACAGTCTGCACCAAGCCCTCCACCTTTCTTGAGCACAGAGATGAAGCAAGTCCATACAAACTGAGCTGTTTTAAACATTTGTCTCTGGTCACTTCATTATTTTAAATGTCACTAACTGTTTGTCTGAAGCATCTCGGTAATGAAAGGGCAAACAGGGCTGGTCTTATGTTTGAATCATACAGAATATCCTGAGTTGGAAGGGACTCACAAAAATCAATACCTAGCATTTTGACAGTTTATGAGGACTTTTGTTTACAAAGCAGAATAGGCAGGAGTAAGAAACAAATGGTAGGGAACTTTTTCTATCAGCATTTCCATGACTTGTAATTGCAGCTTTGCAATTTTGGTAGTTCAGGCAGAGCTTACCTTCAGAAAGCTAGAACTTCCCTTATATTTACAAAAGGAAATTACAGCTGCCACCTGAAGGAAAGCTACTGGGACAGCCCATGTTTCAGTTTCTTATTTCACAGGTGTATCAGAAACTTTTTGTCAGACAATCTAACAGCCTCCAAGGAAGGTTCACATAAACCAGAAAGTCACAAGTTCAAATGTCACTTGATCTTTAGCTGCTCCTTATATTTCAACGTGTTTTATAGCCGCCACTATTAAACAGGGACTCACACTCTTAATTTTAGCAGCAGATGAGTTATCAGTGTCAGCTTCCTCTTTACCTGATAAATTCATTGACTCAGCCATTCAACGTAATCTTTTCTGGCAGGATGGGAACAGAAGCTACTTCTTACATATTACAGAATCAACTGTCACATAGACTAGTACACTGTCACCACCAGGAAAGTGGGGAATAGACAACTTTTGTATTGAGCTGTCTCGAGAATAATCAGCTCCAACCACCAGTGATCCAGAGCCCACATCCCTTCCACCTTACAAAAATAGAAGCACGATTATGAATATATTGCATTCAAGTAGAGCTGAGTGCATCCCTCATCTGCATTGAGTTTCTGGAAGCAGGGACAAGGGAAAAAGCTTGACTACTTTTACTGTCTTGTGATGTCCAAAAGGAAAACTATAGGGAAAGTAGCTAGAGGAATTTCTACTTCTTGCAAAAATCTGCTTTTAATGGTGAAAGCAAGCTGGCTCCTCTGCTGTCAGTGCAAAGCTGTGAAACCATGGCAGATTAAAAGGTAACCTCACAGTAACCTTGATTAACACAGATGTTGGAAAGAGCACAAATGAGGAGGAAGAATCACATTTTCTAAACACTCCTCTGTCAGTTTGGAGAAGCAACCTTCAGCTAGAGTATAGTTTTGTAGTTATATTGTTTTCTTTGGCAAGTAGAAGTCCTACCTGGAGGAAGTTGTTCAGTTCAGCAAAGCTACTGAAGTCTTCTAGATGAGCCTCTAGTTCCAACAAGTTTGTGGATTATGAGGAAGAGGATGCTTTCTTGCCATGACCTGCTGTTGTGGTGGTCTGCTTTGAATGGCCCCTTCTCTGGGGCACTGTGAGAGCAGAGCTACTGCCGCTGCCCAGCTGGGAAAGAACCCTTACTGGAACTGCAGAGAAACAAAAAGATAAGCTTCAAACAAACCCCAAACACCTTGACCTTTCAGGAAGTTCAGCTCTCAACTGGAACTCTATGGCTTTTGCTCATTTTACATAATCCTTCCTGTATTCTGCCTTTTAAAGAAAACACATTTCTCATAGGCCTTGCAGCCCATTGGCAAAGAAAGGAGAAAAGTCCTGTTTTCCTGCTTCTTTGTCACCACATTGACAAAATGAACTGTCCCACTGCTATCGCACAAAAAAACATTAAACACTCTGCACCTTGTGCAGAAATTTATGTCTTTCCTTCCCTTTCCCTGCTGGGAATTTGTGGTAGCATGGTAATTTATTTCAAGTAGAACAGAAGCACTTATGTTTTAGCTTTCTTTTCATGTCTAGAAGCTAGTACTTTAGTCCAAATGTAGTAATGGTTAATAATCCCTATGTGCACATTTACACTAATGTTAACAGCATCCTTTTCACAAGAAAATAATCATGAATAGCATGTTAATAGATTTATGGTAAAATGACAAATCCTGTTGTTTAGTTTCAGAGCAGATTAGAATTGCAGACAGCTAATTAATATTAAAATAATTGCATTCTTATTCACTTTGGAAAGATATTTTGACCTGTTATGGAGTTGAAAGTCAAAAAGAAAACTGAAGTCTCGGAGGTGAAATCCTGGCCAAATTGAGGGTAAATGCAAAACGTCCATTGACTTTAATATGTCAGGATTTCAGACTTTATCTAACCTTCCTGTCTCATCCCAGTAGAGGATCTTTTTTTTCTTTTTTTTTTTCTTTTTTCTCCAGAGATAAATCCACATGTGTCCTAACCCACATTACTTCACCGCATGGAAATGAAACACAGTGCTACCTGAACTGAAAGAATTAGATCCAGATGATACAGGGATGCAAGGGGGAATCAGGGATTTCCTGGCCTCTAACCCCGCAGGTCTCTTGTACAGCTCTGTTGGCTCCAGTACTCTGGTCCCCTACACAATCAGGCCCTCAGGCATGGCATAGAGTTAGACTGATACTGTTTCAATCAGCACCAATAACAGGGATTAAAGAAAACGTGTTTTGCAAAAGCAAACCTCTATCCTGGAACATTTATGCCTGATTTTTATGTGGCTTGTACCTAGGTTTTCTGTGGCCTGGGCACGGGGACTTGCAGTTTGGGGGGGTGGTCCGATGCACTTTGCAGTAACTGGTACAGTTTTCTTGGATCCTCTGGGAGCAACAGATATGAATATGATTAGAGCTACAGTCACAGCATTCTTTTAAGGTTTGACATGATTTTTCATCTGTTTTCAGTACTGAAGAAATTGCCATGCTATAATGTTCTGACTACAGGGCATGAACGTTATTGCCAGCTAATGGGCAGAATGTGTAGCTATTAGTGTGATTGCGACCTACAGCTCAGTGAAACAGCTGCCAAACTTTCCTCAGGATTCATGAGCACTTTGTTCTCTGCTATTACAGTACAAAGTGTGATAGATATGAGCATTATTGATGTCAATTCTTCTTTAGATTGAATAGCTGTAGTCATGAGAAATGTTATCCTAATTCCTGTATGTTCTGCACATGTGGTTAAGCTAATGACCTGAATGTTTGCATTTATATACTGCAACTACAAAATCAGTGCAACAGATATTTTTCCTTACCCATGAGAGAGAAGAACAGTACCACATGGTTATCATTATGAAAATGAGATTGAACTAAAATCCTGAATCTGAATACTTTAAAGTTTAGGAATATCTGTATTTGATTTTGAGCTCTGGTCATCTCTGATTCTGAAGAGTTACAGCATTTTTTAAGGGCTTGAGATATTTTCCTTTCATTTAATAGTCCTGTTATTGTGATATGTTGGTTTATTCAATGTATTTTTGATTATATTGTAAATGTTTCTGAGTTATTACAAAACCATCCTTCTGAATGAGGTTTTACTTGGCAAGAAAACATTAGTCTTATTGTTACACATGGTCTACTTGGGATTTATTGTTAAATTAAAAGCATTGTAGAAGGTAGATCGAGAAAACAAAACTAATGATAAATGCTAAGAATTCATGCAAGATCTAAGTGAAGGACGGACTTGAAATAACTGGCTTGTCTCATCTTTGACTCACTGGTCTGTTTTCACTACATTAATCATGTCAAAAAGACTGTCACTTTGCGTTTGTGAACTGTGAAGTTCCATCAGGGCAAGGGCCAGTACATGTTCCTGGATTACAAATAGGAAATGACTGTGATCATTATCACTTCAGGCACACGGATATTGTGTTGAAATTTACTAGCAAAAGTAGCAACTTAATCAGTGAGAGCGCAAGTCTGACAGCCAACCTTGCCGCCTTGCTGGGAATGCAGGAGCAGTGGCGGGTGACAGTACGCCTGGGAGCTTAGTCCTGATCACTGGGACAATATTCATATTTGGGTTCTCTAAAGGATACATCACAGGCATCCAAACAGTTTCTTACTAGGACAAAATAGCCAGGATCTCATTTAAAAAAAAATCCACTTCTCTTTTAGTATAGCTTTCTTTGAACCTGTATTGAGCATGCATGAATCCTAAGCCATTTGGGTCTAATTATTTCTAATTTGTTTATATTTGGGATAACGTTTGGGAATAATGTCTGATGGCTTCTGTCTTTCCCTGTAAAACCAGATATATTGCTGCATAAAAACTGTCCTTCCCTTTGTCTTGCTATCCATTTTTAATACATGCCCCTCTTCCTCTGTAGTCTACTACCTCTGTTGTTCTGCACGTGTGCTTATGTACATACATATTTGATTGCTTATCTATGAATCCATTTGTCTGTCTTTGTTAACAGCAATAGGAAGTGTTCATCAGCCAGAGAAACTACAGACAAGCAATTAGCAGATAGGAAACTGAAAACTGAAAGTTTCCCCCCCCACTTCAGCTCATGATTTCATGACTTACTGAAAAATACTTTTCAATAACATTGACTTCCAGGAAGAGCTTTGATTATGATAAACTGAAGTAGAAGGGCATATTCTTGCCAGGTCCTGGGGAAAAAAAAAAATGCTGCTCTTGAAGCCAGGCTTTAAGAGGAAATATTTCTCCATCATTCCCTTTCAGTGACTTAAGTGCAGGAATATCTCCAAAACATTTAAATTTGTATATTTTCCTTAAATTCAAATATGTTTGGACCATGTTTTTTATGCTGCAGTATTACAGTAAGATAAGAGATTTTCAACCTAGTTTTCTTGTAGCTACGACTGAGTTTGTGGTTGGTGCTAAGTACAGAACAAACTGATTCTACTCCTTATCATTGCATATCCAGTATGAACATTCCTTTAGCAGCTAATGGGAATCCTTTTTCCTGCTATTTGAACTCTCTAAAGAAACCTGCAGTTTTGCATTTCCCATTCAGGCACTGTGCATTCATGAATTAAATGCAGGACAAGGAATTGATCCCCATAATCATATCCTGAATCTTACTCCAACAACTGGTGGGGAAGGAGATTGTATTAACACTCATTCACTTAAAGGAAACCTGTGATTGTTCTCTTTCAAAATCCCAAGAGGAATTTAATGAAGAGACAGACTAGAAATGGTTATATATGCTTTGGCTATTCACTTATTTCCTATAAGAAAGGTCTTATCTTTCTATACAATTATTAAAACCATACAAGAATTCCTCTCTTGAACTATGCCATTTCAGATAAACCAAGGCAATTTTATCTTATTAAGTTTCATAGTCTTTTCTGCAAGCTAATTTGACTACCTGATATTTCATTATGTTTTTGTGAACTTCAGATCTTTCCATTGATGCTTCTAAAATAGGCATTTTATAATCTATTTAGTGGAACGCACTCTATTTTATATATGCATACATGTATGTGTATATATGTAAATATATGCACATATAAACTAAATATGTGACAGTTTTGATCTAAGATTTTTATGCATGTTTCTCATTCTAATAATTGGAAGGGAGTATTTGGCAATAAGTTTATTTAGTTATGTAAACTCACTGTTTGCCACATTTTCAAGCAATCTGTTCCATCAGCACAGGAAGGAATCCAGTTTTCTGGAGCTGAGCATATTTTGGCAGGGCCACCTCCCCACTAAGCCTAGTTATACATTCATTATAACACTGAGAATTATAGGTATGTCTGGAGGCACTTAGAGATTACTGGGTATATATAGAATTTCATGAAAGGAAAGAAAAGGTGTTAGAGTTTGTACTAGTGGTTAACTTTTTTATAGTGCTGTGGGAAACTGAAGTTCTTAGTTTATTGCTATAGATATTTCTGGAGATTTCATTTATTTGTGCCTTAAAATTATAAAGTGATTCCAGCAGAGATGTATCAATATCATTTTTAATGTCTGTAGTAAAACTAAGGTAAACATTGTCATGTATCCAGAACATCTATCATTAAACTGCTTGTGTCCAGATTATTGTAATAAAAGTTAAAAACCATAAATATAGCCAAACTTTATAGGACACAAATGAATATTGCTGTCTACCTACGTTTATAACCCATAATTTAAAGCAGTTATTATGTATACACTCATGTAAATCTATGCACATAAATACTGCATGTGAGAATACATAAACCCTTGCCTAGATATTAATTGCTGATAGGCTAAAGTACTTCAGCAGAATTAAGAATGCTACCTCCCTGGTTTCTACGGGGGAAAGGATTTTACAGCAAGTATAGGCTTAGCTCTTTTCTATATTAGGTACCAATAGGCAAAAATATCAGTCTTCAATACGGAAGATATATGTACAATATGTACAATATAGTGTGGATAGGACTCCTTTAAAAAAAAAAAAAAAAGCTAATACATGCTGAGGAGAGGAATCTCATCTGCTTACAAACAACATGGCTGCTCAGCTGCTCTTAGCTTGTCAAAGGTGTCACTGAGAGTCACAAGTTGGTGGCAGCACACTCTGCACTCAAGCAGACCATAGCAGACCATGAACCACACTGTGACTGTAGATGTGTTCTGCTTCCAGTTTTCCCTGTGTTTTGAGCTAAAGTTAGCTGCACAAAAATAATCATGGCTACAAGGAACAGTGGGCCTGCTCTTCCTCTCTTTTTGGGCAAGGCAAAACCTTACCAGAGTAAGCTTTACATTTCCAGTAATACTGAAACTTTGGGAAACCTGAATTATTCTCTGTCATTAGCAAAAGGTCTGAGATTGCTTTCATTCTTCCTCACCACTAGATAATTTATGATACAAGCATACACAGAGATGTGAATACATAGTACACAGATAATGAGTTTTGCCAAGAGCTTTAAGGCTGGTGGGACACAGGGAGTGCATATTTTATGGATCTCTCTGGCTTAGTAGTTGCCTGGAATGGTAGGGAAGGTGTCTGATGGCCCTTGCATTCTTGTAGCTCCATATGAACAGAAATTACAGTACTTTCAAGGTAGTTTTAGTTAATCTAAACTTCCCATTTATGATTTCAAAATCAATAAAGATCCAAAATTATGACTGTAGATTTTTGGCGTCATCATAATACAATGTCCAGGGGCTTCAGCTGACTTTGAGACCATATATCACGCACTGATGAAAGACAGAAGAAGGGTATTCTCCAAGGAAGCTACTACACAGGAAAGATAGACAAATGGAATAAAATGGGTTTGTGATTTCTTCATCAGAGAGGATGTATGAGCTGAAGACCTTCTTGTGAATAGAGATTCCTATTCTATGATATTTATATCAGCCACTACAGAAAGAAAAAGCTTGTGCAGACTAGAAAGCTATGCAGTTTAGTCTTAATCTCGCAACCATTCTTGGAAGTGTTTCATACACAGAATACCAACAATATGCTCAGATGTCATAGTGATGAGTGTAAGAAACCAAGCAGAATTAAAAATAAATTAGTAATACAATATTAAAACATTATACTACCTCCTATAACTCAAATAAAAAGTTATATATAGACTCCAAATGATACTACAGCTTCGCAGGTTCACTGAAAGTTTAGCTGTAAGCTGGCAGTGCGTTATAGCAACCAGAACCATTTATGCAGTTGAATACTACATTTTTTAAGAACCTTATATCATGTAGTAAGGAGATACTTTGGTGAAGCTAATTTTGACTGTAAGCCATATGTTCTTCTACAGGAATGACCCAGAAGTTGTCTAAATGTTCTGCTACACAGAAGTTGTTACAAAATGAGTCATTCTGAAAATTGCTCCTAACTAAATGTATCTTCGCCAAAGAAAATTAATTAGTTTCACAGTTTGATAAAAAAATATTTTTTAAGAAATTCCCCCAGAGGTTCATTTATTTGTTTAGGGCAAGAAGGCAGACATTGCCTTTTCTACAACTATACCTTCTCCTCCAGTGTGTATTGGGCATAGGTCATGTTTGCAGCCAACTGTATAATCATAAATGAGTTTAGCTTATAGAATTAAGTGTCCTGGAAAGTTAGATTAGGAAAGAAAAATATGGTTGACCCTGTATAAGATTTGTAAAGGTTAACATCAAACTGGATAATTCTTTGAACCAGAAATATTATTAATCGGTAGAAAAAAAGAACATATTGTTCTAATTTGCTTGCTATAAGTAGCT
The DNA here is from genome assembly GCF_964034855.1 of Anser brachyrhynchus. Taxonomy (NCBI): domain Eukaryota; kingdom Metazoa; phylum Chordata; class Aves; order Anseriformes; family Anatidae; genus Anser; species Anser brachyrhynchus. The sequence goes on along the minus strand of NC_137695.1, from coordinate 142,399,587 downwards.
TCCTTATGGGAACATTTAATAATATTTGATATGATTCTCAGTTATGCTGCTTATTGACTTTATTAAGCTTTAAGATTAAAAAACTGAGAAATCTAATATTCATATAAAAGCTACTGAAATTGAAAGTGTTTTCTTTGCTTTTGTAATAACTGAAATTAATCACATTTGAAATGACAAATAAATTCAATTTATATTGATTTTAGTTTTTTTATTTGAAAGAAGGAAAGCTTTTAGAATGTTTTTTATAAAACTTTGAAAACAAATTGGAAAGGTTGCTTGAAGATACCTTAGTACAAAGCTCAGATAGAATTATCAGGCCAGTAAAATCAATACTTGGCCTAAGTCAATACACTGTCTTCAATATGCCAGATACTTCATGAGGAAGTGAAACTCAACCTTCTTGCTTCCATAAATTATCCATATATTAAATATTATACTACCAAGTAAGTCTAACCAGTGAGGTCTTCTGGTGTCTTGAAACAAAGAACTTTGTGTTCCCTATATGTCTTGACTGCTATACCAAGGACTATTTCTATTCATATTAAGTACAGTGCTTAATAAAAATACTTTTGTTTCCAGTTTCCCAGGATTCCAGTGGGATAGCATACAATGTAAAGCATTTTTCCACCATCATTATCTATTATTACCTATTACATTTTATGTACTTTCCTGTGTAACAGAACATGGTACAGAGATGCCAAGCCACCACTGACACATTCAAGTATCCACACGTTGATTGATTTTTAGAGACTGTCTTTTCTAAAGCAGCCTAATAGAAGTAACTTGAGTACAACAAAGAGCTGCTATTTTATGGTTGCAGAGATGGTTCACACAATACTTTCTCAGATGGGTCTGCAGACTGCATCCCTATTGAGGTATATACATGCATTCAGAAAACATCCTCAGTGACTTCACTGATTTTATTGATTTGGTCTGCACAGAACAATCCCTCTTATTTATATAATTTTATTTTAGTATATTTTTTAAATTTGTTGTTTTTAATAAATAATTTTAATCCTCTTTTTTATTGACTTCCTTCTAAAAGTTTTATTAGGAGATGAGTATTCCAAACTTCTTCCCAGTACAATGAAGATTTTATTATAGTGTTTGATTCCGTATGTTAAGTCTGTAAGCATAGGTCTGAAGTATAATAATAATAATAAATAGAGGAATGAAAAATAAGGAAGAACCATAAAATACTACTTAGTACGCCTGTTCTTTACCTAAAGCATTCTTTTAAAAGTAAAACTCCAGCGATGGAGTTATCACAGTTTTCCAGAAAAAAATCCAATTAGTATTTTATTACCTATACTGTTAGAAAAGTTTTCTCCTAACTGCAAAAGATATACTTCACTTACTGCAGCTTCATGGATATGGAGCTTTCTCTTTTCTCTTTCTCTTTGCATCCTTATGTCCTTGTAGTCATTTACTTTCCTATTAGCTTTTTTATTAAGCTAAGCATTCCTAATTCTTTCAGTCTTCTGGAGTTATAGATGTGTTTCATCTTCCTAAGACTATCCCAAAATAATATACATCTTTCTTGAAATCCAGCATTCAGATCCAGAGACAAAATTCCTGCTGACAATTCACTGATGCTGGATGCAGGAGAAAGGTTACTTCATGTGTTTTGGAATAATCTTTTACATTCGTTATGCCTGATTTCTTCTGACAAAACTGTCTGGTCCTGGTCATCTTTTAGTTTTTCTGAAAGGAAAACCTTATGTATGTGTATATTTATATATTATGTAGCTGAAAGATTCTTCTACATTCATAATAAACTTTTATTTAACTGAAGGTTGCAATTGAAGGTTGCTATGAAACCAAGTTCAACCACCATGAGGACAAGTATCAGTATAGAGGAAGTCACCGGGATTACAGAACATATCACTCAGCTGAATGGAACTGTTTGGCCTCTGCATGCCAAGAATGCAGCTGTGGTTTTCCCTACTAAACGAAACAAGTAGTGGTTATCTGTGGTGGTGTGCCGTACATATGAAGATACATTCACAGTTTTCTACATAGATCTTATGCAGGATATAAATTAAACATATATTATCAAACACCATTTTTTCCTGATGGCAGTTTTATTGTAAATCTCTATTAATTATGCTTTATAGCCAGATAGTAAACATATGAAATGCCAATGGTTCGGTCTTCACAAAGGCAAAGTATCTTTGAAGTGTTTAGAAGACTAGGTTTGGGGAAAATAATGGTATGAACATTTCACTTCAGAAATGCATATATTAATTTCAGCATTAAGAGGTTTGGAGCATATATACACTCTGCAAGTCATTGTTTCTCTGCTAGAATAGAATTCAGAAAACTACATCATTGTGATTTAGGGTTAAAATAAAAAAAGTTATCTAAGTAATAAATCAAAATTATGAGTCACAATATTACAGAAAGTAAGAAATTAAGAAACACAAGTACAAAATATTGAATAAATATGCAAATAAACTACTATCATTAAGGAATGATTTTAAAATGAAAGCTTTTTTGCTGCCTTAAGGCTAAAAGTTTGGGTATATTGTATTAAAAAAAATGGTTAAATATACCTTCTACAGCCAATTCTCCTCTTAAATATTTGTTCAGCTACTTTTGAGTTGCTGTGTTACCCCTCGGGCTCCTTTTAGAATTGAAACCCACAGATATTAAAGTGTAATTGATAAGCTATGATTTATTTGTGAAGGCTTCATATACCAGATACTCCAACAGTCTCTTCTGTGAGTCCAGTTTGTATATCAGCCATCTGAAGTTTTCACTTTAGCTTACCAATGGTTGATTTGCATTGTGGGCCCCCTCCAGAAGTAAATGGGGGACCTGGTCACCCAGGGTATGGAGAAGGCTGAGGTACTCCATGACTTTTTTGCCTCAGTCTTCACCAGCAAGTGCTTTAGCCACATAGCCTGGGCTCCAGAAAGCAAAAGCAGGGACTAGGAGAATAAAGAACCTCCCACTGTAGGAGAAGGTCAAGTCTGAGACCAGCTAAGGAACCCAAAGGTGCACAAGTTCATGGGACCTTATGAGATACATCTGTGGGTTCTGAGGGAACTGGCGGATGAAGTTCCAAAGCCCCTGTCCATCATATTTGAGAAGTGGTGGCAGTCTAGTGAAGTTCCCACTGACTGGAAGAGCGGAAACATCACACCCATATTTAAAAAGGAAAAACAGGAAGAGCTGGGGAACTACAGGCTAGTCAGTCTCACCTCTGTCCCTGGTGAGATCATGGAGCAGATCCTTCTGCAAACTAGGCTATGGCACATGAAAAATAAGGAGGTGATAAGTGAAAGCCAACATGGCTTCACTGAGGGCAAATCATGCCTGACAAACCTGATGGCCCTCTACAAAAGGTTACAGCTTTATCTACCTGTACTTGTGCAAAGCATTTGACACTATCCAGCATGACATCCTTGTCTCCAATTGGAGAGACGTGGATTTGATGTATAGACCAAATTGGTGGTTAAGGAATTGGCTCAATGGCTGCATTTCAAAGAGTTGTGGTTAACAGCTCAATGTCCAAATGGAGATCAGTAATGAGTATTGTTCCTCAGGGGTTTGTGTTGGGACGGGTGCTGTTTAACACCTTTGTCAGCAACGTGGACAGTGGGATCAAGTGCACCCTCAGCAAGCTTGTGGATGACAACAAGCTGAACAGCATGGCTGACATGCTGGAAGGGAGGAATGCCATCCAGAAGGACCTTGATAGGTGGGCCCGTGAGAATAACATGTGGTTCAACAAGGCCAAGTGCAAAATCCTGCACCTGGGTCAGGGCAATCCCAAATATGAATACAAGCTGGGCGATTTGCAGATTGAAAGCAACCCTGATGAGAAGGACCTGGGGGTATCGGTTCAGGAGAAATGACATGACCTGGCAATATGCACTTGCAGCCCAGAAAGCCAACCATATCCTGGGCTGCATCAAAAGCAGTGTGGTCAGCAGGCTGAGGGAGGTAATTCTTCCCCTCTACTCTGCTCTCATGAGACCCCACCTGGAGCACTGTGTTCAGTTCTGGGGCCCCCAGCACAAGAAGGACATGGACCTGTTGGAGTGAGTCCAGAGATGAACCATGAGGATGATCAGAGGGCTGGAGCACCTCTCCTACAAAGACAAGCTGAGGGAGTTGGGGTTGTTCATCCTGGAGAAGAGAAGGCTCTGGGAAGACTTTACAGCAGCCTTCCATTGCCTAAAGGATGTCTACAGAAAAGGTGGGAGGGACTCTCTGTCAGGGAGTGTAGTGAAAGGACAAGGGGGGATAGATTTAAACTAAAAGAGGGTAGATATAGATTAGATATAAGGAAGAAATTCTTTGTTCTGAGGGTGGTGAGGCACTGGCACAGGTTGTCCAGTGAAGAGCTGTATATGCCCCATCTCTGGAAGTGCTCAAGGCCAGGTTAGATGGAGCTTTGAGCAACTTGGTCTAGTGGGAGGTGTCCCTGCCCATGGAAAGGGTGTTGGAACTAGATGATCTTTAAAGTCCTTTCCAACCCAAACCATTTTATGATTAATATGCTTTAACTTTTGCCTGACCCTGAAGAGGTGAGGCAGTGGGACCAAATGGTCATTGTAGGTCCCTTCCAACTGAACTATCCTATGGTAAATAGGTGTCCTGTGGTCAAACCACAGCAATAGGATTGTTTTTCTCAGTGATAAACTCCTTCCTAACCCCTTTGGCTGCCGCAAAATTCAAAGAAATTCTGTGGTATTCCGTATATTTGAAATTCTTCCAGCTTATTCCCACTAAGGCTCTTTGTGTATCTATAAAATACAATTATCTATATTACTGCAAATGCTGTTTTTAAACCTGACTCCCTGAGGCACTTTGTTGGTATGAGGAGGTATGATCCCCCCTCAGACAGACAAACTGAGAAAGAATAAATGAGCTTTCATTGTTTGCTAGTACAGTATTACTGTACATCTTTTGGTATGGTAAGCAAGACGACAAAACACCTTACAAAAAGTCACTAGTCTCTTGTCTTTCTACTGTTACAAATGCTGTGTTTTATAAGATTAATAGTAGGAGAGGGAAAGCAGTCTATTGTTACTTTAACTTGCATTCTCGTGCAAATGCATTGTATGAAAGCCTAATGTCATCTGGATATCATAGCAGACCTTATGATATAATTACATGGGACCAACAGTATTTGATCAAAGTAAAAGAAAAACCTCTTATTTTATTTATAAGCCATCTGCCACAAACCATTATCATTTACTTAGGCACTAAGTTGCAGTTTCCATTTTAATAGTTCTGTTAGTGTTTGGGTGGTTTCTATGAAGATTATTCAATAAACATTGTCCAGAAAAAGCTAGATACTTTTAATGCATAATCCTCTGGAATGTTTATTAAACAATAACACTGAACCTTCTGACAGTTTTATTTTGGAGAATGTTATAACATTATTATGCATCCCACCAGTAATTCTTCATTACTGAAAACTCCTGTACAATGTTATGAGTCTTACTGAAAGCAGATGCAGCCGAATTAATAACAGGGACATCAATGCACACTAGAAAGCCATACAGTGGGAAGGGTGAGATGGGGGGTAAAGAATGCAGAAAAGAATTCTGTTTCACTTTTCCAAAAAGCAATTGAAATAAGTACGAGTAGTATAAGGATTTGAAAATCCAAATGTACAAAGATTCATCTGAAAAGATATATTTACTGTTTAATGCAGAATATCTGGACAAACTGATTTAACTTAATTATAGGATGAATAGATTTTCAAGAAGACTTAAGACCCTAAGCGTTCTTAGATTTACTCCTGTGAATGGGTTTTTGTGTGTGACTTATTTTCTGTGAAGCCAGCATTCAAGGATCTTTTTATCACCTGTTAAATGGATGCTATCCTTGTTAACTAATCACAAAGAAAGCTAAGTCTAAGGTTCAGTAAACTCAATACAAAGCCTCTGAATGAGGCAAGGCTCAGATGAAACTGTGTGCTTTGCCGTAATGAACCTAGTAAATGCTGGTTTCCTGCAATAAAAATAATAGGTGGAATCTTTGCATATTGAAGTCAATGGGAATTTTGCCATTGATTTTAGCAGGGCCAGTATTGCAACCAATAAATCTACCAAGCAAACTAAAAGAACTGGGCAAAGAAAGGAAAGGGAATTAACGTAACAGAACCTCTACATTACTTTAGTCTTCCTTCCACTCTCCCCTGACTGATTGAACAGCTCCTGGTACTCCTAAGATGTGCTCACAGAAACTATTGTGGCAGTTTACTGAACACCAAATATTTACAAAAGCATTTAATGAGTAATTCTGTAACAGGAAAATCAGTTTTGTTGTTATAATGAGACAGTCTCCGATTAAACCACAGGGTGTTTTAGGGGTGAGTAACCAAGGGCAATTGCCCAAGACTGGATACCATGGGGAATGTGCTAGACTACAATATGCCTCAATCTATGCCTGTGTTCCTGCTAGGCAAAACTTGCAGCAGCTCCACACAGATGCAGTGATATACTTCAAATGTAAATCTTTCTGTAGTTTTATCAAAGTAACAAGCAAAGCATTTAGTTAGAATTATAAATATGTTTTGTCTTTTTACATTTAAATCCTTTTACCCATTTCTTTTTATTGATGTGTGAAATTTTCTGATTTCTGATGTTTAATAAGTATAGCCACTATATTTTTGCACAGGTTTTCCCAGACATCCATATCAAACATGCATCACACAGCCCACATACAGTAAGTGAGGCAGTTTCGGAAAGCTGCAGACTAACAAATCATGTACTGCACAGCCACAACACTTATGTGCTATGGTCCTATGTGAAAAAAAGAAGACAACAGATATAAGGAAATTTATGATGTGTTGGTATTTTATCATGGGCGGAACTTGAAGGCCAAATAAAATAAAACTTGTGTTTTATCAGGAGCTGAATGCTGTGAGAGGAATTTGAACTTCTTGTTCAGGTGTTCCAGTATCTGAATCAGAGTGTGGAGAAGAGCAACCATCCAGTTTTCTGGGGTTCTTCCACAGGGGTTATTTGCAACCAAGGAATATGTAGAAATAAAGTTACTGGTTATAAAACCACCAAGAAACAAAGGATGGCTAAAAATACAATATCTGATGTAAAAGAGAGATACAGGCAGAATATTTCTGAACATAAAAGCATGGCATAGAAATATGATAGATTTGTAATATCTCCCTTGAACTAGCTTAATATCTGTAACATCTCAGTAATAAACTACAACAAAGCAGTGAACTTACACTGGCAGTGGAAAATGGAGACATCCACTGCAGACTTTGGTTTGCAGAACCTAGAGTTTTCTTTGGCTGTTAACTCTCATTTAAATACTTATCAGGATATTCAACAATAACTTGTCCCCACCAATTAAAACACTCTGCAGGTTTCTAGCCCAGAGTGGTCACCTGAGAATTCAAGCAAACATTTTTGTGGTCTGAAACTAGGACTTCTACTTTGTTTTTCACCATCATGTGTATTAAGCGCTTCATTAAGTGCTTCTCCAAAAATGGGCTTAAAAAACAAAAAAAAACAAGCAAACAAAACCAAAAAATAATTAAATAATTTACTCATTCAGAAAATACCTTAGAGTGTGGCAGTGCTCTTTTTCTGTAAAAATGCTTTTAAAACTAATAAGAGGTGCACATAAATGATCAAATTTGTAAGAAATCTCTTGTAAGCTCAGCTGATGTGGCTCATCAGAACATCTACAGTAGTTACCCATCAGCACAGGAATGCTTACAGATAAGATGAAAGTAGCCCTTCCTATTAATCACACACTGTATATCTGACTCCTGCTTTCTTCAGTCTTTAAATCAACTCCATCTGGTTCTTACTATTTAGCTGTGCAGCTTACCTTTCATAGTGAAACATGCTTACTGCTGCAGAAGCAAGTTCAACATGATTAAAATTATTAGGTAAAGAGTGGTTGCTTAAGTCTGGAATCAGCTAACAATAAAAAAAAAAAACATGATCAGCCACAAAAGGAAACATAGGACCAAGTCTTCATTGGGTGTAAATTGGCTGAACTCTTGCTGATTTCAGTGGAATGTATTGCAGCCAATGTCCCAAGCCACTTTTCTCTGTGTTAATACTTTGTGGAGCACATCAAACAAGATGCCAGAATAACACTTAGATGTGTAAGAAACAATCTCATCATAATGTAGACTAGTCATGGATTTTTAATCTTTTATGGCAGAGCCAGGGCCTAAGTATCTAGAAGGAAAGTACTCTGCCTATGTTAACCAAAGCAAACATAAGCAAAAATTGTCCCTTCCTTGGGAGTGCTCGGTTTATTTAGAGTCCTAATTCAGATTCTTTTCAACTGAATGTAAAAGTAAGCCAAACAGTATTGAGACAATACAAACAAAGGAACAAAGTAGCTTTCTATGTCTTTTGCTGAACAACTTCCTTCTCTTATTCTCGTGACACTGTCTCGATTCCTTTACAATTTTGAGGACATAGCTACACTAAGCTGCTTTCACTGATGAGTTTGTGGAACAGTATGTGAGAATCTAACCCAGTAACAAATCATGCTGCTGAATGACTGTGAGGAAAGGTAGGTAAGATCTCTTCTAGTAAGGACTCACAAGCATGTTACAACGCACCAGTAGGATCTGGAGTTTCCCTGTGGTGAACTTTGCTCTTTTGGGAAGGCATTTTGGAACTGCCATGACATCTTTACCAGAAATACTTGTTACGATCTTGACATACATGGAGGCAGGCAGGATCTGGTACAGCTTATACCAGCAGGCTGTGATACTTGGGAAAACATGGGGACTCAGAGACTGGAAGGGGTTACCCAAATAGTCAGGTCCATATTCTGGTCACAGGGTCAGCAGAACTCCCCCTGAAAATGTTGAAATTTCTGCCTTTGGCAAGAATGCCAGCTATGCATCTTTATGTCACCAGAAGGCCTGAACAGGTAAAAATACCACAGCTACAACCCTTTCTGTTTTACAGCTTGAGAACTACATTGTGGAAAACATGAAATCGGAGATGGTGCAGCTGCAGCAGAATGCTGTGCAGAACCACACCGCCACCATGCTCGAGATAGGGACCAGCCTCCTCAGCCAGACAGCAGAGCAGACGAGAAAACTCACGGATGTTGAAACCCAGGTATGTTCCCGAAGCAGTTTCCTAAAAGCTGTTAATTGCAGAGAACTTTCGCCATCCTCCTTCTTTTCTAATAAATCACCAAACAAAACTTTTCAACACAGGGCTCCAAGAAACATACACACTCTGTGTTTATTGGTACAAACAGCAGCGATGGCTGACACTTTTTATGTGTCTGTCTTTGATTTCATTTGGTTGGCATATTTAGCTTTGTGTGTGTAAGGCAGGCTCGACAGGCCAGGAAACTAAATCATTTGACTTAAATAACTATCTCAGTTACCAGCTGTGAATGATACAAGTGTCAAGTTAAATAATGAGTTTAAGGCTAAAATAGAGCCTTTCTTCTCCATTATTATTTGCCTCTATTATTATTATGAAATTTGTTTACTTTCTACAAGGTGTTTCCAGCTGAAATGTGATGTAAATCAGTAGCTTTTACACTGTGGAGAGAGAGGGACAAGCTTCTTTATAAAGCACTCTATATCTGTTATTACTGTGAAATTGTATAATATTGCATGAATTTAAAGAGCTATCTTCATAAGATTCCTAGCACCAAAATCACTTATTTGGTTCAAATGGCAAGCATATCACTGTCATAATGCAGAGTACAATTTCATATTGGGCTTATTGCAATGATATGTACAACTTTTTGCCTTTTGACTACTTCTATCAGTTTAAGATGCATACTTGTTTTTCCAGTTTTTGCTGAGTTCTTCTTGATCTTCCTAGCATGTGCTGTGTTACCAGCTGAAATGCATTCGCTGCTCATTTAAAGTGCAGAAATTAACTCATTGCATATATTTGGTTTGTTTCAGTAGCATGTGTACTTCTTGAGAGATAATAATGCTTTTACTCACGTTTACAATATCATTACCATGTTATTATGTAACTGCACTACAGCACACTGAAAAACAGCAGCAATTATGAAAGACAGATGCTTTAATTATCTCTAGATAGGAATGATAGGTACAAGCTGTTGCTACACTGCCTTATGCAGGTTCCTTTTTTTCCTTCATCTCAGTTAGCAGACCAACTAAAGTAACGTGTTAAGCTCTAATTACCACAAATTTGAAAAGATGGCATATTGACTTATGAGACCTACATAGTTATAATTGTTGAGTACTCATTTGCTGTTCCCTCATCCAAGCAGGTAACTTTCATTGTCGATGTCTCACTTTCCCATTGAGGAATCAGTTCATGGTAGAGGCACCACTAGCAACTTCCTCCTCCTTCTGTACTTATAGCTGAAGAATTTAAAAGATGCTTCAGTTACCAGTGGGTATCCACCTTGCTGCAGTCCTGGCTCTGACTTCCAACTCAGTGACAGCATCTCCTACCTTGCCCCTCTCAGCAGTGTGAGAAAGTCCTTGTAGCCCCTGGCTCTACTAGTAATCAGAAAAGAGTGGTGCAGGTGGCTCCAGAAGGTGAACTGCTCCTGTTGGCAATGATGGAGGTAGACAGTTGCATGGCTGTGGTGGGTTATGACCTTGGCTGATTGCCAAGGGACCACTAAGCCACTCCTCTCCCTCAGCAGGACAGGGGGAGAAAGTAAGATAAAAAAATTGTTGGTGGAGATAAGGACAGGAGATTACGCACTAATTACCATTACAGGCAAAACAAAATCAACTTGGGGAAGATAAATGTAATTTATTGCCAACTAATAACAGATTAAGTTAGTGAGTACTATCAGTGTGGGGTCCCTCTCACGGGATACAGTCCTTCATGAACTCCTCCAACGTGGGTCCCTCCCACAGACTGCAGTTCTTCAAGAACTGCTCCACCATGGGTCCATATCACGCAGTGCAGTCCTTCTGGAGTGGACTGCTCTAGCACAGGTTCCCCACAGGCTTCAGCTCTTGCCAGACCTCCTCTCCCAACATGGGCTCCTCTCCACGGGCTGCAGTTCTCACCAGGAGTCTGCTCCTGCATTGTCTGTCCATGGGCTGCAGCTTCCTTGAAGGCACATCAGCCTGTTGTGGCATGGGCTCCTTCACAGGCTGCAGCATGGATAACTGCTCCAGCATAGTCCTACATGGGCTGCAGAGGGACAACCTGTGTCATCATTGTACTCTCCATGGACTGCAAGAGAATCTCTGCTCCACTGCCTGTAGCACCTACTCCCCTTCCTTCTTTATTGACCTTGGTGTCTTCAGGGTTAGTTCTTTCACTCCTCTTTCCCAGCTACTCTTGTACAACATTTTTAACCTTTCTTAAATATGTTATTACAGAGTCACAGCCAGCATCACTCATTGGCTCAGCTCTGGCCAGTGTTGGGCCCCTTTTGGAATAACATGGAACTAGCTATGTCCAACATGGGGCAGCTAGCTCCTGGACTCTTCAGAAAAGCCACCCCTGCAGCCCCTGTGCTGTCAAAACCTTGCCGCATAAACACAGTATGTTGGCAAAGATGTGAAGGTCCGCAGGATATAAGGTTGAGAAAGACAGTCCATGATCTCTTGCCTGTAATATGTAGTACTTGCAGCACTTGTAGTACTTGTAATACTTGTAGTATTACTGCCTGTAATATGTAATATTCATACCAGAACAAGGAGACTGATGGACTCAAGATACAGAGCCTACTGCTCCTTAAATCTCGCTGAACCCTCCCAAATACTTATCTATCCAAAATCCCAGTTTCCCTTTAGACTTTCTTTTACACCTGAAACTGCACTGAAATCTTGTAGGCTGCTCCACAGATGTGTACTCTTAGGAAATCTATAGGTGCCTTCCTGTCACCTTTAACCCTTGCCAACCTTTGTAGTAAACCATCAATTCCTGCCAGGTCCCTCTGAAACTGTGGTGATGATGTATCCATCTCAAACAACAAAAGAGCTGCATACTGATCAATTCCATTTTTTTCAATCACTGTATTCTATAAAAAGGACAATTCTAGTTGCTCTGTGAGCATCAAGAGTTTCAGACAAAATTAAGACACTATGTAGATCGAGAGGTGTTTTTTTTTTTTTTTTTTCATGTTCTGTAACATAAGTTCCTATTAGGCATGTATGAGAAAATCTTACTATATACTAAGTAATCCTATGATGAGACTGATTCTTGGCTTTTCCAGAAAGGTCTGATAGGTTCCATTAACATTAAAGAGGAATCATGTTCAATTCCAGAAGTGATTACATCTCAGCTGCCGTTAGTACACATAGCTATGAAAACTATTTATACATACTTGTCCAGACTTTATATAATGAAAGATGATATACCAGCAAAATCAACCATCATTAATTAATGATATTGCTTTTTTTTTTTTTTTTTCATTTTTGAACTATTTAGTTAGCATCTATTCCCTTTCATCTAGTTGAAAGTCTTCTTTTGGTTTGATGTACCTCCTAAAACTTGTGCTATTAATACAGACCAACTCCAAGGTGAAAGACAATTGCATAAAGCAACGTTTAAGATCACAGCCTTCATCTTCTAAAAAATCTGTGTAAGAGGGCAAGTAGCGATAACATACGCAGACACCAGACTTCTGCCAACACTACACAAGAGAGATCTCAGGGGAAAGCTAAAGTAGGAACTCCATCCATAAAACAGCGGATTCAACACTTTGGCTTGAATCCAAGTGCTCTTGCACTCTTCTGGTTTAAGCATGCTTTGTAGGAATGCATGTTTGAAGCATGCCTCTTGTTCTTCCCAGTGAAATGAAGCTTATTTGGCAGTCACCTTTCCCTCTTCTGCTAGCCTAGTATTTTTCTACAGCAAACAGGGTGCCAGATTATCAGCTGTTGCATATCAGTGTAGCTTGATTGAGTTAATTTGCACCAGTTGAGCTGCTGAGGTTAAAAAAGGATTTAGAAATCAAGGTCATTTCTGACAAATCATCAAATCAAAGTGAAATGACTACATTAATGTTTATGTTGCTATAGCAACACAACCAGGACAATATAAACATTAATGTTTCTAATTTATCCCTAAGGTGTTAAATCAAACATCCAGACTTGAAATTCAGCTACTAGAAAATTCACTGTCAACATACAAGCTAGAAAAACAGCTGCTACAACAGACGCATGAAATTCTGAAAATTCATGAGAAGAACAGGTAAGAATGAGTAGCTGATCTCTTAAACTCTTTCTCTATTCATCATAAAGTGGTCTGTGCATACTTTGTTCCAAGCAATCGATGGAATAGAAGAAGCAAATATGGTAAGTACAGGTAATATTTATGCAATGATTAAAAGAGCTAGGGTGTGAACTTACACTGTGCTAGCTCCTTATGACAAATGCAAGTTGACTTTTACTGCTTTTTGTTTGCACTGTAAGTTCATGTCTCAATTTGTTTCATGACAATTCAATCATACGACTATAGTTTCTGCTAGTGAAAAACAAGGATAACTTGTATGCACGTTTTTAAGCAGACTAGAATAAATTTTGATATCATCACCTAATTTAAAAATCTATACAAAACAGAAAATCTTCAGAAGTGCATCTAAATTTAATGAACACGAAGATCCAAGAGGAATCTCTCTCTTTAGACTAAGTATAACATTTCATTCTGTATCACATTCATGGAGCCATGCTTTATTTAGAAAATAAGTGAACAATAAACACGTTGGATTTATGCTGAAATTGAAGAGAGGAAAAATAAAAATACACCAACTCTTCAGCAGCACATAACTTACCAAGCTGTGAAGTTTCCCTTTCTGTGCTACAGTATTTTCGTGATTCCTGCAAAGGCCATGGATTCAGCATTTGTGAGGCTAACTTCATACATCAACAGTGGCTTAGTTTAGCTCCTAAACTGGGGTGCGTAGCAGCTGATGCACTGACAGCACACCCAAACCATCCAAACAAGTAGCGCCACAAGGAACTGAGTGGCTGAACCAGTCTAAAGCCCAGGTTTGGGCCCCTCTCTGGGAATACCTGAAACCCCTGCACTTGCAGCCTGGTATCTCAGAACAGGGGTGTGCACAGGGGGATGGTTTGTCAGAGTTTGTCTCTGATGTTCCTTCCTCCTCATGCTTTTCCCTGGCTCTCAAAGGGTTCCTTCCCTTGGACTGCAGTCCTTCACGATAAGATTGCTCAAGTGTGGTGTCCTCCATGGACTGCAGGGGGACAGCCTACTCCACCACTCTCTGCGGGCTGCAAGGGAACTTCTGCTCTGGCACCTGGAGCACCTCTTCCCCTCCTTCTTCACTGACCGTGCTTTTTGCAAGGTTGTTTGTTTCACATTTTTTCCTCACTGCCATGTGGTGGTTTTGCCTTTTCTAAATATGTTGTCCCAGAGACACCACCAGCATTGCTGCTGGGCTCAGATGTGCCCTGCTGTGGAACTGGCTGGAGCTGGCTGTATTTGGCATAGGGTAGCCCCAGCCTCAAGGGCAGCCCCGGCCTCTTCCTACAGAGGCTCCATCAGACTCCTTCCCTCAAGCCCCATGTCCAAAACTTGGACACAGACACCCAATGCAGTGGCGTAAAGCCATCTCCTTTCATGGTTGCCTGTCTAGAGACCTGCTGTCATTATTGCTGTCTCTGTAACAGCCATGTTTAAGCAGGGAGGCTCTCTTCTAGAAAGAATAACTGTGGTGTAAGTCTGACTAGAACAAAGGTTCGCATTTCCTGTGTATGCTATAATTGACACTGAAATAGAGCAAATGACTTTGTATGTGAGGTAGATACTGAAGCAGCCTGTACGTGCACTAAGGTGTAGTGGATTCGTTAAATTGAGATCAGATTGTTTGCCAAAAATGCCGCTGCTGGACGTGAATCAGTAGCGACTGAGGTGGAACGACTTTTCCCTGGGTTATACGTGAAGCAGACTAACAATGCCATGAAGCTGCTGGGAAAAGAAGGCAAAGAACCACATAGTGATGACAAATAGAATATGTCATTATAAAGAAATGTGTTTAGCTGAAAAGCTGGTAAAATAATATACAGTGAGTGCTATTGGTTATGAAAACTGGCAGTTTACAGCTTATAAAACAGGGGTAAGATTAAATAATTCCCCTAAATGTTTGTGGGTGGTTTGTTTATTTGTTTGTTTCATTTTTTTATTTCAATTTTGAATTGACCCAAAGATTTGTTTTTAAGTAAATACTTGTATTTTTATCTATTGTAATCTATTTAGCATCAAAATTTTATTGACTGATCAAGAGACTGAGTCATTTATGTGATGCTTTGTGTACTTAATCTGAGTTTATTTATCTTAGCAACGTGTCAGGTTGTAAAGCCATGTCAGTAAACAACTAAGTTTGACTTAAATTGACCTTTGACTTGACTGACATTATGATGAAATGATCTATGTCATGATAGTATGGTCTAGCTTGGTATTTAGGAGGAAAAGGAGATGGGGTATGTTAAAGAGCAACATTTAGTATCCAGTTGTTTCTCTTATAAGTATAGGTATATGTGTTTCATTATAATGAAGCAAGAACCTAGCAAAGACTTTCCAGGTTTCATTGCTATCTGTGCCCTTGGGACTGATAAAATTAGGGAGAGGACAGTGTCATGATTACAGCAGCTGATGATTCATATTTTAATGTATCATCATCTAGTCCTAACAAAAAAACGGTGTAATCTTGGTCTTGTAAGGTCCTGATCCTGTAATCAATTATGCATATGTCAATTTCACTGTGGGACAAATCTTTAAGATCACAGGAGATAATAGGTTAATGAACGTACCAATGATTTTAGCTTGCTTAAATTTAAACATTGTTTAAAGATTACCTGATGGTGGTGTTCAGTAGTTGTCTGCAGTTAAAATGTATAATATCAATATATATATATGTAGAACAATCCCTCTGTATAACATCATTTTCAAATTAATAAATTAGAGAACTCCTTTTATCCATGTTGCCTATATGGACTGTAAACATTTTGCAAAGAGCCTTTCTTTTCAGTAGGTGGGAATGAGTGCAGGAACTGTTATAATCCAAAATGTAATCAAAACAGATTGTGTACTTTGGGCAGATCATTTCTATCTCTGTGCTAAAATTCCCTCCATATAAAATAAAGATCCTAATCACTTTCAAAGAACTGGAGTTTGGATGAAAGAAATGTAAAATATTATAATAACTGATTGCTGATATACTACAGTAATTTGTATATTATCCTGAAATAAAATGAGCACTGCTTATCAACAGGGGACCAATGCATGGTCTAGAAATATATCTATTCTTGGCCTTAAATGCTTTACTTCCTGCCTCTGCTGGGAAGAGTGGCCAATTTTTTTCTTTTTATCCCACTGAAGTGAAAGATATTTCATAGCATAAGTAGAGTAACATTTGCCCCAGTATCTTGTTTTTATTGAATGCTCTCATGCCATAAATAATTTATTCTTGTGGGTTCCCACCCACTGTAATGTAAATGGTGGTTTTACACTGCGATATTTTTCTCCCACAAGAGCTTTTTAAAAGCTATTTTAATTTATTCTTGAAAGATTTCTCGGCTTAAGTGCTTGAGTCTTTTTTTTTTTTTTTTTGGTGTACCCAGCTGCATTTAACTTACTGTGTGCCATTTATTTTAATATGCAAGTGTGGAAAATTTTTCTGTTTCATTTGAGTGAATAAAGAGGAGAAATATAATGTATTCTGGATCTTCCAGCATTAAGCAGTGGAAGTGAAATTTAAACATAAGTAAGTTTTAACTCGAATTTGCAGAAAATCAAACTAGACTAACGGTCAGTACAAGAACTATCGTATCCTAAGGCGTATACTTAAGAATGATGAATTACCATTTGACTGTGTAAAAGATGAGGAAACACTATATGAGTTTTATTTGTAGATGTTGCATGTACTGAAAAAGATAATCATTTTTTTCACTACACTTTTGTGATTGCAATAGTGAGTCTCAGTAACCAAATATTTCACTGGCCTTTAGGAATATGGGGATACTTTTTTTTTCTTTTTTCTAAATGTCCTTAAACCAATAAGACCACCTACTTAAGTATCAACAGTCAATACATAACAGTAAAAGGAAAAATTCACTCATATGCAAGCAACTACAAAGCAGCTATCCTAATGAGAAAATATCATTCTTGTAGTCAAATGTGTTTCTCTACCTGTTTATCTTCCCATATGTACTTAATTCAAGAAAAACATATATGTACAGCCAAAGAAATTTTTCTAATGTGACGTTCCTTGTCTTTATTTATTGAAGAGCTCAACGAAGTGAATGGTTTTATCTGTATTTCTAATAAATCCAGATTTCTTAAAAGATTATATTAATGCAAAAGATGTCCATCTCTACGATCTGGTCTATATCCTTTTCCCACATGTCTAAACTGAAGTCTCTGAAAACAAAGATTAAAAAAAAAAATCTTAAACTGCCATGGTCTGGAATGGATTAGTGAATAAACTACATACCTTATAAGGCAGATTGTCTAAACCAGACTTCCTTCCTCCCCTGAGAGCTACAAGAGTGCTTTCTACATGCTCTACTTCATCACCTTTCAAAATGATAGTATTTTTCACTGGAAATTATTCTTTGACTTCTGTACTGGCTTTCTACTTTCTTCAGTGTTATCAGAGGGCTTTATCTGTATCAGATGGACACAGCATAGTTGCACCAAAGCATCCCACTGGCTTATATCCTAATAAAGGTAACATAGGGGTAACAACCCCTTGCAATGCTACAGGCTTGGGGCAGAGTGGCTGGAAAGCTGTGCAGAGGAAAAGGATTGGGGGGTGCTGATTGATGCTCACCTGAACATGAGCTGGCAGTGTGCCCAGGTGGCCAAGAAGGCCAACAGCAGCCTGGCTTGTGTCAGGAATAGTGTAGCCAGCAGGACCAGGGAGGTGATCGTCCCACTGTACTCTCCTCTGGTGAGGCCGCGCCTCGAGATCTGTGTTCAGTTTTGGGCCCCTTACTAGAAGAAGGACATTGAGGCCCTGGAGCATGCTCAGAGAAGGGCTACAAAGCTGGTGAGGGGCCTGGAGCACAAGTCCTGTGAGGAGCGTCTGAGGGAACTGGGGGTGTTTAGTCTGGAGAAGAGGAGGCTCAGGGGAGACCTTATTGTTCTCTGCAACTGTCTAGAAGGAAGGTGTGGGGAGCTGGCGGTCAGCCTCTTCTCACAGATAACTAGTGGTAGGACTAGAGGGAATGGCCTCAAGTTGTGCCAGGGGAGCTTTAGGTTAGAAATTAGGAGAAATTTCTTCTCAGAAAGAGCAGTCAGGCATTGGAATGGGTTGCCCAGGGTGGTGGTGGAGTTACCATCCCTGGGGGTGTTTAAGGAAAGGTTGGACCTGGTGCTTAGGGACATGATTTAGCGGGTGACATTGGTGGTAGGGGGATGGTTGGACCAGATGATCTTGGAGGGCTTTTCCAACCTTAATGATTCTATGATATCGTTTGTTGAAAATACATTCCCAGCTTGAAAAACCTAGTGGAACATGGTTACTTTTGAGGAAAATTAAAGGGGTTTGTTATTGTTTCATTATATTTAAATGTCTTCTAGCTAATAATTCCAAGGAAGGAGTCATTGTCCAATGGATAATATAATATTTAGCCATGTTAACAACATCTGTTTTTCATAACTTCATTCTGTTCCCCACATGCCTGATTTTGCCCCCCAAAAATTGAAGGCTGCATTATAATACTGTACATGTATCTGTGTGTGTGTATATATTTGTGTGTGTGTGTGTATGATTCTTTGAGTAAATAGTGATTTATTTGTATTGTATTGTAGTTCCCATGACTGCTTCATCCGTCTATGTCTGTAATGCTTTCAAACCCATAGGAAAATTATGCGGTAAATTTGCAGTAAAAGAGAGACAGTCACTACATCATGTCCATGCCATTTTACTGGAAAGTGTTATCGAAGAATGTTGTACAACAATTTCAGTCAATGTTTACAGATTGATTAATTGGTATAGAGACAGCCTTGTTTTGGCTTTCTGTATGTTTTTATGTCAGTAACAGTTGTTAATGAAAACTAGTAGAAATATTTTCACTTTAAATCTGCCTTCATAATGCCTCTTTAAAATTTTGATAAAATCAATCAGCAAAGTTAATTCTTTGTGGTATTTGGCTTTTAGAAACTATTCAATGTGGAAAGAAGAAAGAGAAAATGGAGTAGTCTGACAACCATTTAAAAAATCTAAACATCTCTGTAGCTGATTTCAACATGTTAAAAATGTATCAATTAGTTTTCTAGAACTTTTTATTATTTAAATGAGCTACAATATGTATTTATGTAACAATAATACATATGAAGATTTCTGGCCACATTATAGTCAAAGGCCATAAGAACAGCTTTTCTCATGCTGTTTAAGGATTTCTTCCTTTTGTAACAGGCCAGTACAAACGTCTCCAATCTATGTGAAGCTTTTGCTTGTGTTTGTTAGAGCTTTGAGCAAAGGTTTCTCACTGATTCTTAGTAAAACAAAATGAAATACAGTTGTTACAGATTTCTCTCAGGAATATAGGGAGTGGTCCTATCCTCAGGACTTACTCTTATCTGCTGTAGATTTGTGGATATGAAAAGATCATTGCACAAATGCATATGCATTCCTTAAAATAGCTTCGTTTTGCAGTTTATAATAACAAGACTTTTAATCTACATAGAAAACTGTAAAGGAACCATGTGCTGTGACACTCCCATCTTTCCACCACATGTTGTTGACACACCACTCATAAATATTAGGATGTATTATTGCTAAAGCTGTAAAACATCTGCTTGCTGTCTGTCTCTGTAGACGCCAAACAGGGAAGCTCTAAACATTGTCAGCTTCTTCCTTCTTACTTGACATGGCCAGTGTTGCTACAAATAAGGCTGTCATCACCACAGGTTCACTTACTGTGGTCTTAAGAAGGCTACGGTGGGAAACAAATAACACAATGTGCATATTGTGGCTGTCAGACAGTCTGATACATTAAATCATTCAGATATGGAAATAATTTAGATTTGGACATGCAAATTGATCATGCCTTCTAGACCTTTCACTGTCTTTGGTGCCCTCCTTTGGACACATTCTAATAGTTTTATATTCTTCTTATATTGTGGAGCCCCACACTGCACACAGTGTTTTAGGTGAGGCTAAACCAACATTGAGTGTAGTGGGGCAGTCACTTCTTTTGACTGGTTAGCTATATTGTGCTTGATGCACTTAATACTGTTGTCCCTTTTGGATGCCAGAGCTCGTTGTTGACTCATATTGAGCCTACCATCAGCCAAAACTCTCAGATCCCACCACAGCCACTTGTCCTCCAGTCTGTACAGACATCCAAGATTACAGCATCCCAGGTGCAGAATCCAGCACTTGTTCTTGATAAATTTAATATGGTTGGTAGTTGTCTAGTGCTCTAATCTATCAAGATCTCTCTGTAAGGCTTCTCTCTCCTCAAGAGACTCAATGGCTCCACCTAAGTTAGTGTAATTTACGAACTTAGTTTACACTCAACTCCTGTATCCAGGTCATTGATAAAAACTTTGAAGAGAACTGGTCCTAAAATTGAGCCCTGGGGAACACCATTAGTGCATGGTCACCAGCCTGATTTACTATTACCCCGCCACCCCATTTACTATAACTCTTTGAGCCCTGCCATTCAGTTGCTCACCCATCATACTGTGTACATGTCTAGCTGTATGCTGGAGATTTTGTCCAGAAGGATACTGTGAGAGATACTAGTATCAAAAGCTTTACTGAAGTCCAGAAAGCTCACATCCACTGCTTTCCCTTTGTCCACTAGATGGGTAACGTTGTCATAGTAAGTAGGATGTTACACCATGCTGTGGCCACATCTAGCACCCATTCTATCACAGACTGTGTCCAGGGGCCATCTTGTTCCTATTCAAAGTTCATTAGTATAACTTACAGTGTATCAGAAAAAAAATACTTTCCATGAAAATGCTGATAAATAAAATATTTCAGCATAAAAATGCTGAACTGATAAAATTAACATAGAACTTTTTATTTTGTTGAACAATTTTTTATGACTAAAAACAATTCCATCAGAACATTTTCATCCATTCCTGCTAACTGCACTAATTAGTCTTACAAAGCTCAAAGACTTACACACACACACCAAAAAAAAAAAAATAAAAAAAAAAATCCAGAGTATAAAGGCATTGTGTTTAATGTTAGAGTTCAAGCGATGCAAAAATTAGCCACAGGTCTGATAAGGTGTTAAAGTAATTTATTACCTTTGGTTTTAATATCTAGACTTTGTTTTATATTGAAACGTTCTATCATCAAATTCCAACTCACTGAATCTTGTTATGCTTTTGTTACTAATTAATGAACCTTTTAGAATGAAATACCACGTTTCCTCTTGCATTTGGGAATGAAGCTGACCCCAAGAAAAAGTGTTTTCCATTCCCATCCTTTCATTTTTTCTTCCCTCTTTCTCAGATACTTGTGATTTTCACAGAACTAGGTATGTTGATCTTGCAAAGTATATTTTCTTCAGTATCTATGTAAGTAATGTAAGTCCCACATTTATAACATTTCAGAGAGAGATTTGCTGTTTAGTATCCTTAATTAAAAAAAAAAAAGGAAAGAAAAAAGTTTTATATTACTCTAGCTTGTACAGCAAATCCAGGGCCTGAATTTAATCTTTACATTGTTATCTTTTGTAACAGCTCATATTAAGGTTTTGTGATATCTAGTAGAAACAACTCCATATGGATTTTATTACATTCTTCAGTTAGGTTAAATGACCTGAAATTATGCAGGCATTTTGCCACTGATCTATTATCCAGAAGTAAAAACAAAGGTGGGGGAGAGTGCAAATAAATAAAATCTAAGACTGACTTGGACAGGAAGCGGTTTGTTGGGAAGTTTGTAATCACCAGTTGGTTTATGGGCATGAGAAACACCTCTTTTGGCACATACAGTAGAATTACTGAAAGAAGAAAGTAGAAGAGGGGATGAATTTATTTCTTTATCTAATATTAATAAAATCTTTCTGCTAAGCTCCCACCTGTGGTTGTTTAATATTGATGGACAGCTAAGCAACACTATGCCGTTCTTTCACTCCCCCTCCTCAGAAGAAAATAGGATGAAAAAAGCTTGTGGGTTGAGATAAGGACAGAGAGATCACTCAGGAGTTACCATCATGGGCAAAACCGACTCAGTGTAAGGGAGATTAATGTAATTTATTACCTATTGAGAACTGAGTAGAGCAGTGAGAAACTAAAATCGAATTAAAAACACCTCCGCATCCACACTCTTCTATCTCCTGCCCCCCTGAGCAGGGGAATAGGAGGTGAGGTCAGTCTATAGCACTTTGCCTCTGCCCCTCCTTCACGGTCCCTCTCTGCCCCTGCTCCCTGTGGGGTCCCTCCCACGGGATGCCGTCCTGCCCGAACTGAGCCTGCGGGGGTGCCCAGAGGCAGCAGCTCTTCAAGAACTGCTCCCACACGGCTCTGTACTACGGGGTCCATCCCCCAGGAGCAAACTGCTCCAGCACGGGTCCCCCACGGGCGGCAGCTCCCCCCAGACCCCCTGCTCCTGCGTGGGCTCCTCTCCACGGGCTGCAGCTCCGGCCCGGGGCCTGCTCCTGCGGGGGCTCTCCATGGGCCGCAGCCTCCTCCAGGCCACATCCACCTGCTCCACCGGGGGCTCCTCCACGGGCTGCAGCGTGGAGATCTGCTCCGTGTGGGACCCATGGGCTGCAGGGGGACAGCCTGCTCCACCTGGGGCCTCTCCACAGGCCGCAGGGGAACTGCTGCTGCGTGCCTGGAGCACCTCCTGCCCTCCTTCTGCACTGACCTTGGGGTCTGCAGGGCTGCTTCTCACTCCTCACTCTCCCAGCTGATGTTCCACAGCAGGCTTTTTTTGTTTGTTTGTTTGTTTGTTTTTTTGTTTTCCCCCTTTCTTAAATCTGCTCTCCCAGAGGCCCAACCAGCATTGCTCACTGGCTCAGCTCTGGCCAGCAGCAGGTCCCTTTTGGAGCTGGCTGGAGCTGGCTTTGCTCTGACATGGGGCAGCTGCTGGGCTCGGCCCACAGAGGCCACCCCTACAGTCCCCTGGCTATCAAAACCTTGCCATGTAAACCCAATTCACCACAACAGTGTCAAAGCACTGGCCTGAAAAAACTTCTTGTTCAAGGTTGACAGATTTTATCTATGAAATGTGAAAACAGATCCCACTCACGTGGTATACCATCATTTCCCAGTTTCACACAGCACATCAAATGGTAATTTTATTGTGGGTTTGATGGCACTCCATAGTTCCTAACACTCACTTTCTTCCATTCAGTTGTAAGGCCCTTCACAGTGTTCCTTTTACCCATTTTTATTTCTCTCTTTCGTTATTGACCCTTCCATAATACCATTGATGTCCTCTTCAATGCCCTGCTCTTCTCCTTCCTTTGCCCACTTTTGGCTTTTCTACATGAACTTATATATAAATGTGTCATATGCCTATGCACTTGGATGAGTATAACAACTCCATGCACATTGTTCTAAGTACTAGTGTATGAAAACATCTTAAGTAGGACCCTTAGAGATCAGTAATATTTGGCTGCTTGATGGAGAAAGTCAATGGGCTGAATTAGTAGAAGTGACACTTTTAGAATAAATAATTTATGTACTGAGTTCTATGGTGAAAATAAAGTATCATTGTTTTCTGTATTAATAAATATGTTGGCATGAAATAATATCGACTGATTGTTTTATTTCATTTTAGTTTACTTGAGCACAAAATTTTAGAAATGGAGGAAAGGCATAAAGAGGAGCTGGATACTTTGAAGGAGGAAAAAGAGAATCTACAAAATTTGGTCACTCGACAAAGCTACATAATCCAGGAACTAGAGAAACAGTTGAACAAGGCAACAACCAATAACAGTGTCCTGCAGAAGCAGCAGCTTGAATTGATGGATACAGTTCATACGCTAATCACCCTCTGTTCCAAGGAAGGAGGTAAGAAAGCTGAATTATAAAGCATTATGGGTACTAGGAAATTTCTTCTGAAGGGCCATATTTTTGGAATGGTAGAACTAAATGAGCTTATTCCAAAAAGGAAAGGACATGGAGGTACTTAAGAGACATGTGGATGTGGCGCTTAGGCACATTTTTTATTGGTGGGCTTGGTAGTGTTATATGATGGCTAGCCTTGATCATCGTATGGGTCTTCTGCAACCAAAATACTTCTATGATTCTATGATTATAACTGAGAATCCACAAATCTGATGAGAATCCACAAATCAAATAAGATTCAGACAGTGCTGAGGCCAACCCTTTTGCTAACATTCGTATTTGTTTTTCTAAATTTAATATCATCGAGTTACTATACCATGGCCTTAGCTGATGTTAGCCACAGTTGCATTGGCTTCACATTAGCAATACTGATTTGTTCCTCTGAGCGTCTGTCTCCTGGTGGGAGTAATCTGACCAACTGTGGGTGTTAACTTTATAGGTTTCTATATCTAATTTACTCTAAACTTCCTTTACAGTCACTGGAGAGAAAAGAGTGCTAAATGAAGGAAAGTAACCTAAAATTCTATACATGTATAAGTGTTTTGAAGTTGGTGAACTCAGATGCAGGCATGTATGATGCTGTAGCCATTCAAAAAATAAATGTCTTCTATTGAATTAGTTTTTATTTAAAATAAGGGATCATATTTCTTCCTTCTGCCTGCTTGATTTTGTTTGTTTGTTTCTGAGTATGTAAGGCACACTAAAAACACATAAGAGAGAAATAACATCTTCTGAAAGAATGGGTTGACAAATCATCTAGGACAATTCTCCTCAAGTCTCCCTTTGTTAGTAAACACATTTCTTATAGACACTGAGAAATAAATCCAGGTGGGATTTTAGTTTTCAAATGAAAAAGACATTTCTCATTTGTCTCAGGAAAGACGTTCCTTTCATCAGGACTGTCTAAAGGAAATGGCAGAAAGGGATAAGTGATGAATGGAGATCACTGTGAGGGATGGAAATGGGACAATGAAAAAAAAAAACAACACAAAACAAACAAGCAAACATAAAACAACAGTTCAGTAACTACAAAAAAAAAATAACAGGGCAAAGTTAAATAGAATAGAGAGAAGAAGAGGTGTAAGGGAGAATATAAGAGGAAAGGCTAAGATTAACAAGTAAAAGGGGATTAACTGCTGTGCCTGATATGCCATGTAGAGGATTAAAAATAGAAAAGAAAGTCAAGGAAAAAAAAACTGAGATGCATCTGAGAAGAGGTCATCAAAACCCTTCTAACAGAGGGTACAGAATAAACATGGAGAGAAACCATAGACATATAAGTTCTGCCAGTCATTCAGTGAGTGTGGATGAAAGAGGTCTATGTAAAACCTTGCATAGCACTCCATGAAGCACATTTGTTCATTGTAATTCTAGAGCTCTAAGTGCTATTAATGATTTTAAAAAATTAAAAATATAATAATACTTTTCACCTGCATTGTTATTCATTATTTGGTTTGAAAGTCAGAACATATTTTATCATTCACAGTATTCAGCTAAAGGCAGTGTGGGTTTGCTGTCTACTGTATATTCCCATGCAACTTGTGTGGCTTAAATCTGAAGAGTTCCAGTGACGAGGATTACATCTCCTTCCTTTGGAAGTGTTTCATGTTTGGACCCATGTTGATAGACTACATTTTTTTTCCTTTTTTTTTTTTTCTCCTGATGTTCTGATTCTAAATGTTCCCTTCTGCTTATTCTATTATACAGTTCCCCAGCATTCTGAAGTAAATAACATCCTTCGTAGTAGGCTGTTCTCATATCAGAAGAGAAACATAGTGATGCAATGCAAATCCTTTATTATGTTTTGCGGTCTTTTGGCAAAGAAACCTGGCAACGTTTTGTTCAGGGTGTTCTAATAGAGCTCAGGAGTATTTTAAAATTAATATCAGTATGAAAGATATATTATTTTCATACAGAGATATAGTGCGAGTTCTTTTTAAGGCTAGAAAAAGATTTTCCAATCATTTTGAATTTGATTCAAAGGAAAAAAATAAAAATAAATAAAAATAAAAAATAAAAATAAAAATAAAAATAAACATTTTTTTCCTAAACTTAGTTTCCTCAGCTGCTTCTTATAAATATTTTGAATTAGGATTTCAGAAGTGGATGTTTAAAACTGGGTTTCTGGCTCCAAATTCAGGTGATTGAAAACCTGAATTTTCATTAGTGTTTTTATTTCTGAGGAACAGTGGAAGTGAAAATACTCAGCACAGGTAAATGCCTAGATATAATTTTATTTGCCTAACTATAAGCCTTGATTTTGGACTCCATTATATTTTTTGAATTATCATGGTCAGAATTTTCCTTGGATACTTTTATGATAAAATTTAAAGAGAAATAATTGCAGAAAAGTTTCCAGTTCCTACGTAAGTCAAGCTAACCAATATTTTTGGCAAGTCCATCCACAGCTGAAGAAGAGGTCAGGCAGCCTAAGTTTAAATAATATTATCTTGGAATACAAGACTACAACAATGAAGGCAAAATAATAAAGCATTATAATAAAAATTACTACCAGCTTCAGTGTATGCAAGTATGTATTGAGAATGGAAGACTCTGCGTGGGAAATACAACTGAAGCTACTCTGAATTCTTAGAAAAAAATATGAAGTTTAATCTTGCACAAGTCTTTAAGTGTGTACTAATGTTCAACACATAAAATATTCTGTAAGGATCGGTATTTATTGGGAGATAGAGAATAGCAAAATGTGATACATAAATCAGTGACACCACTTTTGTCTTATATTGCGTTATATATTGGTCATCTAATTTCATAAGGGATATAGCAGAAATGGAAATGGTCCAGAAAAGAATAGGATAATGGAAATAATTAGAGACCTGGAACAATTTCCTTATGAGGAGAGAGAGCTGTAAAAAACAGAACTATTGGATGAGAAAGAAGGTATGTAGGATGCTGTTATGTAAACATACAAAATAACTAATGCTAGAGAAAAGAGGGACAGCCAATAACACAGAGAGAGATTTTCCATTGATAAAAGATAATAATTGTGTAAAGTATTGGTTGCTAGATATCATTGTGACTGACAAACATTTTTGAATTATTAAAAAGCAGAACTCGTGAAAGGTGGGCTTTTGTTAAAGCCTTAAAAACTTCAGGTTTTTAACTGGTGACATTTATGTTTGAAAGGAAGTGTGACCTAAGCAAGGCATCAAGTCTAAAAGGCCAGATTGTCAAAGATGAGTAACTTATGAAGGATGAAGACAGGAGCTGAAAGGAACTGTAAAATGTAGCTAAACCCAGCAGTATTTTAAGAATGCCTTTAAGTACCTTTGTTGGATTTTCAACCATAAAAGTGGAGGTCTGTATATTTTACTTGTATGTGTACTTACTTTAAAAACTATTATCAGTATCAAGAAACCTAAAAATCTCACCCAAGATAAAAGTCACAGACAACAAAATTATGTTCTCCTTTGCATAAGTCACAGTATTCAGACTTTCCCAATACGTGAAACTGATTTTCTTTTTAATTATTATTATTAAATAATGATAGAGCTGAATGACTTTTGAAATCAAGCTGGTGATAATCATTGTTTTTTGATTACAAAATGTGATATAAATTTATTCCAGTAATGATGTCATTGTATCAGAAGATCTATTTTTAGACTAATTTAAATAAGTTCAGACACTTTTAGAATTCTACCTGCTAGAAGTCCATGATGAATTTAGCTGACCAGTGTGGAGATACAGGGCTGACCAGAAACTGCTTTAATTTAGTTTTAAATTCTGAGAAGCTGAGATAACATAGTTCCTACTACTGGATGACAACCCTACAGTATAATCTACTTTGGTACTACAAACATGGCTACATAAATGTTAGGAGGCTTTCTGAAGTACATAAAGGCAAATGAGGAAGACAGAAAAATAATAATAATAATAAACTAAGTAAAAGACACAGAGGATAAAATTTAAAAATATAGATGGACCAAAAGACAAAACCCAGATCCTACTTTCAGTGTCAGTTTTGGTACAGACTGATTTTGAGATGGGGGCCACCTGTCAAACACGATTTTTTGGAGAGTTCAATTTCCAAAATACCACCCACCTCTCTTCTATTGTGATTCTAGGATTTCAGTTGCATGTAATCCATAAAAATAGAAACTCTTATAAGTCACAAAGCCTACAGAGTGTCAAACATATGCAGTATACCATGGGGACTCACTTGTCTCCATTTTTCCATGTGTCTATGGCTAAACAGATATGTGACATTGTTTATGTACATTTTAGGCAGGGACAACAATCTTGGCAGGCTGTCAATAAATTTCTAAAATAGAATTTATTAAAAAAGCTGTGCTTTCAGACACTAGCCTTCCCATTGAAACAATTTTTTGGTATGTTAAAAAAATTAAGTAACTTTTTAGAAATTAAGCAATCTGCAAATTCAAGTATAGACAAATGCCTGAAACATTTACTTCTCCACAGAAGAAGAATAAAGAAATAGAAATGTTGAGTTGAAGGCTTAATTAATCACCACAGAGATAATGTAGACCTCCAAGGTTGTAGAAGTTCTTTTGCTATAGAAGATAACAAGAGTAGTATAAAGGCCCTTGCATTCTATTCAAAAGTCATCAAAATTTTTGTGATTATTTTCTTAAAACTGTTCATTCCTCATACTGCTTTGAGGATTATTTGTCTGAAGATGCATAAACCATTTTGGTCTTGTGAACCTGAATGGAAAACCAGGTAATATTTGCTCATCAATAGCCTTCTTGTTTCTATTCATTCTGAGATTGTGCAGTTCTCTGGATGAAAATATTATGTTTGGGATTGCGTGTAAATTTCTAGAGTTTTAAGAACTCCAATAAAAGTGATTCACTCCCTCACTATTAACTAGTATTATAAGTACTTCAAAATATGAAAAATAAAATTTCTATTGACTTCAGCACATTGCTGTCATCATCAAATAATAAACTTCTAACACAGTAAATAGTACATGACAGACTTTCTAAGCTTCCACATCAGAAAAATTATTTGTGAAAAGTGTATGTAGTGCTACATAGGCAGTCATAAAAATATGACTCAAAAAATTTCAAGGAATGGACTACAGATTGTTTTAAGCAATAGATATCATCATCAAAGAAGCATACACAAGTGCAAACTAAGTAATTCAGAAATTGCATTGGTCCAGTGGGAAATTATGTTTAAAGCCAAGGGTCACAAAATGTGCTCAGGCCAAAGTCACATCTATTTTCAAATACTTTTTTTTTTTTTTCCAGTAGAAGAAACTTGATATAGAATGTCTACTGTGTTAATATTCATTTGCATAACTTAAGAGAGCTGCCTCAGTGTTCCTACCCACAGCATAAGGGAATTTAAAATTTCAATGGGGAAATATATTTAACCATACACTTACTGTCCTTTTCACGGTTTGTTTTATATTGTCTGTCAGAGTGCATAATAACATACCTTGTTAAAACGTTTGGTCTAAACTTGTATACTTCAGCAGACTAATGGAACAATACAGAAAGTTTTGTAATGAATGTCTGGTTTTGTGACCTCCTAGTAGGAGAGAAATGAAGCATTAGCTTCCTCCTGAATGCAGACAAGAAGCTAAGCTTAATTCTCAAAATAATACACATATATGCTAGGAATTTACCTCCCCAGAAGTGCCTGTTCAGTTCATGAAGTAAATAACTTTGTTAGTGAGTCTGACATTTCTTAAAAGGTTCAAATCTCCTGGGTTATGGGTAGCTTTCATATTTTAGAAAATTCTACGTATGAATAGAAGTATGTCCAAAAATGTATTCATAGAATACATACTTTAAAAAGACATAGCAATTAATTTACTCAAAACATTATACTGTAAGTAGTCTATTCCATTTCTTAAAATATGGTTGTTATGATGTTAAAATTTATGCTGAAATGAACAGAGTGAGAATAGAATGAGAACATCAAAGAAATGACCTGCAGGTTACAGACACAGGGGAAGCTCCATTGACATTAGGAAAATTACCCCAGCAGAGATGCTGGTCTACTTCATTAGCAAGACTTCAAAGACATTTTATATAATACAAGCCAGTATTTTAAAAACAGAGGGAGAGAGAAAAAAAAAAAAATCCTAGTCAGAATCCCAAGATAGAATTACAGATTCAGGTGTTCTGAAAGAATATTTTAAGTCTTAATATTTGAATTGTGTTCAGCAAAGCAAATTTTCTGTATTATATTGATTAAGTTATATATTGGAGTACAATAACTAGACTATTTAACACATTAGATGGTAATGTAGAAAAGTAAAGTTGTATAATACTGTTCATTGTTTTATGTGCACAGAGAAAATAATCCTGGTATTCATTTGAGATATATTCTGAGGTAACCATTTCTCTAGCAATCTCTTTTCATCCCTTAAGCACTTGTCTCCTTTTTGTACCTCATCCTTAACATTGTTAGTTTGTTGTTGTTGTTGTTTGTTTGTTTGTTTGTTTTTCATCATGATGTAGCATAACTCACAAGGCAGGAACCTTGCATATGGCATATTAGTCACTACATTATTTTTCTTTTGAAGCATGGAAGCAGACAAAATAAATTTTATACTAAATTCATAAAGTTTCTGACAAATTTTGTCTGCAAGCTATAGATCTGAGGTGGATCAGGAGTGTGCTGAAACATAGCTATAAGAAAAAAAAATGCATGAATAGAGTGCCAGACATTTTTTCTTTATAGTTTAAATTTTGTATTACCAGTGTATTATAACATACTGCATTGCTATAAGAAAAAATATGACACTGTGAATTTTGAATCTTTTTATTTTTTCTTAGTACTGATTAAGAATGTATTTGCAGCCCAGAAAGCCAATCGTATCTTGGGCTGCATCAACAGAAGCAGAGTGAGGGAGAAAATTCTCCCCCTTTATTCTGCTCTCATGAGACCCCACCTGGAGTGCTGCGTTCAGCTCTGGGGCCCCCAGCACAAGGAGGACATGGAAGTATTAGAACGAGTCCAGAGGAGGGCCACAAGGATGATGAGAGGGCTTGAGCATCTCTCCTATGGGCTGAGGGCATTGGGGTTATTCAGCCTGGAGAAGAGAAGGCTCTGGGGAGACCTTATAATGGCCTTCCAGTACCTTTCCTGCAGGGGGCCTACAGGAAAGGTGGGGAGGGACTCTTTGTCGGGGAGTGGAATGGCAGGATGAGGGGGAATGGCTTTAAACTAAAAGAAGGTAGATTTAGATTAGATATAGGAAAGAAATAGGCACAGGCACAGGTTGCCCAGTGAAGAGCTGTGAATGCACCATCCCTGGAAGTGTTGAAGGCCAGGTTGGATGGGGCTTTGAGCAAACTGGTCTGGTGGGAGGTGTCCCTGCCCATGGCAGGGGGGTTGGAACTAGATGATCTTAAAGGTCCCTTCCAACCCAAACCATTGTATGATTCTATGACTTTATGTATTAAAAACACAGTTAAACAGGCTTGTCAAATTTGGAGCAGCTACACATGAATCTGAACACAGTTACCTAATTTTGTCGTTAAGCCCTACATTGCTGCTCAAAGGTGACAAATCAGGTAGCACAGCTAAGCACAATCTTAGCACAGCTAAGGTTGACAATATGTTTGTCCAAGAATACAGAAATATCCATCTGCTCAGTTTCCCTCTACTTACTCCTGCTTTAGATATTCTGTGGGCAAGTGATAGTATGTTTTAAAGACATCTTAAAGGAGTAGCAGAAATACCTTTAGCCTCTACAACTTGCTGAGGAGGGGAAGTGGAGAGGAAGGTGCCAGACTCTTTTACTTGGTAACTGATGACAGGATGCACGGGAACAGCACAAAGCTGTACTAGGGGAGGTTCAGACTGGAAGTAAGGAAAAAATTCTTTCCTGTGAGGGTGGTCGAACACTGGGACAGGCTTCCTAATGTGGTGGTTGATGCCCCATGCCTGGCAGTGTTCAAAAAGCTTTTGGAGATGCCCTCATTGATATGATTTAACTTTTGGTTAGCCCTGAAGTGATCAGGCAGTTGGACTACATGATCTCTGAAGATCCTTTCTAACTGAACTGTTCTATTCTACTCTAAAAGTAGCAGAAGATTGTTATAAAAATTAAATAAAAATAAAAATTAAAAAAATCTGCCCATAATTCACAAAGCTCTTGTCACTATTATAGATGCATTCCACTTTTTGAATTGCCTCTATCTGTATTGTGAAATCTGGGGAAAAATCCTGAATCTTAATTTTGCACTTAGTGGCATGGAAAAGGTGTCCCCCTTAACCTTTCTGTAGCTGAATCTAGATGAGTACATGATAGAAAGCACTGCAGTGCTGCAGTTGGAGGCTGGGTTGCCTTTTTACAGTTGTGTAGGTGTTCAGTTTAACATACACATCAGCAGTGCTTTTTTTTTTTTTTTTCATGTGCTATAGACTTCTTGTCTCCTTGGAGATTTTCTATGCTCATACACATTTTTCAGATGCCCAGAAAGCTTAATAGTTTTGGGGAATCAGTTTTGCCTGGCTCACCTAACATTGACAGTGTAGATGTAGAAACCTGGTCTAGACTTCCTCTAGAGTCAGCAAAGGACCTTTTTTTCAAATAAGTTGTCTTAGGATGAGGTGAATTGCATCTCAAAGTTCCTTTTTCTCTCTATTCGCTTTAAAGAGAGAAAAGAGTAGTTCTGCTATGTATATGATCAATATCTACATTGGGACAATTTAATTTTATAATTGCTGTTTTCTAAAACTGAAGAAACAATTATATTAATTCAAAATCATAATGTTTTATTTTATTTTATTTTTTATATCTCGTTCAGGCAAACATAACTTTATTTTCAAGTTACGCTGTATAATAGGATACTGCAAAGTGTATTAGTTACAATCAAGTCAGACTGTGGTTTAACAGAGATACAATATTTAAATAAGTTAATTTAAATGTACATCATTTAAAATTTCTGCCAGCAGGAAAATACTTGAACTCTTCAAAACAGATTTGAGGATTCCTGTATTTTATCCCTATTAGCTTGCTGTTGGTGACAGCAAGAAAACAGTATTTATTACTGCTGAAAAAATTAACACTTTATGTATATATTTTTGCATTTCAGTTTTTGATTGCTAATATTGAAATCACTTACCTACTCTCATTCCTACCATATATCTCAGTCCCTAAATCTCCCTTCACTCTGCTTCATGAAAATTGTATTACTCACTCACACCAAAGATATTAGAGGGGATATCAGCATATGTGAACCAGCCAACAACACTGCTGGTGTCAACCAAATGGCTTGTTAATGAAAAATTTTTTTGTATGAATACCATGATTCAGCTGGAAACACTAAATGCACATTAGGGTGCCTGTGTGGAAAAATATAAATCAATTAAAGAAATATGGACACCAGAGATATTAAACAAAGCCAGTGGCTTAATCTCTCTTGTAGCAGTTTGTGAAAGACTTCTTTAGTTCTCATCTCTCAGTGAATGGCTGGTTTCTCACAAAATTGCTGTCTCAAGCAGAAACTATTAAGGAACTATATTGCAGCTGGATAATTAAGTGTCTTTATCTCTTTGTAAATGGGCCATAAGGCATTCTATTTCAGCTCACTAATGAGGACCACTTTATGGTATTCCTAAGTGATGCCTTTCAAATGCACAGTGAATTGAAGTATTATTGTTGTTACCAGTCACTAAGGCTGGATTTATTGGGAAACAAACTTGATAACTGTTGATAATTTATTAGGTAGTAAATAATTATGCCCTGGAGAGGGTGAAAGCTCACTATGTTAACATCATTTTCCAAGACCGACTCAATTCCTGCAGCACTACAGGAGGGAAATTCTGCTTTAAGTGATTTATTTAATAAGTACTTGGATAGCTTGAGTGCTCTTGCTATGCTATTGTTTGCCTTTCTTACTTCAGACTCTTAGAGGGGGAAAAAAGAGAAATGTAATATTCCGTTAGCTGCTAAAACTTTTCTGTAAATGTTAATGTGATGCAAGTAATTTGCTACACCTTTTCTCTTTGCCTCCCCTCTTTAAGAAGTTGATCTGAAATTCTTGTATATAATGAACCTTAGCATTCCTAACAAATCTGAGACTGCACTAGTTCCTATGCTGGCAGAATCTACTTAGCCCTGCTTGATGCATTTCAGCATGGCCTGGTAGTTTTGCTCTGTTGTATTAACAGAGGTTCATGCATTCATTTGGGCCTCCCACACGCAATAGGTGGTACGTATGAAGGGCTAGGGACTGGTGGCAAGAAGGCTATTTTTACTTTTGTCATTGCTCTGTGGAAACAAAATCCTTCCACTTATCCTTCCAATCTAGTGATTGTAGGATCACAGGATAAGTCAAATTAATTGAGCTTTTCAAACGGAATTATATGCCTGTTTAAAAATAAAATAAAATAAAATAAAATAAAATAAAATAAAATAAAATAAAATCAATACAATGCTCGTTACCGAAAGGGTTGTTAGGCATTGGAATGGGCTGCCCAGGGAAGTGGTTGAGTCACCATCCCTGGAGGTCTTTAAAAGACGTTTAGATGTAGAGCTTAGTATATGGTTTAGTGGAGGACTTGTTAGTGTTTGGTCAGAGGTTGGACTAGGTGATCTTGGAGGTCTCTTCCAACCTAGATGATTCTGTGATTCTCTGAACACAATCAAACAACCCCCTCAAATTTTCTGGAAACTCCCACTCCACCACAACAAATAAACAAACAAACAAAAAACAAACATTCTGCCTGATCTTGTCTAAGTTGATTCACTCCGTGGCTATGGAGAGAGTCTACAACCAACAGCA
Organism: Anser brachyrhynchus; assembly: GCF_964034855.1. Classification (NCBI taxonomy): domain Eukaryota; kingdom Metazoa; phylum Chordata; class Aves; order Anseriformes; family Anatidae; genus Anser; species Anser brachyrhynchus. The sequence goes on along the minus strand of NC_137695.1, from coordinate 142,364,909 downwards.
CAGGAAGAACAACACCACGTCTTTAAATGAGATCCTGCTTTTTGATTTTGGGTAATAATTAAATGCTGCCTTAGACATAAAAGAAGATGTTTACTTATACTGCCATAAACTCTGAAAACTTACCCTAAGGACAGCATTTCCCATCCTAAATATTTAGCAGATGTGTGAGCCTGAGGAAGGAGTTCTAGAGTTCTGCTTTCTCCCAACTTAAATAGCCATGTAAGTTCAAGGTAACCTCCCAAGTAAATCTTGAGGGAAAAACACAGGATGTGCTTCTTGCCTGTTAATGGTTGAAATGAAAATAGTATTTTATAAATTACTACAAAGAAACAGAAAGGAAATCAGAAAAAAAATGTACTACTGTATATTTCATAATGTAATCAAATACTGTGTAAATTGTTGGACCCTATGTCTCAAAAAAAAAAAAAAAAGAAAAGAAAAAGATGATGAAGGATATGGAGTCCAATAAGTATATTAGATCTGCTTCAGGCAGTGAGAAGAATGAAGGAAAATGTTGTAGAAATGATATGTGGCAAAATTCATGGAAGAAAATTTATTTGAAGTTTATTAAATATAAGGATATTATACCTGGCAGAGGAAGTTCCTATGCTGTAATTCCTGGAAATGCTTTCCTGCTTTTATCCTCTTCCCCAGTCATCTATTCTTAATGAAGTCTCCTTTCGGGGCCAGGTGTTAGACTAGCCCTTGGAAAACCTTGAGGAGGTTTTGCAAAACCTGGAGAGGGAAAGGCCTAAAGGAAATTGAAAATAAGGAGAAAATAGGTAATTGTAAGGGTATGTAATAGGTATTGCAGGTAATTAAAAGGTAATTACAATAAGAAAACAGAAGACCAGGGGGTTAAAAGATCAAAAATGTTCAGGGAAGGAACTGGAAAGGGGCACCATGAACGTCACCCCAACAAAATCCACAGATCCCTGGAAGAATCCAAGAGATGGTGGAGCTCAGTGATGTCCTCTGTGCAGATGGGAGCAATGGGCAAGGGCTCCTTTGTTGAGTTCTCTTCTGCTGAAAGAAACAGAGCTGGCTGGGTTGGCCGGGCTTGGGGGCAGGCTGGTGAGGAACTTCCATGACTTTTAGGGCCTCTTGCTGGAGACAGGATAATGGGTAGGTTTATTAAATGGGTAGGTTTATTAAATGGGTAGGTTTAATTGTAGATTACAATGCTACAATTGCTAGCACAGCAACTCTCATAACTCATCTGCCGTTATTAGGAGCCTGGACAGAATAGTTTTATAAACTATATATAATCCACAAATTTATAATCTATAAATTTGTAGCAATAGCTTTTGTAGCAATAGCTTTAGGGTAGACGCAAATTAAAAAGAAAGAGCTTCAAGCAGTGGAATGTGATTTTTTTCTTCCCTTAGTCATGAAAATCTGTATAGTGTAGTTCCCAGAACAGAAATACTTTATTCCAGTGTGTCAACATGAACTTTTTTTTTTTTTCCAATATTCCTTTGGCCAACTCTTTTTGCCAGATTCAGAGCAATCTCACAAAGAAATATTACTTTAAAAAGCATTTTGGTGAATGAATGAATACTTCACTGTGAATACTTCACTGGAAGGAAAGTATATATCCAAACTCCAGTCCTAAACTTTCTCCCAACTCCCCAATAAACAGACGTGTGCACACAAGCATGCACACAAAATGACTTGTCAGAAAAGACTGCTGGACTCCCAGACAACCAGAAGAAACTTATTAATTTATTTTATTTTATTTTATTTTTTTTATGATGATGATACTCAGACTTGTATTAATATGGTACAATGTAAACCTTTGAGTAAGTTTTGTAGCAGATGGTTCAGATGGTTGTAGTATGTCTTTCTCTATAGTAATTTAAAATTGGGTACTTTGTGCATGTAAGTTTGCTTTTAAACTTTTACTTAGCTAGCTAGAGGCATAAAAAGAAATATAAACTCCTATCTATACTATCTATATAAATAACTGCAGTATTTTTAATTTCAGAGAAGAGGAACTTACCTTTCAATGGATTGTAAGTTTTTTAATATATATATATATTTTTCACATTGTCTAGATAGGGTAACATCAGCAGCTTTAACAATCCAGAAACAGTTTTAGGAGAATAAAACATAGTATATGTTATGTATCTGAATACACTAGACTCCAGAAAATGCACTTTTCAAATCCTTTTTGACAGGGACACAAGCATGCTCTTACCTGTCTATCATTTTAGTTTGTAGGCAACACCTGAAGAGCAAATCTGAGTTTAAGCACCTCCAGTTTCATGCATTTCCCTCTGGTGCATGGAACATTTGCAATAGACTGCATAACTGTATTATCACAGGGTTGTCTGTTGCAGAGGATAGTTGGACATCACTGCCAGTGATTAGGTTGCAGTTTAATGTTTGTTCTCAAGCAGAGGTTGATGTATGATAGACTAGGCCGCTGAAACAACAGACTACACTATACCGCTGGCTGTAAGTCAGCAAAAACTGAGTAGCTGTAACTCTGCATATTTTTCCTCCTCAAAACAAAAATAATCTTCACCCTTTCTCTGTCAGCTCTATTTGTGGCTCCTGCTGTTAACTCTGGGAACATATATACATGTGTGGGCCATGTTCCAGGCTTCCACACTGGGGATATTTGACTGACATCCTTCTGATATCATTAGCAAACTGCTCCTGATTTGATGCTTTGCAAGCCAGGCACTATTTGCCATTGTAACTGGAACTGTGGTGGTGCACAGCAGCTGCACCCAAATGTCCGGAAAAGAGGTCAGAGATATGGAGTATCTTACAGAAGTGTAGCATTTCCCACCACATGTCTGGAACCATGACAAGGTTAAGGCAAACTTGGTTTGTAGTCTGGGTACAGACAGAAACTGCCATTTTGTAGTCCTTGAATGACCCTGACCTGGAATGCTGCAGCTGTAGGTAAAAAGACATCAGTTTACAAACACACCTTTTTTCATTTTTAGAAGCTCTTCATCTGGGGACAGAAATTTTCACCTCAGATACTTCTGATACAGCAGCTAGAATTTGGATTAATTATATTTGCCAATAAGATGTTGGAGAGAGACTTCTCCTAAGCTTCAAAAGCACAAGAACTTTATTATTTTTTTAAGTGTCTTTTGGTATGTATAGTGACTATTGACTCTTATAAGAAAATTAGATTTATGTAAATAAAACATTAAAATTATTAACATATAATAATTAACTAAGACACTACAGAAATCTCTGCATATCTGCCTAAGTAAGTCACCATAATGAAAAAAAACAACAGCTGCTTTTCATTTACTGGCAGTATCACTAGAGGACATAAGACTCAACTGATTTCACAAATATGGCAGTTCAGTCTTTAAACAATTTAGTAAATATGAGCATGTTTTTATTGATTCAGTCAACATAATGAACTGCAGTGTGATATTCTTTATTGCTTACAGACAAAACCGCACTATTCTTTCATTAAATATCTGACAGACTTGAACAGTTGTGAGATAACAACTTCATTTTCTTAACAACAATCGGAAATTAAAAAAAAAATCATTTTAATTTTGAAATATTTTTCTGGTAGAGACCAGATTAGATAATTTTCATATAGCTAGAATGAAACAAAAAAATAAATATTTTATATTTTGTGTTCCTAGTGGATTACTTTAGATTACTAAATAATTCAGGAGCTATTTGCTCTTACTAGTTAATTGGTGACTTATTTTCATGCTTGATAGCAGAAAAATAGTTTCACTCTACCCAGAAGTACACCCAACTAACAACCAGTGATGGGATTTCCCTGGCTATTGTTTTGGGAAAAGAGGCTGGGTGTCACAGCTCTCTCTCTCACTTGCAAGCTCCAGTAAGCCCTTCCAAGAAAAGTGACGAGACTCCAACCTCGGGTGCCAACCCCAGCTTCCTACTGAAAGTTAATGCCCATTTAGTAAGAGCAGCAAAAAAGCTGCTCAGCCCTGGCAGTTCACAGCTCCTGGGTTAGCAGAAACCCCATCATTTTGGGTTCCTGTCCTTCTGTGAGGCCACAGAGCATCCACACTGCCAGGGCTGTTGCACCTACATGGGAGCAGCCATCTGGCAGAGCTCTGGGCACTTACAGGTGGTACCTGCTGTATTGCCTGGGCTTGATTCATCATCCAGGGCTTTAGAGAAAAGCAAATAGAGCCAAAGGACTGATAACTGAAATAAATAATTCAACAGGTAGGGAAACACAGGTAATGTAGCCTGGAAGAAAGTTATTGGACTAAAAATTAAACAGAAGTCTTCTGAATGTGTAGTGAAATAAATTTATTTCTCTTGTTAATTCTCCTTATGTTCAGGAAAACATAGGCATCATTGCTTCAAAGGAGCATGACTTATTTCATCTCCAGTTTCTTCATCCAGAAAAGGCAAACAAACAAACAAAAATCCTCCAGGGCTCCAGATTTTTGCTAAGCATTCAGGTTTAAAAAATGGTGATATTATTTTTCTTGACATAGACTTATCTTTTTTCTTCAGATACATAAGACTTTGGTGTAAGCATTGTATCTGAAAATAGCTAAACTAACATTAGAAAACTGGAAAGTCAATTAAGATGCTTAAGCGGAACAAAGACATTTAATGGCTACATGTTTTGTTTTAAAGCAGCTTCCTACTTACTACTTACTTAGTCTTACTACTCTTTTAATGTTTATTTACACATTTACCATATGTCAGCCAGTGCATCATTCAGGAACTTCACTTGATGTATAATGGATTCAAGGTCTATGTAACGTCATAGAAAAAAAAAAAAAAAAAAAAAAGAAGTCTTTAACGATAGGTAGAATTCGTTTGGAAACTGTATGGAATATTAAGTTAGAAAAACAATATCAAACCATAGAAAAAACATATTCTACCACAGAAGAACATTACCAGTAACATTCCTGAGTATTAATTTTCTGATAACTTTGGGTTGTTCTTGCAAATTACAGTCTGATGTATTAAGGAAAACTGAACTTTGTGCTGGTCATGCTAAATATACTGTGCTACAATCTGTAACAGCTCAGCAGCAGCTTCACAAGGGACTGAGCTTTCCTTCCAGTAGGGTCACCAACTTTTGAGGGGAGGGATGACAGGCACCCAGAGAAAGTCATCTTCTCCTGGCTACACTGGTTCACTGGATGAAACCCACTGCTTCAAAAGAAAGTTATTGGGAAATTACCACAACTGCTGTGTGAAATGTGTCAGGTGTTTCAGCTGGCTGATACTGAGAGGACAGAAAGAAATGGGCATATACAGGGCATTTATCTGTCCTCGTCACTTTCCTCTGATTACAACAGCTGCTTTTTTGTTTGTTTGTTTGTTTTGTTTTGTTTTTGTTTGTTTGTTTTCCTAGTCTCTAAGGAAAAGAAAAAGTTGTATTTCTAAGTGTGTTTGCTAGATATCCATCTCCTTAGATAATCATTTTTCAAATCTAATTCTAATTCATCTGAAATTAAAATCTTACTTGATTTAAAAGTCAGATGATACTAGCTTTGGGAGATAATCATGATTTTTTTGTCTAACTTTCAATTAAAAAGGAACCAAATTCAAATTTCAGTATCCACAAATGACTTTTAAGTAGTTATTTCCAAGTGTTTTGCAATGTGTATGTAATGGTAAAATAGAGGTAACACTGTCTTTCTAGATATATTACAGATATTAAAATATAAGTACTTTAAGACTGAAGGAAATTAAGACTCTGCCCCTGCACAACTAAATACATTTTTAGACAAGAGAGACTGATGTCTACAGTTGAAACAACAGTATTAGAGAAATTCAGGCTAGAAAGAATGGATTTAATCTAAAGCCCCCTGAAATCAGTGAGAGGCTTTACTTTAACTCCTCGAGGCTTTGGCTCCAGCCCCAAGTAATTATTCAAGCTGGACTTCGGCCACTGATGCTAATGCCATCTGCTTACAGAAAAGTACTGTGAAATCTTTAATTAACACAAATTGTAAAGGCCTCAGTTTTATGTCTTATCTAAAAAATGGCACCTTCAAGAGTTCACTGTTGTGTGCCTTGCTGAGGACCTCATTCAATGCCATGTCACAGGGAAGAGTGTCACCTACTGCGTAGCCAGCACTACCTTTCTTTTACAAATACAGCCAAGTCTCAAAGAAGTTGATTTTCCAATTAAAGTTCACATATTAGTATGTGAACCAGGCTTTGTTTTTATTGATGGTGTTGGATAAAAACAATAAACACATCATATGCATGGAAAGGGACAAATAAGAGTCTTTTGTTTGTCTCTATACCTGGAGAGCAGGATAATCTTACAGTTCAAGAATGGATTCCTCACTGTTTTTCCATTTTTGCCCTTTCACAAAACTACTGATGCAAAACATATAACCTTTTTCTTCCTCAATTTCCCCATCTGTGTAATGATATTAATGTCAATTCATCTTGCAGTAATTTTCCATGCTAATATTTTGCTTTGAAGTGTTCAAAGGTGAGATAGTATATCAAGCTGCAAAGCCTTGGCATTGCTGCATACCAGCTTACGGCCCAGATGGTCCCACATGCTGTGCAAGGCTGTTGCTCTTTTGCACACCATTATCATTAAGCGCCAAATTTGCAGTATGGCCCACTTCATTGAGAGTGAATAAGGCGTAGTCCCTTTTGTATGTATAACTCACATTTTCAAGCCAAAAAATAATAAAATAAAAAAAAAAAAAGATGTGGCTTTCACCAGACAATGAGTGTGTATGTAGGACTTAAATGTTGTTTCCTTATTGTAGGATTAATGAAGTGCTGGCCTGAGCCCTGCACAACACTTAAGGACATGTTTAACTTTAAGAATCTGAGTAGACTGATGGATTTCCATGGGAATACTGATGTGCTTAAAGTATGTGTTGTTGGAATGAAGTCATATCCTTTCGGTATCGTGTGGGGTCAGGCTACTTTTGTTTGTGAAAGTGAAGGGAACACTCTCAGATGTTACTCTTTCTACAGGGAATCTCCTGGCTGCTCAAGACCGGGATCCTCAAACAACTTGCCCTCCTGATTTCTCAGCCTAGACTATATATGTGGTCTGCAACATGCAGGATCAAGATCTGCACTGGTGTTCTAATATTAGTTGTTTTCCTGCTCTGAGCCATAAAAAGACTAAACATAATGGACTTGAGTAGCACTGATTTTTCTTTTTTTTTTTTTTTTCAATAAGTTGTACCTAGCAACTTGTATATTGCAGACATCAACATAATGAAATAATTCTCTGCCAAAAAAAAAAAAGAGGTAATCAAACAACTCAGCCCCTGGGCTGCTCAAAAGGCAGTACTTCATGAAGAAAGAGCATAGGCTCTCTCTCCTTCTGGGGTTCTGTGTTGCTGTCTCAGGTGAAGTTTGTCTCGGATCACAGCACTGAACATGCTTGTCCACCTCCACGTGCTGCTTCTGGGGCATTCTTTGGCAACCTCCCAGATAAAGCTTTAGTCAGGCACAACACCTGCAGCTCCACAGACCTTTGCACTCAGAAGGAATCTGCTGTGTTCATCTCTCTGTAGACAGGATGCTCTGTTTAGCTATTTGCATTGTGACAGACTTCTGCTGGTGCCTCCTCTGCCATCTGTCTGAAAGTTTCATAGTAGTTCTTTAACAGAATTTAACAAATGCATTGACTGTGGAAGGACCACAGTATAGTTATTACTGTGTAAGTTTAAAAGGAATGCAGTGTGCAAAAGTGAGTCTCTTTGATATAGAAATGCTTAAGATTGCTGTTGTAACTTATGTTATCATATTTTTCTCTTTTGCAGTTTTACTTAAGAATGCAAAAAAGGAGGAAGAAAAGCCTTTCAGAGACTGTGCAGATGTATATCAATCTGGTTTTAACAAAAGCGGGGTCTACACTATTTATATTAACAATGTGTCAGATCCTAAAAAGGTAAGGAAAATACTTGTTTTACTTTCTTATTTGTTAATGTCATGTTGCCCTGGACTTAAAAAGAACATTTGGTACCTTTACAGAAGTTCTCATTCTTTGTTGCACTGATATAAATAACCTGGGTTGTATTCCAGCTTGAAAAAATACAATAGACTGAAGCAAAGGATAAACTGTAGTATTCCAGACATTCTTCTTTCTCCCTGACAGATAATCCCTCCTAAATTCTGACATAGAGTCAACAGTTGACTCACTTCCTCCCACACAGAAAGTTTAGTTGAATCAGAATATGGCCACAAGTAAGTCTGCAATAACATATAGAAAATTATTATCTTCTATCATAAAATTATTATTTTCCTCTTTTATATTAACTTCTATTATAAAATGCTGTAATGATGAAGCTGATAGGGAGATGATCTAGTAGCAGAGAAATAGCGGAATGAGTAGATTTAAATATAAAGATATAAATCCTACTTTTCTTGTAGGGGACAGATATTTGGCTGCAGAGAACAGAAAAAGCTAAATATTAGCTCAATTTAAAATGATGAAACATGTTTTCTTGTCCTTCTCTAAAAAGATCCTTGGGAGTTTTTTTGGTGAAAACAAAACATTTGAAAAAAAAATTGAAAAATGAAAAGGAGACTTTTTTTTTAGAATGCTTTTGGGGCTAAGGTGAATGAGCCAGCTGAGGCTAGGAAGCTGGAAGGGTAGCCGAAACCTAATTTACACATGGAGAAAGGCCAGCTTGTCCTTCTGGCAGAGCACTACTTGGAGTAACCCCGAACAAGGTCATGAGCTCTTTACCTCCAAGAGAAAAATACAGTGGTGTCCTGCAAGTGGGCCAGACAGGAGGGAGGGAACCCTGCAAACAGAACAAAGCAGTAACGAATATTACCAATGTTACTCTCTATAGGCATTTTATAATTATACTAAGATATTTAAAATGTATTTCTAAAGTGAATTTGGTTTTATTATAGGCCTTTGGAAGCCCGTGAATGTCAAGTCATTATAGTTTACTAATGAATTAGGATTCATTAAACCATGAGTATAATTAGGGTGGGAGATTACTATGAGCAAAGGTCAATACAGCTCTGATTAATATGAATAGACAAATAATTAACATGACATGAAATATGGAGACACTTAAACATTACTGAAAGGTCAAGAAGAATAAAAGTAGTTCTGCAGAAGCTGTTCAACTCAAAACAGAGATGTTACATCAAAGTTGGAATTGTATATACAGATTAGCATTGGATTTTCTTAGCCTTATTAAAGTTCATAGACAATCCCCAGAAGGTGGACTACACAGAAAAACAGCGGTTACCTGAAAGCACTGTAACACTAATGCTTCTGGTATATTTACCCTCCACTGGTAACACAAAGACAATGGCACTATGGAAGCTACTCTGTGTTTCTGCTATATCACCATTTGCAGACACTGTTATCAATCAATACAGGCAGCACAAGTCAGCTGGTATCACTGAATTATTTTTTTCCTGGAGGCTCCCCGTTTTTAGCAAGAAAATGTGGGAATGTGTGTGAGTGTGTTGAGGGGTTTCTGCTAGCACCTGTTTCTGTCTTGCCCTAGTGATAACACAGCAAGAGGTGATCCGGAGCATGTTCCTGTTAGTCAAGTGAGGAGTCTGATTGCTTTAACAGATGTTTTTTCAGACATTAAGGTTGTATTAGCAGTCTGCAAGGTAGTGCTGCGCAGAGATAGCTGAACTAATTCCATCCGAGATAGCTTAAAAATCACATCAATGCAACACTGTGCCAGGACTGATTAGCCCAGAGGTAACACCATACTGACACAGCTAGATTGCTCTGGGACCCAACCTAATATCCCGATAGGTATTCTGTGGAGACATACTCACATATTTAAAGCAGGCTTAGTTACCTGGAGTACCACAATGCAATGCACAGCTCTGACATATCTTAAGAGGCCTAATATATCGTTGCCTTCCGTAATACTCACAACCACTGGCAACTATCTCATTTATAGTAATTTTATATTTCGGGTTAAAAAAAGAGACCTTCATTTTATATTTCCTAAGGGATACTTACTAGCATCCTGACATTCAATAGAAAATATCCCTTCATCATCTATACAAATGTTACTGTCAGTTCTAATTTTTTGCTCTTTATTACCTTCCATAACATTTATATCCCTCATTTTATATGCATAAAAATGTAACTTGCAATTTTTCTTTCATTTCTCTAGCTTCAACAGTTTATTAGCTTAAAGTGTCTTCAAACCCTGCATCAAAAATAAGTGATTCATTTCTTTTTAAAAGGACCTTAATAATATTCCTTTTTTTTTTTTTTTTTTGAGAAGAGAAGATAAAAAGGAGAAAAAAAAAGATTGCTTTAAAGTATTAAGCTAATTGAATGGCTTACTTTGGAGTCTGTGTGTGTTTGTGTGAGTGCAATGCCTCATGGTGTTTGACAGATGATAGTCCTTGGGTCATAGTGACAGCATAGGCAAGAAGAGTCCTCTCAGTGTCCCATAAAGGTAAGGTCAGCTACTGGGGAAACAGTGGCTGTTGAGGAGGGGAGGGGCAGTGAGGGTGAAATTGGCACTGTTTAGGGAGATGAAGGAAGCCAAGGCGACAGCTCTGAGTGCTGATAACATTTTCCCATGGTATTGGACTTTCTTGCTAGTTGCTCCAAAGATCACCCTCCAAAGTTATCACAAGGATGACTTCTACTAACTTCTGTGTGTACTGCATTGAAAATGTCATGTTAGTAGTACGGTGTTTATAGCTGTGTCCTTACAACTGTGCAAAAATTCTGCGTTGGCATTAACTCAGCCTTCAACCCCTTCCGCCCTGCTTTCTGCCTGTGGACTGCCTATCAGCTTCACATTGATGACTTCTCTGGGTGTATCTGCCAGAATTTTAGCCCATTAACTACATGCAGACTATATACACTGTGGAGACTGTGGTTCTGGCATGCTTACCAACATCCTTGGTATCTGCGTAGTAAAGACATTCCCTGAATCACAAATGGCTGATCTTGAGCTTGTTGCTACAAACCAACAATGTAGACTAGTGTGCAAGCACTTAAAGTACAGTATGAGGTAACCCCTCTCCTTTTGTCTAGAATTGTTCTGATCTTTAAATGAATATTGTAATGTTTATAATAATTTAGTCCATAAAGTTTAAATATGTACTAATAATCCCATATATGCCTTTCAATAGGTTGGGTATTTTTACCCATGCATTTAAGGAAGGCAGCAGTGCACTGCTTTGGATACCTTTTTAATCTAAATTGGGTCCTTTCATCGATGATAAACTCAGAATCTACAGATGAATAAAAATTCAAAATCACTTTTCTTCCTCCTTTTCTTTTTTGGTAGAGGATTAAACATCAGAACATGTTAGAAGTTGTTTAATGGTTGAGTGCTCTGACCTTGTCTGGGACAGAAGCCAGTCCAGGACACTTGTTGGCTAGAACTATAAGCAGCAAACATCTATAAGGAGCTTGGCAGTCCTGCTAATATGGCAGGTGTTTGCGTCTACCACCATGTAAAGTGCCAGACCACACAATGAAAGCTAGTGAATTACGTGCTGCTGTAAATCTTTCTTTCACTATGCAGTTTTCTCTTTTAATCTGCTATATTATTTAAAAAACACCAGAGTATTTTAATAGGTATTTTGTTATATTTTAGAATAATAATAATAATAATAATAAAGGCTTACACATTTTTTTCATCTTTAAAATAAGTAGTCTTAATACAGATGAGGATTTAATGCTTTAAAAATTGGCAGAAGATTCGTAGCAGCTTGAAATGACTTATAAGGAAAGTGAATCCATCATTTAGAATTCTCACTATAAATCAGTCTAAAAAAATTTAAATCCTGTAGATAAATGTTTTGACTTACAGTGTCTTCCCTGAATTAGGAATAGGGCCAAAATGTTCGTCAAGCAATCATTTGTGGGTTTTCTTGTGGTTTCCCTAAATCAAGTTCACATGCTTGCACTGTTCAATATTCTGTTTCCTTCCTGTACCTACACTGGGACTTCATTTGGCATGTCTAGAGCAAATTAAAACAAAAACACTTGCACAGGATTACTATGACTATGCTTATGAGTAGGAAATATTTCAAATTGTTTTGCCTGAGGGTGGAATATGGTTCTCTAGTCAACTGAAGGAAGAATTTTTATTTAACTGTATTGGACACTAACCTTCAATTTGGCAAAGCAACTTAAAGCTTTAAGTTACTGTCCAGTGTTGCCTTGTTGATGGGAATGCCAGAAGCTAAGCAGGTAGATGACACCTCTTCAACCTCCTTACATATTAACATCTTTCTTACAAAGGTGAATATAACTATACAAGTGCACAGTCAAGTGAAATTTAGGTTAGCTGCAGTGCCATTATGTGATGGATGAATACTTGGGAATGAAAATTTGCTTCAGTGGGTAGCACTGAGAGACTTAGTTGGGTCTTAAAATCAAGTGTCCTACAATAATAAGTACTATCACTTGCCACACAGCAAGAAAAGTGAATGGCTAAACAGTGTTCATAATTTTTCATAATTTATCTTGTATAATTTTAAAAAGATAATATAATGAGTGGAAAAATAATAAAAAATAATATCCATTTTTAATATTTAAGATTGTTAATGGATTTCAAATGACACAATATTCTGGCATCAAGCTTCAGCAAAATTGCTAAATTGTTAAATTATCCTTAATACACAGACTTTCAGTATCAAAGTTAGAATTTTATCAGTGCATTGATGGCAGGATATGATCTTAGAGGTTCAGTACAGGTGTTAATGTGATAAGACCTCTGTACTTGAGTCTGTTCCTATGTTCTCTGTCATCCGCAAAACAGGTTAGACTGAGATCAGTTATCTGTGTTTTCAGACACTGCCTGACACACTGACACATTACAATGCAAATCAAACCAGAATAATCTCATCTTTGCTACATTTTGGACTCCTTGAATTGGTATTTCCTGTAAGAATTCCTAAAGCTTCTTTCTTAGAATGTGATAAAAGCTATAGGAAGCATTATTATCACTGAAAAACACACCTCTTTGTTTAGAAGAAGGCAGTAGTTTCAGGGGAACTGCAGAGAAAGTACAGAAGGAACATGAAGGGAATGTGAAGAGGAAAGCTGAGGATGCTGAGGGAGATGATGGGGAAATATTCTTGTGTAATACGCTGAACGAACAGGAAACTTTACAGGGAGAATTACACTGAACATAAGAAGAGCTCAGATTGTTCTAATGAGGGGCGTGAGAATGAGGCATGAATCCATAGGAAAACAGACTTCCTTAATGCCATTATTCACATTTTTCCCGTCTAAAATGACAGAATTCCAAAGCAAGTATCTCTTCTTTTTTATTACTGCACAGGTCTTTTGCAATATGGAAACAGCTGGAGGAGGATGGACAGTTATACAGCACCGAGAAGACGGGAGTTTGGATTTCCAAAAAGGCTGGAAAGAATACAAAATGGTAAGGTGAAAAATATGGAATAGCTGTACAGTTCACAGGAGAGTTACATTTCGAATAGTACTGTCAAATAGTACTGTCTTATGCTGATAGGTCTGTCTATAATGGTCTGAAGTAGTCTTTTATGAGCTACCTTTTTCAAATCTGTTACTTTTTAAAGTCATAATATACTTTTTACTCAATTAGTTGGGTATTATTTCCCATGACGTAAGCTTTCTGTCAGATTAGTTACTAATATTAAAATGAGGTCATGCTCAGGCATATGCAGTAAAGAATATCATTGTCTGCCCTTCTGAAGTTTTGACTTGCTGTGATATTAAGGTGTAATGAGGATGTGATGATGTTCCTAAAGCATGGATGTTTTCAACTAAGGGGAACTCCTTCAGAACTTGGAGCATCTTAGATAGGAATGAAGAGTTTTACTGGGGTCTATCCCAAGCCATACAACACCTCTGCCAATCAAGCCAATGTACTGGAAATGTTGATACTTCAGATAGGATTAAAAGAAAATAAATAACTTACCAAATTACAGATGACATGACTTAAGCTGGCTATTTTCCCATTGCAAACTCAAAAAAAAAAAAATTACTCCAGTCTGAATAACTTCTGAGCTTTTCATTTTCTCCCTGATCACACTTCCTGATGGAGCTGCTCTTTTTCTTTGAGGCCCCGAGGACTGGCTTATATTACAGTGACATTCCCAATGAAATTTTCAGAACTATGTTATCAGCTTGGAATAGGAAAATCTTTTTTCCAACATTTTTCAAAAAGCACCATATGAAAACAGAATTTAAAATGTTTTAAAAAGAAAGCAATCTCACATCAGTAATAATTTATATGGGAAAAAGTTCTGTTATGGAACTTATTATTTCAGAAAAAGAAAAAATCAGATTATTTAACCAAAATGTCCTTTTGGATTCTATGGATCCTTTGTTTTCAATATTTGTATATCACTAGCAAATCTAAGTTACAGGGATAGAATTAGCCATTTGGATTGTTGACATCAGATCTCTCCTACTATGGAAAACTAGATGATGTAATCTATTTCATAACATATGTGAAGTAAAAATAATGTTGAAATGACAAATATTTTTGAATTTATTTTCAAAATTGAACAAAATTTTTTTAGAATTCATAAAAAAATAAAAAATTGGATTCTGTTTGGAGTTTTAAGTTAGCAGAAATTTGAAAACTATTCTACTCTATTTTGGTTTGGAGTCAAATAAGATTTAAAACATAATTTATTTGGGGAAACAGAAATTTTAAGATTATACTAGTTTTACTTATGAGGAAATTAGAATTCGTATATGCAAACTAACTTACTCTCTACATATCTGTTGTTTTAACTTATAGACACTACAATAGTTATTTGAGATTTACTCTGGTATTTTCTCCTGAGGTTTTTCTTAGACCCCGTAAAAATAACAACTCTTCTTTTTAAAAATTTCCTTTGCAATGGTATGAACCTGTTAACAATTGGATTATGAAGTTTTTGTCTGGTTCATGCAGTCTGAATTCATTTTGCTTTTCCTTACAGATACCATAGTCTTTCTTATAGAGATACTTTGTTTCTACCAAACAAAAAAGGATCTTTTACTGATAATTATCCTAGGAGTAATGAGAAAAGTTGGGATGTAGGTTTGTCTCTGCTTTTCTGAACCGTTTTACTAAAGTAACTAATTGAGGTCCCTAGCTGAGAATATTTTATACGAGCAAATGTTGGACGATGGAGGACAGTGGAAACTGCAGATTACTGAAATGTGATGGACTATGAGCTTCAAGAGCACCACTGATGTAACAATTCCCTCATTGTTCAGAAAGTGTGTCCAGGGTCTATTAGATCACATCATAGCTTGTTCCTGACATATCCACCTGCTGTTTCTTCCAATGGAAGCGAGTATGGTAGGAGATGCAATGTTTCTTAAAATAAGTTCAGACATTGCTTTCCAGATTTGCTAAGACATTCTTGTTGTGCTAGTAGTTCACTAGGGCCTCTAATCTAACAGAAATAAACAATATCATAACAATATAATAACAACAATAATAAATCTCTGGGGATTCTTTTACTTTCAGTGCATTTGGTTCTTATTGGAAAAGAATCTTGAAAACCGTGGGAATTGTTCAGTTACAACAGGTACTGACTGACAGCTTTTGAGCTGGGACTTAGTCCACCAGACTGCAGTACTGCAAGTACCCTTACAAGTTACTGGCTTGTCCAGTTTTAGGAAGCTGTTGCACATTTTCTCTGACTATAAACTGAGATCCTTATAGCAGGTAACTCAGAAAGGGTGTATCATAGAATGAATCATAGAATGGCTTGAGTTGGAAGGGACCTTAAAGATCATCTAGTTCCAAACCCCCCTGATATGATCAGGGATGCCACCCACTAGATCAAGTTACCCAGGGCGCCATCCAACCTGGTCTTGAACACCTCCAGGGATGGGGCATACACAGCTTCTCTCAGCAACATGGGATAATCTCTACAACGGTGAGTGACAGCACTGCTGGGTTACAGGAATTACCCAGCACCAATTCACCCTGCAGACAGTCTTTGAGACAATCATTGTCTTTTATTCAGTTTCATGCTGGTGCCTTCAGCGTACATAGAATTACTTGAATTTCTGTTCAATGTATATTCCAGACACCAACACAAGAAACACATTGATAGAGAGATAAAGTAGCTATAAATATTTCAAAATTAGGAAATACACAGCTCAATCCATACTTTAATCAGCAGAAAGTCAGTGATATTGCAGTAATAGTGGCATTAACTTTTTCTTCTTTTTCTTTTGGCTCCATTGCTACTGGAGTCCAATCTTCACTCTGGAAAATAAAATCAAACATTCTTTGGTATCTAAAACAGTAGGTGATGAATAAAAATCCTTTTCTTCACTTTTATTCTGCTATACAAGACTGGTGATGCCGTCTTCTTTCTCAGTAGCCTAAGTGCTTACCAGTATCGTTCATTTTTGGCCTTGGTCATGTGCCATGCAGTATAATTTTTGCATTCACTCCTAAGAACTCATTTCTGACTACAAATTCTCTTGGACCATTTCACTTTTAAATATTCAGTTATGCAAATTAGAAGAAATTCAGAGCAAATCCTTTTGAGTTCCTCCTCCTGTCTTTTTCTTACCAGCATTTGCAGAGGATTTTCCATGTTACTATTTGTTTCTTATGAGAAACATTTAAAGTTGAGCATCAAGTAATGCCTTTAACAACAACAGCTAACATCACCCTGAAGCAGGTTTCTACCATTTTTCATATTTCCTTGTTTGAAGTGGGAATTAGAGTTATGAATTCTGGAAAGAGAATGTGTTAAAAAATAAAAAAATAAAAAAAAAAATAACGTTGCTTACCTGAGCCACTTTTAGAAAGGGGGTTTCTACAGGCTGAATTTCTAAGGCAGTTTCTGGCATTTATTAGGCGGTCGTTAGCAATAATCACATCCAAACAAAGGATTAGGTCATGTACTAACTTGGCTATTGAGACTTCTTGCTCAAATTCCAGATTTTCAGTTCTTGGATAAATATACCTTTCCCAGTCATTGTCTCCATTTTTGCCAAATTGGGTGATGGATATTGGATTCCCTATTCTCTAGCCTTTCAGCATGCCTAGTTTAAAAATTTCCACGAATCTCACAGAAATTATTCCATACTCAATATCTAAACATTCACTATCAGTTTCCTAGGGGGGGGTTCTAGGGAGCCAAGTCTATTGGGGGCTTCCTCAGACCTTTAAAATATTTTCTTTCTTTCTGTCATTGAGTAAAGACTCTCAGTAGGTATTTGAAATTACATGCCTTGGCCAGCTCACAGCAATCCTTTTCCTTGACATTTTTTTTCCTCTTTTTTTTTTTTCCCCTGCATGTCAGTATTTAATTTTACTGCATGCCTTTATTGCTATAGTATTGCCATTTCCTTTCTCTAATGAAAGAAATCTATCACTTTCTTAATCATTCATAATGTCATGATCTAGATTGGGATCACAAGTGTATATTAGACCCACAGCTGCATTTCTAAGCTTTATGGCAACTACCCCCTATCTTCATGACCAGCAGCTGGTTCTTCTTTTGGTTCTTTGAGGCAAGAACGAACCACAGCAGTAAATTTCACACCCCCTTAACCTCATGTTCCTGATTAGTATCTGAGTCCAACACCAGTTCAGTGCTTAAAACAAATGTGCTGCCAATTTATCTTAGAAATCATCACTAGCATCTGTGTGTGCCTGAAAAGTACATCTACAAAACCACTTCTATTTCTGTTGGGATTTCTTGTTTTTTTTTTTTCTTCTTCTTAAAGATGCTGGGTCAGATTGATCTTTAGCTCCATAGTGCCTATGTGGTATGATGCTAGAGCAGGATATTTTGACTTTTTCATGGCCTAATGAGAGCTGGACCACAGAGGTGGTTATCAGAACTTTCTCAGGAAATATTTCTTGATGCAGCTATAGTGGGCATTTGGATTATGTTATCTGGAATAATCTGACTTTCCCCAGAGCCTCAGTGAACTATAACTGGTGTAGCAAGTCTTGTGAACCATGCCTTATGCTTACCTAAAAGACATCTGAACTCCTGTACGCACTGTAAGTAAGTCTTTAATTTTCCTCTTGGCATGATGTTTTTACCCTTTTTGATATGGTTACTACACATCATTTCTGTGAGTAAGCTCTAGCTCAAACATAAGTCTCTCCCAATTTCTTGGAGACATTCTGGCTTGTGGCAGTCAGGTTGATGGTTAACTCACTTATTCACCAGTACTTGCAAGTCTGACAGAGTGTAAGCTGTGTATTTAGGCTTCTGAGTCTGCCTGAACTATTCATAGCAAGAGCTACGGCTCTAACAAAGATTTTATTTCTGACTGCCATGTTCATTTTGAAAACTTCCAGACATTGTTTATATTTAATTTTTATTTTCAAAGTGTCTAGCTCCTGTTTTAGAAGGTGGTCTTCTAACTAACTCCTTTTGTGGTCTCCAGCTGTTCCTATGTTCACTTTTGGTACAATTGTTTCTGCCCACCTTTCAAACTCTCTCTGAATTCTGACTTTTGTTTTGTTACATATTGCCCCAGTAGCAATATTAACTTGAACTTTTTTTCTTTCTAAAAATAAGTCCTCACCACAGTTAACATTGTGTTTGACCTGAGCCAAGAGGCAAAACCTCAAGCTGTTGTACTGTTCCCTTTTGGAACATTAATTGATGATGAATATTTCTCTGTTGCAATTTTGTCCATTTACAAAGAGTATGCAGATTCCTTTTTTCCCCCAAATACAAGAAACAGTAAAAAAAAAAAAAAAATACAGGCAGAGCTCTGGCCCCTTCCAGTCACATTAGATTATTATGTTCATCACTTTCTCTTTCGAGTGAGACAGACTGCGTAAAAAGCAATGCACAAGGCACATTTTTAAGTTGTTTGTGTATGCTTTATGATTCTTGTTCCATTATTTTAGTGGAGAACAACTTCAGATGCAGATGTGTTTATTTTTAAAACGAAAAATACATAAACCATATGGCTTGGCTGAGTAGAATGTTCTTGATCAAAAAAAAAAAGCACTTAAATTAGAATGTCCATATTATGGAAAAAATATATTTTGTAGTTCTCAGCTTTGTTAAATCTAGTTATTCTAAATTAATTATATATCCTCTTGTGGGTTATCAGTAATTAAGCTGTTATGCATTGATATGGCCACAAAATCTTTACACCACTTGTGTTCACAGTAGTCTAATATTACTGACACGTTGCCGTATTCCCATGTTCTTTGAAAGAGAGCTCACATACTATCAAATAACAGCTCTGAAGATGGTTACACTGTTCTGTCTGTGACTATTCCGTATTAGATGAATTTGTCCAAAGCATGTTTTTTGAATCTTCATTGATGCTAATGTTTTCCCTTTAGGGTAAAGAAAAGCAATTACTGTGAGCTAAATAGTATGTTCCATTGCAAGCGTATAATGCAGCTCACTGGCTTCACAGGATGCCAAGTACAGCAATGGCTATTGAGACTTAATTCACCTAACTGTATTCATATACTTTTCAGAAAAAGATTTTTAGTTTTGACAGGAATTTAAAATTAGGAAACTTTTATCTTCATGTTGAAAATGTAGATACATGTAATAGCTAGATATTCCTAGCTACCAACGTGCCTGTGGTTTTACAACAGTAAGATGTTTCCTCCGTTGATTTTGGCTTGAGCTATATTCAAGTCAATCTTGTTTGTTTGTTTTGGTCACAAACATTAACTTAAGGAAGCATAAGCCAAACAACAAAACCATAACATATGTACATTAGATATGTCAGATCCTGTAAAATCTGTTTTTTAAAAAAAAAAAAGTCAGATATGTAAATCTGAAAAGTGTGATCATTGACTGCTTTCATATTAGAAGAAATTTTCATCTCCACAGTTATTACCCCAAAATCATCTGACTACGAAGGATTACACCAATGGCAAAGATATGCAGCTGCTCCTGATAACTAGCTAACAGGATGTTATAAGAAGATCTTATGTCTTTCTGCCAAGAAGGCCTGTGGTTCCCTCTTTTGCACGGAGGGTATCAAGAGGATGGTGGTCCTACTTGCATTTGGTTCAGTTTCTCCTTCCTCAGCTCCTTTACCATATCTGTGCTAGCACACTGAACAGGGCTATAGCCTGAGTGTGAACACAGACTTCTGACACAAAATCCACAATTTTAATTTTTTAATGGAGTTTTGGTCTGACTTAATTCCCTAAATAATGCCCGAGTATTTAGGAGTAATGGGCCATTCTCAAATGGCAGTTTGCACAAGTTTGCCTTGTTTTCAGAGGCAAGAAATTTTTGCTCTAAGTTATTCTATTCTGCTTTCTTCATCTCAGCAACAAAGTAGGGACTGTTCAGAGCACGCTTCAGAACAGATTCTCCTTCCTTCTGTGGCTGAGTGAAACAGGTCTGAAGAGAAGAATTGCTGGATCGTAGAACATGAGGCATTTTGAAGATAATATGGGATTAGGAAAAGAATATAGAAGGTTTCCTGAAAGCAGGAGAGCCTTCAGAGCACTTCCTGTGCTCCATCCATCCATCTGTCTATCTATATACCTATTTATAGAGTTGGAGACACATCCTGTATTTTTTTTTCCTGCAGAAACTGATTCACCTTTTTCCCTGGCAGTAGTGCAAAGAATTATATAAAATACATTGCCATGTCAGCATGGTCCTTCCTGAAAAATAGAGGAAAGGATGGACCTGTGAGAAAGGCAAGAGCTAGGGAAAACATGTCCTTAGAAAAGACAGAAGGTGTGCTGCTTCTGTACTGGAAACAAACAAGATGGGGGGCAAGGAGGAGAGGGAGAGGAGTAGAATTATTATGTTAAATGGATAAGCTCATGAGAATTAGGAGTGCAAGGGGATAAAAAAGGCACACCAGATATGAATAACTGTGACATATAGGTACAAGTACTTTCCTTATGACAGTACATTTCAAAGTCATGAGTTACAAATTGTCTGCATCTGAAAAAGTCATTTACTTCAAGAGACTGGGATATATGGCATGGAAGTCATTTGTTTCTTTGAAATATTTACAAAGTAATTTGAATATAAGGAAATGATTTTTAGTGACTGGAATGTGCATTAAGATATTCTGTGAGTAACGCCTTTCATGGAGACCCACACCTCTTTGATAAAGAATTACATGTCACCCTACTTTATTAAAAAGTCACTTCTGACTCATACTGTTACTCAGATGATTATTACTTTCATCAGTGTTACAGAAAGAGAAAGCATGTTCTCTGCTTCTGCTGAGGTCTAAAGCATGTCCAGTGGAGACAGACATGATATCAAAATGATGAGAGACAGTATTCACTTCTATGAAAACGTGTTCATGAAGGTAATCGGGTTCTGACCAAGGCTTAAGCTACAGTGTGCATTTCTACTACATGATCTAAGGGAGCAAGGACGAAACCATATTTGTTTCAGAGAGTTTTGGATCACTAGATTGGGCAATGGAGCTGTTACCACACAAGCCACACAAGACTCATCTTTACTTTTTTGAATATTTTTGGAAGTAAAATTAAACAGTGTTATTTTAACAGTAGCACAGTTGTGTTTTAACTATGTTACACTGAGCAGTCTTTGCTATGCAAGTATTACTGGATAACACCAGTTTCAAGAGTGGTGTTGGCACTTTTGCTTACTCTGCCTTCAGTGCTTTAATTTTACACCATCGGTGTATGTTGATAAGGCCCATGTACTCTTCAAGTCTGTTAATAGAACCATGTAGGGTATTCCTTACATGTAAGACTTTTAATAAATTGTATGTAATGTTTCAGCTTAATTAAACAAATATTCCTCTTAATTCTTAAGCATAATCATGGTAACAGCCTTTCCTAGAATACCATCATTAAGATTAATGTTTATTAAAGAAATTTTCTTCCCCAAAATGGACATGCTATTGTACAACATCCGGGTGAGATTTTGAGAGGTTTTTGTTTGCATGTTTGCTTTTAATTAGTGATTTGAAGATTCAGTAGAGTTTTAGCAGAGATCATTAGGTATCTGCTCTGCTGTCCTCCAAATGACAGTTGTGTGCTTTCATCATAGCACAGCTTTCTCTGCAGGGAGGTGCATCTCCTGCCTTATCAGTTCCATTTGGGACTCACTGGAGCAGCCCTTCACCTTGGGATTCATGTCATATTAGTGCTATAATTATTTAACTCTGGTGTCAGTCATTTTCTAGTGTCATTCAGTTATTAGTGCCCCAGTGATGCGCAATCTGGCTGGGCCAGATTAGATGTTCGATATGTATCAGTGGCGGAAAATTAGTTGTCTGGGGCACATTGCCAAGCCAGAGGTACCAGTTATGTAGGTTTGCACTTCAAACCTGAGCTCTGATGCTGGGATTCTTCTTCATGGGGAAGGCTGCTACTGCTGATTCTGTGTGTGTTTGGGAAGGAGAAAGGAAAAAGTGAATTTAACTTCTGTATGTCTACTGATACATTTGGTTTAGAATGAAGTGCTGCAACCTGAACTGCTGCAGGACATGAACAAGATTGCGAGAGGCACTTTTCAAACTTGGAATGCTGGTGGAGACATTCGGTTCTGTATTTTAATTGAAAGTAACTTTTGTTTTAGTCTTCTCAGAAGGTACCTCTGGCTTCCAAACATATTTTTAAAACTTTCCACCAAATATTTATGGATATTTCATAGAAATAATTATAAATATTTTACTAAATTTTTAAAGTTAACATTTTTAACTCATTCTTTGAGGAAAATTAAAGTTATTTCTATATTTAAATGTATATATACAATGAATAATTTGACACAGTGGAAATGGAGAAGTAAACTGAATGATTTAGAAATTATCTTCTTAAACAAAATCCATTCCACATTCTCAGCTGAGGCAAAAGGAGCTGAATACACTTTGTCTTCTGGAAGACACTGCTGCTTTAAAACACTGAATTATTATCTGCTTTATTCAGTGAATTGTCTGACAGGAGATGAACCCATAGGATATATTGACTGTGTCTGGTTTCAATTTTGTTTTGTCTATAAAAAGTCAAAGCTTCCTATGAACATTATCAGACAAAATAAATAAAGTAAGAGAGATAATTGTTTAATGAACTTGGAGTAACATGATTCAAGCAGAATACCCCCACAGCTTTTGCCAAACCTAATAAAACTCTTTTGCACCCTACTTATTATTTTTGAATAAGTATCAACTCTGTAAATTCTTCAGGTCATTTTTTAAACCAGTACTGAATTCAGTTTCTTTGTACTCATGACTGCTTTAGTGCTTTTGTCTCTGTTAATGATTGTGCAATTGGAAATGAGCTGATGTAGAACCTGGATGTCATCTAGAGTAAATATTATAAAATATGGTACTATTCTCTGATTCTGGGTGCTAAGTGCATTAATGTATATAACGGGAAAAAAATACTTTTTTTTTCTTTTTACTTTTTTTTAACATAACAGTTGGGCATTATGTCTGAATATACACAATTTAACAATTTACTATGTAGCTGTAGGCATAAAGAACCAGAAAACTCCTTTGCTTCATCCTAGTACATGTATGGAATTAAAATTATCAGTAAAACTCTGTATTTCTGCTTTCTTTGGTCTGAAAATAAGTTGTTATCATGTCTACAAGAACAATCTATTCTAAATGTAGTACAAAACATTACCAGATTATTCCTTTTTTAAAAAACTACTGACTTATTGTGATTTTTACGTCTTTTTAACCAACTTCATCAACTAAGATCAAACTTGGCGAAAATACAATCATAATGCAGTTTTTCAGCAGCAGCAGAAATATAAATGTTTCCAGTTTGTGAACAATAAAATGAAACAAGAAAATAATTTATGCTTGGTCAGTGCAAATATTTGTGTATCCTGCCTGTGGCTAGTGGTGGGCAGTTAAGAAAGCACATTAGTGAATGCAAGCAGTTTCCCAACTTCCATAGAGCGCTAATGAGGAAAATGTATGAAAGCTCTGAAAACTTCTGGAAATTTCTGGCCTTTCCCTATTATGATAATCGATCTTGTGGGAACTTAAAGTGTCTGGTTTGCCAGTCATCCCAAAACCTTATGCAGATTTTAACGGAAAAGCAAAATGAGTTTTTTGGAATAAAATATAAAGTTTAAGGAGTAAATCCCTGTACTTGGAAACATATAATGGACGAAATATAGAAAGCTAATGACAAAATAGTGTCAGTCACTTAAAATGCAATTTTGGAACAGTACTTAAAACCTTCTGGGTTTTAAAGGGACTTAAAATGTAGTTAACTATAAACACATTCACAAAATACAGATGTTCCTTCTCCTAGTAGATTGATAGCTGAGGATAACTTGGATTACCTCAAGTACTTCCTTGAGTTTAAGTGCAAAGCTTTTAACACGAAGTATCTGTTATAGCCATATGAATAATAAATAAATAAATAAGACAAGTATGTTGACAGAATCGATATGTAATGGAAAACAAACATATTTAATGACAGGTGACAGGTTTGGGTCAGGAATAGGTGACTCCTAATTTTAACTTTTAAGATACAACACTATGCCCAAAGCTACTCTCAAAATGAAACTTCTAGTCCATAGAAATTAACAAACATGGTTTTAGGCAAGGCTGAAGTCATCTTATCACTTGGCAACCCACAGAGTTGAGCAACAGTATGGGCATAACTGTTCTGTTAACTAAAATGCTTGGCTTTCATTATTTGATTTTCAGTACTGAGTGATTACCAAATTGCCTCATGAACAGCAAGACTAATGAGGTCTGCTTTTCTGTGGATTTTTTGTTCTGTGTACCACATAGAAGTCCCATTCACTTTATTAATAATCTCCCTGAATCTCTGTTACTTTCTAAGATTTTCTGTGGCAATAGCTTGAGTTCACCTTTTATGTCCCTCAAATTTCTCCCAGATGTCTAAGGATCCCTCAGAGGCAATATGTGGTAAGCATCTGCACTTGGCTGGCTGGTCTGTGCCTGCTGATAGAGGTAGTTGGAATGGGCAACTGCAGAGCTGCTGCTTCAGCCTTTCTCCCTGGGGCTACTCGTCCCAGGCAGCAGTTCTCCTGAAACTTTGCTAAACTTCATGTTTGTGAGACGTCTATCCCATCCTCAAAAGTGTTCAAAAGGCATTGTGCAAAAGTAGCAGTCGGGTGGGCATCACAGTTGCATAAGCTTGTTTCCTTAAGTTTTCTGGCTGAAATAAAAAAAAAAAAAGTATTTGAAGATAAAATTCTGAGCTGTATTTGAAGGTTAAAGACACTGAAGAAAAATCAAGAGAGTTTGGCATGATCTTTCTTTACTACCATTTTCTATGCCACCCTTGGGGTTGGGAATGGAAATTAAAAGTTAATTCATGCTCTTCATTTTTTGTTTGTTTGAGAAGAATATGCCATTTTCCTCTGCACACAAAAGCAGCTATCTTGTCAACGTAGTAGTGTCCTTTTACCAGTGGCAGTCTAAGTAAGATATAAAAAAGAAAAGCTGTGTAGTTATGCAGTAAGCCCAAATATCTGGAAAATACAGTGACCATGCAAGTCTTTATTCACATCTGAAACAGGGGCAGTAAATTGCGGACAAGATGTAAACAGCTGAGTTTGGCATAATGAAATTTTATTGTTCTCAACTCTTTGCTTTGCATAAATGTACTAATCCTGTCTGATTTAGATCTAAGAAAGCTCTGAATACCTGTTTGTTTGTTTGCTTTTCCAGACATATTAGGTGTTTAATAAAATATACTACCCATTCTTAGGAACATTCCTTCCTTCAGAGTTACTTTTTGTATTCCACTTACTTCCTTGGTTTTGCAGCAGCAAGGAGTTTAATTAAAAAGAAGTTGCTCATGACAAAGAAATAAAATACAGTTGTTGTTGTGTGTTTTTTTAATGAAAATTGGTTTCAATAATGCTGTTCTTCAGTAAAGTAAAACTATTACTTGGATTCAGCAGTACAAATGAAACAGGAATCATTTTTAGTCTAGTAATTTCTACTGAGTTTCAATAATGTAGCTCTTTCTAATGTAACTTATGTAGTGACTTTCCCCATAAATTTTTTTATATTTTTTTATATTCCTTCTGTTCTCTTTTGCTGCAATTTCATTTCCTCTGGTCAGGGGAGCAAACCACTTAGTGATAGATTTTCATCTTAGTATAATAACATGTGAGAAAAGGGAGAAGAAAGTGTAAATGTGAAGAAGAAAAATTATTATTATTTCAGAATAATTATATATGGTGTCTGGAGTTTATATAGAACACGTATGGGAACACATAATGTTAAAAAAGCCACATGTATTACATCCTGAATAGGCTGTAATCTAAATAAGATAAGATAAAATATAGTTCAATAAAGCCACAGTTCAAAGGGAAGTCCCCTCTGCTTGCCAGCACTGGGAAAATGGGAGAAATGATTTCCTGAAAATCTTCTTTTAAAGGGAGAGAGCTGATAGGAACAATATATATTTTGTGAATAAGAAACCATACAGATATCAAAGAAATATATTTTAGCTGGTATATAAACACCTATACTCCAATGATAAACCAACATCTGACTTCTGGATTTTAGGGGGGAAAAGCATCTGCAGGGTAGTCACCGCAAAGCATGTTTTCCCTTCCTCTGTGACAAGTGGCAGTGATCATGGGCAAAAGATGCTGATCAGAGATCAAACACTGGCTGCTCTGGTGTGGCACTGCCAAAGTTTCTGGAACAGGAGTGACCATGTGTGAGAGCCACAGGGCAGAGAGATAAGGCAAGGAGATGAAATGTTTTTGAACAACCTAATCTAATGGGAGGTGTTCCAGCATGGTTGGAATGAGATAATCTATAAGGTCCCTTCCAGCTCAAACCTTTCTATGATTCTATAAAAGGACCAAAGGAACAAATATAAAAGGTTGAAAGCTATTTAGCTGCATTTAGGGTTTATGCTGGTGAGGAGCAAGCCCTTGTATTTTAGGGAAGTATTTACAAAGTCAAATATGTATGCAAATGCAATCAAAGCAGTAGGTTAGAGATACAGACGCATCATTATGGGAAAGCTTGCGGAGCAGGGCTCACACTGTGAGACTGATGTGGTCAAAGCAAGGTTTTGACAGGATTAGCTACAACCAACTTTATGGGGGCTTAAATAGGAAATTATCTATTTGAAAAGGAGGACATAAATAATATGCGGGAAAGGAAATGCCAAATAATATTATCCTTCTATATTTCAGTTTGAGTCTTCTCCGAGACGCATCACAGTCCAAGGTTTTCAAATTCATTTTCTTTAGAAGTTTACAGCTAGGATACCTGTGCTTTGCTTGAGTAAAGTCTTAGCTATGATGCAGCTTCAAACAGGGGCAGCACACCAATTGGGGAGGCAGGATTTCATCCTCATATGCCCCGACTAGCTGAGGCTGGAGCCTGGACAGTGAAAGAGGAATACAAAAGAGAGAGGACTGTATTTTCAGTGTTTCCATCTCACATTAGGAGTGACTAAAACATCGTACATGATGTTGATTTCCTTCCAATGTTTCTTACAGACATATTTCCCTAACTTCTAGTCCAGAAGAAGTCTTTTCATATTGCCCTCCTTTAAAAAATAAATGCCCTCTGGAAATGTTCACATTTGTTCTTGGAAATTGCAATGAATCAATTAATGACAGATCACATGGTTTAATTTGTGATTTGAAACTGGGAGTAAATGTCAATTGTTATTACAGAGAGAAATGTACCATTGTGAATGATGAAGGAAAATACTTGAGATTGGATGCAATCTAGTCTGCTGCAAAAGCAGAAATGTTTTACTGTTCTTTTCTGTTGCTTCTTTCATATATCTGGCAGTCACAACTTAGCAACAGAGGGTGAATTGTATCAAAGACAAGAACGTAATCCAATCTTTCATTTCATTTGATTAGGAAAATTTCACAAGGGTCTTCTACAAACATTCTTGGGATATCAGTATAGGCAAACCAGCACGTTTCCAGGTCTCATTTTTCCTAGCTTGAGAAATGCGAATAAGCATGAGCTAGTCATGTTGAAGTAGATCTTCATAGAAATAGATCACAATTTTAATATCTACTGTTTAAAGAGGACAAAAAAAAATGAAGCTAGCAGTTCCCAAGTATGACTAAACTAATAGTTTATAAAGAACAGTAATTTTAATATATAGTAAATTAAATTCATTACATTAATGGAAACTTTAAATTTAATATGGTAAAATATTAATTAAAATTTATACAACTTTAAAACCTGGAAGATGCACAAAAATATCAGTCTAAGAGTGCAGTTTGAAAAATGGTCACACTTTCTCTTTATTTTTCCATGTTTGAAAAGTGGATAGCTTGCTTAACTGGAAATAAGATCATCTGAATATATGAAATGTGAGGAGAATTAAGTACCTTAAATTTTCTACTATTGCTTATTTTTCATGCTTAGAAATAAAGTTACAGTATGCTTTCCTGTGCTTTGGATAGTCTATAGAAATATTCCTAACTCCTTAAGTTAAAGATCTTAAAATGAAATAACACATACAGATATCTTATGCCACCTCAGCAGGATGAGGAAAAATAAGCTTTATAGTAGACAAAATCTTAAGCAATATGTCCCTTAATAGATTAAGAATGAGAGAAATATGTATTATAACGGGATCTTTCACAGGCAGTGTCCTGTCCAACAGGTCTTATATACAGAAAAGGATTTTAAACCAAAACCCTCCTTCCTTCAGTTGTGACAGACAGTCATAGCAGAGGTATATTAATTTACATTAATTTATTTTTTAGAGATTAAAGCATGAGCTGTCCATCACAGCTAATTTGAATTCAGGGTATAATCTAGATTAGTCTCTTTTAAACCTTTTATAGTTTATAGCAGAATTCTGTTTTGGTTTAATTGTCTTAATGCTAATTAGTTATAGCATCGTATGTAATGTATTATAGAAGTTGACTGCTCAATATTGCCATTTAAGGATGTTGCATCATACTATTAATATCTTGTGACCAGTAATTAGAATGTAAAGGTAAAATGCAATATTTTATTATTGTATAAAGATTCTACCAATTACAATAATTACATCTATTTATTTTGCCAACTTTTTTTCTAGGGTTTTGGTAGCCCATCAGGTGAACATTGGCTGGGGAATGAATTTATCTTTGCAATAACAAGTCAGAGGCAATATTCTCTAAGAATTGAATTAATGGACTGGGAAGGAAACCGGGCATATTCACAGTATGACAGATTTCACATAGGGAATGAAAAGCAGAATTACAGGTAAGTATCTCCTGAAATTCTTTTGACTCTGCTGAGTGATAAGTCTTGTTCATTGTTTGCCTGCTAA
This sequence comes from Anser brachyrhynchus, assembly GCF_964034855.1. Lineage (NCBI taxonomy): Eukaryota > Metazoa > Chordata > Aves > Anseriformes > Anatidae > Anser > Anser brachyrhynchus. Next base: position 142,335,801 of record NC_137695.1, on the reverse strand, counting down.
ATATGAGAGAGGATCGTAATAAGATTTTCATCTAAAGTGAAAAAGATGCTAAAAAAAAAAAAAAAGTAGAAATCTGATTTCTCAGGGTTGGAAGGTTAGACTAAACTGACACATCTGAGAACAAGGGGTGATCAATTAATTGCACCAACTGGAAGAACTGCCAAAAACAATGTATAACTTCTAAAACATTCTGAGAGCACCAGGTGTCTAACTTACTAACTAGAAAAAAAATATGGATTCTCTATTACAACTTGAAATATTTCTGCCTCAGAAACGTTGAGTGAAACAATGGAGACAGAAAAAAATACCAAAAAATTCTGTTAGAATATCTGATAATTCCAACCCAAAATTTAGTGCAAAGGAAAAATAAAAAGAGAATGCTGGATTTTACTGAGAGGAGACAAAACACAAAACCAAGTGTCAGGCACTGGGTAGCCTTGACTTATTAGTAACAGCATAATATTTATTATAGTTTGAAAATGTCATATGAAGTTAAAATTTCTTCTAATAATACTTTTTTTTTCCTATAAAATTTTTAAGGTAAAAGAAAAATAGGGTGAAAAAAAAAAAGTAGGAAACTTAGCCTGATTATTAAAAGAAAAAAGAAGAAAAAATAAATAAAACACTTGGTGAAAAAAATTGATATGGATGACCTAAGTGGTTATTTTTTTCTATCACCACTTCCTGTGAACAGACAATATGACCTTGGAGAAGAAAAATGAAACACAAAAAAACTCTTAAATTATTTATTGTAGCATCAAGTTATCATAAGACTTAGTTATCATAAGACTTAAGAGAGAAACCAATACATTTTAAAACTAAACATTCAAGTCACAGCGTGTGAAATTGGGTTGATACTCAGATTTTTAAATTCAAGTAGCATGATTCTCAGAAATGCTTATTGCACACTCCCTGCATAGTCTCCAGAAATGGAAACGAGAGCAATTAGCTCTTTCTGCTGACAGGAATCTACCCAGGTGGGACACAGAATAGCATCTCTGTCCTATTGAGTTTGTCAGACAACATTGCTGCATGGTGTATAAGAGCATAGACTATATTTAGAAGCAGCTTGTATGAATTTTGCTCCCATGTAATGCAAAGGCTATCCCATGGCACACAAAGGACCGTTCTGTAATTGGAACTGCATAATACAGGGCTCAGGGTTGTATGATATATTGTATGGTGCTCTGAGAAGAAAGTATGAGAAGTGGTATGAATTGGTTTGCTTCTGAGAGAGTACAAATGTAAATATTCAGGTTAGCGTGTGTCAAGCAGAAGCGCTACTGGAGACTAACTGGAATTCTGAGCCTCAAAGCTATTCAGGAGAAACGTATGAGACAACAGGTTCAGTTAGAGATGCATCTAAAGCTATTTAAACAAAATTGCATCTGATCTAATCATCTTTAATTTTGAATTCCTTGGTGAGAAATGGGAACTTTAATGATGAGATTTATCTGGCTCATTTTTGATGTTTTTGGGTTCTTTGGAATAAGGCATATCCTGTCAACTCCCTGCTCACCCCCTGACTTAAAGGACATGGGTGCTCAGAGCTGACTGTGTGCACTGTGAACCCTGAAGACACTCTCTTCAAACACCAAGAACCTCTGAAGAGCTTCTGCAGTAATGAAGGCACACAGGTTGCTGGAGGCAATGATTCAGGTTTCAGGAAGGATTCAGTGATTCTGCTGATTCAGGAAGGTGAATCATTCTGACGCACTCTTAGGCAAAGAGTAAAAAACAAGTATAGGACATCTCTCAAAACAAAGGCTCTAAAGTGTAGACAGTATAAAAGTGGATTATGTGTGTCTTACACGTTTGAAGAAGATGCTCAAAAATAAGAGGAAAAAATGGGAGATATACTTGTCAAGTAAGGAAAAGTGTCGAAGGACAGAATTACACATAGCTTTAAAAATTATGATGAAAATCAGAGAAGATGCCAGGACTGTGAATTAAAATGGTTGAATTCATTAAAAAAAAATAGCATAATTTTTGCTCACATTTATTCTGGACTGAACAGGGCCTACATGGATGATTTAGGGATCAGAATGGTATAGAAAAATTAACTTATGTTTACACATATGGTAAGGGAGGATTTCTTCTTTTCATGACTCATCTGGGTTTATTCATGGCAATGTATTACTTTTCTTTTAAAATTCTGTGCTGCACTTCTGGTAATACAGTAGACCAACTTGGAAATGCCTAAGGGATGTCTGCCTATCATAAGTTCATGTGAAGTGCCTAGAGTAGAAGAAAAGGCAAGTTTTGGAGAGGAGCGGTGTTGTTTTCCCTCCAACAGCCTGGGAACTCTGCTGTGTGCTGTGACCTGAGTCTGCCTCAGGTGCTAACAACAAACCAGGACCAGGACACGGGCTTAAGAAAGGATGTGCTATGTGCCTATGTATATTTATGTGCCTATGTATATTTAATTACTTGTCCTTTTCCTGGAATAGTTTTAGCCTGATCTAAACAGTACATATCCAGGCAATTACTGAACATAACTGGGGGACCCCAGGGGGCAGTGACTTTCCCAGTATACACTGTGAGCAAGTCCATGTTAGTTTTTTTGGTAAGCCAAACCATACAGACAAGGATATTGTGGGCCAGTTAATTTCAAGGCCAAAGAGCAAGCCTTAGCCCAATAGGTAACCTTTCTTCATTTGTCCTTTGTCATTTGTGCCTCAAACAAAAGGCCCTTAAAGGTCTTGGGCATAGAATTTGTTTCTCCATCATGGCTGTTGAGACAGACTCTTGGAGATTTCTTAAGCAGATTAGGTTTAACATGTTGATGGACATCAGCATAGCCCTGGAAAATCATCCCGAATAACTGTAGGTCTCCAATATGTCTATAGGAACAGGGAGGTATTCAAGAAAGGAAAGTAAACCCTCCTTCATTAGAAGAAAGGGACATCTTTTGACAGTATAAACCATATTTTCTGAACGTGGAAACAGTTGTTAAAACTGATCCACAAAATTTCTTCTTCCTAAACCAGAAAAAACAAAAGGGATGTATTTCAAAGTGCAGAAATTAAATCAGAACGTGTGTGCAAGCCTCAAAAAAATATAAGATTAGGAAACAAGGCTGAATTCTGCTACCCATGTTCAAGTCACATATACACAAAAATCAGTGGGAATTTATCTTGAGAACAGTGACTGCAGTTCTGGTTCCTGTTCTACTTCGTAGTCCAATTAAAGGCCAGAATGTACTTGGCTTGAGCTGTCTGCATGGCCTCCTTAAGGTACGAATGAAGATCCTCTGTCCAGGGAACAGGAAATCAATTCCATTCACGTTATTCTGGAATAAACAGGGAGGGAAACATGAAGATGTCAAAAGGCTCTGTCCATCTCTGTTGGCCCTTGCAGTTTCAGATGAATTCATCAGTATTTTTTACTCAAACATATCTGAATATTTAAAGAAAACAAGCAAGAAACAGGCTGACAGTTCTGGAAATAATGATTTGGAAGACACATACAAATCTAACTTAATTTTTATGCTTGACAAATGTACTAGGGCCTATATCCAGACAGATATATGTCCAACAGACATTTTGCAAAACGAAGTCATATTGGGCTCTTCCAGAAATTATTACAAAAATGTATCTATGACATAACAGCACTTTATTTTGTTTGCCAGCATCACTATCTTTGATAAAAGCAACTCCAGAAGGGAAGCCAAATAAAAGCCTGATTATTGAGCCCTCAACAGCTGGCCACTCTTCAGAGGATACTGTTTTCCCTTTATCAGAGGAGCTGCCATTATGAATTTAAATAATCCCTCTGAAGTTGTAAAGCACAGTTCACAACCTTCTGCATGCAGTGCCTTTCTTTCACAGTTGTCAGTTTTCAGGCATTTGCCGTGTTTGCTTTCAATACCTCAAACACAGAACAGCATACCTTTGCAAAACTTCACTGACTGATAATTTGAAATTATTCTTCCAAACTAATTAGATGCTCTTTTATTTTGGAAGCTATTAGGATTTTCTGCTGGTGACCCGCATTAAATGTTGCTTCTTCAACACTGTTTGCAAAAGTAAATAATTGTAGACCAGCTGTACTCTATATTAGTTTCAAATAATACAAGCTAACTGAGTAATAACCAGTAAAGAGACAAATTTCCAAGTTGGTCTGGGCAGTAGATGAAGGAAATCTGAAACAGAGGAAGGTTATTGAAATGAAAGGAAAAGCTCGAAAAGTTGAATGTCTTTCATGCATGCTATAGCAGTACCTTATACATTTGGAAGACACGAAAAAATATTATAAAGGTTCTAGGTCTAGCATCTGAATAGAGTAAGTTAGAAAATGATTGAAAAAAAAAAAAAAACAAACACAAACTGATAAAAGATGTCTAAGAAAATATGGATAATCATTTTCATGCTGTTTTTCCAAAATCCAATCCCAACATTTTGCGAAGTTCGATTCACTCTGGATTACTCCCAATTGGTGATTTCAGAGGGTTCTGTTTTTTCTCCAGACTGTTTGTATTCTCTTTACTACTTTTTATTAGCCTAAAGAATCTATGATTAAAAAAATAATGCTGAACACATGTATGTTAAAAATATACTTGTTTCTTTTTCAAAATGAGACAGCTCCAAAAGGGTTTCTGGGATTGCAGAATAAAATCTATTTATCCCAGATGATGACTGTAAAGAAGAAAGTTGAGATAAGAATGTGTACACTGAAACAGCAAATGCATGATGTTAAATAACTGAAACAGGAAAACCAATGTTGCACCTCACGTGAAAGCTTCAGTAGCTTGGAAGTATCAAAGTGATTGATTTCCTTTAGAACATCCTTAGGCTTCTTATTTACACAAAAAGATTAAACACAGGGCAGCCTGTAAACAAAGTGAAAACTCTCTCTGACCGTCTCTGCAAGTCTTGTCCTGTGTCAAGTAAAATCTCCATAGAGTAAGATGAGTCCAATCTTACAAGTCCTCATTTAATGTGGTGTTTCTTAATTTAAGTCAAAAAATGTATTCATGGAACTATAAAAAATTAAGTTAGGAGAGATTCTCAGAAGACACATAGCCTCTCCTCTTTTCCTATGTAGAACCTAAATTGTGCACTCTTGATACTCTGTCAACGTTGTTAGCTGCTTTTAGGAGCTATACAGATATATGCTGACCTGTGTCCTCAGACACTCCAGAATTAACCAGGAAAAGTAAGAATGTGCTGGAATTTTGGGCACCACACTTCATAATCCTACACTTTAGTCAATGAAAGAAGGTTTGCTGATGCTGGATTTTGAACAGCAAAAAAATCAGCCTGCACACACATCTGGTTTTGCTACTCATGGTGCAGGAGCAGCATGGGGGAGCAAGTCATGGGATGGAGAATAGGAGAAATAAAACCTTAAATTGGCCAGACTGGTTGTACCTCAGAATCCTTAAAGAGATTGAATATACCCTCCCAATATATCCTATGACAATGCATTCTAGTATTTAGTCATTCTGTTATTCAGAAAAGATTCCATCACTGCAAAGACTGACTACCTCTGGTCCTATTCGTGGAGGAATATGATTAAATGATAAGTCAGTGCTGCTAGGTGGACAGGACTTTGAGATTGCTGAAGACAGAAGTGAGAACTCAGGATGAAGAGAGACCATTGACTTAAGGTGTCAATAATAAGCAAGAGACAAGTTGACAGGGGAATATCAGTTATGTAAGAAAGATGTAGATGTATGGGGTCCTCAGAGGCAAGCAGATGATGGAATTTGTTGCAAACTGGACTTCAAATCATTTCAAACCACTGATGTGGTCTTGTGCTTCATACTAATCTAGGTAGCAAAGTTTCCAAACTCCCCAAAATACTGTCTCTCTCCAGTTTTTGCTTTGGGAAACCAGATCAGTTGTTCAATGTAAACTAGTGATCTTTAAACTTTATGGGAGCTGGTAGCAGAGAGTTTTTAGTGGACTTTTTAGCTCTTGTTTTTTTAAGAGTTTGTATATTTAGTTTCAGCAATAGTATAATATCTGTCTGTTTTCTTAGGCAACCTAGGTAGGTAGCGTGGAGCCAGAGGTCTTGATGTATTGTTAGTTTTTGAATATTGTTTTTGTTTGCTTGTTTAAGGTGGAACTAAATGATTTATTTAATCACCATTGTTGAACTAAAGCTGGAATTTGGTACAAAAAGAAAAAAAAAATCTCACTTTTCTTTTAGTAAAGTGGGGAAAATATTTTTGCACAGTCTTTTAAATTCTACCAATGAAAATGCTGTAATAGGTAAAAGGAGATATTATTTTTAAAGCATGATTTTTATGGGGACACCTGGTTTTATGTTTATTCTAAAAAACATTCTGCAATCTATTGCTGTCTCACAAGCAGGACATTAACAAGCTAGCGTTACTCTCCTCAGTGTACAAAACTTCACTTTTAAATATTGTTATTCTTTGTTATTACCCAGGTTTTTCAGTGATTCATTTAGCATAAGCAACATTTTGTTCTTTTGTCACTCTAGTAATTTAAGTAAAACAGGGAATCAGCCTGACTTGGAAGTTTTTCTGAGCCATCTGCTTAGCTTCTTTCTTAGTATCGCAGTAAACCCTCAAAGGTCCCATTCTCGTTTGGGGAAGAAAAAGTACAGTAGAGGACACATATGAAATCTGTAGCAAAGCAAGAAAATAAACACAAATTCTGTGCCCAGACCCCAGTCTGATATGAAAATAAGAAATCTACATAATAACTCAAAAACCAGACATGGCACAAAAATTTGAACCCATAGTAATTCATGTTTCTCTGGAAGCTTAAAATTCAATTTTCAAGTCTGCTTCAGAGGAAATACCCATGCAAAAATTCTATCAACAGTCAGAATGATATCTGTGGTATACATACTTTACATGATTTTAAAATATATTTAACATTTTTTTTCACCAAGCCATGGTATAAAATAGATAATATGGAACAAAGATTTAATATCTCTATGTATATACAAATATCTGGCTGAAATAACTTTTTCTAATTAAGAACACTGTCAGTCCAATGATATTCCATGAAGTTGAAATACTGCAAATGCAGAGATTCAATCTGATGCCCATTAACCATCAGTCTTTCTGGAAACAGGCCAGTGTCATATCATTGCTATATGATATCAGTGACTAAAACTCACTGACAGTGCATGCAGTATCTCCAAATGTAAGCAGGAAAGATATATTACATTTTCTTTGACTAACTGAAAGTTGATGCAAATATTCTTGAGGATTTTATGAATAATAAAATGTAACTTAATCCACATAAATCTCCTTGTATGCAATCTATCCACAGCTGATCATTTCCCACCAATAACTTCATAAAGCTCATTTGTAGTTGTTCACTGTGCCATAGCCCTGACTATCCTGGGACACGAATGGAGAGAAGTCTTCTGTGTTAAGGAGGGATATAATGAGAATGCATGTATAGTGAATACTGTGAAGGAATGATGGAACAGTGAAGGGCAATTGAATAGTAAGACAGAATGATGAAAATAAATAGAAGAGGGATGATCTGCAGCTCCTGAGGGGAAGAGGAGAAGGCTCTGTTGAATGGTAGGTAAGGCAGTAGTGTACTTCTTCCCCCCATGCCCCACACCCATTTTGGTGGGTTGCTAGGTGGGGAGGAGGGGACATTTGCCATCAGTAAAGCATTTTGTCCCCTGTATTTTCTCCAAGAATAAAGAAGACATTCATTTTTTAGTGACTATCTGCTGTGTTTGAGTGAAGATAAAGCATGGGCTGCAGCCATGAAGCCATGACCCTGCCATAATTGGCTTGAAGGCCACACCCAGAGAGATGTGGTCAATGGTTCTATGTTAAGGTGAAGGCCGATGATGAGTGGTGTCCCTCAGGGGTCTGTCTTGGGACCAGTGCTGTTTAGTATCTTTATCAGTGACAAAGACAGTGGGATCGAGTGCACCCTCAGCAAGTTTGCAGATGACACTAAAATGAGTGGTGCAGCTGATACAACAGAAGAAAGGGATGCCATCCAAAGGGACCTGGGCAAGCTTAAATATTGGGCCCATGTAAGCCTAATGAGGTTCAACAAGGCTAAATGCAAGGTGCTGCACCTGGGTTGGGGCAATCCCAGACATGAGGACAGACTGGGAGAAGAATTCATTGAGAGCAGCCCTGCAGAGAAGGGCTTGAGGGTTCTGGTGGACAAAAAGCTTGACACGAGCCATCAGTGCGTGCGTGCAGCCCAAAAGGCCAACGGCATCCTGGGCTACATCCACAGAGGAGTGGCCAGCTGGTGGAGGGAGGTGATTGTCCTCCTCTACTCTGCCCTTGTGAGGCCTCACCTGGAGTGCTGCACCCAGGTCTGGGTCCTCCAGCACCAGAAGGATGTGGCTGTTAGAACAGGTCCAGATGAGGGCCATGAAGATGATCAGAGAGCTGGAACACCTCTCCTATGAAGAAAGGCTGAGAGAGTGGGGCATGTTCAGCCTGAAGAAGAGAAGAAGACCTCACTGCAGTCTTTCAATACTTAAAGGGAGCTCATAAAAATGATAGAGAGCAACTTTTTACATGGGCAGATAATGATAGGACAGGAGGAATGGTTTTAAACTAAAAGATGGGAGAGTTAGAATAGATGTTAGGAGGAAATTCTGCACTCAGAGGATGGTGAGGCACTGGAAGAGGTTGCCCAGAGAATCTGTGCATGCCCCATCCCTGGAGGTGTTCAAGGCGAGGTTGGACAAGGCCCTGGGCAACCTGATCTAGTGGGTAGCATCCTTGCATATGGCAGGGGGTTTAAAACTGGATGATCTTCAAGGTCCCTTCCAACCCTATCATATGATTCTGGGATAACAGATATTCAAACTGTATCTGTCTATATGAAGTATAATAGTTGATTTTCCAAGAACTACAAATTGTTATAGAACTACCAATGAGGTATTGTACTAACATAGTTCATTTTCACATGACAGAAAGGCAGTGATGTTTAGTTTTCTCTAACTATAACTTAGCTATCCTGAAAAGTGAGACATTTTTTAAAAAAATAAATAAATAAATTGAATTTGTATTAAGGAATGTGGTACATTATTGTTGTCATAGGAAAAAATAATTTCATGCACAGAACATGTATTATTCCCTCTGACAGAGTGATCCCTGAGGGACACCACTCATCACCAGCCTCCAACTGCACATGGAAGCATTGACCACAACTCTCTGGGGCAATTATAGCAGGGCCTTGGACTAGACGATTGTAGAGGTTTTTTCCAACCTGAATGATTGTATGATTCTAATCCCAAGTAAAATGAAGGCTAGTATTAGTCTTCAGGCCCTTTTGATAAAGAGGGTCTATACACTCAGTTACAGTAATATAGTTTAAAGAGCACAAACTTCCTCAACTTTCAAAATCAATCAATCATAATATTTTTTCTTTTTTTGCATTTCAGACAATAGAAAAAAACTTTTTTTAGGAACTCCAAATGAGCATTCATATATGTAAGGTCAGCCTGGAAATAGTACAATTTTTATATAGAAATTAAATTCTGTATACAATTATATACAGTTCTGTATACAATTATGAAAATACAAGTTTGTATTTTCAATACAGACTGTATCTGTAAAAAACACCATTAGAAGCCCCTTATATTTCATTTCTTGCATTGTTTTCATCACAGATAGCTCTAGAACTCTATAATGCATCAATATCTAGGATATGTCATAAAGACAGAAAAGGTATCCCATAAACTCTGAGAGATTCTGTCCTTGAGACTTTAGGAAAGTATTTCGCTTGCTTTACAAGGTATACACTGTATGTTGTTCAACAAGCCTGCTTTCCAGGACAAAACCAAAGCCTTCAGTGTGAGTTACTCAGAGTATATCTAACATAACAGTGACCAAATCATTTCTGTGTATCCACTTACCCATCAATAGAACATAAATATTTATTAGTCAATTTTCATTATTAGAACTTTCAAGCTGCCTCTAAATTGCTGCTGTCTTCAGTCTTGTTTTTCCATATTTTTTTTTCTCAACTGGTTAATTTCCAGTTACCTTCTCCAGATTGATATACTTATTTCACCAAAAGTGAATTAACTCTTCTTCATATATTCATACATATATTCATATATCCATATTTTCTTGTAGCTACAGAATCTTCCTTTTTTTTTACCTTTTTTTTTTTTTGGTAGGTTATTAATAAGAAGTTTTCAATAATTACATTTGATTGTGCTCTTATATTTTTAGAAACTTTTCTTTCCTTTGGTGTTTTAGGGCATTTCAACTGCATAGCTGGACAGAAGCTTGTTTTCCAATATGTTCCACCAGAGCTATCACTGTGGAACATAGTGAGCATGTCATTATCTCTTCCTCCAGGCTCCTACACGCATTTTTTTTTTAAAAAAAGGAAAATAACATGAGTAAGAACAAAAGTATCTTATTTTCCCAAAAAGCTTATCTACAATAAAATAAACACATCAATTCAAGCTACTGATAACTTAAGGCAAGAAAAAAAGAAGGGGTTTGTAACAATTTACTAGACTTAAACATCATCCTGGATTTAGTGAATTTAAGTACTTATACACAAATCAGACATGGTTTCTTACAGGTGGATGAGATGAAATCTTTATTTCCAGTGCTAATATTAAAGCTGTTGGGCTATAGGAGCAGACTGCAGGACCCTAACTGCAGGACCCTAACCCTAACACTCAATTCTCTTTGCATGCCTGGGGAGAGATAAGCTCCTTAGACTGAAAGCCAAATCAGGCAACATGTGGAGCAGAGAACTGCCTAGAGTTAACCATTAGTAAATTCTGAAAATAGCAAGGCATTTATATCCACTGATGATTCACAGCCCATGGCCTGAATGTAGCAGACAATGTCCTGTCTTACTCAGAAAAAAAAAATAGTAATAATAATTTAAAAAAAAATGGGCTAAACCTTTCATTTACTAGAGAGAATCCAGAGCACAGTTACTGTTTCCCAAGAGAAAGCAGCAATACGTGCTGAAGGGTAAAGGCTCTTCATTGAATCTCTGAAAGTACGCAGGAAGGAATTCACTGCTCAGTGGATGGTAGGTACTTGGTGAGATATCACTTGTCAATGAGGTGGGAGTGGGAAATATAAGATTGTGCTCCCTGCTCCACAGGTTATGTCTTACTTTGAATTACTAGTCTTTGATTAAATGATGCAAATATGGTATGAAACAGAGAGGAGTATCCCTAAACTCTGAACACTGTACAAACAACTCCGCTTATACTTGCATTCCAAGACTCAGTGAATCTTGAACAATTTTATTTTTTTTTGCAGTAGGACACATGTTGCTGGTTACATCACCGTTGTGAGGGAATCTTTGTGGTTTTAAACCCTTCTCTTGCTGAGTGAATAGAAACCACAACTGTTATGTGTGGAGTATCAACTTGGAACAGTAAATTGTTATATGAAAAGTAGAGCAGAAGGACCACTGGTGGCTCTACTACTTCTTACCTGGTACTTATCTGTACAGAAAAAAAAAATAAAAAAATGTTAGACTTGTGTGTGAAAGTAATATCATGGAAAGCAAGAACACTATAGTGAAACCACACTGAGGGCTGCCACATATGCACACAATTCTGTGAGAAGACTTTAATGTATGTAAATGTTTGCAGAAAAACACTTATATAAACTCAGTAGTGATCTTACTTGTTCAATTTACATGTTGTAATCCAGTGGGGATTTCACCAGCTATATCCCAGCTATCAGGGACAGGCAAAGCATGAACAGGGGCACTTTGGAGAAAGCTGAATGGGTTTTTATAAGCTAATGGCCTTTTTTTTTTTTTTTTAATTCTGTTTTCCAATGTAAAATACTGTCATTTTGATAGGATTATCTTGATGAGTAATACTTAGTTATTTCTGTACAGTGTTTCTCCCTTTTAAGCCTCTGTTCCTTTATGCCATCCCTATATGTTTGTATTAAGCATGAGCGTAAAACAAGTATTTTAGCAATGTTTATAAAATCCTAGTGCCAATGGACTTCATTAACATCAAGGTAACAGCTCCCACTTATCCAATAACAATGGCAAAAGGGGCTCTGTGTTTCTTTAATCCTCTTCCGTTGAAACATTTACAAAGATCTTCAACCTACCAATATTTCTATTAGAGTCGAATTTAGCGTACTGTAGAAACTAGAAACATCTAGTCAAAGTAATTTCTTTTTCTTAGTCGGGCTTTCACATGAAACAGTTCCCGAATAAAAGAACCTTGTGAAGCTGAGATATTTCTTCATATTTGTCACTATATTTGTTCCTATGAGGAATTTTTTTTAATATCAAAACTATGCTGTGTAGGATATCCAGACATCTTCAAGATTAGACGGCATTTAAAGTCAGGCTGTCCATCACAGGGACATAAGTAATGCCTTCCATTGGTTCTATTTCTAATAGCAAGTTAAATAGCACAAAAATTTTAAATGTTACAATAGTTTTCTTAATCAGCACTTGAGAATTCTTGTTGCTACTTTTTCATTCTATAAATTTACTTAGGTCTTTACTTAGGCCAGAAGTGTTAAAATTCTATCATATTTATAGTGAACATCAAAATGTTGATTACCATAGTGAAAATTTGTGCACCAAGTGTAAGAGAGATGTGTAAGAAGGACATGTCCAAAGGTATAGATGGAAACAGTATCAAACTGTGAGCATTTAGACTTTTTCATTACTGGTTGCAAATCACTGGTACACTGATGATTTAACGCTACAGCATAATGAACCTTTGAGTTCAAGGGCACAAACATGAAATGACTGTAAAAGAAGTAAAATTCAGAAGTAAAATGATATCAGGAAGAACTTATTTACTGAAAGGGTTGTTAGACTTTGGAGTAGGCTGCCCAGGGAAGTGGTTGAGTCACCATCCCTGGAGGTCTTTAAAAGACGTTTAGATTTAGAGCTTAGTGATATGGTTTAGTGGAGGATTTGTTAGTGTTAGGTCAGAGGTTGGCCTAGGTGATCTTGGAGGTCTCTTCCAACCTAGATGATTCTGTGATTCTGTGATGAGAAAAGTATCTCAGTAAAATTTAGGTTTCTTTAATGCAGATTCCATGATTGTATCATTCTTCCTAGTATTACGTAATGGCATGGAAAGCATTTTCAAGATCCAGATACAGGTCCAGCTCAAACGATTTAACCTGTACATTTTTCTTGTCATAACTGTAGTCAAACCTGAAGAAACTGACTTTTCCAAGCTGGGCCAAAAAAAGAATGGAATGTGGATACATCCAATGAGATGTGTCTTTAAAGGATTTCAGTTAGACAAGTGTCTTCCTGTGGATGAGCAAGTTTTCTATAAAAGTGAACTTGACCCCTAAGTGTTGACAAGATTATGAATAACTTATTTAGCTTTAGTGATAATATCTCCAGATAAAAAAGTAATAGTTTGGAAGGTTTTCTGGAACATCCACATTTTTCTGGTTTACTAAATGGGACCCCACCCTGACAGGCATGAGATTAGTTCCACCTTTCATTAGCTGAAAGTTCAAACTTAAAATCTCCACAATGTGGAAGCAAAGAATGGTATGGACTGGAGGACGTCTCTGCAGAGATTCCAACAGAGTGATGTTCACTTTCTGTGCCTGCATAGGGGTTGGTTCTCTCTGCCCACTCTCTGAGCTAAACAGAAGCTGGACAGACCTGTCTATGTGGCACCAAGCCCAAGCTAATATATGCTGCCCTTGAGTGGGCTCAGTGTCGTGCTTATTGTGACAGTAGAGCTTCCAGCCAGGATGGAGTGTGGGCAGAATGAGCTCATGTCTGCTCAGAGACCCAACAGACTAAGCTTTCATCTGCCTGCAAAAAAACATGTAGGAATTCTTATAGTGACCCTTATTTAATCTAGTATGTTGGTGGTTAAATTCTCCAAAGTATGTTACCAACTGCACAGCCAACCAACTCTAGGTTCCTTTTTTTTTTTTTTTTTTTTCCTATCATTATCAGCCCTGATTCTGAGAACACTTTCTGCCCTGATTTACTGTATTTTCAGGATAGTGCCAGCAAAGCAGTGTGTTATTTTCTGTGAATTTGATTTTTTCAGGAGTTAAAAAGCAGAGTGTACCTATGAGGCTTGAAGAGAATTTGAGAAAGGGATCATCCCAGCTTTTTCTGGAATCAGTGGCTAAATCAGTCATAAAGAGTTTGTTGTTTTGGTTTACTTTGTCTTCCCTACTGAATAGAATCACAGCTGATTTTGCCGTGTCTCCCTCTGAAGGGAAGGTAATAAAAAGTTCTATTATACATTATTTGTTCCACAGCAGCAATGCATTTTGATGAGTTAGAGCAAAAACTGAAGGCATACACCATGTCTACAGAGCTACAACTTCACATAAACCTACAAATAGATCAAATTTGAACATCAGAGTACAGACCTATTCTGGTATCTGATGCAGTGTACTTTTTTTTTTTTTTTGGTTGGTCTGCAAAGTTAAAATAAATTTTCTTCATTATCACAAAGGAAAAAGGTACTCAATAACATTGGAAGCCTAACTAGAAAGAAAAGAAAAAGATGAATGAATGTCTTGTGCCACAGAGAAACCAGTCTTCTGTTTCATCAGATACTAGAGGCTGATGTGTTTAAAATCAGTGCAGGAACAGCTCATAACACTTGACTCAAGTGCATATGCACCCCTTATGTTCTATTTTGTTTTATTTAGTGTTGCAATTTGGTTGCATTGAAGTAAAACCTCTATGTACCTATCTCAATGGTGTCTGAATGAGAGAATCATTATTCTGAATCTCAACTCTTAGGAGGTCATGCCCTGTGTTTTTAGGGAAAAAAAAAGAAAAGAAAAAAAAGTAAGACATGTTGTTCACTGTTAGCCTGGTCAGTGTGGCACCAGCAAAAAACTTGGATCATAAATGGGTGACAGTCAGTGAACCTTTCACTCATATATGACTGTTTATCAGCCACAAATGACGCCAAGGGAGTTGAAATATGTTTTAACAGTCTGTTTATATTTTTCTACAGAGGTCTTAGTGCCACATAACTCATTTTGGCATTTTTTAAACTAAATTTTGCATTCAGAAAACCAAGCAAACAGTGAAGCTAATATTTATTTTTCAAATAACTATAAACTTTGCACAGAAACACTCTGTATCAGTCACTTTTAAAATGTTACCTTTACTTAGGTACTTACCATCAGAATGAAAGTACAACCTTTGTACGATAATGGAGAAGAAGGCCAGAGAATGAGCATAGTATGTTGTAGGGTAGAGCCAATAAAGAGTAAACAGATCAAGCAAGAGCTGTTGCAAATTATTCAGTCTGGGGGAGGGACATGCTTGGGTATGTATTTTCAGTCTACATCCTCTTTTCAATGTCATAATCTTTAAAAAAACAAAAAAAACTTATCATCATACTTGCAATGTAAATGATCGTATATGAGTAAGGGAAGCCTTTCTTCCTCTTTGCCCTTTTTCTTCTTCTCTTTTCCCTCCTCTTTTTTTTTTTTTTTTTATTTTTTTTTCCCAAAGTGGACTTAGGCCCTGATTCAGCAATGCACTTAGACACAATTTCTTTTTATTTTTTTCTTTTATTTTTTCTTTTTTTTTAAGTACATACTAAGTATTTTGCTGAGTCAGGGCCACCAGAGCTGTCATTGAAGGTCAAATCATTCTTGCTTCATTACTGTTGCACACTCTTTAGGCTGACATAAAAATAAATAAATAAATAAATAAATAAATAATATATATATATATGTTATGATAAGAAGGAGATCATGACAATTATGTTGTCCTTAATACAACTTTATATTCTTTCCATACTTGGAAATAATTGCATTTCCTGTCATTTCCATAAAGCAATTCTTCAATATCCTTTACTGTTTACTAATGTCATTTTCCTCAGCTACCAAATTAAGCCCATTTATCTAATTAGTAGAAATTCATAAACTGTGAACTGGCTTCTCCATCAGGACTGAACAAACATAGGTAAGTGAATGGAAATCCTAGTGAACATTTTATTTGAAAATAATGTTCTGAAAAAACAGATCTGTATTTTCCTCTGAGATTCACCCAGTGGGAAGGACATATCTCTTGACACGAATCCCATCATAAATCTTGAAAATCTCATGCAGAACCCAAAATATTTATTTTAATGTGTTATTCATTAAGTTATTTCTTTAAATTGTAGTCTGTTGGCAGCTACAAACTCATTCCATTCCAGACACATTATAGCAATGCTGCAGTATGATTTGAGAGGGTCATTAGGTCATTAACACTGGAAAAAAATCAAAATCAAAATCTGCAAATGCCCAAAGGAGCACAATTGTAAGATTGCACTGTTAGCACAGAATAATTTCAAAGTATAAATAATCCAAACAAAATTGATGAAAAATTAATTGTAGACTATTACCAGTTCTGTCAATAATGATTGTTTTCTGTACAGTAAAGCTCTTCATAAGTAAAAAATATAGTGTAAGTATTTTAAAGATGCCTCCCACAATTTCAGTTACCTATTGTGCCTGTGGGAATGTACCCTGAGCTGGTGGAAGGGGATAGGGAGCAGAATATGGTCCTCATAATCCACGAGGAAATGGTTGGCGACCTGCTACAGCACTTAGATGTACACAAGTCAATGGGGCCAGATGGGATCCACCCGAGGGTACTGAGAGAACTGGTGGAGGAGCTGGCCAAGCCACTTTCCATCATTTATCAGCAGTCTTGGCTATCAGGGGAGGTCCCAGTTGACTGGCGGCTAGCAAATGTGACACCCATCTACAAGAAGTGCCGGAAGGTAGACCCAGGAAACTGTAGGCATGTTAGTTTGACTTCAATGCCAGGGAAGCTCATGGAGCAGATTATCTTGAGTGTCATCACGCGGCACTTGCAGGGCAACCAGGCGATCAGGCCTAGTCAGCATGGGTTTATGAAAGGCAGGTCCTGCTTGACGAACCTGATCTCCTTCTATGACAAAGTGACGCACTTGGTGGATGAAGGAAAGGCTGTGGATGTGGTTTACTTTGACTTCAGTAAGGCTTTTGATACCGTTTCCCAGAACATTCTCCTCAAGAAACTGGCTGCTCGTGGCTTGGACTGGCGTACGCTTCGTGGGTTAAAAACTGGCTGGATAGCTGGGCCCAAAGAGTTGTGGTGAATGGAGCCAAATCCCGTTGGAGGCCGGTCACTAGTGGAGTCCCCCAGGGCTCAGTACTGGGGCCAGTTCTCTTTAATATCTTTACTGATGATCAGGATGAGGGGATTGAGTGCACCCTCAGTAAGTTTGCAGATGACACCAAGTTAGGTGCGTGTGTCGATCTGCTCGAGGGAAGGAAGGCTCTGCAGGAGGATCTGGATAGGCTGGACCGATGGGCTGAGGTCAACTGTATGAAGTTCAACAAGGCCAAGTGCCGGATCCTGCACCTGGGGCGTAACAACCCCAAGCAGCGCTACAGGATGAGAGGTGAGTGGTTAGAAAGCTGCCTGGCAGAGAAGGACCTGGGAGTACTGGTTGATAGGCAGCTGAATATGAGCCAGCAGTGTGCTCAGGTGGCCAAGAAGGCCAACAGCATCCTGGCTTGTATAAGAAACAGTGTGCCCAGCAGGTCTAGGGAGGTGATTGTCCCCCTGTACTTGGCTCTGGTGAGGCCGCACCTCGAGTACTGTGTTCAGTTTTGGGCCCCTCACTACAAGAAGGACATGGAGGTGGTCGAGCGAGTCCAGAGAAAGGTGATGAAGCTGGTGAGGGGTCTGGAGAACAAGTCTTACGAGGAGCGGCTGAGGGAGCTGGGGTTGTTTAGCCTGGAGAAGAGGAGGCTCAGGGGCGACCTCATCGCTCTCTACAGGTACCTTAAAGGAGGCTGTAGAGAGGTGGGGGTTGGTCTATTCTCCCACGTGCCTGGTGACAGGACGAGGGGAAATGGGCTAAAGTTGCGCCAGGGGAGGTTTAGGTTGGATATTAGGAAGAACTCCTCTACTGAAAGGGTTGTTAGGCATTGGAATGGGCTGCCCAGGGAAGTGGTTGAGTCACCATCCCTGGAGGTCTTTAAAAGATGTTTAGATGTAGGGCTTAATGATATGGTTTAGTGGAGGTCTTGTTAGTGTTAGGTCAGAGGTTGGCCTAGGTGATCTTGGAGGTCTCTTCCAACCTAGATGATTCTGTGATTCTGTGAAATGTGTGGAAAAAGTTTATTCAGTCTAGATGATATTTCCAATTCAGTATTTAAATAATTTCTTAAGGTGATTAGAGATTACACCTTATTCAACATTCAATTTAAGAAAAAAGAAAGTTTTTGAGAAAAACAAAATTTCAGTTTTGATATTTCAGCTCAGTAATTCTGCAAGGTAGTGTTCCTCTCGTTGCTTTTTTAGCCAGCAGCCTTAGCCCATATGCATGACATGAAGGAATATCAGGCATGATTCTTGATCAGAGTGACAGCATTTTATTTTCACTGTGTAGAAGTGTAAATGTTTCCACGAGGTGAGTCACAGGAGGTGGTCTCCTTATAGGAGATAGTTCTACATCAGTGACATTTTTTGGAATAAGTTATTTCAAGGATATTGTCCTATTTTGTTTTATGCAAAATCTCTGGAATCTGAATACATTGTCTCTGTCCTAGTCTTTGTTTTCTCTTTTATTTTTCATATTCTCTTTTATCTTATTCTTACTACTTGCTTTCATTGCAAACAAAATAGTCCATACTGTATACTACTCCTGATCTCTGTTTCTTCTGCAGGGCAGACCCATGTAAGTGTTAGTTATCTCAATGCTTGATTTGTGACCTGCAATGTTATCACAACCATGGAACTTGAAAGAGATAGGCTAATATTTAAGAAAAGGGACAGTATTATTTAAAATATCACATCAATTTCTGTTCTGAAAAGTAGTCCAGACCCTTAGGACAGTGACTTGTTTCAGGCAGACTAAGGCAGGCAAAGCTGTACAAACTTTTGATTGAACCTCCACAATTAAAGAAACAGCGAGAATGCAATAAAATAAATAACTGTCTACATTTAAGAAGTTACTTTTATTTTTTTGTTACTTTGTACATGTTATATGTAGTAGTATATGCATATAAATACATATATGCATATAAATATATATATACAATTTTTGGAACCTTGACAATTAGACATGTTATATATAAAACTCATCCAATACAGTGACAGTGACTTTCTAATCACAAAAGGCTTTCATCTGAATAAACCTGAGTTTTCTTGTAATAAGCACAGTAGGTTGTTATTCCAGTATATAAAGAGAATGTGTAATTGCTGAGTACACAGATAATGCTATAATGCCTTTTTTTTTTTTTTTTTTTAAGCAGTTAGGCCTTTAGGACTTTAAACTGTATTTTGTAAAAGGATATTTATGAATTAATAGATTAATTCATAAATTAATAAGCAAACATTCTTAAATAGGTTTTACTGATATCGTAGCTTCAGGCAAATACTGAGGAGAAAAAGAAAGTGCACTTAGCTATATTTTCTTTTTCTTCACTGTAAATGGAGAAGAAAGGCCACATTTAAATGGCATTGACACAGTTTTTCTCTCCTAATTGCAAACAACAGCATGAGACGTAGAAAAGATTTAATCAGAATAATTCAGTTGTACAGATGGACTTGTGGTACGTAACCTTGTTATATCAAAACCATAGCTTCATAATTTTCAGCACACTCTTTACAAAGTAAAAAACAAATGAACAACAGCCAAACTACATTTATTATATACTACTTGCACACATTAATTGTTGAACATCAACCTATCTCATTAAGATTTAATTCTTTGAGATAAGTCTATCTATTAAATTTGTAACTTTTGCAGTTATTTATGATTAAGTTTTTTCAATTAAGTAAACAATGTGATAAGTATTTTACTGTGGCCTGTAAATGATATTTTTCAATGACGCTTCAGGGTAACAAGATGCTACTATCTCTAGAGTAGTCATCAGAGTAAATTTAGCACTAACAGCATGCTGATACATGAAGTTTTCCATTATATTTTATCTAAAACAGCTAATTAGGATAATATACAACCCATGTGGATGGCGGTGGGTAATTCATATCACCCTCAGTACAACGAAAGCATAGATTTATGAAATCCACTATTATTAAAAACCCACATCAATTTCAACAGACTATATTTAGGAGATGTTTAGAATTCCAAGCATATTTTGGAGGAATTATTAAATTTAAATTTTCCTAGAGTTTTGCAGATCTTTGTAAATGCATTTTCAAGCAGGATTAATTAATTCACAGCTAAATAAAATTTCAAACCAGTGTTCAGTTATGCCAAAGCTTTTCCATTTCCAATGAGCCCAAAGCTTCAATGGGTGGAAAACAGATTAAAATAAAAATAAACAAACATCACAAGGTCCAGCAATTCAGTAAAGGTAAGCAGCAGGATATCTGATTACTTATATCTAAACCTTAGAAACTTTTCAAATATGAGTTTCTCTGAAGGGTCCCTTTATTTCTGTGCTGAAAAGTCCCTTGAGAATCAGTTTTGGCATTTTTGCTGTTGGCTTCAGCCAAACCCAGGGAGTATAGTTGAGGTGGGTGAAAAATATTTTCACATTTTAAGTTAACCAAATTTCTCTAAACTTGGCTGTGCCTGAGTCCTTGGCAAATGTTCAGTTAGAACTTCTAACTCTGAATTTTATCTTTTAAGAAGTTCATCTATCTACAATGCTAGCATAACAATTTGTATAATCATCTTAGTATATGTTTACTGTTTACATGTATGTCTGAAACATTCATAACCTTGAATTATTTCAAGTTTAATAATTAAAATAGTCCCTATACTTTCTAAATGAACACAGTATACATTATACAGTTATGAATCATGATTAAAGTGGTGGTTTCTGTAGCAGCAGAAAATCTTAGCATTTAATTAGGTGGTGGTACAGTATCAAGATTTAAACTTTTCATTAATAAGAAGGTAATGAATCTAATAACTGAAAAGCTTAGTTTCAGAATTCTGTGGAAAAAAAAAATATGGTGGATGATTTTGTTTTAATAAGTATTGTGTTGAAAAACAGTTTTAACAGTAAATGGTAGTATTGTTTTAATGTCTCTCCTCTGCACTGTGTTTGGTGAGAGATTAGAGTAGAGGGAATTAGTTCTGTTCAACACATCATTGTCATGGTAGCCTTTAAATATGTTTCTGCCCCTGTTAGCAGCAAAAATGAGTGTTGCCGTATGTTTCCTCTCCATCACCACCATATTACTGACATCAGCTGCAAACTTAGCTCACACTGCTGCAGTGACTGTTTCTGTGGCTTCTGTAGCAAGTATTTCAAGTAGTAGAAGCATATGTTTGCTTGTTCACTATCCAGAACAAACATATTTTTAGACATTTTTTGTAAGCTGTGACAAAGCACCATTTGTCTGCATAAAGCCGTATGGCAGGCCACTCGCCTTGTGGTAGGAAAAAATTGTCTGGCAGTAAGTCTGGATATATTTTAATTATCCCTGCTTACTGTACCTGGTCCCAGGGAATATAGTACTTGAGTCAATTACTAATGAAATTTAATATAGGAAAGGCAAATTTGTTGTTATTTCTATAATTTTACATCCAGTACATCAGGGAAGGTTAGTAAGCTCTTGTGCGGTTTGGTGTAATGTGTAGCTCTTGTTTTTTTCATGGCTCTGTTATTAGCTGACACTCACATCTCAGCCTGCACCATCAGAAGCCTCCTCTTTATCAGGTTTCTCTCCTTTGACCTGTCAGGTGTGTGTGGCTCAAACACAACCTAAAATTAGCACAAGTTCTTCAGAGAGAAAACAAGGATTTCTGTTAACAGTGTGCAGTCCCAAGAAGGGTCTACCTATCACATAGTGTTTGATGTCCCATAGGCTGTACTGAGGCAATTATAAAGGAAAACTGTTCAAATATATTTACTTCTTTATTTTACCATTTTATCTTTAAAACTGGAAGATATATGTTCTTACTCCGGATATATTGAATTAATATTTTTTATATTATAAACGGCTGGCACATTTCACTTGTCTCAACAGGAGAACGGGCAAGGAGTTGCAGTAATGTCAAACTTAATAATTACAACAGTGAGTCATTGCTACAGAGCAGCAGAGGAGAAATACAGAGGTCATCTTGTTTTACACTTTTCTTAAGGAATTGTGGGAGGAAATTATTTTCATGTGCTGGCAGCAAGAATATTCAGTGCCAAATTAAAAATCTGTTCAAGTTGTCAGAGCTACTTACTCCATTATTCAGGTTTTTGACAGTTTGCAGAACCATTGTGCCTACTGTTTGCAGAGTTACAAATTCTATTAGGAGTGCAATGAAGTTAAATAAAGAGTCTATGAATTTACTACATACACTGTTGCTCAGTTTGGTCTAAATTTAGGAGTAGGAAGGCTTCAGAATTGCTGTGCTTTTACAATTAATAGTGTTGTTTTTCTCCAGACAGACATCAGCTGTGACATTTCTGTTCTTCATATTGTTGATACTGTTACACCAGTCATTCTGGAATGGGCAGCAATAAAGGTGGTGAATTGTTCTTGCAACTCAGATAAATGGGTTAGAAACGCCTCAAAAGATTATGAGAGTAGTGGTGACTGAACCCTATCTTGTTTTTTAATTTCTCCCATGTATTTTTCTTTTGTTGAGAGTGGCTTTTAATTTAATTCTAATGATCATCTAATGATCTCATCTGCTATGTTCTTGATAGTTAAACAATTATAATTTATGATGAAACATTAGGTATTGTGTTAATTTTGCTTTCATAGAGAGTAGTCACTGCCCTAACAAAACTTGTTATACATTTTTCCCTGAAAATGTAGGCTATACTTAGGAATAAAGTTTATTTTCTTCTTGCATTATAAGCATTCACATAGGTACCCAGGCAATCTAACTGTAATCTGAAGGGCAGAAGCACTGACAATAATGCCTTGCACTCTGCAACCCAATTTGATCTCTGAGGACACTACCCAATAAGCACAGGTGACTCATGCTCCTTCAGCAAGGAGCCCATGTTTCCATTGAATTCGGAAATGCGTGAAAAGGGATGTTTCTCTTTATCCTTTAGTGAGAGTATTAAATATTGAAAAAGTTGAATACCAGAATTAAGCCTCCCAGATAGCTAACATGTTAGTTTTAGCTTCATGTTTAACAGGATTCTGGCAGGATTCTTAGCTTCAGCCTCAGTCACAGCAGATTTTCTTTGGAATGATTGTTTAGATTTTGTCTCCTGTTTACAGTATATTATCTGTTATTAAGTATTTGGAAGATGTCTTTATTATAAAGGTACTTTTCCTATTCAGGGGCAACTGTTACTGAGGGTTCATGCAGTTTTCTAATGTATTCAGGAAAAAGCTTATTCAGAAACTTTACCAAGAGCCAACAACAATTAATATTACTTTAGTAGTTGTTATATTTTATTCAATAGATAAATTATACATGATTCCTAATAATCAAAGCATTTTTGATCAGAAATATGAACTTAAAAGAAAGCTGCTCTCTCTGATTTTTTTTTTAACTTAATATTATTACTGTTAATGTCTAGAAATAAGAGTGACCTGAGAATAATCTCTTAATGGATCCTCCTAAATGTTTGCAGGCCAATGGGCTTTGGTTCATAAAGGGACTTTATCACCTACATATCATCACAAATGAAGTTCAGTTGACTAATACAGCAATTCATAAAGCTCTACCTGACCTAAGTCAGGATCTTTAGTAATGGGTTTCACTTCATCAGACTATAAATTTTAGATGTCTACTTCACACTGATCATTCTGGCCTAAGTTTGTAACCAGTGTAAGAAAATAAGCATTTTTAGGAAATAATCTTGTTCTATATTACATATATATCAAAGACCACTACTTGATAGAATGAGCTGTTGAGCCCCAAAAGAGCTTTTTACTGGATAGCAGATTTAAGCCATCTGTCTTGCTTCTTAATTACCTTTATTTTTATACCTAAGCAAGTGTGAATCACATGAAAGATGCAAGAAACTCTAGTTAAATAATGCTTCAGCCTCAGGCACTTCAAACCTAGAGGACAAAATGATAGTTTTTTGGGTTGTAAAAACAAACATGCCTGTCACATGGCTAACACAGAGTACAGACAATGTGAGCTTTTATTTGTCCACACTAATCTGTGTAGGCATATTCCCACACTTTAGGAGTAACCAACACTTTATGGGCAGGGCTGAGATTTAGGTACCTTCTGCTCCTATTGAAACTGGGGAAAAAAATCCAGTAAGGAGAGGGCTCAGAATAGGAAACGTAGGCTTAGGATTCAGATCCCCATATATCCATTCTATTCGAAGACCCTTACCATCAAAATTAACAACAACTCCCTTGAGGAGGAATTGGAATTCAGGATTCCTTCCTGCCAGCCTTGTGGAATGAACAGGTGATAGAGACATTTTAGCCTGTTGAGGCTAAGTGAGAGACAAAAGGGCTGTGGGACTTCAGAGGCATCCCTCTGCAGACTTCCCAAAGGCAAGCTTTTGATATGTCCTTCTCCTTCATCATGTTGTATCTTTTAAACCCTACTTCAATAATCCTGTTTTTCTCTATTTCATGGTTAAGAAACGTAGGCCATTACTGGTGTTTGTGAATTGCAATCATGATTTGTGCCCAAATCTTTATTACTATGACAATGGAAATGGCAATTATTAATTTGGAGCTTATCTTAACTCATAAAAATGACCATGAACACTGAGGTAGTTGAGGTGGTATTCCGCATCTCCTAATGATGACTACTAATGTTTGCAGTAAGCTAATGTATTTTTTGTTGATTTACAGACAAAGTATGCATTAGTCACCAAAAAAAGCTGGATGAGGCTTGTAGACATCTTGACTCTTTCATTGACAGACTGCTTTCAATGAAGGACTGAGTGATATCTAAAGACTCAGACATTAGAGAAAGAAACAGATCATACCTAAATTCTAGGAGTCCTAGACTGGAACCTCTCGCTAGTTCCAATAAGAAGGAAGGAAGGAAGGAAGGAAGGAAGGAAGGAAGGAAGGAAGGAAGGAAGGAAGGAAGGAAGGAAGGAAGGAAGGAAGGAAGGAAGGAAGGAAGGAAGGAAGGAAGGAAGGAAGGAAGGAAGGAAGGAAGGAAGGAAGGAAGGAAAGAAAGAAAAGAAAGAAAAAGAAAAAGAGAAAGAAAGAGAAAGAGAAAGAAAGAAAGAAAGAAAGAAAGAAAGAAAGAAAGAAAGAAAGAAAGAAAGAAAGAAAGAAAGAAAGAAAGAAAGAAAGAAAGAAAGAAAGAAAGAAAGAAAAGAAAGAAAGAAAGAAAAGAAAGAAAAATCTAATGTCAGGTGCTCTATAAGCAAATACAATACAAAAGAAGAAACCATCTCCTTTACTTTTAATTAAAATTTAGCACACAACTTTTTCACAAACATTTTCGATTGCACTTATTTTTTAGTTCTTCTAATGTCTCGTTATCTATGATGCAATCCTTATGACTACAGGTTCCAGAAATATACAACTGTTTTTGAACTTTATTTGGACTTATTCCACGTTCATCTGTTTATCTCATCAAACATGGTGTGAACACAGCTAAGCTTGTTATGTTTGAAATAAGAATTCAGATTATCAAGGTGACCAAAAGGAAAATTTACTCAAAAAGTAAATTTGAAATATCTTTTCAGGCTTCCCTACAGATGTTTGTGTGACATTTTTAGAACTATTCTTTCCACACAGTATACTTTGCTTTGGTTTTAAGGGACTACAGATAGTGGAGTTGTGTCACACGGTAGGAATGGTGAAAAGCAAAACATTCTTAAGAGAGTTCTTCCTCACAATCTGTTTATATAGATCCTAGCTGTCATTGCAACAATAATCACATGGAAAAAATGCAGAGGGAATTTCTAACACTCATGTTAGATAAGAGGTAACAGTTGTCTTTTTTTTTTTTTTTAATATGCTGTCTTTCCTGTAGTACATCAACTAAGAAAGTTCTCTAAATTAATGCTATCAGCTTCTGTGTTCCTCATAGTGATCTTAGAATTTCATAATGACATCAGATGGCCTCAAAACTTAATATACACATGCAATATTTCTCTTACTTCTGTTAACTCATGATTTATTTGCTAATGCTTATTTGTTGCTATTTCAATTCCACTGTACACAGATAAGGAAGACTTCTTTGAATTTATTTGAGCATAAATTTGTTTTTCCCACCAAAACTGTAAATCTGAGTAGCATTTCCACTGCTGTCCCAGATCTTCAGAACTTCCCAGCTGTTAGCAAGTGGGAATGCTGGAAATGTAGCCCTGAAACTGCTCCTTGGCTTTTGTCTGGAATTAGTTTCTTTTTTTTATTTTATTTTATTTTTATTTTTAACTTCCTTTCCCATTCCTTCTTCAGGAACAACCAAGGACTCCACCCTGAATCTCTGTCTTTTCTAAGGCAGGGCAATTCTGTCCTGATAGTTATTCAGAGCTTACATTAAAGGTTCAATCCTACCAATTTTATTCTGAGAATAATAAAAACTTAACTAAGCCTAAATAGTAAGGTTAGCTACTGCTGCCAAGGGCTACAAGGCTCATCAGTCACTAGTGCAGGACAGTGGTGTGCAGACTTGATATCTCACATTAGGTTGGTTCTGATCCATATGGCTTGAACAGAAGTTCAGAAAGACAAGAACTGACTGCTTCAGTCTCAGTTTTATTTTTTACTTCAGGCTTGATTTTGGCCCAAAGTACTGCCAACTTTACAGTATCTTTTTATTTATTTATTTATTTCCTAACTGTTGGCAATGCCTGTTCAGGGAGACCTGCCCTAGCAAGAGAATGCCTGTTTTACAATATGTCTCATCTCTGCAGTATGGTAAGCCTACTACAGCTGCTCGTTTCAGGTTTAGAGCTAAGCTAAGCTCTATCCTTGTAAAGTCACTGGAGACCTACCAGACAAGTGGTGTTGAGGGAAAGTCTAACATTACTGGCAAGATCTAAATCTGCGCTGAGTGGAATGTTTGTAAAATATCAGTTAAGAGTATGAGCTTGTAAATAATCCTAATGCCCTACCCCTTTGAGGAAACCATCACACATTGCTCATTTGTTTATTGTTTTCTTACAGTATAAGAATATTTTTTTACTAGACTAAGTGGGTTTTCTAGTGTTGATTGTTAATAAAAAAGGTCTGGCTAGCATTGTCTTTCTGATTTAAGTAAACAGCTATTGCTTTCTATATTGACTTTATGAGACTTCTGTGAGCTTTGGTGTTGCTGATATAGTGAGGATGTATGGCAGTTCAAAATCAGATTGTAGATATCATGTGACAAAGTAATTTTTCTATCAACACAACCTCAGGGAAGTTTATTTTGTTCTGCAAAAAATTAGGCACAGTTTGCAAAACAAGGCAAAACTCCAGTGATTAATTCCAGCCTTTACTTTGTGTGGAACAAAGAAATGACAATGAACAGAGCCAGATTTTAGCATAATCTTGTCTAAAGCAAGCATCCTTTGGTAGAGTACAATGGTAATTATGGGGTAATTGACACTGTGATTGGACAATAGAATAATGCAATGATCTTGCTGGATTTCTGCTCCTTGGTTGTTCTTTGTTAAGCTTCTGACAGTCTTCATGATCTTTTATTGTGGCTTACAGCTTGCCTTATCTATTTCTGTGCTGTCTAAAAGTATTTGGCTATCAACAGCATTTATATATAATCCAAGATTTTTTATATGTGTATGCGTGTATCTACTTATCTACATACAAAATTGACTTTAAGGATTAAATCCAAAGTTATGTGATCATCATGGTCAGATCAGGTGACAAGCACCATTAAAATCAAATGAAGGTAGGTGGTGTAACTACTTTGGAAGGATAGCTCTCATGGTTCTCTTGATACATTTTTATTTTAACATATTCATGAATAGCATGTGTAGCTGCTATTGTTTCCATTTTTAAAGATCAAGAACGGATACATAGGAAGAATTTAATTGAAAATTAGATGAAGTTTAAGTCAGTCTGAAAGTGTGAATTTTAGACTTTCTAGAGCCCCAAATACTAGTTCTGCACTTTCACATCTTGAAATGGATCAGTAACTTAGCATCTATCTCCTACGCAACTTCACTGAGGTACTGAGGAGAGGCTTTTCTGTAACAAGGTTCCATAGCAGGTTTAATCAGATTGGCTCTATTTGTATCTAGCATCCACAGATGTGGGCAAGACAACAAAATTAGTATCTATGCACTTGATTAAGGAAAGCTTCCATATGGCAGCTGTATGCCCCTTCTCCTCCCTCTCAGAAGGAGGGCTCCATACCCAAAGTTCTGTGGGAGGACTGGGTTTTGTATAAATCAGTCTAGGGAACATACTCTCCTCCCCATCTCAGAAAGTTGCCCTTATCTTAGCTACTCATGTGTAAGAGAGTGGGTTAGAGATGCTCCCTACCTCTGCTGTTGACAATGTGACCACTTTGCAGCAAATTATTTATCTTCCATCTAAACAAATGGAAGAATGACACTCTGGTAAAGATATTTGCTCTTTTTATTCATCCAAAGTCACTGGATTAAGTTGAAGAACAATCTAAGAGGCAGCCACGACAATCAGTGACTCACAACCGCTGCCCTTTTTCATTGAGTTTGCTGGAGAAGTTGGGAAGGCATTTTCTAGGACAGCACTCCCAGTTCTAAATCCCAGAAAGAAAGAGGCGTCTGTGCTATTTCACACTCTTAAGCCCTACTTCTTCTCCCATGGATCCTTTTGTATTTTACATTAGATATTTAAAATATATACTCACACCTCTTCGTTAACCCTAGAAGAAGTAGAACAGATGTTTCTCTTCAGTGGAGTGGTCTATTCCACTAGATATCAAATCATGTTGTTGGTTTCCCCTGTGGCTGACGTATTCTTGCCTGTAAAGTTTCAGTGAGATAGGTGTGGGATGCTTATTCCCCTCCTCTCTTGACCCAATGACTAGGGCTTGTTCCTGGGATGTAGGCATTATGGCTTCCTATTTTTCCAGTAGACACTGAGATCCTGTCTCCTCCTTCCTGCACATGTAGCTATTATGACAAAAAATGCCCTCCTCTTCCAGAAATGTTTTATGAAAAAATAGGAATGCATTGGTCAGATGTCTAATTTAGGTAGCTATGTGCATAAATTAGTTTTTGCTGCAAGTGTCAGTCTCCTGGGGATGTCTGACTCCCAGACATGCTTTTGCAGAGGCATGGAAAACCATTGTGTGCAACCTCATATCTTCTCTCTTCAGCATTTCCTTGTGTATGTCCCTGCAGCTGTGCACTAAGGTCAGACGTGCCCAGGTCCCCCGTTGTTCCTCTGGTGAGACCGAGGTGCTCCATTCAACGTCCCTGAAACTGGTACATTTGGCTTTGGACTGAAAAGCACTGAACAACACAAATGCTCTTGTTACTTCCTGGGGCTGGGATTAGGTTCCTAACTCATGGTTGTGGTTTCAGCTAGCTGACAAGACTCCTTACAGAAAGGGATATTTAGCATTGCAAATCATGAAGACTTCTGTGGCTTGGACTCTAAGTTATTCTCCATTCATCACTCAGAGACAGCTTTGGCAGAACTGGGTTGCTGGCTTGTCCTGTAACTGGTTGAATTAAAAATTCTGAAACTGCTGAAACCCTCTTTCAAGCCCAGGGATTAATAATGTGGCTGCCATTAACTGTGAGTGCTGTTTTGTGACACAGTAAAGGGACCAGCTACTCAAATACTCAATTATTATGTCAATCCGTTCCACATCTCTGGGCACCTCTCCTCATTCTCTTTTGTGTCTCTGACTCCTTACACTTTCTTGCATTTTCCAGTGTGGATTCCTCAGTTCTGCTCTGGCTCAGGGACTATGTTCTACTACAGACACATTGAAAAACCCTAAATTTCCTCATTTTACACCTGAAACAACAAAGAAATTGAGCCAAAACACAAGACATTTCTGAAGTTTCTGAATGTACTTAATACAAGGCAAACCTCATGTGGAAAGAGATCTCGATCTTTTATTGTTCCTTTCGGTGACACTGATTGTTTTTTCTTGCTGTTTCAGGCTTTATTTAAAAGGTCACAGTGGAACAGCTGGAAAACAGAGTAGCCTGATACTACATGGTGCTGAATTCAGTACAAAAGATGCTGACAATGACAACTGCATGTGTAAATGTGCTCTCATGTTAACTGGAGGTGAGTACAACTCCAAAAACGTGGTACATTGTTAGGAATCTGCTCTGTTTTCCTTAAGCAATCATGGATGAAGTTGAATTCATGGATGTGTAAGTATTGTGTGAAAATTCCTTTTATTATTATTACTCCTACTCTTTTCTTTATGTATGTTGTGGTAGTGCCAATACCCCCAGGTTCCTATCAGCAGGGAAGGGTTTATTCAGAGATACAGACATTATACTTCTGCACTGAAGCTGTTGCAGCAATGTCAAGAGGGAAAGGTTAGTGTTATTGTTGAGGCAAGAAAGGCGAAGTAAGAGAGAATAAACTAAGAGATGAAGAAAGGGGGAAGATCCTTATGAGAACTGGGAAAGGACTTACCCAGAAAAAGAAGAGAGAAAGGACATGGAAATAGATTATTAGAAGGTAAAGTTTATAAGTTCTCTAAGTTCACTTAGGGGGTGATGCTATTATTGAAATAATTACAATGATTAAGCTTTCTGTTTGTCTTATACAAGCTATTTAACTAGTTAATGTAATGGCTAGTTCACTCACCTGTGAAAAACCTACAGCCCCCTGTTTAAATTGTGGCACCTAGCTGTTCTGGAACTTTTAAAACAGCACAGAGAAGTTACGCTAGGACAGGTTTAAGTACAAAATCAAACTAACTGCAAGCAAGTGTAGTGAATGTGATTAATATCATTTCCCTCCATTGTGGAAGAGGAATATCCATTATCTCCCCAGACAGATACCTAAAGGTCTGCACAAGAGTGAGAATTTTCTCTTGCAAATGTTGCTTATTTTGAGTCCATGAAGAGGCAAGCTCAGTTTTATCTCTAGCATGTCACACTAGAGCAGAAAGCTTGTATTGGGATTCTTTGGTTCTTGGAATGTATGACCAAGAAAGGCCCTTATCTTCACATCTGATCTTCTGAGAATCTCCCTCAGTGATTTCTAACATTCCTGGGGAAAAAAAAAAAAAAAAACAAAACACCTATAGCATAAAAGTTATTCAGTGTTTTGGATCAGACTTTTAAACTGATATTATTTGTGGTTACTGGCACTGTGACTGGATCCAGCTCAGGCCATGTTCAGGCATATATGAGCCTCTTAAGGCTATTATCTGCTGACAGAAGATGTGTTTCTGTCAGTGGAAATTTGCATCAAACACACAGCCTACCTCCTCATTCTTTTTGCTAATTGGAAGTTGCCCAGCTGGGAGAATCCTTAAGGAGCCTGCTTCTCAAACTTTCCTAACTTCCTCTACTAAAATCTTATTAAATGGAAAACTTCCATTTAATGGAAGTTTCCATGGGAAACTTTCTAGAAGACAGGTGATCAGATGCTGCCTTCCCATTTGTATAACAAAGGTAGCTGACCGGTTCTGGGGCAAATAACGGGAAAGAAGTCAAGAGTTTATTTTAATTAACAACTGGTGATCTTTCCCCTTAAAGATCATGCTAAATTAATGTATTTCACTTCCAGGGCAGGTCACAGGCCAGTGAAAATCTTCTAAATGTGAGTTGTGTCTGTGGTGAAGTGCAGACTCATTCATGTATCTGAGCTGCCTGGAAACACCTCCACTCCCAGACATCTAATTCTGGGAGCTGACGGTTTTGTTTATTTTCTTACCCTGACTTCTGTGGCAGGTCAATGCCCTGCTAAGGTCAGCCTGCTGTTGAACAACAATTTCACAAGTTTCACATATATTTTGCTGCAGTAGTCCTGTAAATCAACAGGAAAACCACATATTGGAATGTACTGGTAGCAAATGAAAGAAATAAGGGGGAGGGGGTTAATTACCAAAGGGTGAGGAAATCACAAACAGAACACATCATTGATGTGTAAAAGGAGATGCAGCTAGGCTTTGGAGAAAGGTGACTGAAGCTGCTGTGTAGCGCTAAGTAAGCTGTAGTTCTTTGAGAAATACCTCAATCATGCAAATTGCCATTAAAATAAATAAATAAATAAATAAATAAATTGATCTGCCTGCTAGATTTCTCCTCAAAAACACCTTATGCATTGCTTCATGAAATAGAACTTCTCATTCCTTGAGAAGTAGCAGAAATTGAATTAAATACGAAAACATTTGTTTAGCGAATAGATGTCAGTTTTGTGCCACAGAAAAAGACTGATTAAGAAAAGTAGCAATCCAAAAGAGGTTGTTGGGGAAGCTCTCTTTTTTTTTTTTTTTTCCCCAGAAGATATCAGACTCTCTGTTAGTTTTGGCAGCATCACAGACAGCACTTTAATGATGAATGATATGAAATCTAAAGGCAGGTTCCTTGCTATCTTGACAGTTTGGGTGATCCCGTTATCTCTATGAGGTGAACTAAATATATTTATGTCAGGAAAAAAGGCTGAGATAAGCTGAAGCTCAAGACTGTGATATGGTTATAGTCAAGGCTGAAAATAAAAATGTAAGGAAAACACACATTTCTCTCTGTGATCTTACTAGTTGTCAGTTTTATTTGTTCTGTATCAAAAATACTCTCTCTCTCCTCCCTTCTATCCTTCCTCTCCCTCAGAATAAAAAAATAGTGGAAGAGTAGCATCAGCAGTAGCATCAACAGAATTTTGTGTGTGAGATCTTGTCCTTTTGAGAATCATATTCTGCTAGTTGACTCTATCTTAATGTTGATTTTAGGGAATAGTTTCCAAATGTATACGCCTGAGCTGGATTTTTAGATCCTGTGACCTTTTTGTGGTACTTAAATATTTTAGTTGCTTTTTGTGGAAAACTTGGAAAATATCAACTCAGCAACCTTGGTTTACTTTAAGTGGAGACAAGGCATATTTATCCACATAATTTCTTCATTTAAACTTAAAATTTGTCAAATAGTATCACTTTTTCTTTTGTGAAAATAACCATCAGGGACTGGTGTAACATCTCAAGCCTGTAAACTGAAAAAAGCTTTTATTTCCATGTAATATCAAATGTTATGAATAGAAGAGTACCCCAGTGAGCACACATACAACTTTTTGCAAGATACAGCACTTAAAATGTAACAAACTCTCATCAGAATGAAGCACTGAGCAGATATCCAAGGCACTTCAGACAGATTTCCAATAGAAGAGCACTTAACATCTCTGGATAAGATCTGTGGGCAGCAGGCCATGTTAGAGCGTCCTGCCAGGATACCACCTGTCAGCTGAGCCCCAGAAATTGTTTGTGCAATCATCTACAGGCATTACAAAATGACTTATAGTAACTTGGCCTGTAGTAGAAGTCTTAATGCAATTTGCTGTGTTTTGCCTTTGAGAGACATTTACACAGGCATTTACCTTGCTTCAGATGGTATGTGAGAACATTGCTAAACTCGTGATGCCTGAAATAGCTTGCCAAAGTGCTGGGGAGACTTTCTTGATGCCTAGCTAAGATTGAAACAGCATAGAATCACTGAAATAAGATTTTATTTTTTTTTTTTTAATTGTCTGGGAGCAGAGGTCCATCTGTCTGCAGTCTCCTGTCTCCGACAGCAGTCAACAGCAGATGCCTCAGGATGGGCCTAAGAACAACACAAATAGATGATACTTCCCCTGAGTATTTTCCCACTCTCAACATTTTGCATATCAGAGGCTTCCTGAGTCAGACACATTTCCCATGTATTTAGCAATCCTCAGTGGATTTCTCCTCTGTTTCGTAAGATGATGTTCAATGAAAATCCCAAACAGTGGTGCATTTATTGCTTGTTGTTTCACTGCATTTTTTTCTCCAAGTGGCAAATTTTATGAACGTCCATCAAGA
Source organism: Anser brachyrhynchus (assembly GCF_964034855.1). Lineage (NCBI taxonomy): Eukaryota > Metazoa > Chordata > Aves > Anseriformes > Anatidae > Anser > Anser brachyrhynchus. The sequence goes on along the minus strand of NC_137695.1, from coordinate 142,302,075 downwards.
GCAATGTAGAGGATTCTTCTCCTGTCTTGCAGGGAAGTTCTTGGCTAAATGTAGTAGTCTATCCATATATAATCTAATCAGAAAAAGCCACCTTTTCTGTTACATTTTGTTTGAAACAAAAACTTTGAAAGTAGTACCTCAGTACACTTGAAAGTGTTTGACCTGAACCCCAGAAATCATGCCCACTTACATAGAAAAGCACCAGTTTTTAGGTTTTGTATATTGTTGTTTTCATGACGATGCTACATATAAAACAAATTTCACAGAGTATAATTTATATTACCTAACAGTTTGTAGATAGAAAAATATAGCCACCATGTAAATAATAAGTGATTGGAATTGGATTGATTTATGCTAAAAATGTTAGATGTATTTCATTAGATAATGAAATACTACTGAGCACTTTTAAGAAAATCATCACTGTATTACGCTGTTTATAAAGGTTAAGTATGGACAATAGTAATAAAGGAGATGACCAAGCAGTGACTGACTTAAATATTAGTCTATATATTTAGAAGATCAGAACATGCTCACCAGTCTGTAAATTTCATGTTATTTTTAGCTTGTGATTTATTAGAATTATAAAAGGACTGTATTTTCTATGTGATGTGAAAAGCTAGTGACTTAACATCCTATATCCTGATTTTAACATCTAATTTAATCTTCAGAGTATCAAGTGCTGCTAAATCTTAGGCTAACCAATCCTATACTCTACCAAACAATAGAAAACAGGCCCGGAAAAAACCTCCAAAGTTCTTTTAGTCCCTCTCCAAGATAGAATCTTCTCTAGCTATTCTATTCTAATTCTATTATTAACTATTCTATTATTAACTTTTCTATTCTATTATTAACTATTCTATTCTATTCTATTCTATTCTATTCTATTCTATTCTATTCTATTCTATTCTATTCTATTCTATTCTATTCTATTCTATTCTATTCTATTCTATTCTATTCTATTCTATTCTGTTATTTCTAATGATAGAGATTCATTCTTGCAATACAATATGTTACTACTGAGTTTGGCTACCCTTAGTATAAAAAAGCTTTTCTTGATGTCTAAACTAAATCTGTGACAACTTAAGTTTGTTCTGTCTTGTCCTGTCCTACATTATGGAGAGAATAGACTGTTGCTTTTCATTCTTTGGAATAAATGTTTTTGGTTTTTTTTTTTTTTTTTTTTTCAAGCAGACTTCTTATGGATTTGAGTTTGTTAGCATTTCTTTTCTGTCTTGTATTCTGGATTAAACAAACCTAAATCTTTCCTCTTACATTAACTCTTTTGGTCCCTGTCAAGTTGCTCCACATAGAGCTTGAGGTGTCATACAAAACAGGACCCAGTTTTCTAGCCAAGAAATTGTCAGACATAGAGTAAGCATTACCATCTAATTCCTCTAAGGGAATTAGAAGTTCAGAAACATTGAAAACTTTCATAAAATCAATTGTCTTTCAATCAGTGAACACTGTTCAAATATTTTTGCATTAGAAATTTTTCTTATTAGCTTTATTGCCAAATGCACTAAATTTTATGAACAAACCCAAAGGGCTAGAGATAGATATTGGCTTTTCTTAGAATGCATTTGTCCCATAAAGGCATACAAATGTACAATTCAAACTTTGGATCTGATTGAGCAGACTGTGTTTGGATCTTACTGTATTTGGAAACATTCATTGTAATCATGAGGGAGAGGAGAGACCGATGTGTAAAGAAAGGGTCTGTCATCAACTGTGCACCTATTCCTTTAACATGTAGAAGACAACTAATAGCCTGTCATCAAAACTAAGTGATCATTAGTAAACTTGCAATTCAAGCTAGATTTACAGTGCATTTTTGATTGATGAGCACTAGGTTACTAAAAAATAATTTTACATACATACATGTTTAATTACAATTTATACAACAAGCCAAAACCAAAAGCTGTTAGCATTGGTATACTAAAACCCTTTTTACGCTGGTGCTTTTGACAATGAAGATTCTGCCATGTGAAGATTATATTTGTAACTTCAGAAAACCTTTCCAAAAGATTTCCATTATATTTTTCTAGTAATAACATCACTCATTTGAGCAATGCACCTTTATTAGGTAGGTTTTTTTTGCAAGAATTTGTGGAAATTATCTCAATGTACTTTCGTATTCAACCAAAGATACAGTAAGAGCAGGCCTGTGAGGCTGATGTGGTGATAGCTTGTTTAAAATGAACTATTCAAAATACATTTATTTAATGGAAAGAGCTGACATGAATTTTAATAACTTCTCAGTGGTAATAGCAACAGTAATTATAATTAAAGAGCAAAGCATAGGATTCCACAAAGTGTCAGTGTGTTTTAACTGTTCCAGAAGAGCAACTGTCTACAAGGGTGATTCATGTTTATTTGTATAGCTGAACTTTCAAACAAGCAATGCATTATCTAAATTACTTTCTGTTTGGGCAATATATTTTATGACCTAAGGATTTTTATTGCAAACAGAGATGATAGCATTGCCTGTACTATACAAACAAATTATTAGAAGTAGGCTAACCTCAAAAGACTGTAAGGCTCTCCTCAGTTCAAATAAGTAACTGAAGGCCAGATGGTGACAACTTGAAGAAACTACCTGTGTTTCTGAGTAAAAACTCTCTTAATCATTTCATGAAAGCCTCTTCTTTATCTCTTCATTAGTCACTTTAAAATCTTTCTTCTATATTTCTCATAATATCCACCCTTCATGATTCACATGCATGACTCAAATATCCCACAGAAATTACTGCCAAAAGTTATATCTGAGGTTAAAATCTTTCTGCTATTCAGAGGGTTCCTGATGCTTATTTGGGAAAGCCATTACCTTATAGTGAAAAATAAACAAGATTTTTCAGGGGAGGAAATCCCCTGAACTTCAGAAAATATTTAGCTATTGGAAGTGTTCCTTGGGTCAGACTGTCTTACAGCCCTGGAACTGCTTTGTTTGGTGTTTCCTGCGCTGTCCAGTATTGCAGGTATCTCTTTCAGGTACTTCAATTTTATGTTCCCTCATTTCCTCATAGCTACCAAGAAAGGCACTGGTTCTATTCCTCTTTCCCTTAATATACAAATGTCTGAAAGTCATGTTTGTGGAAAAACAATTCCTTTACATGTATCCAAAGATGTTGACTTTGGTGTTGAGACATGGACATTTTACGATAATCTGAGGCCATATGGGGAATGAATAGCTTTTAGAGGACTACATGGGAGGAAGGAGAGAAATAACCATATATAGAGAGAGAGACATACACACACACACACACACACATGTAAAGTAAGAGAAAAAAAATGTAAACAAGTTGAAAGATAGGAGAAAGTAAACCCAACATCATAAAGTAGTATTAGGAAATATCTTTTTTAAAAATTGTACAGTCTCATTAACAAGAACAGTATAGTAGGCCAAAAGAAAAGATGGTCATTAAAAATATTTTGGAAAAAAAAAATAAGTAATTATTTAAAAGTCTAGATGTGAGATTTGATTTTTAGGTCCTCACAGAACAATTTTTAAATCTTGTGCATCTTCAACTCAATCCATTGTTTAACATAGATTTTGTAGGGCACCACTGGAAACCTTTTACCTAAAAAGTCCATTTATGCATCTGTTGCTGTTCCTTTAAGGTGAATGAAATGGTAACTAGCACAGCTTGCCATGTCTTCATCCCAGCACCATAAACAGAACCCAGCTGCATCTGTGTTCCAGCTTTGAAAAATGAGGATTAGATTTTCTCTGTTTAACTTTGTCTTAAGTTTCTACAAGATTGTACTCTGGTTACAGTAAAACATCAGCTGTACAGCTTTCTCTTTCTTTGCTTATTACCCCCTTAGGTATATCAGTGTAATCAAAGGGAGGTCAATAGTATCAAAATAGAAGTTTGCCAGAATATATCTGGCATAGATTCTTCCCTCAAGATTTCATTATGAAGTGTTACTTCTGAAAAAAGCCATTTATTTAGTACTTTGAAAAGTATTATCCAAAATCTAAGAAATTACTTTACAAGGCTAGAAATAAAAATTACATGAATTTAAATACAAAGGACAGAGTAAAAGCACTGGATCTATAGGCTAATCACTGTCAATATCATATCAATAGTAGTAGGGTATAGCTTAAAATACAATGTCTTCATTATAGACAGATAAAAGGCTGGATATGAGGAAACTGGAGGATTCACTAGGCCAATGCACATTGTCTAAAAGGAGCTTCTCACACGTTAATTCCATTTTCAAAAGTTAGAGGGGGAACTGCACTGAAAATTAAAATTATGCATTTCAGTCCACAGTGACACCTGCAGATTTTAGTAGCCACTTGTTAGGCAGGCATTGTTTGCCTTTACTGGTAGTGCCTGGTCCTGGACAGATTACAACGCTATGATACGCAGTCTGAAATGACTTTTTAAATGAAAGTAACATTTAACCACTAAAAGTAACAGCCACCATGTAATCTTTATGACCTTATTTGCCATAAGACATAAAGGCAAATGTTCAGTAAAACAGTATTACATGGAAGGATACATAAGACCTATGCTGAAGATTCACAAAGACTATAGGTCTTACTGTGAAGAAAGAACTGCAGAAATCTTTCTGACAAATAGAGCTTCTCACCAGCAAGGTTAATATATTCTTGGCATTGGGAATATTAGCTCTTTGCAGTCTGGGGATTCATTCTGCCTTCCTCAATCTGAACTAAGCATCTTTCTATTATATTAAATAGATACCCTGTAAGGTCTGGAAGAGAAAAATTCTTTTCCCATCAAGATATACATCAAAACTCCCACTAACTTCAATGGAGTCAGCATGTCACCTAGTTTATCTTTGTCAGCTTGTGTTCTGTAATCTCAATGTTGCCAAGTTTCAATTTGTTTGGAGTTTTCTCTAAAACTCAAACTCCCATTACAATCTAAAATTCACCTTAACATGAAAATGTTTCAGCTTTTCATACTGAAAACAAAAATAAAACAAAACAAACAAACAAAAGAAACAGAAACTAAAAGAAAAAATGCCTTATTTTTGATGTTATTTTGTTGTTGTTGTTGTTTTGTTATGTTTGATAACCTCTCTAACTCTTGGAGGCCTGAGATTAAAATCATACTACAAAGGTGCTGCAAGCAGAGCCCAGGGCTCTTCCATTCTAATGCACACAGGTAGTTTGAGTGGAAGTTGCTCACTACCTGTAAGCATCTTCATCACAGTTAACTAGTTTATTTTTTTATTATTATTATTTGAGATCTTGGGGATGTAATCAAGAAGGGTTACTGATTAATCTCATCTTAAAGCAAGTAGTTAAAATAGATCTGAAGAATCACACTGTTTTCACCACTGGTTCCATTTTCTCCATGAGTTAAAGACATAAATACATCTACTACAGAAGTCTAAAGCCAATACGGTTTTTGCATACGGTTTGCAGCCACAGCTGTGCACCAAAGCTGTGCTTATAGCAAGTTTGAATTCTCTGCATACAGTCATAACAAATGGTAGCAAAACCTCTGTCATCGTTAGTAATATTCACAAGTATTTGATAAATATTTCTGGATTATTTTCAGTGCTATGCTAATAGAGCACTCATGAAGGTGGAGGTATGGCTCTACATGCATTTACTTTGACAGAAATCTCCGGTTGAAAAGTTCCCGAGATGTTGCATTTCTTTTTTATCCCAACTTCTCAGTTTACTGCATCTTCAGTTATGCTAACACAACAGTTCATGGAACCATTCTGTAAACCAGATTGGTGGTTTGTCCTCAAAAAGAAAAGTTTTGTTTTGTTTTGTTTTTGTTTTGTTTTTGTTTTTGTTTTTGTTTTGTTTTGGTTTGTTTTCCCTAAATCCGCATCATTTCGCTTTTCAGAAGAGTCTCACAATGCAGCTGAAGGAACGACAGTCTAGAAGCACAAGCATCTGGGGAAGACATTTCTAGCCCTGTCTTTCCAGTAGAATAAAATATACAAGGCTGGACCTGGAGATCAAGGGTCAATGAGTAGGAAACACCTCTGACTGGGAAAAAAAGCAGGCAGGGTAGGGGGTCTGGAAAAGACAGCACTTTATAAGCTTACCTAAAATACCAATCAATAATATTTGTAATATTTTTTCTTAGTCAATGATAGTGTTTCTGTTTGGCACATTTCAAGGTATGGTTTAGGAAGCTCAAGATTGAATATAGGTTTTCACATTAAAAACGGTAGGAAGATTTGGGATTGAATGTGGCTTTTCTGACCCAAAGTGTACATGCAGTGAATTTACCTTGATTGAAGTTGGCCATACTGTCACCTAAATACATACACACTCAGGTAACCATCTAAACCATCTATCCATGCACATAGGTATTCTGACTGAAGATCAGTGTCCTATAGTGTTGTCTTTGTCTTCACCATTTAGTCCCTCCATTCATTTGCAGAGTCTGGTTTTAAAATTTATCTTAGTCTTAACAATGTCTTATCTATGTTTTAAAGACAAAGTCTATCTCCTTGTACACCACTCTGAATACTGATTATGTGTTACTGTAATATTGTAATTACTATAAGAGCATAGCACAAATGTACTCGTAGCTTATGCTTACTAAGAACATCTAACCTAAAAGCAAACTGTCTGATCAGCAGAAAAATCACAGTTAAAGCAACAGAAAAATACTGGTAAATGAAATTAAATCAAATCATTCTTATGTTCTAAATAACCAAACAAGTGGAAATTATGCAAATTACTTATGAGTTATAGTCTTATTATGATATGTTTACATGAACTGGGTGATCTATAATACTGTCTAAACACGCAAAGCAGTTTATTTGCCTTTATTGTGCTTGTTCTTGCTTCACATGCAGTGTATAAAAACTGAAGGAGTTAAAACTCAAATACTTTTCCAGATCTGTAAATAATTGGTGTATTCTCCAGCACAGCTGAATACAGAATAATATATATATATATAGAAATAGGAAAGCAATATTCATCATCACTATTCCAGAAGTGTTTATGAGCTTCTGAATGCCAGAAGTGGTTAATCAGCTAAACTTATAAAACAAAATGAAAATGTTCAGTGCACTTGCACTTTAATTGTTTGTCCTTAATGGTTTCAGGCTGGTGGTTTGATGCCTGTGGCCCCTCCAATCTCAATGGGATGTTCTATACGGCTGGGCAAAACCATGGAAAGCTCAATGGCATCAAGTGGCACTACTTCAAAGGCCCCAGCTATTCTTTGCGCTCCACCACCATGATGATTCGACCCTTGGACTTTTAAAGGCATTCAGTGGTGGATCCAAGAAAAAAATTAGAATGCCACTGCTCTTGACAGCACTGCTATCACAGTCTGAAGGTAAAAGGTGAAGGGCTTCTTGGAAGCAACATGTAGGGATGATGCAAAGTCACTTCATTATCACTTCATAGCCTGCAAAAACTCCCCACCAGTCACCCCATGTCTTGATGACATGGGGAGACTTGGTTTCGAAGAAGTTGGCTGCAATGATTTTCCAGAGAGGAACAACTGGATCCAGTTATTCTGACCAAATCTGGTGTTTGTCAGTGGACTTTTTTTATTATTTTTTATTATTTTTATTAAAAAAATGGAAAATATACCAGATTATTCAACAACAGCATCAGAATTCAAATATATGAAACATATCATCCATGGTCCGTTGAGGAAAAGTTTTTCAGCAGTGAAATGCCATCATTATACACATGAAGAAAGGATTATAAAGACACCTTTTTTAAAACTCATTTTAAAGCACTGAAGATGACCACTCCAAATACTGTTTTTCTTAAATGAACTGAATTCGAATGGGCGGATGGATTTATGTTAATCCCAGAGAATTTGTGCTAATAATTATTTTTTATTAAATATTCGAAGGACATATTTCTCATAAATAAACTGAGTCAAATTATGAAGAATGATAAGGGCACGAAACATAAATTCTTCAGTTGCTCTGTAGAGGTAAATGAGGTAATTGGCATAATCCCTGAGCTAGGATTTATAGTGTGATAACAAACTTAGATGTGTTTTGAGCTTTTTCCTTTCTTTCATTAAAGGCAGTCTGAATGTCACATAGAAAAATTGATAGAAGGTTTAAAGAATGTTAAATATTATCCTAAAGAAAATATGGGATTTTGCATGGAATATTTTCATCAAAAAGAACACAGAAAGGCAAACTCTTAGGGTATAGCATAGCTTAAATCAATGAATTCATTTTACAGTATCATTGCATGTACGCAATTTATCATTCATTATTTTACTTTTTATTAAATTTTTGTTTCTTCACTGTATTATTACATTTTTGTGAATATCAGAAGCATGCCAGTTGTACACAGTGCTTAGGCTACAACTATAAAAAATACTCAGCAGAACTGTATAGAAAATAAAGAATTGTGAACTGTAAATAGTATGTTTATATTTCCTGTAATGGTTGTTTAATTTGTACATGCAGCCCTGACCCTACTCAAAGGGTGCTAAGCCACAAAATGGTATAAATATTAAAAGAACTTTAGAAGACTGCTTACAGGTTTCCACTGTCATAACAAATAATTCTGATATATTCAAATGTTGCAGAAATGTGTGGCAAGATGCACAATGCGGCTGTTGGTAAGGATAAAGTTCCTATCAAAACAAGCAACAAAGTAGTTGGGTGGCCCATGAAGTGAAGTTATAGACAGAACTCTTTTTCAATTACAGTCCCTCATGGTTTAATCGTATTAATAAAGTGCATTTAGGAAAGTATCTAGCCCTCATTCTACTTCTGCTATACATAAAAGGAAAAGCCTCGCCCTGCTCCCACTGAAATCAAAAGTAACATTGTCATTGATTAAACTGGGACAAAGATCACATGTATAATCTGAATGTAGTAAGTTTGTTGTTTGTCTGCTTGTTGGTTTATTTTATTCATTAAACTGTTCCTGAAATAAGGCATGATGAAGATCTGAATCTTTTTAAAAGAAGATTTTAACAGAGTAAGAGAGTAACTGATTTATTTTCCCTTTTTTTTTTCCTTTTTTTTTCATTTTTAAGAAATAGATTTAAAAAAAAAAAAAGTTTGGATTTTTTAAGCATCCCTTCTTAAAAATCACAAAGACCACAGGGCTCTCTGTTTTTGTTACAATTTGATGTTTGTTTAGTTTTAAGTGGGAAGATCTTGGTTTTTTGTGTGTATTTGTACATATTTATATATATATTTGAAATAATCTTGCATAAGGGTTAATTTGTTGTTTTCTGCTGAGTAAGTTACCAAACTACTCCTTGCTCAGCAATTTCTTCACAGAGCTGTTTTGTCTCCTTTTCCAGAACTTTTTTGAAATGCTCTTCATTTTTGTGCAAAAACTGTGGTCTGTCTTCTACTGTGTTCTCAAAAGTTATATTTTTTGCAAGTCTCCAAGTTAGGAATGCCATTCTGCAGATCTTATTGCAAAAGGCAAAGAACATTTAAAATCAAAAGCATATTTACTGTTTATTTATCTGTGTTTGAAAGATAAAAAAATGTGGATTTGGTTTCCTATCCTTTATAATAAAACATTTTTTAAAATTGCAGACTCTGTGATTTGATTTCCTTTGAGATGCCTTTCTGTGACAGGATGACAACATTTTACCAGCCACTATCTCTCCCTCTAAGAGATATTAATAAATTTAGTCAAGGCCTAAGGAGGGAGTCATATTAGAGTTTGTGCAGAAATCAGTATTTCTAACCTTTCAAATATGTATTTCAGTCTTTTTCATTCAAATTCTTTGATTAAAATCAAGGGACTGTATTTCTCATCTTAAGTTCATATCATACAACTATCCAACAGTCTATAAAAGAAAATGTTTCTTTAATTCCTTTAGCAAAGATACAAATAGAACTGTATGCCTATTTCTCTTGCCTTTTGACATATTCTTTTATCATCTTTTCAATCATGTTGCATGGCATTGACAGATTTCCATTGTTTTCTTCACTACAAATACTTCTTGCTCCTTTTGTATGCCTTTTAACACTAGAGAGATTCAGTTTTAATGTCTCTTTGTAGTGAGTTTTTCCCCATTTTCACGGGTACTTTTTAATAAATGAACTTGTTCATTGCATTCATTCAGACTAAGCTATCTGAGAATCTGAGGAAATACTTTCTTAAAACACATTTTGCTCCTTGACTTGAACATGTATGAACTGCATGAATTGAAGAGTTACAATCAGTAAAAAAATGGTCTTTCTGGATTTCATCATATAAAATGGGACTTGCCTTGGAAGAGACTGAAAGAACAGTCAATGGCCAATGGTAATGTTAACTTCACTGTTTACCCCTCACAGTTAAATTTCTTCTTTTTAAAAAAGGAATACACACAATTTTAACAAATCAGTGCGTGTTTTCCATCATATATAGATCCTTACTTTTTAATATCCTCTAATGCTGGAGATGTAGTTTAAATGCAGTTTTCTAAGCTCCTTAGCATCCAGTACTTGCCTATTAATTAAGCAAATCGTGTACATTTATAGTCATCTGTACAAAAGGTTCACAACACACAGTTTCTTAAAAAAAACCTTCCAGCTATAATAACAGCATCATTTCTCTGTAGACCAGCATCTCAAACCACCCTCTGACCATGCCACCAACAACCTCTCTTGGGATTGCCACAGCACTCTTCTCCTTTGGGAAGAACAAACCTGAAGCAGCAATCACAGCAAAAGCTTAATGCTCTAGGTAGGATCAAGCCTGAATTACAGCCAAACTGTGCTGCAGTCGTGCCAAAAGTTGTTCTTACCCACTAGTTTTTACAGGAGCTGGATAGCTCTGAATACAGAAGACACTTTGAGAGTTGCCTGACTGTGACCTGTGGTGTTCATATCCATACACACACAAATCCATATGTCTGAAGGAAGCCTGACACAATCTGTCAAAATCTTTTTCAATATTTTTTTCCAGAGGAACTCTAATCTCAGTAAAAAAAAAAAAAAAAATCCAGGATATACACCTAAAAATAAATGAAAAGTGCAAGTGCCACCAGTAAGGTGCGATAAAGAGAGAGCACACAAGTGTAGAGGAGTAAGAACCAGAAAGAGTGGACAGGGATATGGTACTGTTCTGAACAGAGGGAAAATACAAAGAAGAGTTGGAAGGGAAGGGATTAACCATGGAACATAGCAGCTCTGCATTTCCTCTGGCTCCTGCCACACTGGTGACACAGTGTAAGGAGTCCCTTCTCCTCTGGAGCATCCAAAACCTGCTTTTTCTGGTTCCCCATAAAGACAGGAATCTATGGGTCTCATTTGTTTCTGCATTCTTTGGTGGGTTTTGTGTGTTTTTTGGTTGTTTGTTTGTTTGTGTGCGCTTTTTAAATTTTTGCATAGGGAACAAATCAATGTGAAACTTTGGGAAGGTTATGCTGCTTTATTTGCTGCTTATGTTTATGTCAACATAGCTCCATAGAAAATCCTTTAGAAGTGGAATGTTTTCTTTAGAAAAACACTGTTTTCTGTTCTGTGAATTTTAAGGACTGATAAGGAAATAACACCTGTGTCTAAATTCTAGTGAAATTAGAGCCTTTATTCTTCCACTGTCTAAAATTTCTGTCAGGAACAAATGTTATTACTATAGAAATAGCCTGTGAATTTTTTTCAAATCAGTGTCTTCAATTGAAGAATGGATATCCACTGTAAATATGACCAAAAAAAAAAAAAGCCACATGAAGACCTAGTCCCGTGTTTTGGTAGAGACAATCCTGAGAGCCAAAGTGTTACCATGTAATATTTTTATCTCATTATGATCCTCTTCTTTCTCTCACTTTATTAGTGTCCCTATGCCTCAAAAACAAAGGACCTGTGGATGCACTGAGTCACAACCAGAACATGAGCTATGGGGTTCGCAAGGTCGGTCCCTGCCAAACCCATGGGAGAGAAGCCCTTCTTGACACTCATTTTCTCTGCAAGACTGTGGAGGAGAAAAGAGACACACATGAAAACAGAGGAAACTAACATAATTTCTGGTGCACCCTGGTCGGGCCACCCCCAGACAGGGAGAGAAACACTATGATTCTATGATACTTTCTACTGAAACAGAAAGTGGATGCTTTGCCAGGTCACACCTCTAGAAGCCTGAATAAGAGCCCAGAAGAGAAAATAACTCATAGGCACCTGCTTCAGCCTGGTAGGAAAAGGAAGGAAGACACTCTGAAGCAAGGAAAAGGAAATTGGAGACTCTTGGTGCAAAGACATGTAAGAAAGAACTGAAGAGTGAGAAAGTGGTTATTAAAGGGTAATGCAGCAAAGAATGCAAAGGGATATGATTAGGAATGTGAGTGCAAGGCCAGCAAAAGAAGGAAGTCAGTTTGACAGAAAGAATAAAGAAATAACAAAGATGAATGCACAGGAAAAGGAGGAAAATGAAGAAGAATTAGGAAGGGGAATCTGCAGGAAGATGAATATCAAGCAAACATGAAATAATAATAATTTTTTTAAAAAAATAATGACCATAATATTTTACTCTAGGTAGTTCAGGAAAAAAAAAAAAAAAGGATGGAAAGGTATGGCAGGATAAAACAAACAAAACAAAACAAAACAAAAAAGGAAAGAAAAGAAAAACAGACATACCCTATATCATGAGCATTATAGTAAAAGTACAATAGCATTAAAAAATAGTAGTACGTGCGATGACAAAAAAATATATTTTCATGCAGAATAATTTCCCAAACAGTGTCACATGCATTTTTCTCTGGTTGAAAAATCATGAATAACAATGCCAATGTATATGACACCTGACAGAACTATAGGGTGTCTCTGCCTTTGGGAGTTAGAAAAAAAAAAAAAAACTTTCTTTTTGATTTAGATTATTCTTTTTCTGTATTTATTAGAGGAGAATTAATATCCAATTAATTTTCCAAAGCCTAAAAGGAACAGTGTGGCAATTTGATTTCTTGTTTTTATTTAATATTTACAGTGCAATGGATATACATTGACGTGGAAAAATCTAAAGCAAGACTTAAAAAGCAGTCCATTCTTGCAGGAATTTTTGCTAATATGCTGTCTGAGAAACAGCTCATGCTTTTAGCATGAGACAAGAATCCACCAGTAGATAAATCAGCTTTGGATAATATTTATTCTTCCACTAAAAGATGTGGATCTCCATCCTTTTGCAGCCCTCTCATGCTTATATTTAGAATCATTGTCTGCTCTCAAGGAAACTACAAGACTCAGACCTGATCTCATGCAGCTTCAGTGTTGAACCACTGGTTTATTTTCTTTTGAATAATGGAGCAGAACTCCTGGATATATGTTTTACTTGTTGTTCTTTTGAAGCAAACCTTTATTATTTATTTATTTGTTTGTTTATTCATTTCAAAGCTTCTGCTTTAGAGTTCATCTTTTATCCACCACATATGATTATTTAAACCCTCTTTGAAAGTTTCATTTCGTGCTTTTTGTTCTGAAAAAACCCCAGGCAAAATTCTTTGTCTGGACTCATGCAGTGGTTCTTGTCTCCAGTCTTCTGCTCTGCCTTCATGCATAGCAAGTTTCACACAGCAAGTCAGCGTTGCTGTCCTTTCTGAACGGTTTCTTTCAGTCCTTCCTGGGAATCTGTCTCTCTAGTGAAAAATAAATAGATAAATAAAAATAAAAATAAATAATATAAACATAGACATAGACATAGATATAGACATAGACATAAAAATAAATAAATATAAATATAAATATAAATGTAAATGTAAATGTAAATGTAAATATAAATATAAATATAAATATAAATATAAATATAAATATAAATATAAATATAAATATAAATATAAATATAAATATAAATATAAATATAAATATAAATATAAACATAAATATAAATATAAATATAAATAATATAAATGACCTCCTTGGACCAACCTGGACACAGGTCCTTGGTCCCATAAATCCTTTCCCACCACTGCCCAATGACTAGCAGCTGCCCAACTTTTTCTGGCTGGAAGACACATCAGGGCTACCTGTATCTCCAGTTGGGAGTCCTCCAGCCCCTCAGTTTTCCTCCTACCCACTTCACCTAGAAGAGGTCCCTGTCCCAAGACTGGAGAAGAGCATGGCCCAGGAGCCACTGTGGCAGCACTTTTCCACAAGGTGCTGCCTCTGCACACCCCCAGGCTGTGCACACAGTAAAGCAGCCCCTGTGGAGTGGATGTGCTGCCTTTTAGACTGCCTGGTCACAAGCCAAAGATGATACTACGTAAAAGTCACAATTTTTTAAGAAGTACAGCCTAATTATCCAAAGGCTATTCCACTAAATGCTGGGTTTTCCACAGGAGGAGACAGGCACATAAACATGTAGATGGCAATATGTCTAGTTTCATTTGCAGAAGACCAATACGCTCACTCGCCTGAAGTGCGTTACTAAAGCTCTGGAGTTTGTTTGAAGTTTTAAAGGCCATGGGAAAAGACAATAATAAATACGTCTGACTTTGTGTAGTAAAAATAGCATTGTAAGTAAAAGCTTTTTTTTGAGTTCCCAAAAATAAATAAAATTAAAAGATGGAAAATTTATCTCTGTGACTGGGCCTATAGGTTTATTAACAGAGGCTTAGTCAGGAGGCTGTCACTGTATCTTTTCCATTGTGAGACTTGTGGAAATTCATGACACCAGCATTTCCCAGATTTCCTTTCAGGATACTGTGAGAATCCCCACAGCCCACAGTTCAGATCAGCAAAACTGCCTCAGTTAGATGTAATCTAAAGTAGATTAAGTGATACTGCTGCAAGTCAATGGATAGGGCAGGAAATCAAAGGAAAGTTATATGGCAATGCTAACATATTCAGGTTAGTATTTTGCACATGTAAGCACAAAGAAAAGAAAAAAAAAGCAAAAAAAAAAAGCTTTTATTCTCAATACAATGAAGTATAATCTAAATATTAAAAGATATAGTTAAATTAGCCTCAGAGTGTGGGGAGAGAGTGATAGAGAACCCATCCTACAACAAAGCAAGCTATCTTGCCAGCACAGTTCACTCATAAATGCAGAGGAGCCCTTATTTCTGAAGTTTCTGCTGTCTGCTGCCATCTATGGTTCAGAAGGAAGCTTTTCCAAAGTTCATTTAATTGTAGAATCAAGTAAACATGTAATGAAAGATCTGAAAATAATAATAATAATAATAAAAATGGTTAGGACATCCAGCATGGATGGTCAAAGTTAAGTCTATATTCAGGTATATGTTTTTGGTTTTAAAAGTACTGAGCTCCCACTGCTTTCAGTTTATCCCAAATGGGTTAAAACTACATCAGTTTTATAGCAGTGCAAAAGTTCTCTAAAGAAAGTAGTGATATTTACAGAGCAAAAATACAGGTGATAGAAAAAGGAGGATCACACAAAACCGTTGTAAAAAGTCTTGTGTTTACCAAAATCTGACTCTACCAGAGGTAAGTATATGGAGCACACATCAGGAAGCCTAAGGAAGCTGCAAAAGAAAAAGAAAGCCATACTTCAAGAAAGGAACTAAATTATATTTCATAACCATATTAAAATGGTCTTCAAGACAAATAGCAGTTTTAAATGCAAGAATTCACTTTGTTCTTCCAGCCTAAATTTAGCCAACTTATGCATAATGCATTATTCTGAAGGTCTTTAATTACTCTTTTGCACACTGGTTTTATTGTATGGTCCAAAAATCACATTGCAATAGGGCTTCTGACTTTTGAGGGATAGTCATCAGGAAATTAAAATATATCCTTACAATTTTATATTTCTAACTCCCCAAATCATCAGCTCATTTGGTACTTTTATTTACTCTGGAATCATATTTAGCAATACAAGAACACTGTCTTTTCAAGAGTTCAACAATCCTTTTTTCTGTTAAGTTCACCTGAGTAATATTTGCCATAAGATGGTTCAAATTAATTTCTCCAGAGCAGCCCAAACTGCTAATCCTGTTGCCATACATAAGCTATCTTGTTTCTCTGACCTTTCACTTTCTAGTGTTCGAACCAGAGTCGCACTGAGGTTACCATTCACAGGTCAGAAGGCCACAGATAACCTTAGATATTAGGACTCTGTGTCATTTTCTTACAGAAACCAGAAGTAAATCAATACTTCGAGAAATCCAGTTGTTTACGCCCTTTTATCCACTTCGAGTTTCAAAAGCATGAATTTCGCACCTCTGAAAGGACAAAAAGAGCAGATGAAACAAAACCAGAAGCCACTTCTTCATCAGCAGGCCACAAGCAACACGTATGAAAACCGACGTGCTCATGGCTGCTCAGGAGCTGCTCCAGCTCCACATCCAGGTTTGCACAGTGACTGTTGTACAGGAGGGAGGATCTGGTGCTGTTACATGCACAGTGAAGATTTCAGTCTGAGCATCTTGTCTCTAAAATAGGCTTATGGAGCATGTGCCGCAAGAAGCGTTGCTTTGAATGGAGGCTTTATGGCTGAAGGACCATTTTTCCTGATAGCTGGGCCATGGGACTTCTCGTCAGCTCTGCATGCAATCTGGAAGCTTGGGACCCCAGGGTGAAAACGAGACTACTGTCCTTCTTTCTACTTTTCACCTTCTGTTCAGAAGAATCTCTTGCCATGAAGGAGCTCAGTCTCCACATCCAGCACTATCTCAAACAACCCTTTTCAGGATCACTAATATGTATCTAAAGGAGTCCAAATCAGCAGAATGATTTTACATACTTTTGTCTGTTTAGACATTTCCACTTTGGACAAGTTAGACACTGAAATGTTTTGAGGACATGGTTGTATGTGTCAGTTTGTTGACTTATAAAAAACCCTAATGCCACATTGGTGTAGAGAGCCCAAAGCTGCACCTACTGTTTCAGATTTCTTAAATGGGATATTTGCCAGCTGTCTACCCTTTTAAGAGTGTATCCAGGAACCAGCACTTTCAGTGCATGTCACACCTAATGAACAAGAGAAGATGAATGGCCTAATGCACAACAAGCCTACTGTTTGGGCCATTCATAGACTGTAAAAACTTTGGGTGCAGTTCAGGCAGAAGTTAGATGGAGATCTATAATTGTGGGATTAGTGTCTAAATTCCTACCACGGGCAAGGGAATTTAGATAATGAAGTCAATGTAAACCCGTTTTAGGGAACTAACATTTGTGACTGCATTGACAGCCAAGAAGCTACTTCAATAGAGATTAAATTATTCATACCCTATCCATACCAAGGCTGTACACTTAAAACACAGGTTTTAACACTGTGTCTCTTGATGTCCGTAGCTCCTAGCACTTTGGGTCAGCTTCAGTGTCTATCGAAAGGGATTCTGAATTTGGGGTGTTTAACCAAGAACATAATGTAATTAAAATAAATATTTTTTCCACTAAAATATAGTCAAGAAAGGCTAATTGGTGCTATTTCTTTCTGCACTCTGTTTGTCAGAAATAACTCTCAATGAGGCTTTTACAAAAAATAGCAAGGCAAGGAAAACTAAGCTTTTGATGTTCACCAGGTTCCTGCATCGTCAACTGACGTGGGGAAACTCAATTCAAGTATCCTTCTGACTCCCCTGCTGGCATCTACAAATCACCATATTAAACTGTTATCCAGGAAGGAGTATGAACAGCAACATACTAAGTATGTCAAAACGTTGGGTGGATTATCAAAGAGATCTAATTTGTAAAAGAAATCTTTAGTGCTCAGTGAGTGACTTATGAGATTAGTGTCATGGATGGGATAAACTTGGTATTCCACAAGGAACTATCAGGTTACTCAATGCATCCCAAAGTATTTATCTCCATTTAGTGCTCTGCACATTTTATCAGAAACGATGATTACACAATAAACATCAGTAATACTCAGCCAGCAAGACCCTGCCAAAATGCAATGCCCTTTTCAGTCCTGTGAAATAAGCTTCACTCACAAGGGTAAGATTGCACCTTCCTTCTTCCATAAAGGCCATATCCCTGAGGGAGTCATTTTAACCCCTGCCGTCTTTCCTTGTTACATTCAGTTTTAAACTGAAGCTTCTTTAGGTTGTCTTTTTTTTTTTTTTTTCCTATTGTAAATGCATGTGTAAAAGCTAATGTGGGAATGATCCAGAAGCAGCTCCCTTCAGAAAGAAACTTTCAACAGCCCTGTTGAAACTAATCATTCTGCAAATTTTGGGCTGTTTCTTCACATGATACTTGCAAAGAAGAACTAGAAATTCACCTAGAGAGAGATATGCAAGATGGGCTTTAATTTGAGAAAACTGCACATGCATTACAGCCACTTGGAACAAAGTGAAGTAGTGGCCACTTGAAGACTTGTCAAAGACCAAGCTATCCATTATGGGCTCTGTGCCCATACATCATGGAGATTAAAATAAATAAATAAATAAATAAATAAATAAATAAATAAAAGCATAAAGCCTATTCTTTTTCTTTCCCTTTTTTGGTTTATTATGAGTAGTTGAGGGATATGAAACTCCTGTGTGCACTGTCAAAAAGGTATAGGCTGACAATGGCCTTCTGCTGGGGAAAAAGAAGATCTTTCTTTCTAAAAGTCATGTAACTGTTTGCCAATGGCTTGGAAAGGCTGGTGGGAATTCCAGCATCCAGGTTCATAGGCATGACTTGGAGAGAGCTGGGGAGGGCGTTGTCCCCTGCAGAGGCTGGTCAGGTCTCATATTTAGTTTTAAGAGAAGTCATCTGCAGTCGGCCAGTTTTTGCTTTGCTCAGACCAGATGATTGCTGTACTTCCAAAATCAGTTTCCTCATGGGGTGATGCTCCTCGACGGTGTTGCTGGTGATTAGGGGTGTGAAAGCTGTCTCTGCAGCACATTGAGTCCCTGGGCTATTCC
Source organism: Anser brachyrhynchus (assembly GCF_964034855.1). NCBI lineage: Eukaryota > Metazoa > Chordata > Aves > Anseriformes > Anatidae > Anser > Anser brachyrhynchus. Next base: position 142,283,386 of record NC_137695.1, on the reverse strand, counting down.
CAGCCAAGATCCAGTTTATTCCAGCTCAGTTGTAGCAAATGACCTACTCAAAAAAATGATGGGCAATTTCTCAAAAATGGTGTAAATCCAAAGACTTTCTCTTATTTCATAGGCAATGAACTTTGGATCCCCCCCACATTATTTTCCAGTGGAAATATGCTGCTGAGTTGTGCTCCTCTGACATCTTTATTTTCTTTTGTATAGCCAGGTGAGACATAACCACTGCAAAATGAAACCATGTCACTGCTTGCCAGTGTTTAATGCAAAGCACAGAGGAAAAGAACAGCAGGTTGAGGAAATATCAGGAGACTCCCACTGAGGTTTTCTTAGCAACTTGGATAAACAGAGCAGAGGAAGAGGGGAACAAAATGTAGTGGTTAAAATGGAATAAAAATATACCCGAGAACACAGCTCACAGGGAGGCCCTACCTACCAAGAACACAAGACAGAACACAATCTCCACTGTGAGAAGATTAGGCAGAGGTGGTGCTGTCTGTTGGTGATGATCAGATGAGGGGGAAGAAAAAAGCAAGGTAATGTCTGCCTGTCTATTTTGATGGTTTTTTTTTTTTTTTTCTTCTTCTTCTGTGGTCCACTGATCACTTTGACCCAGACAGTCATTTCATTTGCTGGTGACTGGGTTTCCCAGTTTGTGCTCACTGGCCCCTGTGCTTCCCACACAGACTTAAAAGGGGAAACAGTAATTCAGGAAGACTCCTAACACAGCAGGGTTACATTGGTAATATGGAAGGGTTAAGACTGAAAAGCAAGGTAGTTTAATTCTATTTTCAGAAATCAGTACCTAATGCAAGGTTATCTTTAATGACAGACACCATGGTGTCAAAGGACTGTGTCAGGTTTCAGACCTTTTCATAGTTTAAATTCCTATGTTTAATCAAAGGTTAACTGAATCATTGCTGGTGGTGAAGAGTTATTTCAATGTGGTGTTGTAGTGGGTGGCCTACAATAACTAATACCATATTCAGGCAGCAGTCTCATACATGCAAACGTATTTCCCATGCATGTGCCTGTGTTCAGAAAATATATGTGGCAGTATATATAAGCTATCTCTCAGGAGACAGTGCAAAATAATTCTAGTTACAATTATTTTTTAACTGCTTCATCCCCTAGCTGAATAAATGTATTTTTTGTCTTGAATCTTTAATAAATAAATAAATAAATAAATAAATAGATTTCTCTCAAATAAAATGAAACAATTAGTTTCCTTTGATTCCTGAGTGTCAGAACTCATATCTGCAGAATTCTGTTTCACTTCCTATGGCCGTATTTTATTATATGCCTTTTTTTTTCCCCATTTTTAGTAATTTGTCACTATAGTAATTAATTTATGTGAAAAACAAGAGTATGGTGCAGAGCCCAGATTTTTTTTTGTGTGTGTACAAATGTAGCTTTTTACCAAGTTTTTAAGAATATTCCTTCTCATCCTTTATTCTGAGTTATGGTACCTGAATTTTTGTTTAGTTTGAATGGTGTTTAATATTTGGAATGTTAATAAATTTCACTGATTAGCTTTCTAAAAAGTATTTATTTTGTGGCAATGTATATTTTCATACTGCATAGGGCTTGACCAACTGCATATGAAATTTCTATGATATCATTGAACATACTACCATATATATTATTTTATGCAAATATCTGACACATATTCTAGATTTTGTTCATAAAGTTCCCAAGTTTAAAAAAAAAAAAAAGTAAATTATGTGATTAAAAGAGTTGCTTCAGAAAATGGAACAACCTAAAAACTAAAAAAATGCTGTTATATTTCTACTGAACAAGGATTTTCACAGAAGATTTGTCATTAAGCAGAAATATTCAGGGCAGGGGGATTTCTTTTTAGAACTATTTGTGGTTTCACTTAAAACCTCAGAATGAAGTATTTGGGTTTCCAAAAAAAGATTCACATATTTTGGTGTTACGTTTGAAAATTTCTTTTTATTGAGTATTCACCTCCAATTCCACTAAGGAAATCAACAATTAAATATAAATAGGAGACAATAATTATTGGCTTTCTGAAGAAAAATGTGGGAAAAAATGCATTTCCTTCCCCTTCCCTCTATAAGTTAACTAACATAAGGGCATGATAAAGACTCTGAAAGTGCATTCTTATTTTTGTACCTCTGTAGTTCACGCATAACTGAGACAAATCTGCTAGAGACATAGTCACATAAAGCTACAGGTGATAAACCAAGAAGAGAAAGTATTCCTTACTGTGATCAAGTGCCATATACAGAATTTTATGTAAAAATATTTTTGGTTGTGTATCTTCTTCATTAACACACAAAGAAGAAACACTGTTTTCCTTGAGCCTCTTCAAAAATAATGCATGATTTGAGAGGAATTACAGTTTGTGTAAGCGACAAAGATGCAGTCAACTTCCTACTCCGCATCCTGCAGCTCTCAAGAAGATAGCCTGGAAAAAAAAAAAAAAAAAAAAAAAAAGTAGCTGGAATCCTCTCCCAGTTCCAGCTGGTGCAACAAGCCTTCCTTGCTGCCCATCCCCTTTGGCTGTTGCCTCTGACCTGATTCCAAACACACCTTTAATTGAGCATCCCACATGGAAATGAAATTTGCCATAACTAGGGAAAGAACATATCTCACCATAACATACTGACCCTTAATGCAAAGGAAAAAGGAGATCCACTCTGCAGAACAAAGTTCTGGTGTTCTGTGTTGTCTAGACAACGCACTGAATTTCTCACCAGCTTTCACCAAACAAAAGACCAGCTCTTGAATGGGTTAACAAAGCAGTATACTATCTGCTGGATGCAGACAGTTATGCAAACTGACTGCACACTAAGCCAGCCCCTCCTGATGCTGGATACATAAGGGCATTAAGAAAAGGTTGAACCTGCATCTGCTCTGTGTTTATAGACAGACATAAAATGATTATTGTAAGAATTGTAGATAATATGATCCAATGTGTATACAAACCTCTGGAGTATCCGAGGAATTCATTTTAGTTTTGAGAAGACTTTGATCTATCAACATTGCCATTTTCTGCTCTAAATAACAATTAAGCCATTACAGCAGTATAACTTAAGCCAAGTTTTCTGTAGATTTCCACCCCATAACAATAGATGTCAGATTGTAACACAAGATAATTCATATAACAAAAGAAATCACCCAAATTTTGATCATCAAAAGAAAAAGAAATATATATATACAGATATAAAATCTAATCTAAAAATGAAAAAATGACATCTGCAGTTTTAAGCAAAGTGTTGTTAGTTGAGTGATTAGATATCATGTTTGACCATAAAGAATTCATGGCCTCCCTTTGTTCCAAAAGCTATCTAAGCTGTGAATTTATATTACTTATTTGTCCAATATTTTAGACTGTGGTGGAAGTAATGAAATATGTCAATAATTTGTTACTTTAGTCTCCTTGCCTCAGAAATCTGGTTTCAATTCCATCTGGACTAACATCTACAAGCTTAACTGTTTCAATATATCCAAGGCCAAAAAAAGACGTTTAGTGTTGAATCAAAAATCTGGGGAACATTTCAATGACTCAATCACAAAAATAAGAATCATTAGCAGTCACAATTTCAGCTCTAAAACTTAGCAAAATAGCTCTTGAACATATGAGTGCACCCCTAGACGTTGTGCCTTCTCCAGAGACAGTGGACCTTGCTAAGATTTAACAGTGACAGAGATTAAACACAATGCTGAGCAGGAAAACTTCAACAACAGTTGTTGCATTTAGCCAATACCTTTGCCAAAAATGTGCTGCTCAAGTTTGCCATAACTGACATACACTGAACACAGTCTGTGCCATCAAGAAGGGAGAAGAAATGCTCCTCACCTCTCAGTCCCTTGATTTTTCATGATTGACCAGTATCCATTTGGACAAGAGATGTGTAAGAGACACATATTTCAAAGAAACCTGAAAAACCTGAGAGAGAGGGAAGGGATTAATCATGCAGTAGATCTCCTTATTGTAGTTAAAGTAAAATTATTAGTCCTCTCAAATCTTGCCTTCTCTTGTGTTTTATAACACAATTTTACATATATTTAAAGGAAAAATGAGATTCCATTTTCTTTAACTGAGAATAGCAACTTTAATTTTCTGTCATGAGTAAACACTTCACTGTGAAAGTATAACATAAATATAGAAGATACTATCACTTTTTAGATTTTTTCATTTCAAACCTGAAATAACAGAATTTGCAAGTTAAAATCTTCCTGTTACATGTATTTGTCACTCCTTGAATGACAGTCTCCAGCATTTTCCCTCCCTGGAGACCTTTTGAACTTTTTAGGGTAATTTTGAATATGTTCATTTGAGGTTCCCGTTATTACTTCAATTTATTATGATGCTATGTCACTCATAAAATGATTTGATCTGATTTGATGGTTAAAGCTCTTTCCTTAAGTTCTATTGAAAAGTTTTCATATGATATTTTTTTCATTTTGCTAACTCTTCTGTCTAATCCATGCAACCTGGGAATTTTGCAGTGATAATGAAATCTCAACCATCATCCACGTTGCAGTTTACTGTTACTGAAGAAGTTACTCTTGAAGCCATAAGCTCACTACTCTCTTACAATGGCTCCTCTCTGTGTGCTCATCTAATATCTCACTTCTCCAAGAAAATACCTGAATATATTTCACCACCAGAAGTTAACAAGGAAGCAAGAAATCACTTGATCCCAGTAGATCAGCAGGGGATGCACTTAGACCAAAACAAAACCATTAATCTTCAGGTGGTTCTAACGTCCAACATACACAAAAGCATTGGTAAGCATTTCTTAGCTTGTACTTAACATTGCTCATGTTCACAAAATAAGTTAACCAAACTAATGCTCTTCCATTTACTCAACTAAACTGTACTATCCTCCTGCTGCTCTGCTTGATCTTGCAGGTGGCAGGACACAGTTTAGAGAAACTCTAAAATGTTTTAAAGTACTTTTTGCTTCCTGTTCTTTTTGCAATTCTCTTGGTTTTAATACTGCAGAAAAAAAAAAATAAATAAAAGATTCTTCACAATCTTCACTTTGCTTTTATTTTTATTTTTTTCACAGTGTTCTATCTTCCAAGATTCTATGAATCCTAAATGCAGAGCTTAAGCCTGATAATGATTTAGAAATCTTAAGAATCTAAGAAATACTTCTAATTTAATTTAGTGGTTTTGCCCTTTCTTGAAGAAAATAAGTCTTCCTCATCCATTTAAAAATCTAAGATGTTTATATGATCAAAATACCTGAATAACCATAGTGAAAATTCTTTATTTATTTTTGCTACTCTAGCAAATCACCCTGCACCTCTGCAGTAATAATATCCACCAGGAATTCCAACCAGCTAAGGCATGATCTCCACTTCCTGAGAACATGTGGCTGTTCTCAGGCTGTCGATTTTTCCAAGAGTATCTCTATTTGATCTCTTGAAACAGTTTTGTCCCGTATGAGGCTAAAGGCACTGATATATAATTTCTAAGTAAATCTCTGGGCTGCTTTTTTGATAATGGGGTTATGCTAACCATGGCCCAGTCCTTGGAGATCTTGCTTGTACTAATCAAAAATGTAAAATATATCTGCTTAAGCTTCTCCAATTTCTAACCCCTCTATCCTTAACAGCTTTGGACAAATATTGCTTGGCCTGATGCCTTGTCAACAATATCATCCCTTGATTCTTTGCTAGGGTTGTTAGTACATACTTTAATCTTTTGTTTGATTTCCATAAAACCTGTAGTGCTTTTTGAGCCTTCTCAGTCTTTCCAGCTGGAGCAGCATTTACAGCACATTCTACAACTTTGTTATTCCCTCAGGTTTGCTTTTAAACTTCAGAAGGTCCACACCTCCTGTACTTTCCACATAACTGCAGTTGGTAAAATAAATTTCATAAATGGAGAATTCAAAAAATAATAATAATAATAATTTAAAAAATGCAGTAGTGGGGTCTACTACTACTACTGCAGTAGTGGGGTCTAATGGGCCCACATTAACTACAGCAGTTAAAAGTGATATATATTACACTATGAAACAAGTTTGATGAAAAAAGATACATTTTTTGTTCTGAGGACTATTCCTGTAGTGATTGAGTTTGTGATTGGAACTATCTGTGCAAATTTAACAATTTCTTTATCCATTAAATCACTTACTTGAGGAAGTCATTGTCACTAAATGTATTTCATGACTAATGAGGTTCTGAACTTCCATGCATCTTTACAACTGGCTAACTTTGGAAACTGCCAGTTTTTAGAGGTTCCAATACTTCACGTCTGATACTGCTCTAATCTGCAAAAGTGCTTGTGGTCTTTCTCTACTGATGAGGTGACTCTCGATGAGGACGGGAATAAATGTGTTTAGAGAAGGTTGAAAAGCCATACGTGGATTATTATTATGTAGCTTTCACACAATGGAAAAACCTAAATACCAATTAGAGCAGGAAACTGTTCCCACTCCATTCTGTTCGGCACACACAAAGACAGGGCAGTATGTGCCCTAATAATTTACAACCTGCCAACAGAGAACAGATGGATGAGACAAACATATTGAGTTATAAATATGTCATCTGTTCCCAAGAAATCTCAAACCTCTAATTGGAGTCAAAAGGCTGAATTTATACTGAGATCATAACCAATGAAGAGATGAGAATCCTGCTCACCTACCACTACTTTTTAATCAAAATTGAGAGAACAATTTTTGCTAATAGTTTATCATGTCAATAACAGTAACTAATACTGTTATCTCGGGATCTGAAAAGACTTGTTCACTGACACCTGAAAAAGTTAAGTGATAATATACAAAGAAAATGTAATTGTATTAACCCTTCAGTGTCTCAGAATCATACTGCATTCCTCTGTGCAGTACTTCGATCGTTATCACTGGAAAATCTGTGTAACTGATGTTTTTGCAAATGTGTCTCAACTAAAGCTTCTCAGAGGTATTTGTTAAGGTGTGTAGGTAACCAGATATTAAAAAGGCTCTACCCAGCAGGCTGGCAGCAGTCCCATATTAAGTAGATGCATCACTCACATGCACCATCCCAGAGGAGGTATGGCACTGTTTTGCACCATCCTGATAGAGCCAGTGTAGCCTCTGAAGATCATGTCATCAAGGGACAGAAACCTACAGCCACTGCTAGGAAAGAGAAACAGAGCTGGAAGCCCTCGACAATTTAAATCCCAGCTGGATTTCCACTCAAGTGGTGGCAGCTGTCCTACCCAGCGTGCTGAGCATAGGGTCAGACCTCCAGCCAGTGAGGTTTTCTAAGAGGCTGTGGGTGGTACCTGACTGGTGGATTGTATGTTCTCAGCACAGAAGGAGGGATCCAGCTGCACTGACCAAAACATTGCACAGACAGTCCTTATAACACATAATCTTTGCTCAGATCAGCAAGCACTGCAGACTTTGCATTCCTGCTTGCTGAATTATGAGCGAAATCAAAAGTAATAATCCCAGATGTGCTGTTTAATCCTGTTGCAAAGACTGAAAATATGATAAAGTTTTATCCTTTTAAAATATTATCTTTTAAATAGAGATTTCTAAGTTCATCTTATCAAACCTTCTGTGTTATTTTATTGTTGTCTTTCTTTTGTGTTTTTAAGTTTGCATTTCAAACCAGAGTGATACTGCAGCGGTGGCCCAGTACTTTGTGTCATTTCCTGTGAAGACTACCACCCTGCTCCCTCCCCTGGACAAGTGATATTTAAAGGGCAAGGCTTCAATTGAGCAACATTTTTTAAATGTAAACATAGGAAATGGTGTACCAGGTCAAACCAAATCGCCCCTATACTCTGTTTTTCTATAGAAGAATATCTATATAGAATGGTCAACAGTTGAAGTGCAAGAAAAAGGGTTAAATCACTGACTCCACTAGTTTGCAGCTCAGGAACCTCTTCACTAAGAGATAATGTCTTTTACTTAATGACTACCTACATATTTTGTCGTACTATTTTTTTCCAAACATTTGCACATTTTACAGTATTTGAATTTTTAATATCTCCAGTGTTCTACGCTAAAGATACTCTAACTTCAGCTTCTGTAGGAAAGTGATAGACAATGAACAATCATCCCCTGCTGTACACCACTCCTGATTTTAATGGACTATATATCCCTTCCTTTATCTTTTGCTTAGCGGTAAAAGTTCCTTCTTTGTTTGGAACAGTACCAACACTGTTCCAAAACTTCAATCGTTCTTCTTGCCCTCCTTTTCTTGCTCTCCTCCTCTTTCCTCTGCTGTTGTATTCTCCTTCCAATGGAGGGAACATAAATGCAGACAAAACTAAAGATGTAAGAACCCACAGAATTGCACAGTGACAGTGTTTTTCATTCCTGTCTTCTGTTCTGTCCCTTTCCAACATTTTATTTCCTTTTCTGATTACTATTGAACAATAAGTTGATCAAATAACAAGGTGAGCTCAAAGCTGCAGTAATGTGTAAAACTAGCTTTCTCCCACCCTTGTATATGTACCAAAAATCTTGAAGGTACAGTCAGGGATCTTTTTGTTTGTTTGTTTTGTTTTTTTTTTTTTTAATGCTGTTAATCAGAAATTGAAATAATTTGAAATTGAAGGGGGGGGGGGAGAAGGAACAACAATTATTAAAAATATTTCTAATATTGATCTATTATGTTCTTGTAAGTTATTTATTATCTTCTAAGTTATATATACTGGCACAGGTTGTTCAGAGAGATTGTGGAGTCTCCTCCTTGGAGACCTTCAGAAGCTGCCTGGACATGGTCCTGGGCACCCTGCTCTGGGTGTCCCTGCTTGGGCAGGGGCGGGACCAGGTGGCTCCAGAGTCCCTGCCAACCTCATCCATTCTTGATTCTGAAATTTCAGATATATTTTAGAACACTTTTATAAAAAGCTACTTACTTTTAAAGCAGAGTTAAAAATCGATTTCTAAAGAAAATAAACAAATCCTGCTTCATTTACACAAGCGAGTACACTCCTTAAAGAATAATCTGTACTCACAAGTGATGATTTAAATCAAGGGTAATAGTATTGGCTTAAATGGAGTGGATATAGCTTTGGAGCTATGTAATACTTTGGCAAAGTTCTTTTAGCAAAATGTTTTGCATGACAAAAGCAGAAAATTGTTAATTACTTTTGAAAAAGCTTACTGCATGCAACAGTGGATATATTGTCCCTTGCATAGTCATCCCTAAGTATGTATCATTTGACCTTGAAATTACTCTGCAGTGTGAAACAGCCCAGAAAAATAAATAAATAAATAAATAAATAAATAAATAAAAATAAAAATAAAAAATCAGTGGGGACTCATTCAATCTGGCCCTGCATTTGCAAATTCTTTCCTCTCTTCAGATATACATGTGCAAGTGTACTTGACATCGATGTGCTAAAGCCTAATGACATTTCTTGCAATTAGCTTTGACTAATTCACTTGATGCAATATGAGTTTTTCCACACATATCTAAGATCAAAATTTGGCAGAGCATTAAAAATGTATCTTAAGATATAAGGTATTGCATAACTTTCCTCATATGGCGTACTGCTGAATAAATATTTTCTCTGAGACTAAGATCAAGTTGCTCCAGCATCACTTCCAAATAACACTGGAGGTATATTTGGCTGCAGTACCTAGCTTTTGTTTAGCATGCTCTGTGTGAACGTCATGTTTCTGAGGCAAGAACAGAACCTGGCATAGCAAACATCTGACACAACTACCATGTAATATTAATTTTAAGTTGCCATAGATGGCATCTCCAATTCAGTAAAGAAACTGTGCTTCCTGGCACTGGCCTTGGTGGCTACTGTGCAGCCAGAACCCCTGAGAGCAATTCTTCATTCTTGAGAATGAATCATGTGGAAACTGCATGGTAAATAGCACTCATTTCTACCCAACAGGAAAATTGTCATTGGAAATGTCAACAACATTAACCTCTCCAAGGAAAATTCATCAGAACTGGACCATTACATGAAAAATGAGTAACATAATTTACTTGAAAAATGAATGACTTAACATCAGCACAAGAGACACGGGGCAAATTTTCTCTTGCTTAGAATGATATAATTTAGAATATACACCACCATGATGAAACTTTAATGCAGTTGCAAATGTGTGACAACAGGAGTGGAGATGGCTGGCAGGAGAGGCGAGAGTTGGGAACATTATGCTTCTTTATCTCAGTGCAGCAGTACTTCTTGAAACATGAAAGTAAATCCCGTGTGGCTGTTTAAAGAATAACAGTAGCATATTCATGTATGACTACCTATTTGCGTATTTTAAGCTGATATGTTCACAGTTCTGTGAAATACCAACACATATGGGTGTTATTTTTCATTCTCGAAACCTAAATCATTCACCTTTGTATATATTGAACCTGGGCACTAACTGCAGCAGCTGCAATCCAATATACACTCTCGTGCATGCACAAGTAGTTCCCTTAAATAACTCACCAATCAGCAGCAAATTACAATATTTAAACATACAGTATAAGGCAGTAGGCTGACAAAATGGACATCTGGATTTTATATTAACATTTACAGAGTATGCTTAGCAAATGTTCTGCTTTATTTACGTGAAATGGAAAAGCAAATACACGATAAATCATTAGAATATATTTATACTACACTGAAGTTACAGACCTATAGTCTAATTCAGGGTTTATGTTGCCATCTACATGAAGAAGGCATTGGTTTTAACTCCCCTGGGAGTCCCACCTAAGAGGCCTGCAGGAAAATGAGCTTGAGCTGGCGCAAGTAGTTTACTAGTGCCAATGAGACGAGGAATTGCTGGTGCTGAAAGGAGGCGTGGCCCATGGAGTATGAAAACTGGGAATGATTATATTGGCAGAGGATCATGTTTATTCAGCATTGGCCACCAACAGGACTACTGTGTTCTTGTTAAAGTTTCTCTAGGTAGTCTGCATGATAAGTAATGATGAGGATGTGGAGGCTCAGAGCTGGCTTTTGATAGCATATTTCGAATAGCACTTAACATATCAAGCTTCTCAGTGATGTTGGCTTGGATATTGAAAGGGGCTGTTGACTAAATAACCCATAACTTAAATTATACCTCAGCATATCCAAAGGTTCCTCTCCAACTTTCATATCCTCTGTCCATTCAACTTTCATATCCTTATCTTTTGGAGGCCACAAGATTCAAGGACACAGACAGAGGCAGGAATAAGAGAGAACCTCACTCTGTAAATAGTCCATCTTTCTGTTCCTCTCACAAGCAGAAGTTCCCTCAGCTTCATGGTTCTTTGTTTCCCAGAGCAGGTCTGTTGGGCTTTCAACTTAGGCACTTGGATTCCTCACTCCTTCACCCATCTTGTTTTCCAGGCAGCTGTCCCCACTACCCTGACACCAAACGCTAGATTTTCATGGCTATGTCTTTACTCATAAATAAAATGGACCAGGGCCCATCCTGTGAGTCCCTCAACAGTAATGCAAGAAGTCTGTGCAGTCAACGCTCTTCCCAAAAGACATAAGATCCACTGAAATTGAAAGAGTCTTAGCTGGTGAGAAATAGAAAGCGTTCATATTCCTTTGATCTAGCATCCATCTGTTGCAAGGCCTCTGGAGGCATTTAAGCCTATCTTCCCAGTGTTTTCAATATAATTTAAGGATAATTTTTCACAAATAGACAGAGAAACTGAGGAGTCTTTTGAGCAATTTGAACTACTAAGCGCTCAGAATGCGTAAATCATGTTTATTTTGTTACTCTCAAATGCCTTTACTGACATTTATGGGGAAAGAAATTTTCTTTTTCCAGATTATTCTGTGGCATTCTGGTACCTTCAGCTTAATGGTTTACATGATTCAGGACAAATTTAGTCTGGGTCAACATAATAAAGTTAATGTTTCCTGCAGTGCAATTTAGAAAATTAAAATGGATCAGCAAAATTGCAGAATTCTAGGGCATGTTAATATCATTTTCACGCAGTATAAATGAAACTGAGATTAAATAACACACTCAAACAGTCCTTTCAAAGTTAGATAGTACAGTATCTGTTGGATTTACGTTCACAAGAGAAGGCTCTGACCAAAATACGTTTTGGAGATATTTAACAATGGTCATATAAGTGTTTGAAAATGAAAGTAAGAAGCAAAAAGCCACCATACTTTTAATCACACTTAAAGGACTAACTTTTGAATTACAAAAGTTATTGTTTAAACTCATTTGCTAGAACAATGTTTTATTTAAGGTTAGTGGACCATAAATACAGCTGAATATAAGCTTTTGAACTCCGCTAAAAAGCATACTTAATATTAAACTGTACTTGTATTTCATTTCTGTTAAAATTATTTTTAAAATCACTATTTTGGACTCTAGAGTATATCCATATGCCCAAGGTAGTGCCACAGAGAGTTGGAGACTAGCATAACTGAGTAATTAATACAGCCATGCTAGTTTCAATACCCAGACTAATTCACCTGGAGACAGCTCTGCAGCTATGTCCTATTGTAGTTATAGAGATATGTCTTTCTCTAGCTGTCAGCTCACCAAAGTACCAACACTAGCCAGAATTCAAAAATGAAATTATTGATAAAAATATTACGTAATCTTAATAGATTGCTTGCCTTTATCCTTCTACATCAATACAGAAAACCAAAGGACTCTGGTATGGGTTTAATGGACATGGATTTCTAATGCTGGCATTTCATTTAAAATCAGTGCAAAACTGCTTGTCAAAAAGACACAATTGGAAAGATACAAATGATTTATTAATTTGGAGTTAATTCTGGGAAAATAAATTCAGTCAAAAAAGGGGAAAATGCAGAAAATTTCACACAGATGTTTGAAAATACTTCATTTTTTCATTTTCAAGCGTTTGTATTTTGAAAATGGCAGACGGTTATCTGAAAGTTAGTTTTCAAAATAAATCACTTATATTTACTAATCACTAAATACTTACTTTCTGCTCAATTAATTTTCAGCAGAGTTTGGGGCTTTTTCACGAAGGAAACAAACAGAAAAGATTTTTAAGTGATTTCCTGGCTTTTTTTTTTTATCTTACATAGCAAAAAGTAAAACTGTCTAATGCACGACTCTCAGCCAAATGTATAGTAATTGTAAACATACATGTTTATCTGTATGTCCATGCAGTGTCTCAAACACGAATTCTTGTTAAGTTGCCAGTGCTACTATTTTTGACACAAAATTTTTTTCTCTATCATTGGTCTAATTCTGCAAGACAGTGAGTAACCTTCATCTTGTGATGACAGCATCAATTCATTTGAGAAGTCTGCATTGACATCAGGCTGAATGACAAACACAAATTTAGGGGTGTAGACCTCGAATTTGTTTTTGCTGTTTCCCAATGTTTATTTAGTAGGGGAAGAGAGCATCCAACTGTTCCTACTTCAAGGTTTTGTAAAAGAATTTTCAGTCAATGTATTCTAGATTACAGAAAGAACTCTCTCCAAGAATAATCTCTGAGGGCTCTATTAAACAACAAACAGTTCCTAAGCTCTCTGAGCAGAAGCCAAGGAAAGGCCACAAGTGATACAGAGACTAACTCTGTACACAGACGACTGATTTGGCAAGACAATAGCCAACATACTGAAGAAGGCCTCTTGGTTTTCTTTCCCTTTATATCTCTCTCAGCACCAAAGCCGCAAAAGTTGTAGGCTGTCTGGTAAAAGAAAAAGTGTTTTAAATGATCCCTTTCTTGCCGTGGAGCCACTGGATAGACTGGTATAATTGCTCAGGCGGGTAAGACAACCACTACTTTGGTGACAAAAGGTTTTTTTAATCCAGTGTCACAACAGCTCATTGTTACATTTGTTGGTATGAAAGTGGGCTCAAAAGGGACAGTATAATTATTTTTATACTTATAAACTTCTTTTCTTTCCCATAGGGGAATCTTCCTTTAACTGGAAGGCATATGGCCCATGATGTTCTTTGTGGTTATTTTTTTCCCATTGTTGATTTTTCTGTGTACATCCTTAAAAAGCCTTCTGGCTGACCTAAGTGGCTGTTGGCTGACATCAGTTGGGAGACTTGAAGTGTCTAGAGAATACCCTCATCATTAGGACCAAGATGTTCAACTAACACAAGAGCCAAATAATTTTTCGACACTCAAGTTCAGATTGACAAAGCTGTATGAATAAATTAAAAATAACTGACTCGTACCTTTATCAAAAATGAAAAGAGAATATAATAAGAATAATTTATAGTGTTGATAGAAAAGTTCATGTATATTTGTAATTAAGTTATATTATCTTCATGATATTACATTGTTTTATAATTTCTTCTCCAGATTATTCATGTATTGATTTCATTCCAGGAGAAAGCTCTAATGGAGAAAAGAGTGACCCAGTATGTCACCTGCTGTGTTAAATTCAGCTCAAGCAAAGGACTGACACTGACTAAGCAACAAGTCCAAGCATTCTGGAAATATTGGAATATTTCCAGTTTTTTTGAGCTTTGTAAGATTTATAAAAGTTTATGAATTTTAAAAGCCCTAAAATAAAATAATAACAATAAAAATGAACAATTTAGAAATCTAATGCAATGCAGTAGCTGGAAATAACCTAGAACACAGAGGCAATCACCAAGAACCTCATCTGGGGAAGCTGGCTCAGCATGCTGTCAGAGTCAGGGCAGCTCCATTGACATCACTGGAGTTACATTAATATGAAAGGACAGCTTACATCTGGGATCTGGCCTCACATGAAAAATAGATTTGCTTAAAGTCTTTACATACTTCCAAAGGATGTAACAACTGGAATTAGTCCCAATACTGATATGCTTCAATAGCTGTTTTATGTAAAACTGCATGCAGATTACTGGGAGCAGTGTGCCATTTTTAAAGAAGTTTGCCATACTTTGCCATCTTTAAAGAAGTGAGGTGCTGGTAATTTTAATAGAAAGATTAAAAAAAAAAAAAAAAAGTTAAACAAACTATGTCCTAGTCCTCAGTGCATTGCAGATCAAGTTTAAAAAAAAAAAAAAAAAAAAAGCAATTTTCCTCCTGCTGTTACATTATGCAGAAAGTGAACCCTTATCAAGGCTGCAGTCCTCAAAGGCTGCTTGGCCTTACAAGAGGACACATCAGCATGGAAAAATTAACTGCCAGTACAAAAGACTAATTCTCAGGAGATATTTTAAAATCACATTCTTGAAAAAATTTCCTAGAATAACAAAAAATCTTATTTTCTCTCCCTGACACGCTTTGACTATAACAGAAAGGACTCTATTCAGTCTCCTACATGTAGGCTCCTGGTGCTATTTGAGATGCCATAAGACAGCTGAACAAGACCTCACTGGAGAATAGGACACAGGGTCTACTAGAGCAGCAGTTGGACACCAGGTGTCTTATGTGAATTAATATCTGTATTTAGCTGAGAGGAGTCCAAATACTAATATTTCTATTAATAATAGGGCATCAGAGAACAGAAAAACTCTACAAAACTTACATATTCTGTGGACATCTCCAGCTCTGAAACAAAGGCCATAACTCATCCTAGGACTAGTACTTTGTTTTCAGATAAAGTTGAAAATAACTTTGGGGAAATAAAGCAATTTTAACATGACACAGATAGAAGTTGAAAGTTCTGGGAAATTATTTTATTAAATCCAAACCAGTTGGATATAAACATCTCAAATTCAATAAGCTCTTGGGAACAAGTTTGAGAAACAAATCAATGGGATACTAGCTAGATAGTTGATGATTCTAAGTTCGCTTGAGTTTTGTGTGACCTACTTTGTAGCTATTTATCTGACAAAGTGCTGAGAAATATTGTAGATGATTTATGACAGTAATAATATTCTTGTATTTCAGGGTTTGCAAGAAATGCTTGCTACTATCTCCCACTGGCTTTAGGATTGCATCCTGTCTTCTCTGATTCAAAGCCAGCAATGATAACTCATTCCTTCAGTATGTCTCGTTTTGGTTACAGCAATGCAATTTACTGAAGCCGGAAAGCATCAGTCCTGGGAAAGTTGCAGTTGCTGCAGATGCAGGAGCAGTTTGCTTCCTCAGACCTTTCAGTCACAAAACCATTTGCTTTGGACTTGCAGCCCACACACTATCTAAATCGGTCTCTAGAGGTGAACTTTGTCTTCTCACCAATTAAATAAAATTACATGCATCTGTGTGATGCCTGCTTGGGACACTCAGTTAAGTCCATAGAGTTAGTGGGACAGACTCAGAACTAAGTGGGACTGTAGTTTTAATGCCATTTTGCTTCATGGGAGGCATGTTTAATGTCCCTCTTTTTCTTTCTTGGATAGTAAATTAACATATTAAAGTTCATGTTACTACTGGGACACCAAAATAAAATAAGTGCTTTTTTATCAAAGTGAAATATAGCAAAGGTTGTATTACTTATGAAATGGAAGAAGTTTCTGAGTATGGAGTATTGCAAAGAGTATTAATAAATTTTGGAGCGATCGACATTTCTGGAAAACTGGACTTTTTAAACATGTCCAAGTTCAAGCATTTTGGTACTATACATTAATATTTTCTTTGCAGTCTGTTTACATCAAATACATTTTGTTAGAGGGCCCATATGAAAATAAACTTTTTTAGGATAGCTCTGCTATGTTAGCTATTTGTGTCTTTTGGCTCCCTTACCAACATGGAAGCTTCCAGATAGCCTGTATATTCTCTGTTTTAAAAGCACACCCTCTTGGTTTTCGGTACTAAGCTGTGTTGCTCACTATCACCAGATCTTCTACAGCGCATTAATTGTGGCACCCTGAACCACGGGAAACACAAACAATAACTAGAATTGCATCTGTCTCATGACTGCACTTGAAGATAATCTCCTGATTCTGCCCACTTATTAATATTTTCTGGTTTGCATCACTGAGTGACCTTGGAGCACCTGAACAGGACCCCTTTCAGACACAAGCTCCAGGAGTGCTCCAACCACAGACGGGTGTGGTGGTTTTACTTCGGGGAGTACAGGAGCTCCACCACAATGGCTCTCTCACTCCCCTTCCTTAAAGGTCAAGGGAGAGAAAATACAATGCAAAGGGCTCAAGGGTTGAGATAAGAACAGGGAGATCACTCAATGATTATCATGATGGGCAAAACAAATTCAAAGTAGGGAGATAGTAAAAATTATTGCCTATTGCTAACAAGCTAGGAAAGTGAGGAACAAAGGAAAGAAAACAAAAACACATTTCCCCCCCATCCACCCTCTTCCACCTCCTCCAAGCAAAGCAGCACAGAGGAACAAGGAATGGGGGTGCGGTCAGTCTATAGCACTTTTGTCTCTACCACTCCTTCTCAGTCACTCTCTGCCCCTGCTCCATGTGGGGTCCCTCCCACGGGATGCCGTCCATGCCGAACTGAGACTGCGGGGGCTGCCCACAGGCAGCAGCCTTTCAAGAACTGCCCCAACATGGGTCTGTACCACAGAGTCCATCCCCCAGGAGCAAATTGCTCCAGCACAGGTCCCCCACGGGCGGCAGCTCCCCCCAGACCCCCTGCTCCTGCGTGGGCTCCTCTCCACGGGCTGCAGCTCCGGCCCGGGGCCTGCTCCTGCGGGGGCTCTCCATGGGCCGCAGCCTCCTCCAGGCCACCTCCACCTGCTCCACCGGGGGCTCCTCCACGGGCTGCAGCGTGGAGATCTGCTCCGTGTGGGACCCGTGGGCTGCAGGGGGACAGCCTGCTCCACCTGGGGCCTCTCCACAGGCCGCAGGGGAACTGCTGCTGCGTGCCTGGAGCACCTCCTGCCCTCCTGCTCCACTGATCTTGTGGTCTGCAGGGCTGCTTCTCTCGTCTCTCTCCCAGCTGCTGTTGCCCAGCACTTTATTCCAATTCTTAAATCTGCTCTCACAGAGGCGCAAACAATATTGTTTATTGGCTCGGCTCTGGCCAGCAGTGGGCCCCTTATCTAATGCGGGGCAGCTTCTGGATTCTTCTCACAGAAGTCACCTCTGTAGCTCCACGCTACCCAAACCTTGCCACGTAAACCCACTACAGTGGGTTTACAGTGGCCCAGGATGATGTTCTAGCTCACACTCTGAGCTACCCTTCCTCGTCCCCAAAATATAGGTGGTGTACATCTCCAGAAACATTATGCTATTTATGCAAATCCATTTCTATTAGTTTGGTATGCCTGTTAATGGAGCAGTATCCATTACTCAAAGGAAAACATGCTCTGTTGGCTTGATCTTCAGGACTGTTTTAGGGAATATTTTGTATATACTTTGCAAAGGTTGTAAGGCGATTATATGCTGAAAGATTTTGTTTTCTTATTGCTTTTGTCTATCATCTAGTTTCTGTTTGAAAATACCTTAGTAAAAAAAAAAAAAAAAAAAAGACAACTGTGGAAAAGGAACCTTTCCCCAGTGGGAATGGACTATACTTCATGAAAGCCACTGACAGCAAAGAGCATCCATTTAATGTCAGAATATACTAATTTACTTAATAAATAAATAAGAACAAGAGAACCATTTTTGGGTGGTCCTGTGTGGAGCCAGAAGTTGGACTCAATGATCCTTATGGGTCCCTTCCAACTTGGGATATTGTATTATTCTATGATTATATGATATATATTGAAAGGTAAGTGCATTAAAAATTCAGATGGAAGAACAAACAGAGAACAGGGGGAAAGAGCAGAGAGAGAGAGAGAGAATCTCACCACAATAACCATACCAACTGAAACTTTGATAACAAAATATGTACAATATTTCTAAACCACATTGCAGCCTACGCATTAGACACAGGGTAATAAAGACCTCACATAAGCAAAGATGTTACTGAACGTATAATCTTCATAGACAGGATCAGTTCCATATAGTCCCAAAGTTCAGAGAGGAACAGTCAATTACATTTATTGTGAATATATTGCCAAGGATAGACAAGGTTCAATTGTACTGAACGGTTCCTGAGGTCATGGAATATAATTTTCCTAAGGCTTCCAGCTGGCAAATTCATTTTCTCACTCTCTCATTTAGTCCCTTGTGTTTATTTTATAATTGTACTCATGACAGCAGAGTTACTGATCCCGCCTGTGCAGCCTCAAGATGGTTGTTTTCAATGAAAAGTGTGTGAAAATTATTAACTGGTCTGTAAGCAAGTGATTCAAATTACCCAATTCCACCCTAATTTATAACAAAGTTTATGACTAATGTCCAACTCTAATTTGAATTTTTCAAGACAGTTTCAGCTTCTGATATTCATTGTGCAGGAAGAGGAAGTAAACTGGTTTACCAGGTACTTTTTTTTTTTTTTTTTAATAATAAAATTTAAGACTGCTGTTGTAAATTGTGCCTGGTTGTATTCTGGGCAGGCATAGTGGAATCAGTGTGTGCAATTATTACTAGTAGGCCGTAAATCTGGTAGGAGTGGAGAATCTGGGTAGTGATGACCAGCCCTTTGCAGGCAGTCTCATCAGCTAATCCACTGTCTAAACCACAACAGCAGGAGGGTCCTTAAACAGTGTATATAATAGAAGAGATATTCCATTATACAGTTAAAACCACTGTCTTCATTCTGTATTAATAACTGTAGAGCGTACCAGTAGCCCACAAACAAGGATTTCACTAGTTACAGGGCTACACATAACTCTTTGAACTACACATGAAAGACAAGTATAAAGGAAATCCAGTGGGGTCTAAATATTAAAGGAGATTCTGTACAAGACCAAAAGATGTCATCTTCATGTGTTTAAGCATTTTCACAAGAGACAGATGACTACTAGACAGTGTGAACTGAACGAGCAGAGTCCAGAAATCCTGGGGAAGATGACTTTTCTAAGTAGAATGTCTCT
Organism: Anser brachyrhynchus; assembly: GCF_964034855.1. Classification (NCBI taxonomy): domain Eukaryota; kingdom Metazoa; phylum Chordata; class Aves; order Anseriformes; family Anatidae; genus Anser; species Anser brachyrhynchus. The sequence goes on along the minus strand of NC_137695.1, from coordinate 142,263,717 downwards.
GACTGGTTGACAGAATGCCTCTCTAGGCACTGCTGATTGCATTGACTAGATTTCCATGGACAGCCACAGGTTATAATGCTCAGTTATACTGTGGACACAGACACCTACATATAGATACGCAAGTTTAGGTGCTTCATCTGGATTTGCTTCCCTCTGTAAAGGCTCTCTTTAGTTGTCTAAGTGGAGGTGCAGAACACCATTTGAGATGTCCTCAGTAACTGAGGTGGCCTCTCCATTCCCTCCTTCAGGAAGGTGATAGTTTCTTCTATCTCCTGTGACTTATGTGTCAGTTTTGTATGAATAATAAGCTCAGTAACTGAAATAAGGCCAAAGAGGGCAAGAAAACTTTTCCCACTTTGAAGGAGAGAGACAGAGAAAATTTATTTCAGGATTCTATTTCTATGAAGATTTCTACATTGCTCTGACAGAAGATTTCTACTGCAGCAGATGGACCTGTGTTTTGCAGCACAGTGGAAAAATTTACACTACTTCATTCCTCTTATTCTCTTTCTCTCTGTCTGTCTCTGTCTCTCTCTCTCTGTTTCTGTCTCTCTCCCTCTCTCTCTCTGCTATGCATAGAAAGCATTTACTTCTTCTATTTCACTTGCTGTTTGTTTTTTCATATTCCTAAGTAGCTACTTGTGGGATTCTGTACAACAGCAATGAAACTACCTGGTTTGCGGTATCCCATATTGCTACAATGCAGAGCATTGCTTTACATTCAGACATTTATCTTCCCATTTGCCTGGCGCTAGACACTTCATGTTTTAATGAAAATGTATATTGCTCAGAAATGGCTGGCTTAAGATTTCCTGTTTTTTTTTTTTTTTTACAAATTTGGTATTAAAAAAGTATTGGAAAATATCCAAAAACATTCTAGAGAGCGGAGATAAGGACCTTACTGTTGAGTGCCCTGGCCTGCAGAGGGCATGTCTGAGTGGGCCTAGGTCCAGGGCCAGACAATAAACATTTGACAGACAGATTTTTTAATACCATTTTCCTTTCAATTATCTCTTCTTTCTTTTAGCATTTGTTAAATTCATACATATTTAGTTAGACAGCTGAATTCTTGTTTTTCTGTTTAGTTTAAAGCCACCTGTTCTTATTCTGGCAAGTGCTCCTTACACTCCATGACATCCTTACATTTTCAAATTGGTTGAAAAATACATTTTAATGGAAAATGAGGGTTCTAAACTTACATTTAATGATATTTCCTCATTTGGCTTGATGTGGCGTGTGAGCCAGCATTTCTGTGTCTGGCAATTAGGACTCTCAGACAGAGATGTCATGCTCATAATACTGTAATTCTTAGATTTTTTTCCCCTTGATATAAATCCTTTACCTCCCTGAAAGTAACATTTTCCAGAAGTGGAAAACTAGTCATCTTAGCTACTTAACAACAGAAAAACTCTCCAGATGCTACTGTCAAGTAAAGGCTTATGTGAATTTAGCATTAAGGATTAAAAAAAAAAAAAAAAAAAAAAAGTCAAGTGTGCCAACATTTCACAATAAACCTCTGCTTCTTAAGACTCCGAATTCTATCATAGAAATGCATCCATTGTAACTACTAGAGTGTGATGGGTCATAAAAGATTTTTTTTTCTGACTGAAACTAAGTTGGTAATGGATAATTTTAATGTAAAAGAAATAGGGAACAAATTTACACCATGTGATTTTGATATATACAAAACATGAGTAGGTAAAAACATGTTGTTAAGACATTTATTTGCAAACTGATAATTATATTAAAAATATTTTAATCCAGGATTATGTCTTTCTGACTAGGGAGAGGATGACAAAAGTGAAATTGACTTCTAAATTCTACTTAGATTTCCAATTGAAAGAAATTCTGTCAGAATTTGAATTGGAATATATCAGTTCCACTGGAATATGAAAATAAGGGCATCAGGAACTGGCTAGTGGCACACTAACTGTATGCTCTGAAAAATCTTTTGAAAGATTTTAGATGGGCTCCCAAATTTTCCAGGGTCACATCTGTGCATCTGCTACAATTCTGTAGGCTGAAGTTGTCAATACTTCCAAAGCTGCCTGATTCTGTTGGAGCCTTGCTGCTTGGCAGCTGGAGAGTTTGTGAAGCTCCACAAAAATATTTATGAAAAAAACAGCTCATATTTTTATGGAATGAAATATTTTAAGATATTCTTCCAGAGGGAATGTTACGCATCCATACATACAGCATATGTATGGATATATCCATCTCTTCCATGCTAAAGGATTTGGTTTTGTTACTAAAAAATCCATATATATGGGAAATGTTTGTACTTTAACAGGTCTTACAAACTCCATAGCACAACTTGTGATGTTATTGAAAGTCCTCATTTAACTGAAGAGTGTCAAAAGTCAAAAAATGTGAAGCACCCTTTAACTTGCCTCTGTCTTCAGTCACTACTTCAAAAGATATTTTGAAATTTATGAAAACAAATCTTTTCCCTATTATCCACTTTATTAAAAACAAAGAAAAGAGACAGGAGATAATTTTGGCATCTTTCTGTGGGGAACTAGGTAATCTGACAGGCTCTGAAGTTGAAGCAAAACTTTGATAAAGTATTATTTTTTTGACAGATGGCTACCTTTTCTTCCAGCTAATGATAGGACTCTGAAAAATAAAAAATAAAAGGTGATTTTTCAATTTTGCTGACAAAAGTCCTAGTCATGTCATTTGTACTTTCCATTTTCCAGTTTGATATCAATTTAAAGGAAACAAGGATTTAGCTTGTAAATGGCAAATTCTGACTTTAATGTTATATAGTTAAAGAGTTCAACCTAAACTAAAAGAAATATATTGCAAAATATTTCCTTTTTTAAATTCATACATGGAGATTTTAGTTACCTTAATTAACTCAATTTAACTCTATGTACCTGAAGCAGGGAAGTTAGAGGCATGAACCTCTTCTGTATGGACAATGGAAAGAGGAAGGGAGGTGAGATGAGCACCTTTAGAGAGTGACTGAGACACTGAGATGCAAGATGCTCTCCAGCATTACCTAGTTATGTTCAAATAAAATATGGAACTAAGGGGCAATGGTCCTAGCCCACGTGTATCTGTTAAACATAATGAAATTTGCTCTTGTGCAGATAGCAAGTGGAAAGGCAATGCACCACTTTCACTCTCAATTTATATCCTCACTGATATAATACCATTATATATCCCTTTGCACAGCATTACATTCCTACAATATGAGTAGTTACAGACTAGCAAATGTCAACTGCCTTCATCAATGAGTCCTTTAATACTTTGCTTTACTTCTCTTGGTATTTAGTAAACCCAAATGTATAGTATTCTTGGTTTAAAAAAAAATACTGGACCCCACCTGCCCACCCAAGCTACACAGATGTTAACTGAAAAAAATAATATATTTTTTGACAAATACTGTAATTTAAAATATAAAATTATAATATTATGTCATTGGTGTATTTTATAGGTGATGAAGTGATTTTTATAAAGATTTTACTACCCATTAATGTCATTATTCAAAGCATGAACAATTACTAGACCCCTATTTCTAAAATTCCCAAATTTAAGCACACCTTGCGGAATTATAGACATTGGCAGACAGCAAATTCTGTATGGAAATTATTGATCCTCGGGGCAGACTTTTCTACTTCTGATGATGGTTATTAAGAAACACTTTGTTAAGCTTCCAAAACTTTCATCATAAAGCTTTTTATTTATTTCTCTCTCATCTTTCATGTCTTACCGCTTATCTTCTACAAATTGTAACCAAAATTTTTGGTGATGCCCTGTGTTTAGACTAGCAGCACTTGCAGAATTTCTGAATGCTTCTGCAGAAGTCAGTTCAGCTACACAAGATGGAAAACTTCAGCCTGTTTTCTTTACTACTTGCTCCATTCCAGAGATTTTATGTACATAGAACCAGGGAGACTAATACATAGAATGTCATGCAGGATTCCTTTGCTCGTCTGTGAAAATCACTGTTTGCAGAGTTTTTGTGAAATAAAAATGCCTGTTTTTACATGTCTGTTTTTCTTTAACTCAAGAATGAAAACATCTTGTGACTCTTTTGAAAATAATATTAATAATACTCTCCTGGTTTCTTTATACGATACAAGCTAAATTTGTATGACTTTCTTATTTTAGTTTAGTTTTTTATATATAATTCTTCTTGGCCACACATTTCCCTGCTAACCAGTGGGACTTCAGGGTGAAGATCTTTGAACTGCAGTTGGTCTGACAGATAAAATGACTTTTAAACCTCATCAATAATAGAAAGCCAAAATATTCATATTATTGTTATTGTAATAGAGCACAGTAGTATATAGATAGATAGAGGCTCCAGTGTACAACTGTGCTACATTATTCTTGACAAGGTACCTAAGTAAAATGAGGAGTATATCATTATATATCCCCAAAATTCCAGAGTTAACAAGGACCATGGAGAATAGATGGAAATATCTTTATTGCTGACATTTATAGATGGAGAACTGAGCCACAGAAAGATTGAAACACTTAATATCACAGAGGTAGTTTGTGACATATCCTGGGGCTGAGCCCAGATCACTTGAATCCTAGTTGGATTCCTGCTTGTTCCCACAATTAACTATATGTTAAATGAACATAAATTCCATAAATTGCTGTAGATGTAAAGTCATAACATCTTGTCACTGATCTGTGCTATAAAAAATTAAGTGACATTTACAAGGGTTCTGTGTTCAAGGAATTCTTTGATTCAGCTAGGAGTAATCCAGGTTCCTGACCATCAGATATGTTCTTCTTGAGCACTTTCAGCTTTTTAGGATAGGCAGCCATGACACAGACCCTCAAGTTACTGAATACAGTTGCCTGTAGAAATACTACTATTACCTAATGCTTAGTCCTTCTATAGTCAGTAAGAGTTTTCTTGCGATCTTTTGGGATATCAGTTCGTCACACTGATCATCTGGAACATGTACTAACAAGACTAGGTACTTAATGCTGTGCATTATTATTTGGAGGTGTGACATCCAAGTTATGAGAGAACATTGAGATTTACACAAAAGAAAGGGATATACATTAAAAACAAAAAACAAACCAAACAAACAAAAGGCAAACCAAATAATTTTAAATTGAGAAAAACACACAGCACATTTAGTGTTACAAGTACGATTACTAGTTCACGTTCCCTTACATAAAGCCCTGAGGTTAGTCTAGATAAAATACTAAAAACAAATGGATATGGGCTCTTTTATACTAGAAGAAAATATCAAGTATATAAATTCATGTCTGATTTTATAAGAACAAAACAAGTAGAGGCTTATTCCAAAGTCATCTCACATGATACATGTGAATTCCCTTCAAACAGCAACCATCAGTTAGATCACAAATCATGGGAGAAGGAAAAATACATAAAATGTCTACTGACAATTTCATCACATTTATAAAGATGACATTTTAGACTTACTACATCCTATAAAAATGCATATATTTGTAGCCATACACCTTTTTTCTATATTTATCATTTTAAAGTTCTGTTCTTCTGAAACATGGTTCATAATAAGCAGCTCAGTCAATAAAAGTTATTAATTTCCTCAAGGATATTAGGATATTAAGTGAGCAACAAAATATGAAATAATTTGTAAACAATAAAAATGTATCAAACAACCTTTTCTTGCATTTTGCAACGGAGCATTGAATTTCCCTTTTCCAAAAAAAATGCAGCTGCTATATATGTTCATTTTCTTTTTCAAACAGTAGAAAATTTACATGCCTTAAGAAAGTTACTTTCTGTTCAATGGTATCTTTTTCAGTAATCTCTGTTATTAAAAAAAAAAAAAAAGTTATGCAGAAAAGGATAGCTGTTGTAGAAGATGATATTAGATGATATTGAGATTATCTATTACATATATTATATATCTATTAGATATATTAGATTATATTATCACTATTAGATGATAGTGAGATTGAGCTACCTGAAAGCCCAAGCAGCTTGGAGTTACTTCAGCTGTTGATAAGATGAGATACAGGCTCTGTTTGCACACTGAATCAATTACACTAAGATGACAACTGGCAATAGTTGAATAAGTCTTAATTCTTCACCTAAGCTAGTGAGGCTTGTATAAGACTTTGGGGAATAGCTGCAGACTATCTTAAAACTTTCATCTGAAATATTTGTCAGGATTTCCTCTGAGAAGTTTGGAGGACAAAACTAAGTATGTCTTTCCCACAAGATCTTCATCTGTAATATCTTCCAAACACCTTTTTCCGTTACATAAATTGTGTGCCTTGACATTTGTACCTCAACATTTATTGTATTTGGCTCTTTCACAAACCACCTCTTTCCTATTTAAAAATTCTCACAGTTATTGTTTACACCTACATCACTTCTACAATGTGTAAGAGAGTGACTCTTGCATTAAGACTCTTGAAGTTAAATACAAAGTTAGCTAAGACATCTCAATGCTTTTTGAAATACTTAAATATGCATTGCTTCGTTAAAAACGACCAAAGGTCAAATTTAATATGGTATAAGTGAAAGGTGTGGACTAGGCTACACTGGGCAAAATTGCTAAGGAAAGAATCAAAAGAAATGGGTCTACAGCCCAGATATATTACAAAACACCCTGCCATTCCCACTAAGGATGAAACAAAAGGATGCAATACAAAATCTGATATCTATGAAAAGACAACTCATTTTTGTATTTTTTAATTTTGTATGACCATAAAATTATGGATATATATATTATGGTATCTTCATTTGGAGAAAGTGTTCTTTTTTATGTAGAATTCAGAAAAGTGTCAAATCATTGAATTATAAGAAATTAAAAGATAGAAATATCATCTACACATAATCACTGCTCAAACCCACTTTAGATTCTGACTGGTGAAGTTAGAAGATTGCTTCAGAATTCTGTACTGTCACAGGGTGAAATTACCTGTAGCCTGACCTGTTCCACAGAAATATTTTATTATGTGCTTAGCAGCTTTCCAGCTCTTTAAGAGTAAAATTAACTCTGGATTATGAATACGATTTTGTGTTAAAGTAAGACCAAAAAAGCATTTATCTTTCAACAATCAAAACCCATTGGATTTCTGCTTTTCAGTATGTTTTCAAAAAAGTTGCCATTTAAAACTTTTTTGATACCCTTGTACTATAGCTAGGCAAAAAATAAAAATAAAAATCCAGCATTTATTCCACTTTTTAAAAATTACTTAAGGTAATAATTGGGCCTTTTGACTAAAATTAGTCTCTTGTCATTTCAAATATGAGTGTTAGAAATGAAGAAATTTAGAATGGACTAGTTTGTAATAGTAGTTTTACTTCCAGATGAACATATGGGAATTTATTCCAAAGTTATGCCTAAAGAAAGCTCTGAAGGAACAATGCATGAATGAACTTGCATTGACTTTGAGTTAGCATTTGTACTGCACAGCCATAAAATACCATAAGCTACTTGCCTTCACGTACTGCCCACAGCAGTAGTAGCAAAGGGTAGAAGACAGATGTTTGTTGGAGGACAGGAGAGGAGGGAGATTTCCTTTCCCTCCTGCTTGTACAGGAGCAACACAAAATCAGAACAGCCAAGATCGTATGGTGCAGTGAAGCTAAGAAAGACAGGTTAAAGTAAGTTCAAGTCCATCCCTCAAGCAAAAATGGCAAGGTAGTAAAAGGTAGTAACAGCAGTAGGCAACAATACTCATTAAGATGCCGTCAGCATCCAGAAGTGGCACTCTTGTGTTAAACAGAATGAAATATCATCCTCTACTTTTGAGCTCAAATACTCTGACACATTGCCCACACTAACAAAACTCTTGTGTTTTGAAATCAGGAAATACGTTGTCTGTAATGAGGGAATAGGCAGCTATGTTTAGGATTTACAAGTTTGGTGTAAATATCAATTTTTATTTAACAGTTGCTAGTCCATTCAGAGAGTCCATTGCCAGATCTGTTAAACCTTGCAACTTGTAGGCCAGATGAAGTGAAAGTAATCATTGTTGCCGATGTCCCTAAATAATTCCATTCCACTTTTGGTGAACACACATAAGATTAGACCACTAATTAAACATTTCTTGATCAGCCATCTTTAAATTTAACTCCTGCATGGATTGCCTTTTCTGCAGAATTCCAGGTATTTGGATTCTCACTAATAAGTCACACTTAAGATTTCAGAACATTAGGGTTTGTTGTTTCGGTTGTTGTTAAGCAAAAAGCTTAAAATATTTTTTCCTTTTCTTTTTTGTCTGTTGGGTTTCCTTTCAGTCATCTTGGCACCTGTCATCTTGGCAGTGCAGGCATCTGTATTCCAGCAAGCAACATTTAGCTATTCATTTATCTCTTTCTTGTTCAGCAAATCAGCAGTCAGCTTTGGAACTAGTCCATGGTACTTAGCTCAACAGGCCCCAGAGGAAGTGCACTGTAAAGAGTTATGGTGGTTTGTGTCCCAGCTTACCCATTTATAACTAAATTTGCAAATGTCTGTTTCCCTGTTACCTTAAGGATAACACACTGGCAATCTGCCAGGTCAATTGTTTCTACTTATCAGGAAGATTTCACTTTCTAACAAGGTGAAATGTGACCCGTTGTCAAATAGTAATTCTTTTTGGTTTCTAAGAGAGCTGTTGGCAGGAACATGATTATTGCAGCAGAAATGACCTTTGGTATAAATGTTACTTCTGACTTGTAATCACAGTAGTGTCTCAGAGTGACAGATGAGCAGCCATGACCCTGGTGTTTGATCTGATGACACTGACACTGTCAGGTGCAGATTTTCTGATGACAATAAGAAAAAAGAGAGAGGTGGCAATGACAGTACATGAATCACTGTTACAATATGATGAGAAAACAACATTTAGAAAAGTTTTGGCTGTTGTATGAATCCTGGACAGTACCGCAAACTTAATGCCTGAGTTTGTTATAATTTCAATATATATATTTTATGTATATATATATTATATATATATAATATAATATATTTTAATTCAGTATTTATTTAGTAATTTTTAGTATTTTAGTATTTTAATATTTATTCAGTATTTAAAATGATATTAATGTTCAAAATATTCCTGAAAATTCATTTCTAACTTTGACATATTGACCTACAGTGATATCACCAGTAGTATTTTGGCGTTGAATCGGTCATCTGGCCAAAGTATCATTCAGATAACATTTGTTCCTTAGAAAGTAATGAAAATCACTAATGTCATTATTTGAAGAGCAACTCATATTGCCTTAAGTCTGTTCCCATTTAAACTGTTACAGTAAATACAGAAAAATAGCATTGGTTCTCATGTGGTATTACATGGTGATACAGTCCACACTCCACAAAAAATAAGCAAGTCTGTGTCACAAACACATCTTCAACAGGTGGAAGTGCAGTTATTAGCTAACACAGCTTTATTGGACTTCTTTATATATGCAGAAAGGTGGATACCTCCAGTCTCCTCATTGTTTGTTAAACTATTGCTCTAAACATGAGATTGGTGAGATTTCTGGTCCTGTGGGTGTTGCAATATCTCACCTGCAGGTAACTGGCATGCATGTACAAATACAGGCTTGACCTGTTATCAGACATTACAGAACAGAAAGGAGCATTTGCAAAATATTAATATCTGCATAATAGGAACACAAAGTACCACTGTTAAAAGAGTCTGGTTTTCATTACAAACATCCTGTATTTTCCTAAAACAGCTATCTCTGCAGACTAAATGTACTGTGGACCAGCTGGCATGGAATAGCCCATGTCCATACTAAATTCTGTTTCCCTTCAAAACATAGTTGGCTGTATTTAAACTGCCCGCTGGGAATGGTTCCTGGACTGTACTGAGCCCTAAACTGTCTGGAACTTGTTGGTCATGGCCAAGGCTGTGCCAGAGACAATTCCAGCAATTCCGTGGTATTGATGCTGAGCCTGGGAGCAGTACCTGGCAGCACTTAATTCACTACTACAGTGATTCACAGCTCTGAGAGACACTTCTGGTCTGTGACATCATATAAGACACCTTCAAATCTAGGGAGAGAGATACCTTCTGCATGGTTTGTAACCAAATATTTCTTTCTGTGGAATTTATTTAAAAAGAGATGAGAGAATTACCTTAATTTCAGTTAATGGGAAACAGCAGGAAGAAAAAAGGTGAGAGAGAGCAGAGATCATCTCTCTTATTTTAGCAAAGCTTAAACTCAAAATGCATGTAGTGATCTGATGGCTCATGTTATTTATGGAGCTTTTTGTTGTCTCAACACATTTAGGTCAATTGTTCTGATAGAAAAGTGAGAAAATCCTAGCATGAAGAACAGAGAAAATAGAACTGAATGAACGTTAAAAAAAAAAAAAAAAGTGACAAATTATGTGTGTAGGCAAATGCGTTTAGTCTTACGTACCTTCCATTACATTTTCTTCCACTGTATCAGGAGGAATGGACAATATTTTAACCTTGTTAACAATAACAATAAAAATCAAAAGAAAACACAAAATCAGATGATATAATAAGGTAAACTCTTCAGGATAGTATTAACCACTCAGAAGAACTAGGGATGTTTAAAAGTATCAAATTTTGTGGGTGAATTTTTGTGCCCTGCATTCAGCAATTCCAAATGTCTGACAGATGAGAGATAAAATACTACATAAAATACAACATCTCTGATATATTCTCAGAAGAGGATCCATATAGGTTCTTCATTTCTGACACTTAAGGAAACCAAAACTGTATTTTATCATGTATATAAACCAAATATTGTATTTTGTTACACTGGTTATCTAAGTTAAGGAACAGACAACTTACCAAAAAGGTTTCTCATAAGAAACTGAAGATATCAGTAATATACACACATGCTGCATAAGAGCATACTTTGAAAGAAGGAATTCCTGTAAATGTTGGAGATTGTATAATTACAAACTTCATTTGTAAAATACTGTTGTAATGTATTAAATACTTTGGTCATTGTTAAAAGATCAACCATTGTTAAGATGAATGGGTACAACCCAAAGACATGCATTATAATTCATATGAAAAGAAAAATTATTTTTGAGAACATCATGATGACTGTAGCCCTTTTAAATTTCAAACTGGATTTTAGCAAATTGGAAAATTCCATTTAAATTCCATTTAAAAAGGGAAATGCAATGAAAGTAAAATAAATAAATAAATAAATAAATGAGTATCCAATATCACATTTGTGTTATTTTATTCTAACAAGATTAAGATTTAATGACTGCTAAAGGTCAATGATCCAAACCTGAAGTTAAAAGACTGTTTTTCAGATGTATTGGTCATCTGGTTGTCTCATAGACTTCTGAAGAACAAGGATCCAAAATATTTTAAAATTAATAGCTTGGGAGTAATAGTAGGTTCCATCCATTTCACACAAATGCATGCACCTGTGAAGACACTTAAGATGTAACAGTGAACATAAATGACATCTGCATTTGCAAGTTCTGGATTAAAAAAAAAAAAAATGTCTTTGCATATTGGGTCACTCAATGTAAAATGGCTCATGTTGGGCCAGGAGCATAACCATGATTAACAACAACTTTTTTTTTTTTTTTTTTTTTTAATACAATACATAAAGAAAAAAGAAGAAAGTGCTGAAGAGTCAAAGAATCATAGAATGGCTTGGGTTGGAAGGAATCTTAAAGATCACCTAGTTCCAACCCCTATGCCATGGGCAGGGATGCCACTCACTAGATCAGGCTGGCCATAGCCCCATCCAGACTGGCCTTGAAGACCTCCAAGGATGGGGCATCCACAAGTTCTCTGGGCAACCTATGCCAGTGCCTCACCACATTTACAGTGAAGAATTTCCTCCTAATGTCTAATCTAAATCTACCCTCTTTTAGTTTAAGACCATTCCCCCTTGTACTTTTATTATCTACCTAAGTAAAGAGTATCTCTCCATCCTTTTTATAAGACCCCTTTAAGTACTGAAAGGTTGCAACGTGGTCTCCCTGGAGCCTTCTCTTCTCCAGGCCGAACATCCCCAGCTCTCTCAGCCTTTCTTCATAGAAGAGGAGTTCCAGTCCTCTGATCATCTTTGTGGCCCTCCTCTGGACTCACTCGAACAGGTCCACATCTTTCTTGTGCTGAAGGCCCCAGACCTGGATGCAGCACTCCAGGTGGGGCATCATGAGAGCAGAGTAGAGAAGGACAGCCACCTCCCTCCACCTGCTGACCACTCCTCTGTTGATGCAGCCCAGGATGCAGTTGGCCTTCTGGGCTGCAAGCGCACATAGCTGGCTCATGTTGAGCCTCTCATCCACCAAAACCCCCAAGTCTCTCTCTGCAGGGCTGCTTTCAATGCGTTCCTCTCCCAGTCTGTACTACTGTCTGGGATTGTCCTGACCCAGGTGCAGCACCATCCTAGAATTCTAGAGTTTACAAGGTTTCTGGATTCTGGGAAAATAAGGTTCAGTCAATTTCTCTGAATGGCGCACTTCGCTCACTTGTGTTTTTTGAAAACCCAGGCTGAGTCTGGGCCAACTTTCAACCTACCCTGAGCTTATTTATAGATTGATTTCAAACTAAGTAAAGGGTGATGACTTCAGGTAAACTATCTTAACTACTGGAGGTAGAAAGCAAAAAGAAATGCTTTTGGTTCACATGACAAACATGTGAATCAAAACTAGGCTTACATCATACATCCAAATCCAAGAAATTTCTCAGAGAATCTTCAAAGAAGTTCTGTCAACTGTCATAGATCCGTGAGATAGTAAACCTGCAGGAAGGCAGTATGGATTACATCTCTTGGACATGAAAGACCAAACAAGTCTACTCCCAGAGACCTACCAGTGGGACTTTAAATTACTAGAAACTTCTAAGCCAACACAAATACAGTATCAGCATTGGTGTAGTGCCTATAAAATACTTGAGAAGCAAAAAAATAAATTAAACAAAAAAAAATGGAAAATCAAACATATTAAAAGCTATATTACAACAAAGACTGAAATTCACTATGAAACTGTGTTGATTAAGTAGGATGAAAAAGACCAAGAGAAATAAATTAAAAGCTATAAAATATATCCCACTAAAAATAAAATAAAAATGTCAGGAATACATTTATATTTTATTGATGAATGGAGACTTAAATGTGAACAAGGAAATACTTTGTTTTTAAGAGGAAAGGCAATAAATCAAAACCACATATGTAAGACAAACAAAAGGGAAAAAAGGAAAAAAAAAAAGAAATGAAATTGTACAGAAAATAATAAAAGAAGCATATATATTTGTGAAAACTGCAAATAAATTAACTTCAGATTAATTTAGCTTGCCATATTTAAACAACATCATTGAATACTATCAATATGAACTCTAGAAGATCGAACATTTTACAATATAAAGCAACTCTAAAGAAACATTAATATTTAATACTGTATCTAGAGCTGATTCACTCCTGAGTCTCCCTGAAAGGAACGATGCTGCTTGTCAAGTAACATTTTGAACTTCGTCTGATCTGTGTAAAGAGATGCCTCTACCTTACTGGAGCACTAGCAACAATTGCCTGTGCCTCTACATACATGGGTATCTGTACTGAAAACTGCAGCATCAGGGTCTGTGGAATTACTTCACATGAAGACAAGTGCCAGAATACAACTTCAAATTTGAGTTGGAGCACATAGGAAATCTGTTGCTTCTTCCTCAGTTTGCGGCACCAAAATGTTGGACCACAACATTTCCCATCAGCTCCTGTCCTGAACCATAATGCTTCCAAGGCAGCATAGCCTTTTCTAAAACTTTGCAGACTCAAGATACCACCTCTCCTTTTTAATTTGGTGTGATAACCACTGTAAATATTGCTTTAATGTGTTACACCCTGAACATATACCTAAGGGGATTGGCCAGGGATGTCAACAGCAACAAGAAAGGTTTCTCTAGGTGTATCAGTAACAAAAGGAAGACTAGTGAAACTGTGGGCTCTCTCCAGAAGGAAAGGGTAGACCTGATCATGCAGGATATGGAGAAGGCTGAGGTACCTTTTTTTCCTCAGTCTTTGTTGGCTAGAGCTCTAGCCACATAGCCCAAATCCCAGAAGGCAAATGCAGGGACTGGGAGAATGACGAACTGCCCACTTCAGAAGATCAGGTTTGAGACCATCCAAGGAACCTGAATGTGCACAAGTCCATGGGATCTGACATCTTTAGAATCACCTGTTGGTCTGGAGGGAATTGGTGGGTGAAGTTGCTAAGCCACTATCCATCATATTTGAGAAGCGGTGACAGTCTGGTGAAGTCCCACTGTCTAGAAGAGGGGAAACATAACCTCCCATTTTTAAAAAGGAAGACCTGGAGAACTACAGGCTAGTCAGTCTCACCTCTGTGCCTGGAGAGATCATGGAGTAGATCCTCCTGGAAACTACTAAGGCACATGGAAAATAAAGAGGTAATTGGTGGCAGCCAACATGGCTTCGCTAAAGGCAGATCATGCCTGACATATCTGGTGGCCTTCTATGATAGGGTTACAGCACTGGTGGGCAAGGGAAGAGCAATTGACATCACTTACTTGGACTTGTGCAAAGCATCTGACACTGTCCTGCATGATATCCTTGTCTCTAAATTGGAGAGATGTGGATTTCATGGATGGACCACTCTGTGGACTTGTGCTGTTTAATATCTTTATTGGCAACATGGACAGTGGGATCAAGTACACCCTCAGCAAGTATGCTGATGACACCAAGCTGTGTGGTGCAGTCAATATGCTGGAGGGAACGCATACTATCCGGAGGGACCTGGACAGGCTTGAGTGGTGGGCCTGTGCAAACCTCATGAAGTTCAACAAGGCCAAGTGCGAGGTCCTGCACCTGAGCTGGGGCAATCTCAAGCACAAATAGAGGCTGGGCAGAGAATGGAGAGAGAAGAGCCCTGAGGAGAAGGACCTGGGGGTGCTGGCGGATGAGAAGCTCAACATGAGCTGGCAATATGCGCTTGCAACCCAGAAAGTCAACCATATGGTGGGCTACATCAAAAGAAGCTTGACCACCAGGTGGAGGGAGGTGACTTTCTTCCGCTCTACTCTGCTCTCGTGAGACCCCACCTGGAGCCCTGCATTCAGCTCTGGGGCCCTCAGCACAAGAAGGACATGGACTTATTGGAATGAGTGCAAAGGATGGCCATGAAGATGATCAAGGGGATGGAGCACCTCTCCTATGAAGACAGGCTGAGGGAGTTCAGCCTGGAGAAGAGAAGGCTCTGGGGAGACCTTATAGCAGCCGTCCAGTACCTAAAGGGGGCCTACAGGAAAGCTGGGAGGGACACTTTGTCAGGGAGTGTAGTGACAGGACAAGGGGGAGTGGCTTTAAACTAAAAGAGGGTAGATTTAGATTAGATATTCAGAACAAATTCTTTACTCAGAGGGTGCCCAGAGAAGTTGTGGATGCCCCATCCCTGGAAATGTTGAAGGCCAGGTTGGATGGGGCTTTGAGCAACCTGGTCTGGTCGCAGGTGTCCCTGCTCAGGGTCTTGGAATTAGATGATCTTTAAGGTCCTTTCCAATCCAAACCATTCTGTGATTCTATTATTACCCATAGATTACTGTACAGTAATCAAGCCACTATCATAGATTCTTCTTTAGTACAGACATTCATTTGAAAATCTCTCCTTGGCCTAGTAGAAAAGGAAAACATACTGTACATCTTAAAAATAAGCTTTAATCTTTATTCAACTGTTGACATGTTAAGAATCTGTAAATTCAACAAAATAATATAGACCTTACATAATCTGAAATGTTAAATATATTTATATATATATATAATAAAAAAGGTTTTGAAAAAAGTAGGTAAGGGAAAGTGTATAAATGCCTTGTATATGTAAAGTGAACACCCAGTATTTTTAAAAAGTTGACTATACAATTTTACAGTTTTGAGACTTTAAGTTTAAATGTTTGATACTGGAAGAATCAGTATTTTATTTTTACTTAGAATTGCATATTTATTTTTAGAGAGAATACATTCCAAGTGAAAAGCTTGTTCTTCAGGAAAGGCATTAGGACTGTGTGAATACTCATATATACAGATTATGCTGTGCCTTAACACTGCTCACCACATTATGGTCTTAATCCTGACAGAGCCTTTGAAGATCAAGATGATCTTAGATAATTGTAATGATAAACAGAACAATGGCAGTACTAATAAAAAATACTCTCTGTGGTTTATATGGTAAAGTTACAAGTTGTAGTTACACTATTCACACTAACCATCCACAAGAACCATTGTATCATTTCACTGCATTTCAAATTTGTACAGTCCCTCTGGTTAGTGTCTACTAACAGCTAACACATGACAAAGAGAAGTGCAGCAGGCTTCGGTAAGAAGGAAGGCGAGCTGAAATCACTGCAGGGATATTTCTGAAGTTGACAGTCATGATCCTTTTCCTTTTGGGATCAGACTTCTGTTCCTGTCTTGCTGAGCATCTAGATATGAGCAAACATCAGTATGTGAAGAAGTGAAGAAATAACCAGCACAAGTACATGTGATATCTAGGACCAAACACAAGAAGCTGTTGACAATTTTACCTCTCACAGTGTATTTTCAGAATCAACACTTGTATAATTCTGAAAACAACTGTAACTGACAGAGAATGATAGTTCCTATGACAGACCTATGCAGATTTTTTTTTTTTTTTTTTGTCATGGTGCAGCCCACTCCTTTAAAATATATTGACTAACTCATGTTTGCCAATGGCAATTTCTATCTCTTCCTTCCTTTCAGATGTGTAAACTGCTCTTCAAAATTCCCTTAGAGTGAGACAAAAGGTTAGGAAAAATCTGTCCTGCTTTAGTGACTGGTTTGATAACCACAAATATCACTCCAGATTTAATCATCTGTTATACAGTGACCTGTAGTGCTAAAAACAGAAAACATTATGTGATGTAAGTTTTGCCATGAAGTATGAACTCAAAATTTGAGTCTAGGTCACATCATGATGTTGAAAGTATAGAAATGGTATGTCATTTGTGGTGTTTTTACACCACCTGTGAAAGACTGCAGGAGGAGTGTGGAAAAACCCACTAATCACAGGAGTGCAAGGGAAGTTGGGTATCAGCTTTGGAGTCACATGACCTACATAAACGTCCCTCATCCCATGGTGGCACCTCCATACTGTGTAAGGGCAAATGCTCAATCCGTGCTCACATGTAGTGGCAGAGTGGGGGCGGGATGTGCAAGAGAGAGGAGGAAAAATATGCTCCTGGCCCCAGGAGCATACTAGAGGCTGGGTGAACTCTCCCAGTGACATGGAGTCCATCACTCATGCTCTAATACACAAATATTAATCTCAGGGAAAGCACAAATGCCCCAAATCCTGTTACTTCATCAGCAAAAATGGTCACCAGCAATGCTATCAACTACATCAGGCCCATCAGCATGTGAGCATTGAAGGCAGGAAATGGCTGTTCCAATAAATACTCCCAAAGACATTATTCACCAGGGTATTTCTTACCCTTTGGTAATTTCCACTCATACAATACAAAGAAAATTTAAGGTGTTTGCATGTATTCACTGGGGAATGCTGTCTTATGGCCTAGGTCTTTAATGCTGTAAAGCTTCCAAGAGAGTTTTATAGCCTCCCTGACTGGGATTTTACTCTTCAATCAAAAGCATGCAAACAAGTCAACAGGGCCAGAGGACAGGGAAACAGGTATGTATGAGGAAATATGTAAAGAGGAGGAGGTGGGTCATGATATATGACATGATCTGCTCCTTGGATTTATAAAATAATTCAGCTTTTGGTCAGCTGGCCTTCTGCTGATCACCCACTGTAGCAATATGCTTCTCAGAGACATAAGAAAAAATGAGTAGCCTCAAAGCTGTTGATGATACCAATCTCTAAATTCAGCCCTATGGATTTCGGAGCTATCCCCTCACTTAATGCAGTAGTTCCCATTCCTGAGCTATGGTTTCCCAACGCTTTTCAGACTCATGGAAGAATTTCCATACTTAGCACAGATTTTTTCAATGCTGTTTATAAATTCTGAGAATTACATGTTTACTTGTGGGTGGAGAGGTGGATGCATACTGCTGGGAATGTATTTTCCCTTTCCTTAGCTCTGATTTTTCTCGTGTATCATGTAGATGGTGACTAGAACTGTTGGTAATAGAAAGCGGTAGTAGACAGCATGAACATGTTTTATTGCAAATGGTAATGTGAAATTATAGAAATGTTATGTGAATTATTGAAATATATTTCTTGCACTTTCCTGTTTTTTATAAAGGTATAATAATACTTACATTAACATTCTTAGACTTGTTGAGAGAACCAGATTTTCTTTTTAAGATCTTTATGTAAGTGGTTAAGCACAGAAAACATCAATAGTAATAATAAAAAGCCAGATGAAGTAAGAACTAGGGAGCAGGATTAAAATTAAAAGGCAGCAATGGCAACCTATAAATAGTGTGCATTAAATCAGCTGTTTCCATAAGTTTTATCTACACAATATCATCCTAACAGATGATGATAACCTGAGCCAGAGGTGTTCAAATGACTTTATTGCTGTAAATTGCAATCACATGTTTCAAATCTTTTGAATAAAAATACTGAGGTAGATAAAGTTGCACTTAAAATTAGAAAGAAAGCAATAATGTAATTTTCAGCTACTTCTATACCAGTTCTTTATTAAACTGTAGAGCAAACTTGCTAAGAAAAGGCCAGATTGACAGCCATGAGTGTGCAGGTGGCCAAAAAATAAATCTCACTGCAGAAACTAGTTAGGAAAAGCACATCTGCAGGGAAGAAAAAAAAAAAGGAAAAAAAGAAAGAGAAATAGAAAAGAAAAGAAAAAAGAAAAGAAAAGAAAAGAAAAAAGAAAAGAAAAGAAAAGAAAAGAAAAGAAAAGAAAAGAAAAGAAAAGAAAAGAAAAGAAAAGAAAAGAAAAGAAAAGAAAAGAAAAGAAAAGAGAAGAGAAGAGAAGAGAAGAGAAGAGAAGAGAAGAGAAGAGAAGAGAAGAAAAGAAAAGAAAAAAGAAAAGAAAAGAAAAGAAAAGAAAAGAAAAGAAAAGAAAAGAAAAGAAAAGAAAAGAAAAGAAAAGAAAAGAAAAGAAAAGAAAAGAAAAGAAAAGAAAAGAAAAGAAAAGAGACAAGACAAGAAAAGACAAGAAAAGACAAGAAAAGACAAGAAAAGACAAGAAAAGAAAAGAAAAGAAAAGAAAAGAAAAGAAAAGAAAAGAAAAGAAAAGAAAAGAAAAGAAAAGAAAAGAAAAGAAAAGAAAAGAAAAGAAAAGAAAAGAAAAGAAAAGAGAAGAGAAGAGAAGAGAAGAGAAAAGAAAAGAAAAGAAAAGAAAAGAAAAGAAAAGAAAAGAAAAGAAAAGAAAAGAAAAGAAAAGAAAAGAAAAGAAAAGAAAAGAAAAGAAAAGAAAAGAAAAGAAAAGAAAAGAAAAGAAAAGAAAAGAAAAGAAAAGAAAAGAAAAGAAAAGAAAAGAAAAGAAAAGAAAAAAGAAAAGAAAAGAAAAGAAAAAGAAAAAAAAAGTTGTGAATCTGGCAGTAGCCCATACAAAAAGAAAAGTAATATTGACAGTAGAAATTTAGCAGATCTGAAGCCAGTTTTGCACTGAAGACTTACATTCTGGAAATAACTATCAAATATCTCTATCTGGGGAAAAGGACCATGGATGCCAGGAAAGCTGACTGTCTGTTTTTCAGATTTCATGAAGGTCTTCTTTCTGTGACAAGCGAAATGTCCAGTTTTGCATTCTTGAGTAATCATTATTTCTGTTTCACCAGAAAGGCTACATGCTTTTGTTTGCTTATGATATGCTAGATGCCCTGAAGGCAGTGATCAGATAGTAAATAAGTAATACAGTGAGGAAAGAAAAGAATAAAACCTTACATACAATAGAATAGCCACTGTTTTCTCATGCCCACTGTGCTCCATGAGATGCTAATTCTCTGCATCTCACTCAATACTCATATTTAAGTATTTGTAGACCACCTCAAGACAACCTTTGCCCATCACTAAAAAAAATAAAGATTAAAAAAAAAATGTGGGGGGCGGGGGGAAAGAAAAAAGAAAACTTTGCTTGCTCTGTTTTATGTAAGGAAGGTAAGGTGCTCTTGCACATCTAGAATCTCTCGCAAGTTTAAATAATATCTTCTTAAAGATATTTTTTCTTTATTAACATAAGTGATTTCTTCATTTCTTAAGCACTGACATGTATATGTAAATATTTTTGAAATGTTTAAGTTCAATGTTAATGTCAGTTCTATACTTCTAAAGTGACTCTTTCCAAGCTGTCATTGTGAGAAGCATTCAAGACTTTGAGCATGTTAGTAATCATAACCACTAGAATAACATGCAGTGCCAGGCTATAAAACATCACTTTGTCTTTACATTAGCTATGCATACTTGTTACAAGGGTTTCTACACTAGCTGACTCTTCCAAAACTAATTCCGATTCAGAAAGAACAGAAAATGTAGTCAGAGTTTTTCTGTATGCTTTATGCAGATATTTTTAATATGTCTAGCTAGAGAAATGTCACACAAAGCAAATAACAAATTCTGTGCAGAAGATTTCACCAGTGCCAAATGTATCGTAAGTCTGGAGACTAAGAAGTGGTAATGCATCCAGTCAAATTTCTTGGGCTCCTTTCCTTTCAAGCATTTCAGAGGTGGGTCTACTACCTTTTTTATATATTATTTTTATTTTTTATTTTTGTATTTTATGAACCTTTAACAGTATTTTAACCTGAAATCACACATTCCTGTGTCTTCCAGAAAGGGAATAATTGTCTTTGGCTTCATACTTACTGGGCTATACCAGGCATGTATGTACATGTTGCAGTAAAATCGCTATGTGGAGTATCTCTTGAACTTGTATTTAATTTTAGAATCTACGCTAAAAGAAAACACAAAATTACGTTGAATCCTGAGGCTACTAAAATATATTATCTGGTAGAATTTTATTATCTTGTGAAGATACTTCTCAGTCACATTCTCAACTACAAATATTTTCATCATGTTTTGATGTTTTACTGGAAAATAAGAATAATGTACTACTGTTTTGAGAAGCATGCATGTGTTTTGACTATAATTTCCATATTAAACATTAAAAAAAGTTTCTTTTTTTTTTTGTTGTTGTTTGTTTGTTTGTTTTTTCAGGAACAAAAACTCACTTTTGTTCCTGAGTCCAGTATATCTATTATAGTCTGTAAAATATGTTATATTAGATATAACGGTTTGTGGCATTGAAATCTTCTCAAAATGTCAGTATGTGTACATTAATTGGTACGGATAAGAGGGAAGCTATGTAACTAAAAGCAGGCAATATCTGCTTTCCTGAAATTTCCTCTAAAAACATCACAAGATTTCTGACAGTTATGGAGGTTAGCCAGATTTCTGGGCAATGTTCAGTCCTGGTCTATGCTACTCCATAAAATAAGCTGACTTCTTATAATCATACTCCAAAATCCAGTATTTATGGCACAAATTAAATCATTTTTTTATAACTTTTTTTTTTTATTGTGAATATTTTTCAGACCTATTTTATGCTTCCAGTCAATTAAAGTTTTTCTTTTACAGCTATTTTATAAAGTAGCTGTGAGCAGATGTTCAGCTGTTAGAGCTCCATTGACTGCAATTTACAATAAGGCTACTAACCCCAATTAGGGTGGTATATTAGCATGTCTGAGAGGTACAGACCAGAGTAAGGAGAAAGGGGAACTGAACTGCCAGAGAGTCTAATGAACCAAAGCTGTTAATTTATTCAGTGCTAGACAAGAAATAGGTACAAACCTCAGAAAAGAATCAGAAAAAAATTCCTCCAGGAAAAAAAATAAAATAATAAAAAAAATGTTCGCTGCACATATCCCTGGAAAATATTATTGAATTAGGATATCCAAAATGAATCATTTCATTATTTTAAAATAATGCAGGTGAGATCTGACCACACACATCATAGTTATAAAGACGTTTTCTGAGGATTTTTAAAGTGCATAAGAACACTGTTCATGAGCAGAAAGAACCATGAAAATTGCCCTTTTTTACACACATACATGTATATACATATATATTTATATGACAGTTACCTATATATTTTAACCTCAGTCATTTCTTCACAATTTCATTGGCATAAGTTTTTAATGGAAAGATGGGAGGTAGGCAATGACTTGCAATAAGAGCAGGGGGTTGGGCTCCTGACTCAGGTGCTCTGTATCACTGTGCTTACTGACCTGTACTGACTGTGTAAGGAGATCTGGTGATGAGCAAAGGCACCTGGGTTGGGTTTCTGCACTCAGAAAAACATGAGCCCTTCCTACAGACTCCTATCAGAGTCTGAGCTGGAGCAGAAATTGGACAGATACATGCAGTTTGGGGAAATGTTAACAGCAATACCTAACAAATCCAGGACAGGCTGCAAATTTCAAATGAAAATAGTAGTCATAAATTGACAATCTTCATATGTTCAGACCCATAAAACACTCATCACTCTCTCTCATTTCTACTGCACAGGAAAAAGAAGAAATCACAAGAGACAGCTTTCAGTTTACATTTTCTTTTTTGCAGGGTTAGGCTGATGACAGGAACATCTGGCAATTGAAAGTGGCATACTTCTAATAGCTACCTAGAAGATGAGGTGCGAGAAGCACTATTACTCAACTGAGACCTAAAAATTGACTAGACATGACAGAAGAGAGAATCATAGCTTTTAATTATATCCAGTTGTTACTTTGGAAATAAAATAACAAGTCTTAGTGATGGCTTTATTGTCATATTGGCATCCTGTCTTGTAACCCATTTAAGAATAAAATTGTTGATAGCCTGGTATTTACTATTTATCTACTGTGTATTTTAAGGTTATTGAGTTACACTCGAAGGCCAAATTCAACTGTAGTGTAAATGACAAAGCACAAACTACATTCTGTTTAATCTCTGGACAGGTGTTGGAAAGAAGGCCAAATACTGACATATTTATCAACACCTCTGCTTAGGATTCTTTGCAAGTGATGTATTTTCCATATCAGCCAAAGCTATTTGCTTTTGACACTCTGTCTGTTAGAATAGAATCATCTTCAGTACAACAAAAATAGTAAGTTACATTTTTTTTAATCACCAAGGAAGATGAATCACTGTATGAAGGAGCAGGGAAAAAAAAAAAAAAAAAGTATGCTCTGTCAAATTAAGGTATTATCAGCCAAAATAACTACTTTGCTTATGGTGCATGTTTTCTGACCTCTCAGTGCACTAGCACTAAGATTACATTCTAAATGATGGAAAATTGCTGATATATTAAATAAAATAATAGCATTTTCTTAGGGACAAATGGAATTTCTATTACCCTCTGACCAACAAACTCTATCTTAAATTGTTGGAAAGCAATGTTTAAACTACCTTTCACATCTGCAGAATGTCTTACTTATTTTTCAGTTTGTACATTTAATATATTATGTTTTCTAAGATATCTGAAGGGATCTGAAAAACACACAAATTGAGGCAAAACTAGACAAGAATACCCAGCAGGTCAAAAGAGGCTGCAACACTGGTGCAGCCTCACCTTGAATATTGTGTGCAGTTCTGAGCTCCGCAATATGAAAACGATTAAGTTAAGATACTTGAATGTGTTCAGAGGAGGATAACAAAGCTGTTTAAAGGGCTGGAAGGCATGTCCTATGAGGAGGGGAGGAGGACAGTTGGGTTGTCTGGTCTGGAGAAGAGGAGCCCAAGAGACAAACTCACTGCTCTCTGCAACCTGCTGAGGAGGGGAAGCAGAGCGAGGTGCCAGTCTCTGCTCCCTGGGAACTGATGACAGGACGTGCAGGAACAGCACAGAGCTGAGCCAGGGGAGGTTCAGACTGGACATCAGGATGTTTCTTTACCGTAAGGGTGGTCAAACACTAGAACAGGCTTTTCCTAGAGAGGTGGTTGATGCCCCATGCCTGTCAGTCTTCAAGAGGCATTTGGTAATGCCCTTAATAATAAGCTTTAAATTTTGGTTAGACCTGAACTTGTCAGGCAGTTGGACATGATGATTTTTGAAGGTCCCTTCCAACTGAAGTATTCGATTCCATTTGATTTGACTCATATCTAGTACTGCTAAGCCCAAGCATTCAAATATAATGAAACATGTCCCCAAACTTCAGTGTATATATATACATGTATATATCTGTGTGTGTATGTATGTATGTATATATATACACATACTGTGATCTTTTAAATTTGATTTTCTTTTTCTTTTCTTTTTTTTTTTTTTTTAAGCTTGTGATATGCTGTCATGGTTTTATTTTTTGACAGAACCATGGTACTGCTTTCGTTGCAAATTAAAGCTGAGATTCTCATATTTACAAAACAATTTTAAGCTTTCTGAGAAAGCACCGAATACAAAAGCAAATAAATGCAAAATCAAGGACATGTCTTCATATCATGAGTATGAATCCTCCATCTTTATGGAATCAGATAACCAATTATTGCCCCTTGATATACAGAGCTGAGGAAGGCCAGGCTCTTAAATCACAGAATCACAGAACGGTTAAGGTTGGCAGGGACCTCTGGAGGCCACCTGGTCCAATCCTTCCTGCTCAAGCAGGGCCACCCAGAGCAGGGTGCACAGGACTATGTCTAGATGGCTTCTGATGATCTCCAAGAAGGAGACTCCATAACCTCTCTGAGCAGCTTATTTCAGTATTCTGTCACCCACACAGTAAAGAAGTGCTTCTTGAAAAAGAAGTGCTTCCTGAAGAAGTGCTTCCTGAGAACATAACTGACCTTCTAAGAGGGTGAAAAACAAAACATTTAACAAAAAGTAATGTTTTCAGAAAAGACAACAAATGAGATAAACCAGAAAAAAAAAAAGACAGAGAAAAAAGAAAAAAGTAAATAAATCACTTAAAACCCGTATTTTTAATCCTTCCATCACTAGTCAGACATACAGCTTTCATACTATCTGTTAACAGCTAGAAGTTGCTCCCTCACCAAAGCCTCCAGATTTTAGAGGAAGAATCAGCAGTACAATGCAATATTTTATTCTAAATTTAATTCTAAGCTTCTGAAACATATTTTACCTTTTTCAGAAAGAGATACCCTATTTTTCCCTATCACAAGATATATTAACGTTGTACTATTCAGTTTCCTCCTGTTTCTTTATCAACACTGTGTAATCTTCACCCAGAAGGACAACCTCTGTATTTAAAGAAAGTATTTGAATGCAGATGTTTTCTGCTCTGAAAGTAGCGGTTGCTCGCCATGTGTTACTGTTTCACATGGCTGTACCACGGATAGATAGGAAAAAATATCCACTTTCAATTCAATCTCAAACTATGTTACTGCAATTACCTGTATTTTCTATAGTGTTGTTTATAGCAAGTACGTCTTCTAATTCCCCAAGCTGTTTCCATGATCTCCCTCAGCAAATCCAAGATGTATTACATTTCCCATACGTTCTTTTCTTATTGGTTTTGTAGGAGCAAAGCAATGTTGCCCCAAAATTGTGGTAGCACAAGGAAAGTAAAAAGCTGGAGACACATGAAAATGATTTTACCATCTCATCTTCCATTTTCAAGACACAAGTCTCTACTTTGAATGGATGAATAAGAAAATAAAACCTTTCAAAACAAAAAGCAAACACTTTCAATTCATTTCCCTGTGCAGGTACAGACTCAAAAGCTCTAGGGCTGAGGAGTTATTTATTTGGATCTGCTCTGATTCAGATTCTCCTCATACATTATACATTGCTAATATTAAATAGTTTTTTGGTTAACGTGGGCTACCAAGGGAAAAGGAAGTCAAGAAAGAGGTGTGCCAAAACCACATGGTAAATTTGCAGACAGACAGATGATTGGTGCTACTTTCTTCGAAAAACTAAACAGAAAACAGAACTGAATTTTGGAACAATTTTCATGTAACTAAGACAGTCAAGTAGAGATTATCAATAATGATACAGAAATATATTACATGCACATATGTATACGTATATATGTATACATATATGTACATATATACATACATATATACACATACATATGTATACATGAATGGACGGTGAGGTGGATTGATAATTGGCTGGATGGCAGAGCTCAGAAGTCTGTGCTTAGTGGTGTGGAATCTTGTTGGAGGATGGTAGCTAGTGGTGTCCCCCAGGGGTCAGTACTGGGTCCAGTGTCATTCAGCTTATTCATCAATGACCTGGATGATGGAACAGAGTGAACCCTCAGCAAGTTTGCTGATGACACAAAGTTAGGAGGAGTGGCTTATAACCCAGAGGCCTGTGCTGCCATAGACCTCAACAGGCTGGAGAGATGGGCCGAGAGGAACCTCATGAAGTTCAGCAAAGGCAAGTGCAGGGTCCTGCACCTAGGGAGGAATAACCCTAAGCACCAGTACAGACGAGGGGGTGAGCTGCTGGAGTGCAGCTCTGCAGAAAGGGACTCAGGAGTCCTGGTGGACAGCAGGCAGACCGTGAGCCAGCAATGTGCCCTTGCGGCCAAGAAGGCCAACGGTATCCTGGGCTGCATTTAGAATAGTGTTGCCAGCAGGCCAAGGGAAGTGATCCTCCTCCTCTGCTCAGTCCCGGTGAGGACACACCTGGAGCACTGTGTCCAGTTCTGGTATCCCCAGTACAAGAGGGACATGGAGCTATTGCAGCAACTCCAGAGGAGGGCTACTAAGATGATGAGGGGACTTGAGCACCTGCCATACAGGGACAGGCTGAGAGAACTGGCCCTGTTTAGCCTGGAAAAGAGAAGACTGAGGGGAGACCTCATCAATGCATATAAATATCTGAAGGCAGGGTGTCCAAAGGATGGACCCAGTCCCTTTTCAGTTGTGCCCAGCGACAGGACGAGAGGCAACGGGCACAGACTGAAGCATAGGAAGTTCCAGCTGAATATGAAAGGGCATTGCTTTACTGTGAGGGTGACAGAGCACTGGAACAGGTTTTCCAGAGAGGTTGTGGAGTCTTCTTCTCTGGAGCTATCCAAAACCTGCCTGGATGCCATCCTGCGCAACATGGTCTAGGTGATCCTGCTTGGCAGGGGGGTTGGACTAGATGATCTTCAGAGGGCCCTTCCAACCTTGGCCATTCTGTGATTCTGTGATATTTACATGTATAAATGTGTATAATACAGAAATGCTGGAAGGCATGTTCAACCACCAGAGAAAAGTCATATCTGGACACAAATAGTTTAAAAAAAAAAAAAAAGTCAAGGACGGAATAAATCAAATTAGCCAAAATACATGTATTAGCTTTTGATTTTCCCTTCTGAAGTGCTTAATCCAAAACCTACAGTGAGCACTCTGTTGGGTCAGAGCTCAGTCATCATCGCAGTAGAGAAAGAATATCAGAGACATGGAAATGCTATTCAGAATTAATGCCTTAATGAATACACAGATATTTCTCTTTCTTTCATCTTAATATTAAAGTTAAGGATTCTCAGGACTCTGGTTAAACACACAAACCCCAGATGATTACCATCCACATATTGGGCGAAGGCCTCTGTAAGTTAATAAGGACTGACGGTTCTAAGATGCATAGCTGAAAGGTTTTTAAGATTAATTCTTTTCAAAAGGATTCTCTGGGATAAAGATTTCAAAACTATATTTCTAAACATTCTCTGAACACAAGTAACTTCTCATGTTAATTTGCAGGAATGTTTTGTGTAAAGAGGAAGTAGTGATTTTTTTTGGCCTCTTGCTACAGAAGTCACTGTTTCCATCAGTAGGACTGCTAACATACTAAGAACCCGTGTTGATGGCAAGTCATCCTCATTCCTTCCTTACATGGTCAATGCAGCTGCATTTAATTATTACATTTTAAAGCCTCTTATTGTTTTAAGATGTCCATATGAATTAAACATTTGAATTTGAGGCTACCAACAGTATGGCAGGTCTTTCTGGCAGGCCTTAAGTTGTTCAGGAGAAAACAGAAGTCTCCTGAGTGGGAAATCCATGAGAAAGGGTGGGATATGAGAATGGGATCATATGCTGCCCATCTCCCATAGTCGTGACCCTATGCATCCTCAATGCATGTAACTAACTCACAGGCTCACAGCTTGCTCTTGCAAGCCACAAAGCATCCCTTGAGTCTGAACAGATCCCAGATCTGCACCACTTTCTGAATTTACTGTGACATATTGTTTTCTTTCAGACATTTAGCCTTAGGGCCTTATATATTCTGTTGAGCACACAGTAATGTTTTCTGAAAAACAGCAAAAGGAAGAAAATGTAAGAGGGTTCTAGATATCAGCTTTTTTTTGTGTGTGCCACTTTCTCACCTTTGCCTCCTTAGATGCAAAACCTCTGTCATAAGAACAAGAAATTTTAGACTATTAAGACAAAAAAAAGAGCTGACATGGAGGGGATCACAATGACTGCACACATTTGCTTATAACTTATGATAAACAAAGTAAACTTTATTGGAAAACTGTTAATCTTTATTCCTACAGTAGATCTTTGAGCAAACTTTATACATTCATTACCAGAGAACCAAAGATTTGTCTTGACCCTTTGTTCTAATTTAAAAGATAGCTTCCACTTATTTATTTTTGAAGTACTGTTATTTTACCCATGGGATAAGAAATGAACCAAATCCAAGGCCGTAATTCAGGGCTTATTTACTTCAGTGGCCTCTTTTCCTCAGACTTTACTGGAAGTCTCTTTGGCACACTAAAATCATTACCCTGAAATCATTACTGTACAGAAGTAATTCTGCCAGAGACACTAAGTAATTTCCATGGGGCAATTAAAACCTGTTTAATTTGCTCATGTGAGCAACTTTGAATTTTATATGGCTGGAGCAGCAGTGGTTATCAAAGTGGATTAATATACTTTGAGGAGTCACTATCAAACTCTGATAGGGGTGGCTTGTTTTAACAACTTCTTAAGCTTACAGGCGCATCCCAAGTCTGTGAATGCAAACCAGAAAGTAACAAGATAACAACAAATATTATATTTCAATGTCCATTAACGTTAAAAAAATACAGTAGTTAAAAAAAAAAAAAACATAGTTAAAAAGTACTGTTTTTATTTCAATGCAAACATCAATTTGACATTTTTAGAAGTTTGTTAGCAACAGTTTTTAAAAAGCTGTACTATTTAGGTCACCTATGTCACCTTATTCAGCAAACAGCTCATTTGATTTTTGCAATTAGATTTACTTCAGCTAAGGAATTAAAGTAAATTCTTTACATGTAGTTATGCAGCTTCTTTGTAAAAGTCACTCCATCCATTTATTTTTCTGTGTGTTCCGTTAAGTTACCTGCCCATAATAAAAATAAAACCACTCCATTCCAATGATCACAAAAAAACCAGTATCTTTTAATATGTCTGTTCTAGGCATGTAGAGCTTCTGAATTAAATATAATCAGAATTAAGTGTGGTAGTAAAAAAGCTCAGGTTACCTAGTTCCCAACTTATTCATTTGATTTATGATGATTCTGAGTTCTTGTGCATAACCTCCTATCTGTGTTCTTTACCACAAGGACTTGATCAGTCAAGAAGGATATTAGACAAGTTTTTTATTACCAGTTAAGACTAATGCTATAAACTCTGGGATTAAACAACATGTACAGACTCATGTCTGGACATTTCAGTTTTCAAGTCACATTGTCAGAGCTCATTTATAACATTCTACCGCATGGCTACAAGTGTAGATTTACACATTGTCAATTCCACAGAGAAGTGGTCAAGCTGAAATATTTTCATAAACTTTGCTGTATAATAGACATAGATTTCAAGAGCATCCCCAACTTAGTCCAAAATTATAAGGGATTTTCTCTCATCTATATCAAAGCAATAAGTCATGAGCACTTTAAAACAGAGTGGCACTTTAAAACAGAGTGGGAAAAATATTTCCTTTTCCTAACAGCATAGTTTGAATATAAATTCATCTTAAAACAGATAAGAATAGACTTGCTTACTCTTCATAAGAAATAACTTCAAATATATGTCTTTGTGTTAGTTTTTTTTGGTTTTTGTTTTTTTAGTGTTTTTTTTTTTGGAATGGGCTTCCCAGGGAAGTGGTTGAGTCACCGTCCCTGGGGGTCTTTAAAAGACATTTAGATGTTGAGCTTAGTGATATGGTTTAGTGAAGGACTTGTTAGTGTTAGGTCAGAGGTTGGACTAGGTGATCTTGGAGGTCTCTTCCAACCTAGATGATTCTGTGATTCTGTGATTCTGTTTTACTTACATGAGTCAACATGTTTTTTTGCTAAAGTCATCCATAGTCATAACATGGTCTAGGGCAAAAACAACAACAGCAAGAAAAAAAACACTGTTCTGTTTCTTGTCTTCCTCCTTGCATTTGTTTGTTTTATTTATATAGTTAAAGATTATTCAATTTGTTTCAGCTACCACGGGGTGTTGTGGGAGGCAAAGGCCGTGCCCTGCGCAGGTGAGCGCAGTTCAGTTTGCCTACGGTCAGCACTAGCCAGATGTGACCCAGCTCTACTCTGCAAACTCAGGGGCGGGGTGTTAAACCCAATCCAAATTTTCCAGCTGAAGAACTGTTAACAGAGCA
Organism: Anser brachyrhynchus; assembly: GCF_964034855.1. NCBI lineage: Eukaryota > Metazoa > Chordata > Aves > Anseriformes > Anatidae > Anser > Anser brachyrhynchus. The sequence goes on along the minus strand of NC_137695.1, from coordinate 142,233,342 downwards.
GCCAGACAGAGAACAAGCTCAGTCGTGCTTACACACCCCATAGTGTCTTCATGACTCCCTGTTCCAAGGCCAAATGCAAAGGGGCTTCCTCCATCAGGAACTTGCTCTAATTCCTATTCAGCAGGCAACAAAGAGCACAGACTGTCAGCTCGTCTGGCCTACAACCTCCTGGCTTTAAGTTCCCAAGTTTTCCACCCTCTTGTCACATTTTCAGATACTTTGAAAGAACAATAAAAATCAAGAAATCTTCTACTGTTGTATGTCATGGACACCACCTCATCACCCAGTATGTGATTATGAAGCCTATATTTGTTACTGGACAGTTAGTATGAGCTTACTAGGACAAAAGATCTCCAAGATCCCTCACCTTCTCTGTGTCACTGTCAGAGAAATACTGGACTCTCAGCACATAAAAGACAAGCTCAATTATTTATATTTCTTTTTCGCTGAGAACTGATAATGTTTTTGAGCATCATAAGACAAATTCTGTGCATTTATGTTCCTTATTATCAGTCAGAGAGATTCTGGGGTGATTACTTTCATTTCTAGTATTACCAGAATATCATAAACACTTTATAGTCTTTTTTATATTAAAAGCAATGGGATAGTTGCCACTGGTCTTAACGAGGACAGGATTAGGGCCAAAATCCTAACTGAAGGGTTGTTTTATTAAAAAGAAGATTTATTTCATACCAATGTTCTCTTGATTGTGCTTTATTTGGCTAAACTTTGTATTCTGTGTTAAGTATTTGTTTCTAACTGGATAAACCCAAAACCATTTTCGTTGGCAATTACTCTTAAATGAAGAAACCCCTAAATATCCTTCATAAAAGTATTCCTGAAAAGAGTGTGCTAATACCTTGGTTTTAAACACTTTTTTTTTTGTTTGTTAATTAACCTGCATATTTTTAAATCTATTTGGTGACCTTAGATAGAAATTGCATCCTCTAATGCACCTTAGACTAAGGAACTATATTCTCAGTCCACATTAATGTAGTTTTTAAATGCTGTGACAAATACTTTTATTTACATAAAGTAGTTTGTATGTACTACATTGTCTCAGACACCTCCTCTTTATGATCATAAACATGAGATTTTTTGACTCAGATATAGAGAGTTATATGATTTTTATTTTTGTCTTTGGTTCTAACTGTGCATGTTGGTCAATTTTCAAATTTATAAGGCTAGAAACTGTAAAAGTCAAAATATGATTGAAAAAGATAACAGAAAACAGGACTCAAACAGATTTTTATCTACTATTTTATCAGTTAAAATATAAGGATTAAAATAAAAGGGTGGGTAAAAACAATAAATAAGAAATTATATATATATAAATATTTATTAATTTGAAAACTTTTGAATATTTTAGAAAACATCTAAGGTTACAATAATGAAGAAAGGAAAGAATATGCTATATTCCTGTATAGCCTCAGTTTTACTTTGAACTGCAACAGCTCATTACATATTCTTTTTACTACTGATAAGTCATTTTTTTTTCTTTTGATTTGATTGATCTTTCGTCAGTGAGAAGCAGTACTGAAACCATATAAAAAGAGTAACCCCCAAATTTCTGTTTTTGTGTATGTGTTGTGTTTTTTTGTTTGTTTGTTTCATTTTTTGTTGTTCTTTTGTGTGTGTGACATTACTAATTCAACCATTATCTAATGTTTTGTCTTACAGTGTTTCCCTGTTCTAGTTTGTAATGGTCCTTGATTATACTTTATTAATGGCTATGAAATGTCATTGGTACAACTGCAAAAAAAAATTTATATTTCACTTACTGAGCTTGGCAACCTCTTCCTCTTACCCACCTGCATGTTACTAGCATTGCCAAGCTATGGAGCCATATATTTCTGTTAAGGTATAAGTAAAGTTTGAGTACAAGAACTCCAGTTGTTTTCTCTAAGTTAATTGCACTATAGTTTGTCTTACCCTAAAATATTTTAGAATATCATGTGCAAAATGTCCACATAAATTAAAATATCTTAAAATATATTACAAAATTCTATGGAGAATGATACTAAGTCAAAAATTATCTTGCAGAGAAGCTCAGTTTTCTTCAGCAAAGTTACTGGATACTGCTTTTATTGTTTGTCAAAACATACAAAATAATAGGTGCTTACGAACTGCTATTGACACATGGAATTCAACCATTAGCTAGGTTGCAACACCTAAAGACATAATTAAAAAAAAAAAAAAAGAGTATCTTCGTGGAATTAGTTCCTATGGTGGAGTAAAGATTTCTTTACTTGAATATATGATTTAAAAAAAAAATAATAATAATATCAAAGAAATTCTGATGGGGCATTGAACAACAGTTTTTGAAGGAGTGCTTTTTTCTTTAACTTAAGACGATTGGCTAGCTTTGAGATTTCCCCTTGATATTATGTGCATGGTATATATTTACATCCTTCAGGCATGCTTAAAAACCTAAATTATGTAAGTGATGTTTCATTTTGTATCACTGATTTAATGAGAAAATAACATTTCTCTGAGAAAAAAAAAAGAATTCAACTATATGAACATATTTAAAATTCACTCAACTACATTTTATTCTAGTTATGAAATTTAAAAAGGTTTAGTTGTCAAGGAAAGAAGCTGATTTTGAAGTTATCAACAAAGATAAAAATAGCCACATAGAGTTGTTCCTAATGGAATTAGGTGTTACTGTCAAAAATGAGGGGAAAAGATATTGCTTTTAATCTTTCAACCATAAACTGCTATATTGTACTATTATAACAATACTATTTCATTTTATAAACTGTCAATGGTAATAAAACCGTAACATTCTTTACATTTGCAGTAGATTTACAGCATTTCTCTGCAGTTTAGTTCTGGAAAGCATTTTAGGTGACCTATTGCTTGATTTTGCTCATTATTTGAGGCAGGGTTGAAAGCCAGACCTGGGTTTATTACTGTCACCTCATCTGATGGAAAGGCCCCTGGCTTTCAGAGGCTCAGTATTTTTGCTTCTGATACACTGAAGTGTTTCAATATTGTACTGAAAATATTGCAGTGAGTTAAAGTGCTGGTCTGTATTTAGTTTTGTTATAGTGCATGAAAGGCCTGTGAAGTATATGGCCAAAATATCTTTTCTGCTTGATTTTCAGAAGGTAGGAAATACTTGAAATTCTAATTGCTCATCAGGCATCCTGGTTATTCAGCACACTAGAAGTGAGGTTATATTATTATACGAATGCAAGTTTCAATTTGTCTTAATGTTCTCTCTTTTTCTTAAATTCATTTTTCCCTTGCCAGGCTTCTGATAGTCCATCAAGACATTTCAGAGCTGTTTTTTTCCCAAGGTTTGATAGTATTCATTTTTAGAGATTTGAACTTGAGGTAAAACCCTAGTCCTACTGAAAATAAAAGCAGCACTTGATTTTGTATTGCTAGTAAAATGTAACTAAGAAGCCAAAGGAAAAGAAGTACCCAATAAAAATGAGAAGCTCATTTTGGAATGAAGCCGACATGTATTTCTCTCAGAAGTATCAACAAAATAGCCCATGCACTTCCCCTGGCTTAAACTTTACTATCAGATACATAGTTAAAAATCCTTTTTCTTCTGATTTAAAACAAAACCAGAAAGCAACACCCAGTTGATTTCCATGACCACATTATGGACTTAGACAACTGTGTCAGCGCTCATTAAATGGAAGCTGTGTCATAGGTCAAAGAGTTCAGATGAGTGGTCTAGTTATTATTGCTGTTGAATTATTTGATCCATCAAACTATGGCTTCAGGGAAGACCTAGGAGAAGAAAAGAAAACCAAAAATGAAAGGTCACCTTCTTCTGCTTTTATATGACTTCAATAAAATCTGAATGAGGCTTTTTTTCTTAAAGTTTTGTTATCTTTGTGTAGTATTACAAGAAAGATGGCTTGTTTTAGGATAAAAGTTGTTTTCCCAATCTATAATGATAGCTGGTTGTCTCAGCTCCTATTATGGGGTTCTGATATAACTTCAAAGCAAATCTAAATCATTCCTTGTGACAACAGAATTAAGCAGGGCTGCTGGGACCCTAAAGCTCTGTGATGAGGTAGAACCACTCTTCCTCTCACACAGTGAAAGCCTATAAAGGAGTAGAATGACACTAGCTTTGATGGTGATCAATTTTCTAGTGGGTTCTACTGTGAGGGTATGGAAAATGACACTACCTAATCCACAGAAGCAATATCAGTTCTGCTGGCACAAGAAAATTTAGCTCAGTTTTCCTTTTAATGTTTCTTTTTTTAGAGAGATATTTGTTGTGTGTGTGTGTGTTCTTTATTTATTTATGTTTATTTTTTGTTTGTTTTCTAATACACATAGGTAAGTTTTTTTGTTTGTTTTGTTTTTTTGAGATGGACTTGGCACACAAGTATTTTGGAATAACTTGTTTAAAGTGGTAAGAAAAATCTCAGAGGATTAAAATTCATTGGGAGTTTAATAATTTAGATTTGAAACAAGATATAATTTGCTTAGATGTTCAGCATTTCTGAAATGCAATCATAGGTAACTAAAATTAGATTTATACTTTGAGTCATTACCTTCATTTCCTGTCAGGTACAATATATTGCAAGTTCACATTTTTGGGAATTAACTTTCACCTGCTTAAGAGCTCTCCTCTTCTGTCTGGTCTTTAATTCTGACTACAAGGGGCTGCTCTTGTAGCCATTTCTCTATTCAGCTTCTTAATAATGTCATGGGATAGAGCTATTCAAAATTCCTGTAGACATATGTAATCAGAAAAGATATTAAATTTGCATTAGTAGCAGTCAAAAAAGCACATTAACCCTCTTGCCTTTCCTGAGCAGCTGGGAGTGATGTCTAAATATTTTCATTTGCAATAGGTTTACATCTACAACATCTGAAACCCTCACTTGCCCCAGTACTTGTCACTAAGTCCTTGTCAAGGAAAGTAAATCTGAATTCCCATTATGGTCATCAGCAGGGCTACCTGTCTGGATTTGGGAGGATGTTAACAAATTACATTACATAGCTTCAAGTTGCTGCATTGCTTTCACTCTGAATGCACAACTACAGCAATGTAAACATATTCTTGATTTTAAAGTTGCATTTTAATGGTTCATGATCTCGTGCTGTCACTGTTGGTTGTAATATGATAGACACACTGAAGGATAAATGATACATTTACTTCCAAATGATTTAATCTGTAACCTACAGTACAATGTCTTACCCATATTTCTGTGACTACTTTAAACAGTGCCTCTTGTTTCACTGACTATTGGTTTTGTATGTTCCTTCTGGAAACATATTTATCTGGTAAGATCTTATTCAAATTTCAAAAGAATCGATTTCTACTAAGAAATCCTGAAAATGCCAGGAGCCTCTTAGGAACCAGTGCATTGACCTATTCAGGTGGAGGACTTTAACAGTCAACAATGGCTAGCAGACAACCGCTCTGGGTGAGCTCAGCTTAGGGAATGCATTGGACAATAAGCATTTTATATTTAGCCTGAAACAAAGAGGCTATTTATCTTATCTTTTCACCAGACATCCAAAGATGAGTTATATAATGTCACAATGGTATCATCACAATTTTTAGGTATTTCCAACATTTCAGACTCACCTTTTACTTTGCTAGTGTTATTTTTAACTAGTGGGTCAATACAAGCCAAAGTTAGATAGACACTGAGATAAAGGTTGCATGACATCTGCATGGGCATTAAATACGAGACAGAGCTGGTTTTTACTTTGCTTTTCTGGACACTAAATTCATCCAAGTTTTGAAATGGGAGGGACATAAAGAACATTTCAGAGTTGAGGCAACGATTACTGTAGACACTTTATTTCAGAGCACTTGAAGAGAACAAGATATGCGACTAAATATTCATCTGGTTTTAATAATCAGACTTACCAACATATTTACACCATATGAAGATGTGCTTTTATCACTAAAATTAGATACTATCCTATTTTTTCAATGGAGAAATAACACATAGACATTGGGGCTATATTTGTATTGCTAATGAAAATGTTTTCTCACCCAGGTTCTCACTCCTGGACTTGGCATACATTTTCTTCGTAGGCTTAGACTTTTCTCAAATTAGGCCAGCTCTACTGGTAATGTACATTATCTCAGTGACCTCATTCTCATGTATTTCATTACATTTGTCAGAATTTGGAGAATGAAGGATCAAATCATTTGGCTAGAATAAAATTAAATAGACACTTAGGTCCAGAAAAATTGGAAACTTACTTGTTGTTGCTGGCTACAATAGCTATCTATTTTTACTGTATTGTTTTTCTTTGCAATACACCATTACAAGCTGGAAACACCCTAAAACTTAAAAACTGGAGCTCAGAACCCTGCGGTCCAAAGCATTAGTGCTACTCTCTACTGGAGCTATTGACAGCATAAATGAACTGTGTTAAATGGTGCAGAAAATGTAAAAATTATCAACACAGAGCTATCATCATTTTAGACCAAACTCGACCCTGTGTTTTAAATGTATTTTTAAAAAGCAAAGTAGAATACTTTTCATAGAATCATAGAATCATAGAATATCCCGAGTTGGAAGGGACCCATAAGGATCATCAAGTCCAACTCCTGGCACCGCACAGGTCTGCCCAAAAGTTTAGGCCATGTGACTAAGTGCACAGTCCAATCTCTTCTTAAATTCAGACAGGCTTCATTCAGTGACTACTTTACTGGGAAGCCTGTTCCAGTGTGCGAGTGTGCGAGTGTCCAGTGTGTTTTCTGTGCATAGTGGCAACTACAACTGAAGGCTGCAAGAAAAATGGCCCAGGAAAGGGCACTAGACTGTGTATAGTAGACAGCAGGCTAATCAAAATTTCAGTGGAGAGTAACAAGGATCCTGAAGTAGGAGGAAAGCAAAACTGACAGCAAGTTCACCATATAAATCTCAACATAACTCAAATTTATGCCAGTGACAAGAACTAAAATGAGATGTGTAGTATTGCCTTAATACTGTGTATAAGTAACGGTATTTCACCTCTATTCAGATGTTAGACACAATGTTTCTTAATGTTGCCATAGATTTACACGTCCCAGCACATAATTTTTCATCCATTTTCCAATCTGGTTTTGGTAAAGCTCATCAGAAAGAATCATTCATGAGGTATTTTTAAATATATTTTTTTTTTGTTTTGATGAAGATTGAACAGAGAAGTTTTTACATCTTCTCTCATTTCAATGCTCATGGAAATCCAAGTCAGTTCATTAAACAGCTTGAAACATTTTGAAAGATCTTGTAACATAGTGAATTTGATAATTGTATTGTCACTGCAATGATTACAAAAGCTGTTAGTAGAGAAAATAAAAATCACTTACCTACAATTTCAAAGAGTGGTTTCAGAATATCAATGAAGCTGCTTAAAGAGATGTAGAAAGGTTAACAGTATGCCTTTTTTGCTATACTTAGATAATATTTTGATATGACAATTAAAATTGAGAGACAGAGACAAAAGATGTTCTGTAGTTACTGGTACATTTTTCACAATGTAGGGACTGTTTGGTTTAGTAAATTTAATATTGTCAATTTATATCAGTGTACTTAACCTTAAAATCTGTTCCAGGCATTTCACCACTGCATATGCATATGCTTATCTGTAATTAAACCGGAAGATCTCAAGGGAAATCTCCCTTCTGTAAAGAAGAGAGAATTCCTGTGGAAGAACAAGAAAAATATGAATTTCACCTTCAACCACACTGCTTTCCAGAGAGAGGTTTATCTCACTTGCAAGGAATGAAGATCTCATGTCAACAGATTCTCTTACATCCGTGCAGAAGGCATCACCCATAGACATGTATTGCATAAAACAGTGCCAGAAGATGAATGAAAGTATTAAAAGAAATACTGTAATTAAAAAAAATTGGACATATATCCTGTAAAATTAGCATTTACTTGCTGATATAAAAGATTAACAAGTTTTCATTTTATGTAATATTTTCACCAAATGATATAATTGATAGAGGCAGAAAAGAAAGAAAGAAAGAAAGAGAGAGAGAGAGAGAGAGGAAAGAGAGAAAGAGAGAGAGAAAGAGAAAGAAAGAGAGAGAGAGAGAGAAAGAAAGAAAGAAAAAGAAAGAAAGAAAGAAAGAAAGAAAGAAAGAAGAAAAAGAAAGAAAAGAGAAAAGAAAGAAATCTCAATTTTAAGCTTTAATGAGTTGATTTTATTTTTTATCTATAATAACATCCCTTGTCTCAGTAAGCAACAATATGCAAGCTCTATCTGAAACCGAGATTTTGTAAAGGTGTTCTGCTGTTTTAGCATTAGAGCAGACCAGCTTTCAATGAAGGACTATGCAATATTGCTGCAGAGACCACAGCAGTGGAAGGATATTCAGTAAATGGGAGACATGATCAGATCTATTTCAAAAAAACACCTCTATAGATGATCATTAACATCAAATTAATTAATTAATTAATAATTAATTAATAACAAGAGTAAAATCACCTTAAAATGCCCCAAAACCCTGGGCCTAGGTATGTATTCATTCACCCCAACCTGTGAACCAGCACCACAGTTTACCGCTTCAGCCACAGACTTTCAGCCCTGGGTCTGACCAGGTGATTTCCAGAGGTGCCTGACATCTTCAGATGTTTCATGGCTCCATGAAAGCCAAAAGGGTTCAGATAACATGTCCCGTTGAATCCAACATCTGGCCCCTGACAGTGGCAAATGGCAAAAAAGAACTTGGAAAAAATATAATAAGGCAAGAACATAAAATATGTTTCCTCATTTTTTTTCCTCATAGTCTCCAGCAAGCTGTTGTTCAGACTTCGGGGGGGGGGGGGGGGTCTCTTTGCAGATCACTCCTCATGTTTTTTTTTTCCATGTAAAAGATATACAGGATAACTTCTGGTGAGTAGTTCTGTAAATTGACTTGGTATATAAAATACCTGATTTTGTTAAGTTTTAGCCTATCATATGCTAGTTTCATTTGACCCTGTACTGGAGAAGATAGTAACTATCACTTCCTCTCTCTTCTTCTCCCAGTTTTACAGGCCTCTCCTAGACTCCCTCAGTCATCTCTTTCACAGCTTGACAAGTCCTAATCTACCAAAGCTGTTCTTTGTATGGAAGTTCTTCTACACTTTCAGACATCCTCCTCTGACCCTTCTCCAGCACTCTATTTTTCGAAATTGGAGGAAGTCTGTGCAGAGTAGTCAGGACATACATGCACCTCCTAGAACATACAGTGCTCTGTGTGTTCTCTGTTCAGGGAACACCAGACTTCCCAAAGACAGATAGTTCTCAATGTCTCATTTTACACCTTTTATCTTAGAAACAGACCATTTCAGAGATAAGGGGTTACTTCTGCGAACTGTCTTTCCAAATAATATGTTCTACTTGGTAATCTCTATATAATAGTAGACCTCCACATCTAGGCATGAAAGAGAGAAATAGTGTTTAAATTGTACGTGACATTAAGAGAGTCTTTTTTCTTGATAGTAGTGAATCAGGAAAAAACACACTTAAAGTGGAATGTTACCATGAAGAGGAAAAATGAAATCTGTCCTAGTAGAATGAACATATTTTCATTCTGGAAGAAAGCGTTCTTGTCAATGTCTTTTGAAGTGAGTTAGATCCGGGAAAAAGGGGAAGCTTGGTCTGGTTCTGATAGAGATTTCAATACCATCTAGAGATAGAGGAGAACTCATTTAGAAATTCAATAAAATTTGGAACAGTTTTCATCATGAAAAGGATCTGAATAATACCATATGTATGAATCTACAGATATGAGCAATACTCTTTACATGCTATACAACTTGTGCTTCCATCCAACCCCTAATGCATGTAAAATGAGAAACATACCCCTTTCTTCATTCTTTTTTGCCCATTATGGATAAAATTACAAGTCCCTCTTGGACAGCATAAGCTCCAAACCAGAGATCAATAGTTGATTCATCTGAAGGGAGTAAACAGTCCATATACAAATTTAAAAAATGTAGACACAAAAGAAGGTAGCACAGTAGGTGTCTTTTTTAAGAAGCTGTGTCTTAACAGTATGCCATTGTATGTATTAGGTATATATTAACAAGAGAGACAGCACTAAGAACGTTCCTGAGTGTGGACAACAAACTTACAGTCACCAGCTATTTATGGGACAGACAGAATTGCTTATAAGTGCTGAACTTATCAAGAATTTACATTGACATGTAAATGGATGGCAGCTGCTTAACATAAAAATTCACCTAAGAGAACCTAGGTAAAATTGAACAACCTTAATTTAGAATGAAAACTAGTTTGCATACGGTGTAAAGTCACCTAAAAGGATAAAAAGAAAATTTAATTATTTCTATATGAAGCATTGTTACTGTATGTGATGTAAAACTGCTACAGCTTAGTTAGCTCTACAACTCACAGTATTCACTGACAGGTAGTGCTAAGGTACTGCTCTATTTTGGTGCTATTATCTCTCAATCATAGGCTGAGATATAAGTGCTTGATACTAGAACTGGTTTTCATTTTCTCACACAGAGAGTGGTGAGGCACTGGAACAGGTTGCCCAGAGAGTTTGTGGATGCCCCATCCCTGGAGGTGTTCAAGACCAGGTTAGCTGAGGCCCTAAGCAACCTGATCGAGTGGGTGGCGTCCCTGCCTATATTAGGGGGGGTGGAACTGGATGATCTTTGAGGTCCCTTCCAGCCTGAGACATTCCATGATTCTATTATTCAATTGTTTTAACACATTTGATATGTTAAATTTTCAAAATCCAATTGTTTCCACCAATTTGTTGATCTCATAAGCCTGTTTATAGTTAAAAGTAAGATCAAGAAATACAGTTCCTCCTTTTGACAATTTACTATCAAAAAAATGAACTTTGAATTAAAACAGAAGCACAAAGTTACCTTCATTTCAAAATCAAAACTAAAACTTAGGAGTTCTAGGTTTTATTCTTTAATGCATTGGTAATTAGCTCTCTAGCACTAATAAATTTCCCCAGATGCTGAGATCAATGAGAGACAGAAGCTAATTCATTTGAAGTCAAAGTATTCTGAGATGTAATTGTTTAGTCATTATACTCCCCAGAAGCAGATGGAAAGGGACTCAGTACAGAAACATAAAGAAAGATTCCTCTAGATGCCTGCAGATTCCTGTTTGCAGAAGTGGGCAGAAGAGAAGATAGAAAGGGATCAGAGTAGAAGAGGGGTTGTGTTCTGTTTCTTTAGAGGCTTAAATGTTCTTTCTGAAGATGGAACTTCTTCTAAACCAGACTTTGAAAACAATGCTGAAAGCACTGAAAATATATTTAATGTTCTGTGTTAACAACTAAAATAGTGGATAAGAATGATCTTTACTGAGACAGTAAACAGATTTAAGTGTAACTCAAACACAATAAGGGATAAGAGCAAAAAAAGTAAAATGATATCATTCACCATTGATAAAAATGTACACATGAATGACACTTTCTTGTAATTCACTAATTTAGCTGAGGAATACGAATGTATTATAAAGATACCAAGGTGGGAGTGGGAGAGAATGCTTACACTTAAACATTTTAATAGTCTTTTTCAATTCATTAGTTAGTTCTAGTTATCAGCCTGAATGTTTTATAAATCACTCCTACTGTCCAGAACTGACTCATCAATCCATATTCTAGATAAGTTTCTTCAACTTCTAATTAATTGCACAGCCTCCTTAGTTCTGAAGAACTCTGTCTCTGAACTGGAATGTGATTTATCCAGCTCACAAATGAGGAGAAAGAAAAAGGGGAAAAAAAAAAAAAAAGGAAGAGAAAAGGGAAAAGAAGAGGAAGGGGAAGGGGAAGGGGAAGGGGAAGGGGAAGGGGAAGGGGAAGGGGAAGGGGAAGGGGAAGGGGAAGGGGAAGGGGAAGGGGAAGAGGAAGAGGAAGAGGAAGAGGAAGAGGAAGAGGAAGAGGAAGAGGAAGAGGAAGAGGAAGAGGAAGAGGAAGAGAGAGAAAAAAGAAAAAGAAAAAAACCCACAACATATAGACCTTTGAATTAAAGCGAAGTTTGGAAAGCATTTCTACAAGCATAACAGAATGAGAACTTATGTTGTATCCTCCATGAAATATCCAGCTAACACCTCCTCCACCTTTCACCATTTCATTGTCCTGACAGAGAGCCCATATAGCACTTCTTCAGTGCCCAGGGAAAGCTCTGCTGCTTGTTACTTCTACCACAAGTAAATAATAATAGGCAGCAGTGGCGGAAGTGGTAGAGGTATGGAAAAAAAATAAAAAATCAACCTTATAAATACATCAAGGAGTATCAAAAAGAGGCAGTTCATCATAAATAAATATTCTTCATAGGTCAAATCCTGCCAAAGCATGTCTCTGTTCAATCATGCTATCTTCATATAGACAGCGTAAATGAAAGTGAAAATGAAGTTTACAAGGGAGGTTAGAATATAAGTACTCTTTCTAAGCCATGCTAGATTTGTCAGCCATAAATAATTGTAAAAATTTTGTGCTATTAGCAAACATTTTGCATTTAAGATTTAAGAAAAAGGGTACAATACCCTTCTAGACCAATTTAACCATTTTTATAAATCTAAGCTAAAATATTGGCAGAGTAAAGCAATGAACAACAACAACAACAACAAAATACACTAGTGCTATGATTTTGCAAATGGATACTGTGTAAAATCAGTTTATACTTACAGGTCACACTATATCTTTGAGCAGTTAAATGGCTTTTCTGCTTTAACACTTATTTTGTTAGTCTGTTCTAGATGATGATGAAGCTTTGATTAATCCTCCATGCCTCCTATCTCATCCTGTGCATTTGAAAAAGACTCATCAAATACTGGTTTTGCTCCATTCTAGCTAATCTCACAATCCTTCTTGTAGGAAATGCCAACCCTCTGCTGACAGGCAGAGGCCCCATTTTGATGGCCCCACTGTGGGGCAGGAAGAAGCCAACCCAGAGACCCCTTCTCTGATCCTGCCATAATAGATGTTTCTTCCAAACCTGACCCTAAGGCACCAACAGGGAGAGAGATCAATTCATCTGGTGTCAAGACCACTTATAAAATGCCTCTATCTCCATTGACAGAAGAACGAGCTTTTCCTTGCTGTGTCCTCTTAGGAGGTGTGTTAGGATGGCCATCTGACCTGAGTTCAGATCCTAATTTAAGAAGCAGTGCAGAAACAATGTTTATTTTTTTTTTAATTTTAGTTCTAAACAATCTTCACTTCTCCTCCCAGTCTTCTGGAAAGGTTCAGATTCAATTTGGTTTAAGCACTGGGCAGAGGTTCAGTAAGACTGCATCCAAAACAGCAGTATTTCTGAGAAGACAGAATCATGTTCAGAAGAAAAATAAAGTAGAATAAATAGCTGAAGAAACCTAAAGCCTCTTCCTACTCCCACCTCTAAGAAATATCAGCAAATGATTAGATTACATTTTTCCTACTCATTTTCTTTAATATAAGAAAGGGACACACATATTTTAACTCCCAGCAGCACTTCAGATTAGTTTGGAAAATGCAGTTCTCTACTGGACTGTGTTTACATTTAACCTATTAGATAAATTCTCAGCCAAGTCCTCCTCTCACTTACACAAAGAAACCTACCAGTTATAGCACAGTTTAGTTGGTATATGAAAGCAGAATTTGTCCCAATCTCTTCTATATGACCTGCATTTTTGGTATGCTTCTCACAAAGACCTGTCTTACCACCTTTGTGCCAAATATTCTCATGCTTAAGTAATTTTCACTCCCCTCACTTTCCAACCTTGAGACTTTCATCATGGCAGTTTGGCTTCGGTACAGGTGTTGAAAAGTAGATTAGATGTGGGAGGGAAAAATAACTTGATAGCACGGTGTGGATTGGCACGAAAGTTGTATTGGCACTCAAGTGAGATAATCAGGTTACTCAATAGTAGTAAAGCTTCAAGAAAATGACTCGGGTCATCCCAATGCCTCACTTTAGCAGTTCTTGTAATAAGTCCAAAATACACTGTAAATTCTCATTTACAACAATGAAACTATTTTTGATCATTATGGAAAAATCAGTACCAAATGTATGGTAATACTATTTGAGGAGATTGTAGTACTTTTCCTAAAATGTTGGTTTCTTTATTGTTTTAGTTTTAAATATATGCCATGGAACAAGAGCGTACAAAATGTTATTTTCTGAAGTATCTTCAAAGGTACTATAGGACACATGGACAAACACACACACAGAAACACAGACGCACACACACAAAATAGTTTAAATACCTGTATACAGAATCTGTCTTCCTCCCTCTCCCTCTCCCAAGACACATGTTTATTAAAAATGTATCATTTCAAAAGGCCTCCCAAGGCACTGCCTAAAGAAAACAGTAATTCAGTAAGTGGCAGGCATTAGGAAAACAGCTGAAATCAAAGTCATGCTTTAAGTACAGACATTGAACCAGCAAGACAACCCTCTGCAGGGCTGAACTGCAAATTTGAGGGCCATAGCACTGAAGGCAGACTCACCAAAGGAATTCCTTCTGAAACCTCGTGTTGACAGCATAACAGCAGTGCTGGCTCTTACAAGAGCAAACCAGCATATAACTCAATAGGCAAGCTGTGACATACATTAGCTAAAATTAAAGAAAACATTAGTCAAGGCAAGGTGATGGATTCTCGTCTGACAACAGGATCAGCATTAAGAATGTAAATTGAAATGTGAGATCACATCTCCCATCAATAAGATCGTTCATGATATATCTTTTGCTATTACGTTTAGTGATCAATGCCAGTACAATTTGCACCATCAAATATTGAGAAAACATTCAAAGCTATGTGTGACTGCATATCCACATGCAGGGATCTTTTCTACTAATATCTGAGGATCTCTTCTACTAATATGGAAGATCACCAGAATCAAGGAGCTCAGTGCAGTGTTATATTTCCTGCATATATTAACATGGCCTAAAAAATGGGAAGAAGAATGCTCCTCTGTTGTGTATTACTCTAACAGGAATTTTTCAAACAGAGTTCTAAATAATGTATGGTATTCAATCTCACCTTCTGGAAGGGTCTACCTTATTAAAGTTATAACATGGAAAGAAATAACATGCATAGAGGATATGCTTTGCAACTGTCCAAAGTTAATGGTCAAGAATTAAAAAAAAAAAAAAAAAAAAAAAAGTTCAGGCACTTTTCTGGATCTGGACAGTGTGAGGTGAGGGGGATGTGTATGGCTGGTTTAAGTCTCCCTTTAGACTGTACTTGATGTTCTCTGCACTTTCTATATGCTGGTATGAACTAACAGCATTATTATCTTTGTAATCTACTATATCTATTAATTTAAAATATCCTTCTGTAACACTCTTCTAAAGAATCTACAATGAATATATTGTAAGGAGAACTGTAGCAAAAACTATATGACCTTTCTTATACAACCTCTCTTATACATATATTTTAATTTTGCTATGAAAATAAGGCCCCATAATATGAAAATCCATTCTGGCCTTTTGCATATAAGATATGCATATGATTCTCACTTGATAAATGAGCTTTTAAACTGGAATTTTTTAAATTTTTTTTTAGGAGGAAATATAACAGTAATATAAATTACAATGCAAACCCCATTCTTTTCATCCTCCCATCTTGTAAGATTTTTTTAAATGATACTTATTTCATGAAATAACAGTATGTAGCAGTTTTATAAACTTAAAGTGAATATTTCTCAATAATTCTTACAGATTGATTTCTCAGTCTGATTATCTTAAATTTCACAGGGTGGTTTGGCTTGGAAGAGACCTACAGAGATCATCCAGACCGACCCCTGCCATGGGCAGGGAAATCTTTCACCAGACCTTGGTGAAAGTCCATAAAACCTGACCTTGAATATTTCCAGTGAGGGGATACCCACAGTTTCTCTGGGCAACCTGCACCAGAGTCTCAGCAAGAAAAATTTCTTCCTTATAGCCAACCTGAATCCACCCTTTCAGTTTAAAACTGCTGCCCCTGGGTCCCTTCGGTGGTGTGGGTGAAAAACAGTGGGGCATGCTCAGCAGCCCCAGTCCCCAACCCTGCACACACTCAAATTTATACCAAACAAGATTGTAACTTAAAAAGATTTTCTCTTTAAGATTTTCTTTCTTAAATCTTTTTTTTTTTTTTAAAAAAAAGATTTTTAATTCTTTTAATAAACCAATTTTCTTATTGCTACCAGTAAAAATATAAAACCAGAAGTGTAAGATGCATGTTAAGATACACGATCAGAAATATAACAAAGAGGGCTATCAAGTAACATTTATGAAAACAAGAAAGATTCTTAATTCAAATTCATTGTGAAAGATTTTTCTTATGCAACTGTAACCACAGGCAACCTCAGTTGAATTTTAACAAGTTGTTATGAAGACACTTTGCCTCCAGCATCACCAAATGGAGCTGAGACTGGTGGGTCCCTCTGGAGCTTGGCCAGTGCCACTTCTGCTTTGAGCAGCATCAGTCAATGCAGGTTGGTCAGGGCTGTGTGTAGTTCAGTTTTGCATAACTTCGAGAATGAAGACTCCACAACTTCTCTGGGCAACCTGCTCATGTTTGGTCACTTTCAAAACACAGAAGCTTTTTGTTATGTTTAAATGGAATTTCCTGACCTGGGCATCACTGGGAAGAGTCCAGCTCCATATTCTTTACTCCCCCCATCAAGTCTTTATGTAGGTACTTTTAAGATCCCCCTGAACCTTGTCATATCTGGATTAAAGAGCCCTCAGTCCTAGAATGACAGATTCTTTAATGACTGAAAGGTTAATTCCCTTTTCCTAAGGTAATATGGGCACAATGTGTACTTTTTTTTTTTTTTTTAAACAGGTAGAATGAGATGTTTTGATATACTTTGTGTGTCTTGTGTCTTGTTTTTACTCCATTAATACCCTTAGTCAAGTAGTGCAATGGGAGAACCCCATTTCAGCTTTCTCTGCTTGACCTTCCAATCTATTTCATTAGCCTGTACATAAAATATTTCAGATTTTTTTTTAGAACTTTGAATTGTCAACCATGTATGCCAAGATATCTTGTACGGAAACTTTTTTTTTTTTTTTTCCCCCACAAAATACATTGTGGTTACCACAAATGACAGTTAATAATTCCAGCTGGACAGAAAACGGTGAAGATTTTCATCTTTCACATTTCCTTTTAAACATGATTCCCAGAACATGTGTCTTCCAGTCCACTGTAATAATAATGTGAAAGCTAATGAATTTATTTACTTTATAGATAGTTTTCATTTAACAGGAAAGTAAAATTCTTAGAAACAAATTACAACTAACATCTTCAGTCATCAGTGAGTACATCTCTTAATTAGACAGCAGTAACTATCTCCAACAGAAATATGTTCAGAAACTGTCTCCAGAAGTATTGTCTAGTCATATCAGATACCATTTAAACTGAAGATGAATAAACACTTTCACTGTAAGAAAAAATGTGGAAAACAAACGTAAAGGAGAAGCTTAAGGCACAGATGAAAAGGCAATGAAAAGTAAAGCAGTGTAAAAGCTGGTATGACTGTGAATAGACCCTTTATGGCACCAAGTTAGGAAGTGATAAGCACCTTCTCAAAGGAGCTGACACATTCACCTGAAAGACACTGGCAATTTCCAGAAAATGGTTAGGAATGTGGAATTAAAAACAGAGGTAAACCAAAATCACAGAACACAAGCATCTATATACTTAGTGTGTATCGATATGTGTCTGGAATGGGGAGGAGACATCTTTCAGGTTCCTCAACTGAGATTAAACAATTTAATTTTGCATTTCTATCTAACCTCTCTGATAATTATCAGGGTGTTATAGCTGGTTGATTTTAAAAAGTAATATATTCCATAAATTGTATATTCCTTCCATATTTTCTCCTAGTTATGGTGTTTTTTTTTTTTGTTTGTTTTTGCTAAGGCTTGATATAGAGAACAAGACAAAGCTACGAACAATGGAAATTAACAAAATTATGAGAAAGATCTTAAGTCAAAATTATATACATCTCTATTTTCAACCTTCAAAACACTTTTTATTATGGAAGGGGCAACCCAGGTTATATGTACAGACTGTGGGAGAAGATGCTGGAGAGCAGCCCCACAGAAAGGCATAGGGGGGGAGGGCTGCGGAGGGGTGTTGTGGTTGATAGCAAGCTGAATACAAGCCAGCAGTGTGCCTTGGAGGGCCAACCATACCCTGGGGTACACCAAGCATGGCATTGCTAGCCAGTCGAGGGAAGGGATTGTCCCACTCTACTATGCGTTGGTGCGGCCTCACCTCAAATATTGTGTGCAGTTCTGGGCACCAGGGTATAAGAAAGGTATAGAACTGTTACAGAGTGTCCAAAGGAGGGCTACAGAGATGGTGAGGGGGCTGGAGGGCAAGATGTATGAGGAGTGGCTGAAGTCACTTGAATTGTTCAGCCTGGAGAAGAGGAGACTGAGAAGAGGCCTCATGGCGGCCTGCAGCTTCCTTATGAGGGGAGCAGAGGGGCAGGTGCTGAGCTCTGCTCTCTGGGAACAGCAACAGGACGCATGGAACAACACGGAATGGCATGGAGCTGGGACAGGGGAGGGTCAGGCTGGATATCGGGAAAAGGCTCTTCACCAAGAGGGTGGCCAGGCACTGGAAAAGGCTCCCCACAGAAGTGGTCATGGCACCGAGCCTGACAGAGTTCAAGAAACATTTGGACAATGCTGTCAGAAACATGAACTTTTTTTTTTTTTCTTGAGGGGTGGGGGGGGTGGTCCTTTGGGGTCCCAGGAGTTGGACTTGATGATCCTTGTGGGTCCCTTCCAACTCAGATAATTCTATGATTGATTATATATACCAATTTAAGTAATTTCAAAGTGCAAGGCACTAGGTAGTTATTACTGTTGTGATTTTGATTGTTTGTTTTTGTTAGTTTTATTTATTTATTTATTTTCTGCTGAAGTATTCTTGGTCCTCAGTATTACAGTGTTAAAATTACACTGCCTCCAAGATCTGCACTGAAAATAGTAGTTTCTTCTAAATTTTCACTATCAAATGTCTATTTTTTCACAAACCTATTATAAAATCCTGATTTCTGTTCATAAAACAAAGCAACACTGCTCAGAATTTTGAATACAATATATTAGAGGTATGACAAAAGTAGATTGAAATACCTTACTATGCACTATAAACTTACCTCTAATACCAGACGTACTTGGAAATTTTGGTATTGAAATGTAAATTACTTTGGCTTCTATTTTTCATCAACGTATGTAAATATGTCATTACAGTCTCTGTAACTAGGCATACTACACTACTCATTCTTAAGCAAACAACAAAAACTCATATAATTCACCAGACAGGTTACTGCTGAAATATTTCTTTTTTCTCTGAATTTCAGTTTTCTTTTCAAAAAGATGAAATAAAGGACAAGTACAATAATTTTTGTACTTGAAAAATCTTTGGATAGTTTTTCACAGACACATCATCAGATCTAGGTAAAGATTAAAGTACTGAATAAACTAATTTTCCCTGTAGTTATTTACACACTCATCTTCACATATGTGCAGTCATATGTCATAAATATATCAGTTATACTAAAGAAATCTGAGAACAAGGAGAAAATATAGTTCATGAATTTTTTGTTCTTGTGCCGTAAACAGGATTTCAGAGATAAATCAGTTGTGCCAAATAATAAAACTGCTTGGTGTCAATGGTTTATGGAAATTTATAATTTCAGGTCATTTCTCCTTTTTTTCCCCGATATAATATTAAGACTTTCATAAATACGGCTGATAAGAAACTGTGCAACATTATTTCCAGCTTAAACTTACCCCTTTCTCCCACATTATAATAATGATGTCATTTAACACACTTGAGTAAAATAAATCGTGCTATTAATATAACAGACTGATAAATGTAAATCTAAAGAATCCTTTGCATTATTTCTTTTAAGTATTTCCTCCCTGTAGTGGTTCCATAGCAGTACATTTAAAGGACATTCCAGAGGAAAGTCATCAGACAAGACAAGAAATACAAGTTTAAAGTTGTTTCCAAAATTGTGTGATTTCTTTTTTTTTTATAGTGAATAATAGGGGAATATGGAAAGTCTAGGCAAAGTTCACTCCTCCAAGTATTCATGGAGGCCAAAACTCATTAAAAATAAGTTATATTTTGCTATAAATAAAGTCTGGTTTTTCTGATCAGCTGACCAGAACTAGGATTTTTACCCAGAGTACCTGACATTTGGAGATTAAGGGTGAAAATTATCTTGGCACTTTAAAGTTTTAGCGAAGATGACAAAATCTGTATTATACCAAAATGCTTCCCTATTGGCATAGTGTTGTCAAATAACCACTTCTTATAATTAAGGAGAGTATGGCAGGAATACTTTCTCATCTTTATTTTCAAGGTAAACTAAATTAAAATAAATAATGAGAGAAATCAGACATATGGAAAGCCAGTATTCCAGTGAGTGAAAGATAATTCCTAAGGGACAGAGTTACAGATTCAAGGAACACATTAATGAAACCTTCACATTTTAAGGTCATGACTGCATTGGCAGCCCTTCAGTGTATAAAATGTTCTTATGGCACCGGCAGTATACGTCTGCTTGTAACAGCAGCAGTACTATCACATTAGCACCACATTGTTCTGATTTTGTGTGTAGTTTTACACAGAAAGCTTGACACTGGACTAATCTGATTAGTACACTGTGCTTTTTAGTGGTTTGGCTTTACTTTATTTTGACAGGATCTAGTGGAAACAGTGCAACTTTCCTTGTAGAAACTAATCTGTGCTTATCTTTCATTACAAAACGTGTGATTTTGAGGACACACTCTAAGCATAACAATATTTTTAAATTGTTTATGAACAGAAGAAATACAAACGCAAGGTTTGGAAACATTTTTAAGAACATGACCCTGAAAAGACTGGCTTGCTTAATTTTAACCACTGTGTTCATGTTTGAGTACCAGTCATATAAATTATGAATATGTAGTGAAGGGAAAGGATGACACTGATGACATTGTGCCCTTTTATTTATATTTATTTATATGTATGTGTTTGTGTGTGCATATATATATATTTATTATATATAAACATATATATTATATATATACACATTAAATATAGGAGCATTTACATGAGAATCAGGAGACTTGGACTCTCTTGGATTGGCTGGGAGGATGATAAAGGCAGACTTTGAAGCCAACCTCCCTTTTGAGTCCAACATTTCAATTCCTGTTCCAAGGAGCATTTCACATTTGAAAGTAAATGCATTAAATGTAAAGCCAAGCTGTATAGCCTGGTTATTAGGGTACTTTTCTGCTGCTTGTATGCAGAGTCCTCAGTCTGAGGAAAACAACAACTTATTCATCCCATTTTCTAAGTGTTGAAACAATGGGTAAACAGGAGGCCATCCTTCAACACTATGAAACTCTCCTGAGTGCAGAAATACCTTCTTCAGCACAGCCACCTTGTAGCCACATATGCTAGCTTTAGGGGCAAAATGCACCAGGAGGTGAGCACAGTTCCTATGAAGAGGGGTGACCTCCCAATTTAGGCTTCTTTGGAGACCTTCAGATGTAGGCACCTCTCCCAGGTGAGCTATCTAGCATTCATATGAACAGACAGTTAGTTTTAAAATGACACCAAAGGCACTTTGAGCATTTGATAAAAATACGCTTATGAAGGGTCCTAACTTTACACAACAACAAGATCACGTGGCCTGCTTCCAACATCTCTTTACAATGCTTTGCTAATTCCCAGTTATCATAAAACAAGACTTTGCACTTAAATGCAAGGTTGCAATTTTCATTTGGGAGAACAGGCATCTAGAAGGCAAATGCTTTGGTTTTAGTGTTTCTCTAACACTTTCAACATTATGCGTGCAGTGGCCCTTTCACAATGGAGCAGAGCCCAGCAGCTGTGTACTCCTGGGAAAAGCCTGTGCTTCGTGCTCTGTATCTACATGCCGGGATCCAGATCGGCCCCATGGCACTTCTGTGCTTCTTAGAATTTGAATGTTTGCTTCTGCATAAATCTACTTGAATACATTCCTGCTTCTGATTTTATCATACCAAAACCCAGTATTCTAACTCAGAGACAAAATGACTTAACATTGCTAAAATAATGGTAATGAATTATCCTTATTACTTTAACTCCTCACTCCCAAAATTTGTACTTGGTTTTGCATTTTTTCACTCTTTTTATAAATGATGACAGATCTCACATCTCCTTCATCCTAATCATTACAATATATTCCATCCATGTGGCTCTCATTCAATTGTGTCATTTATTTAGTAAATGAAGAGTGCATATGGTGCCATTTTGCTGAATCTAAACAGCAGTAATTTTGTTTAGTATGCAACTGAATACTGCATGCAATTAGTTATTTCCAATTAGATCATTTACTGCAGCATTATCTAGTTTTCCAGGTATTAAAATAGATTGTTTATGAGGTAGTGATAAACTCCTGGGTTGTTTTAGTTTGGTTGTCTGTTGTTTATTTTAACAACATCAGTGTTTTCATCAACACTGGTGATTTTTGCACTAGGCTTCAGATTTTATGCCCTGATATCACCAAAAAAAAAAAAAAAAAGAAAAGAAAAATAAAATCAAATAGTTAAGTGCCTTTCTCTTCTAAAGATAGCATATGTCAACAATGCTAGCAGAAGACAGGCTTTTTGTTCATGCTGTGCCACATAAAAATAGAAATTCTAACCCTTCTGATTCAAATTGATGTACTGGTTCTGGCTGGGATGTTAACTTTCCCTGCAGCAGCCCATACAGTGCTGTGCTCTGCACTTGTAGCTAGAACAGCAGTGGTATCACACCAGTGTTGTGTCTGCTGCTGAGCAGTGCTGGCACAGCACTAGGACCTCTCTAACCCTCCTAGGGGATGGGCACAAAGTGAGAAAGGAACATCACCAGGGCAGCTGACCTAAACCAATCAAAGGGATATTCCATACCATATGATGTCACACTCAGCAATGAAAGGTGAAAAAAGGAAGAAGAGGGGAGGGGTGGGTTCTCATTGCGAAAATGTCTGTCCTCCCGATCACCAGCTACGTGCGTTGAGGCCCTGCTCCAAGGACATGGTCAAGCATCGCTCATTTGTAGAAAGTAAAAAGTAATTTATTTCCTCTGCACTTCCACACAGCCTTTACTTGTTTTTTTTTTTTTTTCCCTTTTCCCCTCCCTTTTCCCCTTTCCCTTTTTCCCCTTTAGTTAAATTGTTTAATTAATAATAGTCTTTCCTTAATAATTACTTTTCCCTTTAATTACATTACCCTTATCTCAACCCATGACTTGTTCTTTCCTTTAGTTCTTCCCCTCCTGTTCTAAGGAGGGGGAGTGAGAGAGCGGTTGTGGAGTTCAGCTGCCTAGCACGGTAAAACCAGCACAATTGATTATATGATTTGGCACAAATATTTAAATATGCTGGAGAAATATTTATATAGAATCATAGAATCATTCAGATTGGAAAAGACCTCTAAGATCATCTAGTCCAACCTTTAACCTAGTACTGACAAGTCTGCCGCTAAACCATGCTACTAAGTTCTACATCTACATATCTTGAAGACCTCCAAGGATGGTGATTCAGCCACTTTCCTGGGCAGCCTGTTCCAATGCCACACAACCCTTTCAGTAAATAAATTTCCCCTGATATCCAACCTAAACTACCTCTGGTGCAACTTCAGGCCATTTCCCCTTATCACTTGGTGCTTGGGAGAAGAGCCCCACCTTGCTACAACCTCCTTTAAGGTAATTGTAAAGTACAATAAGATCTCCCCTGAGCCTTTTTTCTCCAAGCTTAACAACCCCAGCTCCCTCAGCTGCTTCTCATAAGATATATATATCATACAACTCTAGTTACACATCCTAGTATTTAAGTTCCTCATAGCGTAAATAGAACTCCTTGATTTTGTGTTCTAATTTGCCTGACCAAGAGCCCTACCATTTTCCACTGGACAAACAGAGAGCCCAGGCATTTTTACCTGATATGGTTCAAAGAAAACAGCACGAAGACCTTCTTCTGTAACAGCCCACATATTTACAGTTGACATTTGACATTTGGATTTGTACCTCAGCCTTCGGGCACTTCTTAAATGTGGTAGTTCTGCAGCAGTCTGATATAGCAGATATCTTTTCTAATACCTGACCTAGAATATTGGAGCACCTAATATGTTACTGGCTAGCTGAACATTTCATTATCACTTTCTAATAGCTACATAAACAAACAAACAAACAAAAAAGATGGCTATATTTGTAGCTGGTGTAAATTATACTGTTCCACCAATTTCAGTAAAGTGACACCCAATTATCCGAGTAAACAAACTTAAAAACATTCCTTTGAAGAACTTCTACAACTCATGTGCCCTTTCTTTGGGGACTGACCTCATTGAATCAGAGCAGATTCACCACTCAAAATAAATTTGAGGTCCTTTCTCACAAGAACAATATGCCATAGGAAAAAACACATGCCCAAAATATCCTTTACCTTAAAATAGCAAATGTTACAGAGTTTTCATTCCTCAATACTGAAGAAAATACAATGCTTGTGTGCATCATACTGTGTCTTTGTCAGGAGCTATGGAAGTACAACATCTGCTTGCTCAGTCTTTGAATACAGTTTCCAATTTAGATCTTGAGACTTGGCTTAGTCTCATCTAACCTTGATCACTGTCTGAGGTGCTCGTCAGGAATTAAAAGTGATCAAGATCCTAACTTCAACAATTCAGGTCATTTCTGAAGGCTAAGCAGGATTAACCCATTTTTAAGAGACACAGGTTAGTTTTTGGAAAACAAGATTTTTAAAAACTCAAAAAATCAGCAGAAAAGACAACCAAGGAGAGGTATGATTAGAGATAATATGATAATAACAAGAAGATGAACAGTTAATGAATATTTAATATTACTCATATTAAGAGAATAAACAAGAAACGTGTAATCAGGAGTCAGGTTTAAGACAGTTGTTCACAAAATACTGACTTTCACTGTGGAGCTCACTACCATAAGGTGTACAGGATGCCAAAAAATATAAATGGTTCAAAAAGCTATTAGGTACAATCATGATAAAGTTCATGGCATGTTATTAAAAGTGGATGAAAGTACAACATCTGGCTCAGGATTTCCCTAAATCACAAGTTGCCAGCAGCTAGGAGTCTATGCCATTGGAACTATCACTTTATACTTGCTCTATTTTAATTCCCTTTCCTGGTACATCTGCTACTGGCAGTGTCAGAGACAAGATCTTGGACTAGAAAAATAGAAGAACCTGTGGTTTGGATCCACCACAGCCGTGGTTATGAGAGTCCAAAAAGTAACAAAAAAAGAAATTCCCAGGCAGTACTTACTCTATTGCACCTGTGACATCCCATATCAAATGGTAAAACCTTGAAAAACACTATTGAAAAACACCTAAAAAAAAAAAAAAGGATTAAGTACTTAAAAGGAACAACCTTATCTATGACTTATTTTGCCTCTATCAGTCCTGGTTAGATATTAATATTTCTTCTAAAGTCGTATTAGTTTTAATATATTATTAAAAAAAGTCTTCATGTTGTATTTGTGTTGTTATTATTGATTTATATGTTTTTAATTAGTTTTACATTTCTTAGAATATTGATCAAGTAATTTATGTAGTTGGAAATGTTAGTATTTTTAGTATTTTAGTATTTAGTATATATTATTAGTATATATTATATATAATTATATATTGTTAATATATTTCGTATATTTTAGTATTTTACTAAATACTTTTAGTATTTTTAAATCCAATTAAAATAATTTAATGATTTAGTCATTAGATCATAACTTTACCTTAGTAGTTGTTTTGACTGTGTATATACTTCTGTATTTTAGATACTTTGATACTTTAAAATTTTAAAGGTAATGTAATTAAAAAATAATAATAAGTTCCAAAATTAACTATTTATCCCAGAATAAAATATTGTGCCCTGAAAAAACACTTGCATTTATTTCTGTAGGTACAGGCTTTAAGAATATTCCCATCCAAGAAAATGAAACATTCTATTTCTCCATGCAGCACGTACATTTACAGTGAAACTGACTCATAGGATGTTAAAAATCTCTCTTCAGTACTGCTCTGCAAGATATCAAGAGTGTGCACACATGCACACACTTAGAGGACAGTACATAAATAATTTCCCTTTATAAAAAATAAATAAATAAATGAGTCAAACAAACACAGAAGAAAATAAATAAAAGTGATATGGACAATCAAGATACTAGTGGCCAGAATGCCCTGGAATAATAGCTGGCAACTCCTGTATAAGAATGGAACAAACAGAATTAACTGTAGGTTACTTTGAGGAAATATACCTCACTGAATTTGTCAGATTTCCATGTCATCGTCCTAAACCATGCTACCTCTAATGAAAAGGAACAGAAAAATTGTGTTACCTTGACTTACCAGCCCACATTTATGGATAAATTCTACTTGACATTCTAGCTAAAATTATTATTTCTTAAGCACAGACAATGGGAAATTATCTTTATTTCAATAGATTTCAGGTTCCTTTTCCATTTGCCCTAAATTGCAATATTTAGTCAACACTGTTATTCTTTCTTCATTATTTTTGTTAACTCTTCTTGGCCTGTTCACAGGCCTCCAAGTATGAGTGCTGGCTATGCCAACACAGCAAATCGAGCAAAGTAACAATTTCACTTTTGCTGATCAGCTGCTACAATGAAACAAAAGATGCTTCCCCTCTGCCTGTTTGTTGTGGTAGGAAAAAGTATGGACAACTCTCTTGCCTGCAGTAACCATATATTTCTTACTGCATAAACTTATTTTCTCATACTTTAAGTGGGCTGGAGGTAGGAGAGCATGGAAGATTAAATGCCAGATTATTTTATGAAACACTGAAATGCCTGGCCTGGACAAAATCGTATATAAGAAAATAGTCCAAAAGATAAAAGTCATACAAAAACATTACTATGCTTGCATGTGTCAATTGACGGAAAAAGTTAGCAAACCTACAGTGTGCCTTTTACTGATTAGCTCTCCTGTCTCATATCATGCTGCATACATACCAGTAAAAATTTATTACCATACTATCATCTGAATACCACTTCTGCTTTGTTTTTTGTTTGTTTGTTTGTTTTTTTGTGTGTTGTTTTTGGTTTTTCTTTATTTATTTTTCTTTGGTTGGTTGGTTTTGTTTGTTTGGTGGTGGTGGTGGTGGTGTTTTTTTAACCCTGGATTTACTGTGTCTATTAGTTTTCAATGAAGGTTGCTAGAAAACCATTAGCATGCCCAACTGCAGAACAAAGCAGGGCTGAAGCACAGGTACCAGTCAGAGAGACTGGAATCAAAGACCATCTTCACTGGCAACATTAAACTTATTTCTCAGTATTTTAGTTTAAACTGTGTGAGAGATTCCAACCGTCAAACACAACCAAATGGAGAAAATGTAGAGACCCCACAGACACTTGGACACAGTGCCACCATCTCCATCACCTTTGGGCTGCCTACATTTAAACCCACTTAGGTCTTTAATTTTAAAGCATTTACCTTTCATTTGTTTCCCATCATGATCCAGTTAGTCTGGGAGGCAGTGCCATATTAAAACATCTGGGATTCATCACGTGTTCTTTTTAACACAGGTTCAGTGTGATCAGTCCCAGATGCTCAACAACTAAAGTTACATATAAAATATTAATAGTTTTTGACCAAAGTCAGATTCAGCTTCCCATACCTTAAAAGTGGAAGTTCTTTAAATAGATACGAGTTAGATTTAACTCACTTATTAAAATAAGAGAAACAAAACAAACAAAAGCAGAAACAGAGAAAGAGAGAGAGAAAGACAAAGAGTGAAAGAAAGAAAGAAATTAAAAAATGGAAATACATCCCATCTTTTTTAAAGTACAATTGAGCTAGACAAGTTAGATTACTTAATATGCCATTTTATACTGAATTTTCAATGCTATCAGTCACTAAATTTGCCCAAGAAATATCATAAGCCCCTTCTTTCAGTCACTTACACTTTCAGCCACCAAGGTATCTGACTCAAACTGCAATCTTTCAAGAAGATTCAGGCCAATACTGTTCAGCATTTCCTGAGAAATAAGACTGGGTTGGAGGTCAGATATTAGCTTGCCCATGGAATAAAAATATTTCAGATAACAGCTGTTAGAAGATCTCTCAGACCAAATACAGTGAAATAGGGCTTTGAGGAGAGAGAAAATATAGGCCACCTCCAAGTCAGAGAAGAGCCTTTTGCCACTGCTGTGAAGTCTTAGCCCCACTCTAAAGATAGCTGGCTACTGCTGCCTGGGACAATTTCTACACTCCTCCTTACTGTACGCAAGCTTGGCGCTACCCAAGCAATGTCAATACAGCCTGTCCACTGATGCTGATGAGCACAGAATTGTAATGGGAATGTTCCTATTTCCAGAGATTTTAGTAGTCATTTGGTTGACTTTCCCTCATTTCTGAAATAAAGCTCCAGTTTGTATTAATGTACAATGGTTATATGAACCTTCAGATGGCTAAGTTACAATAACTTAGGCAAGTCAATTGAATTAAGTGCCAGTGGTAGCTTGGCTTCCATAGAGCTTTGGCATCAAATCTGAGACTGACATGTATTTATAAGCACATAGTCACATAATGTGTAACTGGTATACTTCTTACCCTGCTCTAAAAACAGAGCATGTTCGTTAAAGGAATTCTGAGCTGAAAAATAGAAAAATCAAAACAAAACAAAACAAAAATATATATAGCTAACTTATCCAAAGTAGATTACTTTTTTTTTTTTTTTTCCTCCTACAAATACAACAACTTCAAAAAGTATTATCTGGTGTTTTTCCAAGATTAGAGTTAAACAAAAGTATTAAGTTAATCCAAGGGCAATTCTCATTTTCTAATCATATTAGTGTCTCATTTCTAGTCCTGTTAAACCTGTCACTGATTCAACAGTCTGTATCATTTTCATGACTGGGAAAAGACATTCATGGGAAAAAAATACATGATCTTTGTTGTTTTTTGCAACATTGAAACCCAAGGACAAGTGATCTCACCTAAAAGCAGAGAATGGTACAGGTAACTGATGAAAAAGAGAAATATTAAAGATTGATAACAAAAGGAGGGAGAGCTGGGAGAACACACAAGTAATAAAAAGAAAGATAAGGGGGGAAAATGCCTATGGTAATGAAAAACTTCAGTGACACTGATTTGACCTTCTGGACACGTCAAATACTATTGGAAATGTATTAGATTAATTTAAGGTTTTGGAAAATGAATGAGGAAAAAAGAATGAATGAAAAGAGCAAATTATCTTTGAATATACGTATCTCCGTATTGTAGTTCATCACATCAAATCTTACCATCTGACTCCTAACAGAAGTTTTATAGGAAGGATAGAAAAGAGACAGAGGGAATATAGTAGGAAGAAAGAAGAAATAGATATTATTTTGTCTTTCCAAGTCCAGACTTCCCTCTTTCTAGCTTGATCACATTGATTAACTGGACCTGAATAAGAAAGTAAAGAAACAACCAAAGAACCTATTTGGTTCATGAAGAGTTGCATCCATGTCAAAGTTCTCTATGCTTTGGCTCAGTATCCCTAAGCTGCAGCTGCTTCTTGTTAGTTTAAGATTGAGAATGGAACATAAAATGAAATGAATACACAACATTTTCTAAATTGAGAAAATGAAACTTGTTTCCTTGTAATGGGTGATTTAAATATAAAAATTTTTATCATAGGGATTTGTGAAGGGAAAGAACTTTTCAAGAAATTATTTGTTCATATACAGCATAATTCTTCAGTGGCCAATTGATATGGACAGAGAAATAGATGCCAACAAGACTGTAGGATGAGTTATACGCAGTATGCAACTCTCTCCCTACTGATGACCTCTGGCACCTTTCCCTTGAGCAGCTAATACTTTCCACCCTTGGAAAGAGGATAATGGGCAACTGGTCTGCTGAAGTCTGACAATTCCTAGGTTACCTATATACTCTAAAGCAAACATCTTTTGAACTCTGCATCCTAGAATGTATCAGACCATAAAGATTCAGTAATCTGATAAAGTTGGCAGCTACGTTTTTTTCAGTCTTCATACATCAAAGACACTGAAAAAAAAAAAAGAGTTATTTTAATGTCTGCTGAATAGAACATTTTGAATCTCCAACTGAAAATAAATGTTTTGTGTCACAAGTCTGGGTCTAATCTGTCCTAAGCCTTTATGGCTGTCACCAAGTCACTTTTTCACAGAAGAGAGGATGGATATAAAATAAATAACACATTCCAGCATGAAAAACAATTACCAAGAGGCTGATTTTGCTTCCATTTTCACTGGAGAGAATTCATGCTTTATCTCAGTGAGCTCTTTTTAACTTAAGCACAGCCATACCCAGGCAGAAGGAACTGCACCTCCTTCCCATTGCAAACTTTGTTCCCAGGGCCCAGCTTGCTTCTCTCATCTGCCTGTGAGTGTAAAGACCAGATGCTACAGACGTGGAAAAATTTTTACCTAAAATTGGCTCTCTCTGAGTCAAAATTTGTTTGAAGTTGGTTTACCAATACCATTTTTTAGTCTGTGGAGAAAAGTAGATGCATACCACGTAGTTTAGACTTACTTTTTTTCAGATGGAATGAATCATGCTCTGAAGATACCTAAAACAGAAGAATCACAAATCAAGAATTTAGATGGCAAAGTTAGAATGCTGCCAAGGTCATTCTCTTCATACTTTGCCAGTTACTCTAGAAAGAGTTTCCAGTGTCAACAGTAAAAAAGGCGTTGACTGTAGAGTGCAGAAAAAGTGGGGAAAAAAATGGAGGAATTAAAAGGGCAATGCTTTTTCAACATAAGCTACAACTGATCTAATTTTGAAGGTGGATCTGAACTCAGCGTAAACTCTACTTTGAGCAGCAGGTTGGACTGGATAACTTCCAGAAGGTTCTTCTCATTTGAATAATTATATGGTTCTACAATATTACCTTTAGAGTTTACAAATCATAAGAATGACAAGATTGGGCTATAATTCCAATTTTCCATATAAACACAACATATCTCAGACTATATTGCCAAGTATATAGAAATTAATTGCAACATTAATTTTAACAGTAATATAAATATTACAATCATTAATTGTTTATTGAAGCTAACAGTAAAAATTGAAAAGATAGATGTCTTAGAGTATATTGTCACCAGAAATCTTCATGTTGTAAGAAAGGAATTATTAAATGAAGCTGAAACACGTGGAAATAAACTCAAGGAACATGTCAATAAAAAACAAATGTCAATAAAAATAAACATGTCAAATAAAAAACATGTCAATAAAAAGACAAACAAACAAATTTTTAAAACTGGCATTTAAATTCACATACTTTAGTTCATATGAAAACATTTTACTACAAACAACGGATATTGCTTTCTCTTTGCAAAATGTACATCTTTTTTCTGCAAAGAGAAAAGAGATCAATAAAGCAAGACCTTAATTGTCATTGATCTCAAACAGAAAGATCCTGATAAAATATACCTGGAAACATACATACAGGACTTCTGAGAAAGTAGTTCACTGATAAACTCTCACTATATACACTATGTTAAGTAATACTCATAAAATAAGTTAATCCCTTAAAGCTTGGAAAGTCAGAACGACAGCATGACACAACACAGTAATTTCAGAAATAGAAAAAGAAAATTTATCCTCTTCTTTCAACTGTCTGGTAATTCTGCTCATCCCTCTCACATACTGAGTAAAACAGTAAATTTGCTGAGGGATAATTTCATTATTTATTTATTTATTTTGTATGATTATTAAGCTAGTAATAGGATAGATGTCATACTGCTTTTGGTCATCTAAATATCTTGTGCTCAGACACAAAGTTATAGGATAGGGAATTTTTAGGCAGATTTTGGAGAAAACTGTTGCCTCTAGATACTTAGATTTAGTGCTTCTGACTATTTCTGTCTTAGCTGCCTTAGTTAAGTGTCCAAGGCTGGGTGGGATGAATCTGAGAAAAGGGAGCTATATTTGAACATAAGGAAATGGACATACTTACAAAATCACTAAGCTATCATTGCCAAGTTGCCTCAGATCAAACTGGAATTATTCTCATATTTGCAGTCCAAACACGTCATTAGAATTCTGGCTTCTTACATGCTACGCTTGTATTTTTTTTTATACCAGTGCATATGCTATAGCAGGTATACCAATGTGCAGGCACAAAAATCTAGATCCCAGTATATCCCTATTTAGGCCTAAAAGACCATGTATGTTTTCTCCACTGTCTTTTGTGAGTCTCAAAAATGTCCCATGAACACTCAAATATTAATGATCTGTGTACAAAAAACATTATATTGCAATCATCCTGAGAAAACAGTCATTATGTGAAATGATTCAAAGTTTCAGCAAAAAAAAAAATACAAATATACATACAACTCTGTAGTAGATGGAGTACATGATTCCCTTGGTTACATGGCATTACTGTCTCAAATGAAAAACAAGTTAATCTTTCAGTTACAATTCTTTCTAAAATCTACAGTAACGAACCATATCAGAGAAGTCACTTTTATTTTCAAATTTGAGACTACTGTAGTTGAAATAACTACACCTAAGTTTTACCATATAACTTTAGTATCTCTCTATCTTACTTTTCTTTAACCTTCTATGAATATGTTCATATCTACTTAGCGTTTTACTAATTGAGAACAGGGTTAATAGCTTCATACAGTGATATGGGTTTATGTCTGTTAGTATACTGAAAAATAACAAATTGATAAGGAAACAAAACTGATTACTAGAATATTTTCTCCCATTGGGTTTCCATTTTTCACAGGAATAACATGCTGATCATTTTCACGTCTTTCTGCTTAGATGACTGGTGCACTGCATGGGTCTGTGTTGGAGAGGGGGACAACTATGTTTTCTTCTGTTAATAATTCTAGCGGCTGGTGAAGGAAATTTGGCCTTCATGTGTTGCTTCATGCAGCTTGGAAATCTTCTACAAAGGAAATGATGGAGCTTCTGAGACAACATTTCAACCAGCTATCTATGGCTACTGCAATAAGAATGCAGCTCCTTGGCTTTGGCCTGGGTCTGCATCCGGGGAGCAGCTCTTCATATACAAGTGGCACTTCAACTTAACAGTAGCTGCAGTATGGTCAGCAGAGTTATCTAAAATTGCCCCAGACCAAGGCAGTAAGTCAGAACTAGCCTTCTGAACCTCATACTGAAGCTAAGTCAGTATCAGGGCGTGGAGAAACAAATAAATCTTGATCGATGTAGGTGGGTCATGATTTCTGGAAAGGGAAATTGAGCAAGTCTGATTTCAATGCATGCAACATAGAATGTGCTCTGAAGTGAATCGCAGCAGTCCTGGTGAAAGGAGAAAGTAAATTATGATCCAGTCCAATGAATTAATTATCTGCTTTTCATGCCACAGCCATATCCTGTCACGCGCCAGGATGTTGGCTTCAAGCTGTGCCTGATTTCCTATGCTCTAGGCTGAGCTGAGATCAGACAGCTTTAGTTCTTGGACTGCTTCAGTACTAAATTTTGGTTTTATTGTTATACTGCCAATAGGAGTAATGAGAAGAAAAAAAAAAAAAAAGAAAAAGAAAAAAAAAAAGATGCCATCTAGCTCAAAAACAAATTCAGCTGTTCTATGAGATGTCAGGGAGCAGAGAATATGCTGTATAATAAATTTTGTTGAGACAGAGACTGATTCAATTTGCCACTGAAATGAGTAGTCATTTCGTAGAATGAGTCAAAATTCATCACCTTCAGTTGTGGGAATCCTGCTTTTGTGGCACAATCACCAGATAATCTAAAGAACTCTGTACTTACTGATAAATATCTTGTGATACAGTTGTAACTTCTATAACCCCTTGGGCAATGGGTGCTTTCAGGGTCATAATGTGTATTCTCAATGTTAACCCTGTACAATAAACATCAGATGCTGAAATGTCAAGTAATACAAAATGTTATTCCTGCAGTGAGGAAAATGTAAAATAATTAACCAGTAGTCCTGAAAGACAAAGAAATTATGTGGAAAGCAGTTAGAAAAAATAAATAAAATAAGATAAAACAAAACAAAATAAGAAAATAAAATAAAATAAAATAAAATAAAATAAAATAAAATAAAATAAAATAAAATAAAATAAAATAAAATAAAATAAAATAAAATAAAATAAAATAAAATAAAATAGTCTTCAATATTTATTTTCAAAGTAGATAATATTTTTGTGCTGACTGATGTAGGCTCTTAGCTTGACTGTTAGAATATATCCTTTTTTTCTTTGGTCTTTTTTAAATATTCTGCATGAAATTAATGACTGCCTGACATCCTAATAAATTTTATGTCTATAATCTCAGTGTTAAAATCAGGCTTATCATCTTTTAGCCAGTGAATGAATGTTATCTATAACTTCCTCTTATCAGATGGCCTGTGGTCCAAGGGAGAGGATGGGTGGAGGAGACACATCCATTAGAGAGTAAAGGGCATCTCCTACAGGATCAGTTACACCTCTGACAGAGACTGGGAGGAGGAAATGATTCCCCAAGGGTGGGGAAATCTAAGCAGTTCCAAGTAACAGGTTTGATACATTTTTTTTGCTGGGAATAAGTATACTTTACAGCTGAGCTAAATACAATGATCACATTTAGGAAATGTTAGGCAACTGAAAAGTATTCTTTATGCCTAGGTGAGCCTACCGATGTTCTCAACCAAGTGCAACGAGCAAAGTAGCTCTAAGTGGGGGTTTTATTATGTTTTGAAATGTGTTTTTGTTTTTTTTGTTTTTTTTTTAAGAAAAAAAATGCTCCAATTAAATCTCCCATTTATGATAAAGTGTCTGTTGATCACAGTTTAAAGGAAACAGTGCTGTGAAAGATGTTCTAGCAGCTGCACAGTCACAGCCCATCTGGCTGGCTGCTGGGAGCTGGGTGGCATGGACAGGGACAGGCCTTGCTGCCACCAAAGGACAGGAAGGACCAAAAAGAACATACTGCTGAATCAGGATCCTGTTTATGAGCAAAATTTGGCTCTGATCTTACCTGTGCCTGGACGCAATGAGGAAGATATGTGATTCTTTAGATATAGATTTTATTATTGCATAACGAGTTGGTCAGGCAGGCAGTCAAGTTTGCCCAGATATGGAGAACTTGTGTCTAGAGTAGAAAAATGCTATTATAACATGCTGAATTTTGCTAAGAAGACCTCTAATTAATATACCCAAGGAAGCCCAAGAAATACTCAATTAACTATCTTTGGCATGGTAATGAACTCTGAGATTCATAACAAAAGGAGAAGTATCTATTTTAACAAACATTGTTCTCATTCTTCTAGGCTCCAGCCCTACAGAAGTTGATATGTTTGTTTAACTTTAGTTATTGAGTTAAACAGGACTGTTCAGCTAGCTATAGTGCAACACATAGAAAAGTCCATGATGGATCAGGCCCTGTGTCAGCAAATTCTAAATTATTCATTAACTCACATTTCAGAGAAGAGTCACAAGTCAAGCACAGTATCTCTGGCCTGGTAAACATTTAGTTAGTTATACCAAGTAGAACAGCTCTGTGAAGAAAGACTGACAGCATCCTGATCCAGAACAGCCTGTAATCTGATAATTAAACTAGGCAACTGGAAAACAGAACACACTCATGACTTTTCATGGTCAAAGCACAAGGCAGCATCTGTCCCCCTGACTAACCTTTCCCATTTCCCACCTAAATGTTTTTGAGGATCCCTTATTTAGGGACCTCTCCATCCCCCTCACCCTATCCTTTTTGAATTAGCTCTCTTAGGTCAGACAGTATATAGGAGCTGGGCACTGCACTGCTCTATGCCTAGCTGGTATTAAGTCATTTAGAAAAGAAAATAAATTGATTCCTCTACCTAAATTTCAATGAAATGCTGATAGAATTTAGCATCTAAGTGTCTAAATTACTTCTAAAAATTAGTGTTAATTGATTATCTTCAAACCATTTGAAAATTTTACATTTGTTTCAAGAATATCAGGACATTATTGTTAACACATTTGTTATCTAATTTTGTAGATCCTGGCCAAAGAAAAACAGTTTTATGAGTCAAGAACCTGTCAAGCATCAGCTTTATTGACCATGCCTTCAAAAGTAGTGAGAGCATTAAGCATAATATTTTACTGGGAAAGGCTGGAAATGCAAAGCATTTTTGGCCTGATACAGTAAATCATTTTCTTCTTTGGTATGGCAAATAGAGGGACCGCTATCAAAATAGATCATCCCTCAGGCTAGTATATTCTGCTTTTTTAAAAAACATGTCCTTCTTCCTCAGGATGCATTTGAAAGTGTATATGAAGTGTATATGAAAGGCAAAAACAGATGAATCGGATTAATAGTATTGGAGCATGTCAACTTTAGATCATGTAAGAATCAGCACTTGCCAATAGCCGGCCCCAGTCAGAGTGAGAACATAAGGCTCACATTACCCCCATCCTCCCCAGAGACATACAAATCTCAGATGCGTCAAGTGTATGTTCAGTGCTGGTTAATCACAGGGAGAGCAGTTGCACCGACAGTCTCATGACTGACATCAATAATGTGCCAGCCAGGAAAAATC
Organism: Anser brachyrhynchus; assembly: GCF_964034855.1. NCBI lineage: Eukaryota > Metazoa > Chordata > Aves > Anseriformes > Anatidae > Anser > Anser brachyrhynchus. Next base: position 142,196,904 of record NC_137695.1, on the reverse strand, counting down.
TTTCTCTACTCAGAATAGCACTTTGTGAACTTCATTTTGAAATCATTTCTGGGACTGTCCTCCATGTCAAATATTTCCAAGGCTTCCCGAAATCCTCATGTTTTATCCACCATCTGAGACTGATTTTAGTCAAGTTTTTCTTTCAAGGTTATGGCAATGTTTATTGATTAGAGAGTTGCACAAGAACATATGTTTCCAAATTTCTCACCCATTTGTTTGTAACATTTCTTCTGATATTTAATATATTTGAACTGAACAAACATCAGAACATAAATTCAGATAATACCACAAGTGAGTTTCAATCTTCTTAAACTGTTCCTATTGTGCAACACACATACTCAGATATATTGACAAATAGACAGTAGAAAGGAGAAGAGTCAGGATAACCTGGATAAACCTTTGGTGAAATTCTCAGTGTTCCTGCTGACAAGTTTTAGCTATTAACTGACAAGATGACAGGCTCCTGAAAATACAGGTATTTGTAGAGCTATGCAAATACCTCAATCACACTGCAAATTGATTTATATTTTTAGAATGTTTTTAAAAATTATTTTCATAATTTAAAAAGTGTTTTTTATCTCATGGCTATTTTAAAATTAAAAAAAAAATCAATATATATGTGGCATTTTAGTCTTTGTACGCTAAAATATTTTAAAAGGTTTTGAGATATTTCAGTAATAATTTCAATATTCACTGCTCTGTTCTAAGACATACAAAACACAGGCTTTATATACAAACATGTAATTTGAACATAAAAGCCACCTCTTATCATTAAAAAATAAATAAAACAGAAATTAGAAAGTTAAAGATTTAAAATTCTGCAACTATTTCAGTTTTGCAATGAGTGAAACATTCTTAAATATAGCACAAATTAAAACTGCAGATAATGTATGAATTACTGAATTTCTTTGTAAGTGAAGTGAATATGAAATTCTAATCTCTTGTTTTCCAAGGAAATAATATCACTGATGTGTGCATTACTATTTCAAATTACTCATTTGAATACTAACCAGTGATTTTTATCTCTCTTTGTAGTTCAGAAAATAAATCTATCTTCAAATCTTACCAAAAACTAAAAACAATGCTGAAGTTAAAGAGATGGGTTTGATATCTATATCTAGGTTTTATATCCAGTTTACTAATGAAAAAATTGCCACAGCGTCATTCAAGGCAAGATTGCCAGTGTTGCTGGCCTTGAGGAAGAGTATTTCAGGATGAAAACATGCACTCAGTTATGGCTCTGAAAATAAATTCCTTAAACAGTATTGTGCATCTCTGAAGCCAAAGTTATTGAATATGTTCTGTTATAACAGGGAAGAAATAGGGACACCAGCACCTCAGCTATCCGATTCTTCTGGTAGTCTTCCAATACAAGATCCTACCCTGATTAAGACCCGGAGCTTCAGGAGGCATGCCTTAAATCCTTCCCGCTAGATCCCCATGTACAGCCTACGGGGCAAAAGAAGCGTGATTCCCTTCTTCCATTAAGAAGGAAGCCCAACACAGAGGGAATAGAGAAATCAAGGCTCAAGAGTAGAAAATAGTTCCTCTCATGACTGACTTGGTTGAAAATGAGCAGAGAGATATGCCTGTTCTAATTAGCTTCACCTGCATACGGTCTACTAGAGGTTTATATCTGCTGGAAACCAGGAAGTCTGGTGACTGCATGTGTGCCTAATGCTAGGGAAGCAGAGCAGGGCAGTACTTTGATTTTCATGGAATAATTTAATTTACATCAGCACAGAAATCTTGGCCTCTCTTGTACAGAGACTAGAATTGTGAACCATCATGTGCAAGAAGGCAGTGGAGAAACTGTGACAGCTTCAAAATGCAAACTTTTCAGCTTTTAAACTAAAGCTGTGGGCTGGTGATTTACAGTGAACATAATGGTAACATAAAAATGTTTCCAAGGACATTCTTGGTTTGAAGAAAACAAATCTGAGACCTTCAGTCAGCAAAGCTCTTCTGTTACTGACCCGAGTGTAACATTAAGGTTGATAACAATCTTTACCAAACAAGACTACAAGTTCAGTAATAAAACAATCTTCAGTATGATCCCCATCAGTACAGATGAAAGACCAGAAGCTCAGATTATATTCTATTCTATTTGTAGACTTTAAGCCTAAAACAGCAAACAATTAAAAGCTCATTTCTAAAGGAAAATACCTCTAAATAAAAAGCTATAGTTACTTTCTAGATGTGTTTGAGAGAAGCCCATGCAAATAATTTAATCTACTACATGTTGCAGGGTCAGCTGTTATTAAATATATAAAGGGAAGAAGTACCTGAAAAACATTTTTTTCTGTAATAATTGTTGTAATATAATATTTCTGGTTGCTGCATGCTCCCTAATAGTTCTTTAAATTAATGCTAAGGTAGATGACATTTTCAACAGCAGTGTTCAACAATCCAAGGAAGGTATGCAAAAATGATCCCCCAAGGGTATCGATTTACTTTGGAATCTTACTCAAAGCTCTCAAAATTCTTTGAAATTCTTTCTGTTGATTTCAATAGGGTCAGGCCCTTAAAACGTTAAATCATTCTACACGTTGTTGAACCTAATATTGCCCCAGGGTCAACAATTTGGTAGTTGTGGTATTTGCCTTGAAGAGTTGTTTCCATATTATTTCTATCCTTTTTTTTTTTTTTTTCTCTCTTAGCTTTCTTTAAAATTGCCATTTTTGTCTATCACTTTCATTTTTTGTTACAATTTCAGAAAAATGATGTAGATATTTTTATTAAGAAAGACCTCTTAGCAGAAAATACTTGCCTTCATTGCTGTATAAAGTGTCAGGTTCAGTCTATGCCCAGACTAGTATCAGTAATATATAATTAAGTAGTCTTAATATAAAATTAAGAAAAATAATTTTCAGATAAAACATAATCAAACCTATCAGTTAATTAAAATATGTCAACTGTAAAAACAAGGTTTGATATTAAAAGTTTAGAATCTCCTTACATATGCATCCAATTTTTCAAACTTTTTTTAGTATTAATTTTCATCTAGTTATTTTCTTCTGAGCTCTTGAGTTACACTCTCATTGTTGGGCTTTACTTTTTAATTATACTCGTGTGGATATGAGTGCAAAAAAAATCCTTTACATGAAAAAATAAAAGCGACCAAAACCAAACCAAACCAAAAAAAAAATTTGTTTTGAAGGAAAGATGTACATAGACACTGATGAACTCCTATATGTCCATATAGGCAAAAATATTCTATTAATGTTAGTAAATTCATGTGCATGTGTAAACACAAATATGATCAATTCAATTCTGACAATTCTCTGATCGTATTTCAGGATGAAGCTGGGTCGCATAACACACCAACATTAAGAAGATAGTGAAGTTTTGTCACTGGCTGCTTGTGATATTCTGGCATTCTGAAGTAAAATGAAAAAAAATGTATCTCAATGATAAAAATCTGCTGTCATTTAAGTCTGTATTAATATATAGCTTGCAAACAAGGAGAAAAGTGAACACAGAACTGTGAGTGTTGCTTTATATCACTAACAGGAATGTAGCATAGCTGTTCCAGTGCTTTTCCATTTCTGGAGCTATCATCATGTTATAACCAGTAAAAAAAGCATTTTTCTTTTCCTTTAATGTTGGAAATTCACCTGCTATCAAATCATAAGTGCACATACCTATGAGTAGAAATTTGCTTCCTTATGCTTAATATAAAGAACACTTGATTTGAATTTTAAGTTGTTGCCGTATTTTTTGTAAGATACCCAGTACAAACATACCCAAACAAACAAACAAACAAACAAAAAAAACACCAACAACAACAACAAAACAAAGCAACAACAATTGTATATGAAACTATATTAACAGGTTAAAAAAATAAGGGAGACAAATTTCTAGCTTGATCATTAGAGGTCATTAAATAACTAAGAAAAGGAAAGCCTTTTGTATGTAACAGCCAAAAACTCTTGCTAGATCTTCATACAGGAAGTCTTTTTAAGAATTGGGTGTCTTTAATAAAAGAGATAAGGACTAGAAAAGTTCAGTAATATTTTTAGAAATATGATTGGCAGTAAATCAAATCCTTGTTACAGCAAACCTTTTATAATCATGCTCAACTTTAAATAGAGTGAAAAAAATGTCTTCATTGATGCTGTTCATTTGAAGTCTGGCTATACACTCTAACACGTTGCTGTTGCTAGGTTGGTACTTTCCAGCTAAGGTTATCTGTCTGAAACTCCAAGTATGCACAGTAGTGATTCAGGAACAGTAACGTAGGATGTTTCTACTTCACGTACGAGCTCTCAAAGTCTGAGTAAGATTAATTATATGCCTAACTATCTCAGGTAGTTTTGAGTGAGTGTTACTAACAAACAAATGCGGAAGGAATAGCATTCAAGCACTTACTCAAGCATCACCTTACAATGCAAACCCTCTGCCTCAAAGGGCATGAACATATTAGCAGTCACATCACATGCAGACCTGCTGGGATACTTACCAACCCCACTATGATGTCTTCCAAATATGCAGAAAAGCCATTCACATGCTACTTCTCAGTATAAAATGCCATAAAATAATCTTTGCCTATATTCCCCTGAGATATTTCGTCTCTTGTACTTAACGTTTCTTGTTCTCTCCTAGTAAACTGTTGCTGTCAAAGCAGGTTATGACTATTGTCATTTTAGAATTTGAAATAAATATACATAACACAAAAAATCTCACCAGTTTGGATAGTAGACCATGTAGGCATCAAAACAGAGTTAACAAGTATAAGATTTCCTTATGCTATTCTTTCCTGCAATAGGCAATGAATTTTAGCAATATTACGTATGGCATATTGGTAAAAAAAATCATTACATTTTACTGAGAACAATTAATAAAAAGAGCATGTTTCTGGGAAAATCAATTTTATTATTATTTGAATGTCATAATACCTTATAATAGTAGTGTTTTTTCCTTGTACAGTGATAAATGAAAAGCAAAAGTGAAGTTTTAAATCTAGTCTATAATAACAATGTGTTTGCATTTGAATCACTTTTCTCTAACAGAGACAAGAGCTCAGATATAGCCAGCTGGCTAATCTTTTAGGCTACAATTCCACTGTGAGTAGTAATTTCTATATAAATGGTGTGCAAATTTTAGGGGAGCATGGGGGAAGATTTTCTTCCAAGATAGAAAAATATGTAAGGTGTTTTTATTTCAATTAAGCAATAAGTAACAGTTCTGATGACACAATTTATGTTTGAAATACCTGTAAAGTAATCACAGCAATTAAAATGTAATAGTCATCATATAGGATCCAATTTACTAAAAAATTTATAGTAGTGCATTATTGCAGTCTGGTGTGCACCTGTCCCCAGCAGTTTTGTACCAGGAGTGTGAGTTGTGTACCAGGAGCTGTGAGTTCCCTAAAATGTAATAAAAAATTATTAGCACAGGGAATTCTGGACAGATGTCAAACTGGTCCCAGCCTCCACTTCTCAAGCGTCTCCTGTAGTAGAGCATATGAAGGCTGGACCTAGGGCAAAACACAGATTTCTAAGCCCAAGATTTAAATCATTCAAACACATGTGTCTTCAGTGCTGATGTGCTAGGGAGCGCTTGCATTTCCTACATGCTGAAGTGGCTTCCAACACAGCTATCCAAACATCCAAATATCTACTAAGTGCCCTGAGGCCCAGAAGTCCCAATGAGTTGAAACTTCATATTGAGATGCAAGATAACCAGGTTTGAATGTCATTCCTTTTTCCAGGTTTTTGAAGCCATTTTGCAAAATGGGATTTTACAGTGCCCATCACCTTTCATGACAGACACCTCAGAGTCCTCCTACTTGAAGTTGCTCTTTTAAGCATAAAACAAGGAGTTGTTTATGAAGCTAAAGAAAAGCATGAAAATTGCCCTATAAGTTATTGCATTCTCTTAGGCATAAACCATTCTTTTCCACTAAATTTGGCTTAGTATCTTTCAGAGAACTGAATGGTTAACGAAATCACTGCTATGACCACTGAAGTGTTTTCTCCATGCTCCATCAATAGCAACTCATTTCAATGAAAGTGACAGGTTTTGTCCTGGGAGAGCGACAGCCATCTCACTTGTCTTCTGGAAAATTTAAGGGAGTTATTTAAAGCAGTTCAGAGGGGAAAATATATCTGAGTTTAGTCTTTTTTTTTTTTCTTTTTTTTTTTTTGAGGGGCATAAATTCTTTATAAAACTAGCAGTTTTTTCAGTCCAAGTGTAATGCGTGGTAGGCTGTCCTTAAATCTACTGAGGCAAACACTCTGTTATTTTATACAACTTTAGAGTTGTATTCGGCTGAGAACTCATTTTGAACCAGACAAACATTTTTGAAGAGCTGTCTGAAAATGTCATTAAAACCTGTTAAATCTCATGATCTTTCCATCTGACAAAGACTTTTTTTTCTTTTGTATATCTGTTCCCCATTCAGTATTGCTTGATGAACAACAAGATCTTGACAAAGGATTGGGGATGTGCATTTTTACTTCAACTGGCACTTGATACATCCATTTGGATATGAGAATGTCACAGTCATGTCTGAGGTACTGCCTTTTCCTAAAATGTTGACCTAGTAAATTCTGTGAGCAAGTATAACCTGCTTAGTATGATGAATTACCCAAAATTTAACACCATGTGTATTCCTAATTTGTGAGTATTTTTTGCTATTGACCACCTTCCTCCCCCTCCTCCCCACCCACACATACACACACACACTCAAGCCTTAGAGATCCTTCTCTTGAGGATTTGGTCATGAAGAAGGAACTTTTTTTTGTATTTGTGATTGACATTTTGTGGGTGTTATGATAACGATACTGTGCTCTAATATAACAAATATACTTTGAAAATTCCCAAGAAAAAACTAGTTCAGAGTGACTGACTGGAAAAACAATTTTTAATATTTTTGGATCCACAAACTTTAATTTTGAGAATTCCCACATGTGTATATATGGTACTGCAGGAATATTGCTGATTCTGTATGGGGACTGGGACAAGATTATGCAAGGTACTTCAGTCTACTAGAATGTGACAATCTCAAGCATGATGATGGTAGATTTTTTGGTGTGTGTTTTTTGTTTTGTTTTGTTTTGTTTTGTTTGTTTGTTTCATTGTTTGATCATTTGTTTTTGTTTTTAAACCCAAGGCAGACAAAAAGTAATAATAATAATAATTAAAAAAAAAAAAATCTGTGACAGTACCAGGACAAGAACAAACATATCTATTGCCTGTCCCAACAAATGCTTGTCCAGATTATAAAACCATTTGAAGACATGCCAAGCATGTCCTGGATTTACCCTATCCAACTGAAATGTCCACATTGGAAGCCTAAATACTCTCAACTCTCTTTAAAAATCTTCAAGGAATAAATGGCTAAACACATTGGGGGATTCAAAGTATCACCTGGCAGCACAAGTAGGTGAATCATTTTGTACCAACTGTTGTCTCCCTCTTGGTTCCATGAAGTACTTATAGATCAGTTTACTTTTAAATTTCAGCTCTATCTGAATAGGCTGAGATAGAATTATTCTATAAAGATTAAAATAAGCAAGTGACCCAAGGCATTTTTATGAAGAGGAGAAAAAAGTGACCGATTTGGGAAGGTCATGGAAACAAGACATGAAAGCTATAAATCTATTTTAAATGAAAATTTATTGAAATACTTATAGCTAAGGCCAGAGTTGAAGAAACCTATACAAATATTATCATTTTGTCCTGCAGCGGACACCCGTAAGTGCTCTTCTGAGAAACCAGGAAGAGCATGGCAGTCTAAGATTTACATTGTTATAATCTATATAAATTATACTATTGAAACAAGCTTTTAAATTTACTCTCTTTTCCATTCTACTTGTGTTGCTGGGTACACTGTCTGTTTTTCTAGTGAAACTTAGTCACATAGTACAAATATTAGTAAGCAGAATATGAAATATAATGAAAATATGATTTAGTTATGGTTGGCTCCAGTAGGCTAAGGAATATCAAACACTATCAACAGAGACTTTCCTTTTATGGTGTAATGTGATACAGTTGTAAATGAAGGCATGGCAGGAAGATTTTGAACTTATGCTAAATTGGCTACAGCAATTTAATTAGGGATTTGGACATAAAATGTTTTTATTAAGTCCATGCCTATTTTTAACAGCTCCGTTAGCCTTTAAATTTCTGTAATACACAGATGTTTTACAAGCATGTGTTATTTACTAAAACATGTTTACTGTTCAAACACAGTAGATTTACTGCCAAATAATGCTCCCTAGCTGTTTTAAATGCCAATAAGTAACAGATATGTTTTTACTGAAGTTTTTCACCACTGTTTGGGCTGCTGAAAATTTCATAAGGTGAATAGAGGTCTCCAAAAGGATTCAGCTCATAGAAGTGAGAACCCAGATGTTTTTTCTTTCACCCAGCTTAGCTCAAGTTTGATGCAGGAGCTCATATCAAGAAAAATTTCAAGACTAAGCCTCCTACTTTGGAAGTTACGTCTTCCTTGGGTTAGACAGCAGTGTCAAATCCTCATCATCCTCAGCTGTCCTAATTGATCCTGTGCTGAAAATCATTCTGGTGATAATAATAGATATGTCTGAAAATTCAGTCTGCCCCCTCCTCAGCTGTTACAGCTCATAGTTAAATCAAATGACAAAAGGCTGCTTAAGAAAAGGTGTTAGCAGAGTACCAAGAGTGGTATTGAATATCTTCTGTTCTGCCATCTTTGCTATGGTGCCAGTAACTTGCAGCAGCAGATCAGGGTACACACCAATAGCCTTCCATCACCTTTACCACCATGGCTAGATTCGTCTTTGTTAGCCCATCTTAAGGACACATGTAAAATTCTTACATTTTGGCAGTGTTGTCTTTTCATAATGTTACTGGGCAGAATTAATATGGCATTTCCCCTTCTCTTTCAATTTTCATTGTATTCAGAGACACAGCTGCAGACTCAGTAAGTTCTTGAGCCACAAAATTTTGGAGACTGGAAGAATATTTTGGAATGACTATATCACCGAGTATATCACTGTGTGTTTTCTCTGTTCTGAAATTGCGTCTGAGACATCTGGTTTTGGCCTTAATAAAGGACAGGGAGTTGGTGGAGGTGGAGTCAATGGACTGTCTGGTCTTGGCACATCAATCTCTCCTCTCAGTGTTTGGCAATTAGGAATCATGAAAAAGAATGAAGAAAGAAGACCAGTTCCAGCAAAGGACATAGAAAACAAAGGGAACAAAAAAACATATGGTAGGAACGTATTTCCCAGTCACATATCATAACCACATGGAAGGCTGGACCTACGTACATAAATGCAAGTTAATGCCTGAATGACTGAAGAACTCCTATAAGTGAGATGGGACTTGACCCTTGCCTGACTCTAAAATCAATCATTCCTGTAGTCAGAATGAGGGTCTGTATGATCTTGTAAGATATTTTAATGTAAATATTCATTCTGCCACAGAAGATTGACTTCCCTTCTGATAAATAATGGCAACAACTGAAAGAGTACTGTAATTCAGAAAAGCCAGCTAGGAAAGCTAAATACTAAACAGTTTAAACAGTCATTTCATGATGGTTTTATACAGGAAACAGAAGATGAAAAGAGACTCAGAAAATCTTTTGTGAACCATGACAGAAATCACAATAAAATTACCACAATAAAAACAAAGAAGCAAACAAACAAAAACACTGCTTGACCAGTACCGTTTCATTTCATTCTTACTGTGCTGATGAATATGCACTCACTACAAAGTTCCTGGAAGCACCAGCTACCATAGTTTTAATTTCACTTTTATCAAGCACTGTGAAAGATTATATCCCCTCTTTGGCACTAATGATCATTACCAAGGTCCCAGCCTAATGAATTCCATAATGTCATACATGAATCCCTGGAGTCATACAGAGATCTTCCCATGACAACTGCACACCATTTGCAGGACAGTTAGGCAGAATCAGGAAACAGACCATGGCTACATCTACCTTGAAAATGCTTTATTCAAAATGTAAAGGGAGAGTATATTCTCTGTCTTCAAGAAAGTCCTAGGTATTTATGTCCTAGATAATGGAGCTACTTCAATCAAAGGTCAACAATTACAAGGCATGAATCCAATGAATCACTAAAACAACAAAAATTGTTTTAGAGAAGTGTACAAAGTTTAGCAATAACATTGGTGATGGAAAATAAAAATCACTATGATCACAGAAGCCAATAATTGTGCAGTTTAGTAGCTCATATTCAGACTTTATATAAATGCTGTCCTAGAATTAAACATACTATCAATTTGCCCATAATATAATGCCATCTGACTTATATTCTTTAGTAATTAGTTTAGTTCTTTGAAATAAGAACAGAAATAAAATCATAATTAACTACATTTGCCAGTCAGCGTCTGTTAGAAATTATCACACACAAAAGGCAAGTAGCCTTAACCCTATCTAGTTTTCACTTATCTTTTTGCTCCAGTTTGAAGTCACAGTATTGTTAGATTTCTCAAACAGTAGCTGCTCTTATTTTCATAGCAACTGTATTTCACTGTGTAACAGCAAAGCTATTTTCTAATAACAATATAAATCTTCCCCACCATGCCTGACACCTCTCTGGAGCCACCCTTTCCCATTGTTACCAATCTGAGGTGTTGCAAAGGAGAAAATAAGTTTCTTTTTCAACCCTTTTCTTCCTCACCTTCTTTCTGGGGGAAGCTATGTTTCAAGCAGGAAGTTAAAGCCTGCACATTATGTCCATTTATATGTACTATTAACTGCACCTCATTCACGGAAAAATCACCAATTATTTCATAATCCTTTCTGTCTTACTGGGGATTTCCAAATGTTTTTCTTTCAAAAACACTATCTTCTGCATCAGGAAGTGCACCCTTTAAGTCCCTGCTTCTGCAGTATCATGGTACTTAATCACATCCCAAAATGGCTGACATCCTTTGGATCTTGAAATCCTGCAGTCTTAAAATGTCCAATTCTGGAAACAGAAATAAAACACTCGTACATTACAGAAATTGCAGGGGTGGAAGAAAAGCATTAAAGAATAAAGTAGCAAGCACAAATAAAAAAGTTTTATGGAGTTAGGAGGACTAGAGACATACTGCAACTACAGTCATTTTTCCTGATGTTTTGTCTATTTAGAGTGAAGGTGGAAAAAGTTCTGAAAATAGACTGTAGTATAATTGAGCTTAAGTATTTTTATACATTTTGCTTATGTGAAAGAATCTTACAAGTCACTGGAATGAAATGAGGTTCTTGCTTACTCTCCAGACTTGCTTTGTACTTTGTAATGACAGTAAAAATGGTCACAAATATGTTTGACTCTGCTGATTACTTTTTATAGGAAAAAAAAAAAAAGTTACTATTGTGTTATTGTGTTACTATTGTGTTGCAATGAATAGAAAAAGCGTGCAATTGAACGGATAGTATTGTGATATGCAATCACATGTGATAAGCATCACAATCCCCAGCTCTCAAACCAAAACTAAATTATTGCATTATAATGTTTATTGTATTCACTTTTATAGATATCTTTGCCAGATATGCATTGTAAAAAACTATTGTATATGATAACATAACATAAATCAGTCAAATACAATTTGGACAAGGAAAACCAGAAGGATGTGTAAAGTCTGTATTGTTTGTGTCTTTTATGCACAGGGAGCTCTTCTGATTTTGATTTTCATGAGTCTGAAATTTGATTCTGAACAAATAAAAGTAACCAACGTAGAAAATGTTTTATCTCGGTCACACTATGCATGTAGAGCCTGCCCTAGGCTGGAAGCTTTAACCATGTTCAGTTTGGATTAAGAGGTGCCTCTCCATAAAGAGGACCAAAATACTTCTCCCTCACTTCTACTCACCTCATTTCACTACAGTTCAAAATACTGTCATGTGAGAAAATCAAATTTATCTTATTTGTGTCTTTTGATCCTTTTCAGAAAATATGAGTTCTTCAGCACTGCTACTGTGTTGCTGGGATGGAGGAGGGTAAATTAACTGTAAAATAATGGTTTCTTTAACATATAGAGAATTATAAGTTCACAAAAGATGCATTCAGTGGTCACACTTAAATTTATGAACTCAGAGAAATTAATTCACCAGATTCACTTGGAGTATTTAGAAATTTGTACGTTCACTCCTATGATCCTATACAAATAAATTCAGAAATTTTAACTAAAACTGGACCACAGGAATGAAGGTGAACTCCTGTATTTGAAGTTCATTTGAATTCCTTTTTAACTTTCCACTATATCAAGCATTATTAGAACATTAGTCCACAGCTGTTAGCTAGCAGAGCTGACTGATGTACCAGATGAACTGCTTGGTATTTGTACCACTCATGGACCTAACACCACATGCTAAATCCATGCATGTAGTTTGCCTTCAACACACTTGCACCAGAGACAAGGACAGGATTGTGGCAGTGTTTTGCTGAGCATGAGATAGATGTGACCTTATGATAACAGAGACAGAGTTGAATGAGTGAGAAAAGAATGAAAGAATTTGGCGGTAACTCGCATGAAGCCAAATCTTAGCAATAACTTAGGTTGCCCCTTTCCCCTCTTCTCCTGAAGTATAGCTGTCACTGAAGTGTCATACTAGTGGTTTTGGCTGAATGCCTTCTTTTAGGCACATATTGCAGCCAGGGGAATATTTTTAAATCTTCCAAAGCCAGAAGTTACATCAAGAAAATAGAATAAGAGTAAGTAAGACAAAGTAACATTTTACATGTGCTTCCTGATCCTTTCTGAATTAGGCCCAGGAGCTTTATAAAGGTGAGCAATAAAAGCTGGTATTGTTGAATATCCATATCCTGTACAACGTTCTTTGGAGGGAGGTAAAACATTTTCAGTAATAGGAAACAAAAAATACAATCTTGCCTCAGCATTTTTTTAAATTATTTTATTGGTTCATTTTAATGTTTGATTGTATTTTAGGAAAAAAAAAGAAAAGAAAAAGAAAAGGAAAAAGAAAAAGATAAAGTAATTTTAAAGTTGTTTTCCTATTGGTTCTTATCATTTTGTCACCAAAAGTTTGCTAGTGACATGAAGAACATATTTCTATTGCACACCTCCATCACCCAGCTTGCAGCATTTTCTGGGGGGCCAGGTGTCTCCAATTTGGAAGAAATTATTAAAATCTGTTCAGCTGGTTCTGCATCAAAGAACTCTGTAATTGCTTGGTTCTAGGGCTTTCTGCCATTTGAGGCTGAAATGGTAACCATCTGTTGAGAATTCCTCCACTGAGTAATTTTATTCATATTCTGCAGAACAACAGAGAGGAAAAAATATTTTCCAGAAAAAAAAAAAAAAAAGTTATAACTTGGTTTTGAATGAAGTTCTTAAACTTGCAGCTCACGGTGGTTCTTGTCAGGTTTCGGTGCCATCTGATTATACAGCAGAAAAAACAATTCACCTACCATGAAATACTACTATTTTATGCTAATAATAACTCACGAGGAAAAGAAGCATGGTTTTGTTATTGTTCATTCATCAATATAATGTCTAAAATGTGCTGAGAACTCCACAGATTAAAATAAAAATGTTGCTTGACATAAGGAGCATGGGAGCTGAAAAATGATCTTCTGTATAAAATGTTTTCTGTAAAATGTATGTTCACATTGTACTATCAATACATTTTCTGACCTTAGCCATTTCTGGTAATGTTCATCTCAAAGCTATGTATCTAATCAAAGGTAGACTTTAGGTTTCTTCTGCAGTCAATACAGAGACACAAACACATCCACCAAATGATGCACCTTAAGGTTCACGTTTAAGTTGGAGGAGATGAATTAGCTTCTGGAGGTATTTCTCCAGTCCCTTCCAACTCGGGATATTCTATGATTCTATCCATTTATATGTTGCAGAAAAACTAAACAAACAAACAAACAAACAAACAAAAAAACCACGTCAATAACCTTTGGATCCTTTCATTGTGCTTCAGATCTCTGGTTATAAAAGTGCTTCATTTCTCCAACAGATTATATACTTTTTCTATTTTTTACAACTGATGAAGCCACAGACACCTCGGTAATAGAATTTCATTTTCTGACACTGACTTCCATTGCATAGGTGAGGACCTATGAAGGAAAGATTACATAATTAAAATAGTATTATAATGTATAATGTAATACACAAACATTAATTCTAGGATTTCTAGATTCTGAAATATGAGTGTTTGGGGACTTATTTATATATATATATATATTTTTTTTTTTTTTGGTGCTTGTGAAATAGAAAGGAGGAAGTAGTATCACTCTGTTGCCTAAAGCATCTCCTGTCTTAAATGACATTTGACCACATATGCTAACTGTACCCCTTGAAGATGCTACAGACCAAAAGAACAATGTGAGTGAATTATTTTACTGGTGGACAATTGAAAAGCAGAGAGGGACTGATCACTGAGTTAAACAAAGCTTCACAGGATGTCTATAGTAAGGGTTGGAGTTGACTCTGAATTTGCAAATTCAGTTTTTGCATTCATCAATGCGACCTCTTCAGCTTATAGCATACACAACTGCCAAGTCTATCTCCTTAAATCTGGAGAAGTAAGCACTCTGCCATCATGTTCCATATATCAAGCTCTTAACATTTAGTTTTATTCCCAGTTCTCCTAGTCCAAAATCTGTGGAAAAGGCCAGAATGTTTTAAACTACTAGCATGTCTCCAGAAATTTGTTCCCATATGTAAAAACTCTTATAAGGGCTAAGAGATCAGATGCTCTGATCCTTGAAGGTCTACAAGTCAGAAAAGCTGTGTTCTTCAGTTCACCTTCAGTTCACCTCCAGTGAAAGAATGAAGATGAAGCAAAACTTTATCCTATCCTGTTTGAATTAGCCCATGAAGACTAAGCCTTACATGAAGAACATAACATGAATTATTCAACTTAAGATCTAGTAAATATGAATTAAAAAAAATAATCTTAATGTTATTATTAAGATAATTATTGATAATCTTAATTAGTAGTATTATTAATATTAGCTTAAGTCATTAGGATCTCTTGTTGAGTTTCAAATGCATCTTATAGTCAAGGCTGATAACACAAGAGTAGTCATTTCACGTCAGGAAATGAGAAGATCACTGAAGTAATGTGTAAAGAGTCCTTTCTCCTCTCTCCAGCTCTCCTGTACACCAGTAGGCAGTTAGGTAGTTGAACTGCAGCACTCATTAGTCTTCTAAAGTGCCAGGACAGTGATTACACAGGGATTTGACGTACAAATCCTCTGGCCTGAAGAGGTAAACACATATAAACACTCCTACACAGCAATGCAACTTCAAGCACATACTAATATGGAAAAGGATCTTTTTTTCAAGAAACTAAAGAAACCAACAAGGAATAATGCAATTTTAGACTTAAACTTGAAAAACAGAGAAGAAATAAGAGAAAATTTGGAAGGATGATGGATTCTTGGATAAAGTGTTTGCTAAATGATCATGTTTGCAGTATCTCAGGGGGAGGGCAAAATGTTAGAACAAAAGCCAGGAGATCCTGGTAGGATGGAACAGAACAGTTTGAAAAGTCAGAATATAATGGATTGTATTCTGTGGTGGGTTGACCTTGGATATCAGTCAGAAGCCCACCTAGCCATTCACTCACCCTCCTCAATAGGACGGTAAGAGAAAGTAGGATGAAAAAACTTGTGGCTTAAAATAAAGATTGGGAAAATGACTAACAGTTACTGCCATGGAAAAAACAGACTCAGCTTCAGAAAAAAAAATAATTTAATTTATTGTCAGTTAAGACAGATTTAGACAATAGGAAACAAAGAGAAAAAATAAATAAATCTTCCCCCACCCTTTTCCAGGTTTAACTTCACTCCTTTTTTCCCAACTACTCTACCTCTTCTCAAGCAGTGCAAGAGGATGAGGAATGATGGGGCTCAGGTCAGTCCATAAGAGTCCCTCTCTGCCTCTCCTTCCTACTCACTCTTTTCCTGTGCTCTAGAGTGGGTCCTTCCACAGGCTGCAGTCCTTCAGGACAAACCTGCTCCAGCGCAGGCTCTCCATGGGCTGCACTTGCTTCCAGAAATAGCCAACTGATCCACCAAGGCCTCCAAATCTCTGCTCTGGTGCATGGACCGCCCCCTCCTGCTCCTTCCTCTCTGACTTTGGTATTTACACTACTGTTTGTCATTTATTTTTCCCTTATTCCACCTGTCCAGTGGTTTTGTTCTTTATTAATTATGTTCTCCCAGAGGCACCAAAAAGTGTAGCTGATGGGATCAGCTGTGTCCTGTGGTGGGTCCATTGAGGAAGCATCTGGAACCAGCTTTGTTCAGTACAGAGCATCCCTGGGTCTCTTCTCAGAACAACCAGTCCTGGAGACCCACCCACTGCCAAAACCTGGGTATGAACACCCAGTATGGTTTTATTGGGTAGAAATAGTAAGGGACAAAATGAACACGAAGGCTCAGTTAGCTTGTGAACTCTTCTACTGCTGTCATGTGGAGAAAACAATCCTGATCAAGTACAAGCAGATTCACAGCAGAGATAAGGAGAAGGCACCGACATGAAGGCACCAACAAAACAGTATTAGAACTTCTGTTCTCCAAAAAAAAAAAAAAAAAAAAAAAAGAAATGCAGAATGAATTAACTAGATTAACTTACTAGACAGATCATGGGCTTTCACCCCTTCTTCCACAATTCCCTCTTATGGAAGCCTTAAGAAGAAGAGGGCTGGAGGTATGCTATAATGACCGCCTGCCTTCCACTAAAGCTTCCTTGTCTACTCTTGGGCTCCCCCGTGTAACACTTTGTTTTATACCAAGCTATAATGCTTTTAAAGCTGGAATTGATTACTTGTCCTGTCCTTGCACAATGAATAACACAGTAAGGCCTTTACTGACAGTTTGTCTTATTGATAGTGTATCCTCTAATGCACTATTTGTAGGAAGTTTTTAAATTGCATGCATTTATATATATATATACATAAATGGAAAAGTAGGATCTTCAGTTTTTATTTGTCTTTTATCTCTGCCTTTGTCATTACCGATCCCATAGGAAGACCAACTGACCATATACTTATTCAGGTCTTACTCTTAGGCCCAGCAATATAATAGCAGTTCATAGAAGTCATTTAAAACCTGGCTTTTACAATGCTGTCCTTTCATCTCATTGTACCAACTCCTTTTTATTCTCCTCGGTGAAGACAAGCTATAAAAAGGAATTTTCTACCATATCAGTCTCTGAGCCATCATTAATTTCATCCAGCACCCTGGTCAAATGCCAAGACATTCTTGCTCTTCTCATTCTACTGCAAGCAAAAGGGGATTCAAAGTGCCAGAGCACCCAAGAGCTAAGAGGCAGCCATAGACAGCTAAGAGGACAGGATGCATACCCTTTGGTGGTCAGTAAGACGATAATCTTCTCATAGAGGCATAATAAACTGCGTGACTCTCATGGAGAGCAGTGTTCATCTATGACTAGAGGGACAGATAGATGGCCATGAGCATATGTTTTCAATCCATCTGTTTTATGATATTTGGAAAGTGTATTTTACTGGGGATTGGGGAACTGCTTTATCCTAAAGCTTCTCTTTTTGATAGAGCTCTTCTTACCAACAAAGTCCAGCCTGCCTTTCCTTCCCACAGTCGTTTGAACAAAAGAGTCTTTTCTGTCCTGCTGTTGCTTCAGGACTGCCAGCCCCTGACAGCCTGTGAGTCGATGCCCAACCAAAGCAGCCCACTCTCAGGCAGCCCACTGAGCTGCGGTTAACCCCAGGGCTGGACACTTATGGATACAGCCTGCAGTCATCCCACCTCAGGCGAAGTGTCCTCTGGAGATTGTAAACTAAGCCACATACTTCTTATTAATTCATTAATGTCTTTTACTGGTTCTCAGATCGTTGTGGTAACAGAATTACTGTGACCAAGAATGCTGGTTTATGGCAAAAAATAAAACTGGAGCTAAATTGAGTGTGACAGTGACCATAGTGAAGAATAACATTTCTAATGGAGCTCTTGCACTGCTCAGATTCCTCAGACAACACTGGGATTGTAAAACAAAACTCAGTTTGATTTTATACGTAGCAACAACATCAAAACTGACAGAAACGAGGGCTGCTAGATAGAAACATACTAAAATCATGCTCATGTCAGAAGAGTTTTGGCTAATGAACTGAAGACAGGAGGTCTGAAGCAATATATTCAGCGCTAAGGTTAGTAGCAATGCTGTAACATAGCCAAAATGCTTTTCTTAGCTCCATTCTTTTTTTCTAGTGAGCGAGCTGCCTTGTTTCTTACTGATGTTAAACTCAGGAGACTTAATAGTTCCGCTTTATAGAATGGCATTATCACAAAAATGTAAACACTGAATGGTTGGCACCACATCATCACGCTCAGCCCTGTCATCTCCCGAGGATGGCATAAGGGACAACAGACCCAGGCATGCAAGGAGCCATCACAAGCAGGTGGCAGAGTGCAGAAAGCTGGCCTAACTTGTAAGAAGGAACCTCCTGCAGCAATACTGCTGGCAGTGAACCAAGAAGCTGTCAGAGGTGTTTGCAGTTAGTTAACAGAAGTTATATTAGTATCCTGGTTTGAATGAAGCTAGTTGCAATATGAAGATCTTTGTTAAGGAAATTTAAAACAGCAATTGTAACGTGCGTGTTCAATACAAAGACTTGATGGACTGTAAGATGGAAAAGAGAGAAGTAAGAACTGGGATTTGATCTAAAGCACAATGTGCCACACAAATGCTCTCTTCATGTAATCACCTTTCAGAATTGAGAGAATACTGTAAACTTGCAAAAACAATTACCAAGATAATAACCAGGCATCCCTTTACATTGAAACATAGAATAAATTCTCCTTTCATTTTAACAAAGATTAAAGCAGAAAAAAGATACATCCAGCAGCAATGAAAATTGACAAATTTCAAACAGGTAGATAAAAAATAGAGAAATTAAAAGAGTACTTTTCAATTCTTAATATTAAGCTGTCAGTATTATCATAAAAATTATAAATTCCAACTTTAATAATATCCAGTCATCCATAAACTGTTGGCACTGGTGGTGTTTTTTTTTTTGGGGGGGGGGGGGGGAAGAACAATAATCTCAAAGATTCGAACTTGGAAGTATTTGCAAAATTCTGCTAGCAAAAAATATTTTAAAGCCTGAAATCAAAAGAAAAAGAGAGAGAGAGAGAATTAGATGCAGTAATCAGGGTTGTGCATGTATCTGCCTACGTAGAAACTAATTCAGAACACTTGTATACTTCTATAGATTTCCCAGCTCACATGAAAACTTTCCCAAGAGAGATTTCCAACCCTTAAAATCATCCACACCCTTCAGAAGAATCTCTTTCAGAATACAGTCACACTCAAGGAGAAACTGCATAAAAATAGTGCACGATACACTGATGTAATTCATCATGAATATACAGTCACTGGCAGCAAGTGGCAGCATAATTAAAGCTGGCTGTATAATTGATATTTTTTCCAGAGTTTTTTCTTGCTTGCTTGTGTGCTTGCTTTTGTTTAAACTATGAAAAGAGTGAACTAGAGGGAAATGAGAATTCTGGAAAAGTCCATTCTGGGAGAGCTATAATTATTTTTTATTCTTTTTCTTTGCTTTCTAGATGTTGTTTTTTGTTTGTTTGTTTGCTTGTTTTCCTCTTTCTGTATCTGAACAGGCTGCTGCTCTCAGGACCTGCACGTCTGCAGTGTCACGATGCCTCCAGTCCTAGGCTGCCTGCCTTCTTAAGAGCATGGCACAGGCAAGTAGCCTAGGAAGCCATCTCCTTGAAGAATGCAAGCTGAGAGCATCCTAGTTAGGACGACAGGGCCAACACATTCCTGCAGAGTCATCAATAGCCAATGATCCTTCATGTCTAGCTAGAGCCAGGGATGACACTGACACAGCAGAAAGTCATCTACCTCCTTAGAAATGTTTCTGGTAATGTCTTTCTAAGCAGTACTTCAGGAACCTGTAGTACATCAGTAAAAAGCTAAAGGGGGCTGCTTTGAGTATGCTTCCCCACGTGCCTGTAAAGTCATTCCATTTTCTTTAGTGTACTAACTGACCCTTGTCCACTGGTGCACCAGGACAGTGACTGGTGCACACTTGCACCAAGACAGAGCATGCTCCTTTATCTTCCAAGACTGAAAGAGAACTCCAAATACAGGCATAACATTTATCTTTAGAAGCCAATTGCAGGATGAAAACCACAGAAGACAAGTTCATCTAAGGGCAAATTTTGGCCCTAAAATTGTGTTACATGAAGGAAGTGCCATTGGGAGCAATTAAGAAATCAACATCTGCCAAAAAATACACAGTTATTTTCTGTTGGAAGTATAGTGAGGGAGTGATATATTAGGAACCATTTTGCAACGACAACCACTGTACCAACGTGAAAGTTTTAAAACACTCAAGAGGTCTTTCACAAACTAAGTCCAATGCCCCTCGTGTCATCAGAACAAATATATGGCACACAGAGGAAAAGCCAAGACACATCAGAATCTGTGTGATTAGAGTGATTATGCTTAGACCACAGTTGCTGGGTGCAGTTGGTGTAGACATGAAGAAAACAAGACTGCACAATATATAATTTCAGTTTTAAGGAGTTATAATGTGTTTAAAATTGTAATGCAGTTAAGAAATCGCAGGTTTTTTCCCTTAAAAAAGTTGCAGTTAAAGTTCAGATCATATAAAGGACTAGCACATATTTTAACAGGAACACTAGCGGGCATTTAAGAGATGTGTGTTCAGTTTAGAGTTGTGTGTTATGGCTGAAGAGCCCCAGAGTTTTATTAGTCCACATTAGCAACTTTAGCGACTATCAGCAAGTCTTTTTCTCATGAAAGACAAGTTCTTTTCTGATTTGATTAGCCTGACCAAGGCCTTGGTTTCACAAAGTCAAAGATGAAAAAGAAAGTACATAGCCTACTATGAGTATGAAAAATAACCTACTATCTTGACCACATGACTTCATGAAGGTGTATTGTAGCTGGAACTTGTTGACATACAAGTACTGTTTTAAAATGTCCAGAGAGAGATTTTTTATAAGCTTTAATAATTTTCCATTATTGTTTAACTTTTCTGTTATCATATCTAAATATGATATTACTTCTATAGTATCAAATCACAGTATCATATTGCTCTTATCATATTAGCATAAATATTCAGACTTTCATATTAATCATACATATTGATGTTTTATTTTAGAGTGAATTTGCCTATTTTTGACTTCTCTCCATTGGACTGTACGGTATATTTTCATGATATACTACTGGCATCCACTTGTGAAATAGAACGTTTTCATATAGAGTACTTAAAACCAATGATCAATCACCGTGGAATTTTCTCCTTATAAAATAGACAGACATCTTTCAATCTCTCACTATAAACCACAACTTTTCAAGCAATTAATTGCTCTCTGAATCATTTTTGGAGCCTTATGCGGTATTCAATATCTTTCTTAAATTATTGTTGCGGTTTAGCCCCAGCAGGCAGCTCAACACCACACAGCCGCTAACTCACTCCACCCAGGTGGGATGGGGGAGAGAATTGGAAGGGCTTATCTAGTCACTTTATCTAATAAACTGCTTTTATCTAAACCCATGAGTTCAAAAGAACATATGGGTTTAGATAAAAGCAGTTTACTGGATAAAGCAAACAGGGCGTGCAAACAAAACAAAACCAGGAATACATTTTGTACTTCCCATTGGCAGGCAGGTGTTCAGGCACTCCCAGGAAACCAGGGCTCCATCTCATATAACACATACTTGAGAAGACAAATGCCATCACTCTGAACTTTCCCCCCTTCCTCCTTCTTTACCCCAGCTTTTATTGCTGAGCATGGTGCCATATGGCATGGGACTTCCCTTTGGTCAGTCTGGGCCAGTTGTCCTGTCTGTGCCCCCTCCAGCTCCTGGTGCACCCCCAGGCTCCTCGCTGGCAGGGCAGCACAAGGAGGTAGAAAGTCCTTGGTTCTGTGTAAGCACTGCTCTGCAACAACTAAAACACTGGTGTGTTGTCACCACTGTTTTCATTAAAAAAAAAATAAAAAAAATCAGCATTATGTGAGTCTCTACAAAGAAAAATAACTCTGTTGCAGCCAAATCCACGACAAATATGTGTACCGAATCTGAATATCTATGAAGAGTGCAGAAGTATGAAATATTAAGCTGACTGTCATCTCCCTACTCCTTTGTAATACTTAGCTTTGTATTTAAAATATAAAGATTACATTAGAAACGTCGTTCAGAGGAAAGCTCCAAGACTACATTGAACCGACTGCTTATCTGTCATGACCAAGTCCATTTAGTCTTTCCTGCTCTGAAAAGTCATCAGTATTGTAACCATGACCTACTTTTTTGGTTCCTGTGAGTAAGCATTTCTCCTTTGGCTATGAAATAGAGTTGCATACCATAGGCTAGCTTTCGTTTACAAAGTGATCTAGATCACTCCCATTGGTCACTTTATTTCTCATGTAAGCCTGGAATAATATGTAACTAAAATCAGTGATGTTTTCATGTTTCTTGCAATTCATTAATGATAATTTTTAAATCCTGAGACCAAGAACAACAAAATGCATTTTAACATAAGCTTCTCTTCTATGACAGTAATAAATCTCAGTTTACACATACATTTAGTCAGGGTTTAATCTATTTAAAATACATTACTTTTAACAATTTTTCTAAATGAAACCACAATGATGCAGTAACAATTTAAATATTAGTAGAACTTTAAATATACTGTATCATTAATATTCTATTTATCACAGTATCACAGATTTCTAGGTTGGAAGAGACCTCAAGATCATCGAGTCCAACCTCCGACCTAACACTAAGTACTCCACTAAACCATATCGCTAAGCTCTACATCTAAACGTCTTTTAAAGACCTCCAGGGATGGTGACTCCACCACCTCCCTGGGCAGCCCATTCCAATGCTTAATAACCCTTTCGGTAAAGAAGTACTTCCTAACATCCAACCTAAAACTCCCCTGTCGCAACTTTTGCCCATTCCCCCTCGTCCTGTCACCAGGCACGTAGGAGAACAGACCAACCCCCACCTCTTTACAGCCTCCTTTAAGGTAACTGTAGAGAGCGATAAGGTCGCCCCTGAGCCTCCTCTTCTCCAGGCTGAACAAGCCCAGCTCCCTCAGCCGCTCCTCGTAAGACTTGTACTCCAGACCCCTCACCAGCTTGGTCGCCCTTCTCTGGACTCGCTCGAGCACGTCCATGTCCTTCCTGTAGCGAGGGGCCCAAAACTGAACACAGTACTCGAGGTGCGGCCTCACCAGAGCCGAGTACAGGGGCACAATCACTTCCCTAGACCTGCTGGCCACACTGCTTCTTATGCAGGCCAGGATGCTGTTGGCCTTCTTGGCCACCTGGGCACACTGCTGGCTCATATTCAATCAAAGTCATTATACAATGTCAATATGAATAGATCTGTTTTTCACAAGCCAGTGCTGACTATTGTTAATTTTATCCTCCCCCACCCCTTTAATTCTTTATTAATTGACTACCATACCATCATTTATCAAAGTTATGACGACAGGTCTATTGATTATTCAGATTTTTCTGTATCTCAATTTTGGCTTGACATGCGCTTAGTTTGGATTTTTCTTGGTGTTCCCTAGTTTACTGAAAATAAATATGAATTACTGAGACAGCTCCCAAGCCGTATCTTTTAAATTTCTTGTACACAATGTATTTGAGCCAATAATTTAAAAAATACCTTAAATTTAGTAATTGCCTTATGACATCTTGCTAAGACTCTAGTGGAAAAGAAAGTACATGTATGCTATTATAATGTATCATTATATGATACAATCCTATTCTTTTATCCTAAAGATAAAGTAAATAATAATTGAATTAACACTTTAAAATTTTCTACATTAATATGCAATCCAATATTATTATCTTATTATTACTTGTTTGTAACATAGTGTATGAAAATTCGTTTAAATTCTATTTTACTTTGCTGGACAAATAATTTTCACTCTTTTTTTTTTTTTTTTGAGTTTGTTTCATTAGTTTCATATGTATGAAACTATGAGCTTCACAAAAGTATTTGCTTCACAAAAGAAAAATGTATGTGCTTCACAAAAATATGTGAAGCAGTATGTGTTTCACAAAAGAAAAATCATTTCGTCCAGAACCTGACTCTTCATTTGTAACCATTGTTATCAAGTTGAACTTAGATAATTCCATTTCCTCTCTACATCAGGTCATTATGCATATGAGTTTTTGTTTTTTAAAGTTAACTTAGGGTTGATTTTGTTGTTGTTGTTGTTCCAGATTTAGGTTTCTGAGAACTTCAGTAAAGTTTTCTTTTACATTTTCAGTTATGAACCATATTATTCTGTTTAAATTTTCTTTTGCATAATTTGACTCATAATTAATTTCAGCTTTGTGAAATTAAAGTCCCTTAAGGCATTACATATTTATTTATATGAGGTCATTTGCCTCAATACTTTCACAATCATTATAATCTAAATATCCACTAAATTTTAATTTTGGTATTGATTCATTCCTATCTGACAACATAG
Organism: Anser brachyrhynchus; assembly: GCF_964034855.1. NCBI lineage: Eukaryota > Metazoa > Chordata > Aves > Anseriformes > Anatidae > Anser > Anser brachyrhynchus. The sequence continues at coordinate 142,172,450 of NC_137695.1, read as the reverse complement.
GAAGTAATAGAATTTCCCATATAAACTGCAAGTGTTTCATTTAAAAAAATGTCATCTACCATTTCCAAAAATTGTGAAGTTCTAATAAAGCCAAAAAGATAGCACAAGTATCTACTCAAACTGATTTCCACCATGATAATGTGTGTAGCTCTGTCTTCAGGTGTAATTTGCCGAATAATATAATCTGACACCTAAATGACTATATTCTGTGCTATTTGTTGAAATGCTCATCCTGAGTAGTCGGTGAAATGAAAGAAGACAATGTATCTTTCCTCTTCCTCTAATAGATTAGAGCACATGGTTTTTAAGATTTTAGTCATGCAAGGCTTCTCATGAGATCTAATTAACACTACAAGACAAATTTGACCCTTCCCTTTTGCTGTCAGCGTAACACTTTTCTGCCTTATGCATCAATTTGTTCCCTCTGGAAAGGGAGATCTTGTTTCTGCTGAGCTGTGAATGGATTCAGACCACATAAATTCCATCAAAGCTCAAACTGAGGGTGAATTCAGGCATATAAATTTCAGGATTCAGATCATCTGTTCTCAACCACCTAAATTTATTAAGTAATGACTTCTGGGGCCATAGCAGAGTTTCTTAAATGGGATCATGTAGTGCTTTGCACTGGGGAGCATGTCTAACCTCTGATGAAAGATAGTTGAATTTAATCTAAATTCCCACTGCAGAACAATCCAGTAGGTATGCTGAAAATTCTAGCTCCCTTGGACAGACTGGGTCCAATGCAAAACTCATCTACTTAGATTAGGAAACAGTAAGCAGAGGAACACAGATGTTTACCTAGAAGCAGTGACCTACTCGAGAGAGCACTTGTTCAGAGGATTTTACATTCACTTTAGCCTTAGGTAGTTTGAATACATTTTTCAAAGAGTTGGATGGCAACTGCCAGGCTAGAAATATCCCAGTTTCAATTTTAAGGCTGGGACAGTACCATTTAAAGCCAGAGATACGATAATTGAGAAGCCAAGGACTTAATCAAGAGGATCTTGACTCTAGGTAGTTCAAGGATAAATGCTGATTTTGTTCTCCTAGTCATTGGAGTAAGATCGGCACATGAAAGCATGTGGGATCATCCCCGTGTGCCTCGGTTTATCTAAAAATAAAAAAAAAAAAAAAAGAATGAGGAATGTGTGATGAATATGGGGTTACTCCATTATAGACGATGAATATCACAGCTTTCTAGGGTGGTTACTAATTCCACAGAAACACAATATATTACGCTAAAACTTTTACAGCTGTTGTAACACCCTGTTGCCCACTTGGCTGTAGCTTGTAGCCCAGGACTAGAAGCATTTAGAGAGTGGGGTCTGAGACAAAGAGCCCAAAATATTGCCCCTTGCAGGAGTTCATTTAAAGATATCAAAGAGACCAAAAGTACATGGTTAGGGCTGACCAGCAACACCCCAAACTTCCCAGCATGCTAGGCAGTGTGACACTGCCAGATTATGACCTCACATGGAAACACAGCACAGCAAGACAAGCCTGAAACACGGAGGCATTCCTCCAGCCAGGGACTCCCACCGAGTCTCCCCATCTGTGTCTGTCATGGACATGCTTTATGACCACAACAGGACTGTGATACACATCTCCCGCCTCCCTGTAAGACATGGAGGAATGACATAACGGGGTGTTAAAACCCCCAACGCAGCTGGGAAAGTGTTCTTTCATGCCAGGGAAGACGATATTGCACATACTCCAAGGATTCAGTCCAAAGCCTTGGAATAATTCAAGTGCATGTTATGTTTTTCTGGACCCCAAGTGACTCCTAAACCTAAGCACTTAAAGAGATGACAGCACCAACACTTCTGGGGCAAACAAACACTCATATAAATGCATACTTACAATTTCCCTTTCCCCAAATATACTTTTGGATGGAATCCGAGATAAGAATTTCTAAAGGAGATGGTGAACAATGTTAGAAAAAAAAATATTAAAATATATCAATTTTTATTAAAACGAGCATTAAAAGATCTTTCCTTTGGTATTCAAAAGCTCAGTTTGTGACACTTAAAATAAGACTACAGCTGACCTTGGAAATTAAACCATCAGTGAAAATCTGTGTTGGTAGAGGAATGGGCTACATACAATGATAGAAGAAAGAAATATAAATTCGAAAAATATTGAAAGAAGTAGCCTGACTGTGATTTAGTGAGGCTTTGTATATATTAACAAAGAGAGAATGGTGTTTGGTAATTAAAAAATAAGAATAAAATTTACCTGATAAACAAGGCTTTGAGAATGAGAGAAACCCAAATCACATTGCTGTGTTTTGTAAACATGGCAAATTAAATTAAAGGAGTGAGACTGATTAGGGCTATAAGGCATTTTTATTTATAACTTTTAACACAAAGTATACTGTGTTAAATTTTTTGTGCCCACTAAAATGAGGGCCTACAATTTACCATCTAGAGCTATTCTCATTGAATTCAGCCTACTGAGAAATGCAAACACTGGTGTATATGTGGTAATTAAGTACAGATGTGATTATTTGACAAATAATCATAACAAATAATTGTCACTTCCTTGTTTAGAAACCACTAATTTAAAACATGTGTGTGCTGACTTAACCTCTCTAGTGCACCCTCTTCTAATGTGGGGAGAGAAGAGGGAGAGAGGTTCAAGCTGTTATCTTTTCTACAGGAAAACTAACCTTTTGTTCTCTGGTTCTAACTTTCCGTTTCACACAGTTACTCTACTCAGAAGCATGTTTTGCACTGGCTTCTGTTTTACAACACTTGTTATAAAAAGCCTCTTTAGGAGAGAAGAGTGGGAGGACAGAGGCACAAGACACAACATGCTGTTTCCTCAGTATAGACCAGTGACAGTCATTTACATTACTAGAGTGCTGCACTCTTCCAGACATAAGGAATATACAGATATTTTGCAACCAGAATAACGTTAGTTTAGATTAAGGCAACAACTAAACTGAGCAATGTTTTATGAGCGAGAACATGGGTGCTTCATCTCAGGCTTTGCAGTAAATACCCGCAACGAAACAGCTATTAACTGGGCATCCAAGAAAGTTGCCCAGGGCAGGCTGGCGGCTGTCTACCCATATTGTTGGAGAATTATTGCCTTGAGGTTATAACATGGTTGTAGAGAGCAAGCAGCCATAGAAACTTACAGACACAAGGAACTTATAGCAACACACACAAGAAGAAATTAAACATTTCAAAGAGAGGGAGTCTCAGACCACCTTCTCCTTTAGCACATAAAATAACCCCAAGCATTTGGTATGTTCATCATCCAGACCTGAACCTGGTACTGGCATTTAATAACACCTCCTATCTTCATAAGGGCCACATGAATCTTAGCTGTATAAATATTATAAATTAGGAATTTTAATTTGCCCATTTGTATTAGTAAAGTCAAAGGTAATTTCACTTCAATTAGTGATGTTATACCAAGGATAAACAAGCAGTGTCAGCAGTAATGATTAACATGGTATATTCCTAAGGTTGCACATATCATTTAACAGTGTTTACTTTTAAGTATAGTGTTTATCTGTACTGAAAAAAAAAATGTTAAACCCAGTCTTCAAACAATTCAGTTTAGGTTCTCAGTCAAGTGCTGGTGTGGAGTCTTTAGGAAAAAAAAAAAAAAAAAGCAAGACTCTTGGTGAATGTTTACGTAAAAAAAGTGCTGTTTATGTTTCAGCTTCCCCTCAGAATCTGTAGTGTAATGTTTACAAAAAGTGGCCAACAAAGTTGTATAATTTGATTGTCATGAACAGTACCATTTTATTAATTATTAAAACTTTCTGTCATGTCACCATGGTGAAAAATGGAGACAAAAGGGGTAGTGTATAATCACAAGTTGTGGACTTTTCTTCTTTCAATTTCTCTCTCTTTCTTCCTTTTTTTTTTTTTCATATATATTTCGTATAACAAAATAGAAATCTCAGTTTTGAAAAGTCATCAAGTTTGAAATCAACATGTATTGCATTTATATCAACAAAGATCTTGTTTAACTATTCAGTTGAAGTAAGGATACTTTCCAGGCCTTACCAGCCTTAAGCTTGCTTGACAGGGTGCAGAGAGGATGTAATACAGCCCCTTAGGAAGAATTCTTCTTTCTGGGCAAAAGAAAGGTGCCCAGGAAGGAGTCAGCATTCACTGTGGAAGCAGTAGTAAGAGAGGTGTGCTCCAGGGCCACATGGTGCTCCTGCCCTGTGGTGAGGACATGTGAAGCTTTGCTCCACTGCTTCTTTCACTCCACAGGCAGCTGACATCCCTGCATACACTGTCAAGGTCTGTCCTTCCTGGGGATATCAGTGCTGTTCTCTGTGCAGAGAAGAGGACTCATGGAGATGACCTAGCTACAGCAGCAATGCACTTCGGTGCACCCCACAACCCCAGTCCTGTGAATACTCTGGCTGGAAAGATATGACTGCACACCTCAATCTCCTCCCTGTCCACATCCATAGGTGGTCTTCAAAAGAAAACCAAAGTATGTGGGAAGATGATAACACAGTGTTCACCTGGGCTTTCAGTCAGAACAAAGGGGATACCAGTAACAAACCAGAACTGGCAAATGAAATGTGAACTGCATCCTCTTGCTCTGTGAGGACACAACATGTTCTCTAGCAGCTTTGAAGGGTAAAACCTCTGCAAGACAATGGAAATATACTCTTCTAAGAAAAGTCCTAAGCCCTACTTCTGAATTTATGATGATGGGAATCTTCCATGGCTACCCTCTCAGTGTAAGTCTCCTAAATAAGTCCTATTGTGCTACATGCACAACTACTATAAGCTACATACACAACTACTACACAGGCATAGACTATGCTGGGCAGAAGGAGCTCAAGTAGGCTGACTTACAGAACCAGTTCAAATAGGAGATATCTAATAGATTATTAAAAAATTATTCCCCAAATAAAATAATGAGGGGATAGTCTAATCCACCCTGCAACATAATTTTCTGAGCTCAAAAAAGGAAGATACCAGTGGAGTCCAAAAGGCAGAGCAAACTCTTCGCATGAGGAAGACAGGTGGTCCCCTGCTTCACTTTCATCCCACCAGCTGACCATGAGGCCCTAAGCTCTATGCCTGGAACAGCAGAGACAGCTATCCCAGATCCCTGACCACCTGTAAGATCACAGCACTACAAAATTGTTCACCTTGGAAGGGAATGGAGGTCATACCACAGCCTCTTCCCTCCTATATGCCACTGCTTACCACAAGCAATCCAAGCAATCCAGCAATCCAAGCCTCTGTACTCAAATCCCTGAGCTACTTATAACTGTTATACAATGAAATGTTCAGGTTAATAATTTTGTGTCCCTGGGTCCATTTACTCTATCAAAATTAATACCAGAGTTTGATTCCATAAAAATTTTACATGTTTTTTTTTTAAATGTGCCATTTAAATGCATCTTTCTAAATGAGGTATTTTGGCTCTGCTTTATTCTACAGAGAGAGTTTCATTTTCTGAATGAAGCAGATGAAATCTCCACCAAAAAAAAAAAAAAAAAAATCCCGGGGTGAGTGTGGAGTTTATATTTAAAGCTAAATCTGTGATTTTTCTGTATTTCTCCCCGTATAACAACAAAGAATTAGTTCTGATGTCAGGATAACCAGATCAATATAATTTGATTAAATTAGAAAGAAAAGGGACAGAGAACGACCCTGTACTGAGACTCCAACAGAAAACAACCCTGTACTGAAGTTAGAAGAAGGAACGCAATGCTGATGCAGCATGGCTGTCTTCCCCATCTCCCCTTGATGTCTGGTCTCAGCACACTGAGACTGCTGTCGTTTCTGTGTATGGCTGGGGTCAGAGAAAGAAATGATTTTTTGCATTCTCACACAACTGGAGAGAAAAATTCCAGTGTTAATAACAACTTCCCCTTTCCCTGTGAAAGACAAGAACAACTGGAAGTATGGAGTAGCTGACTGATACAGTGAAAAATAAATTTGGAAAAAAAAAAAAAAAAAAAGGACAAACTTACTTTTTTTGTTCCACCTGCTTAGGTGAAAGAAAGGTGTAAACTCCATAGTGCCAATGAGAGAAGTAGATTCATTTAATTTATGGGTATACCCTTGACTATACCACTGGGATAGAATATACTATTCTAAGGGCAAGTGGCAAAAGAGCACCAGAAAAGCATAAAAGGTTCAGGAAAATGATGAAGCTCAGGAAAATTTCCCAGCTTTTCTGACAGCACTGCAGCCAAGAAAGCTGACTTACTAGGGTACATCAATGTGATGTGATTTATTTTTTTTCAGCGTCCTTGATTAATGTGTAGAATCAATCTTTACAAAATACAACTCTCATACACCTGCTCTAGCTTTGAGAGAATGATTTGACAGGGTAGCAATCCAGAAAAAATATTGGTTAGAACTTTACTCATAATTTTCACTGACTAATTGTACTGCTCAGCCAAACCTGATTCTCATTTGTTTTCCTCAATCTATCTCCCCACTCCCCAGCTGATATTTGGAGGGAAGATGAAATATGAGATGCTCCTTTCACCCTCAGTCTCACTGAAGCAGTTCAAGCTTACTTTTTTTTCCCTGTCTCCTACAATCTAGCTGCAGGTTAGTGTCAGAAAACAAAGCAAAATACAATACATCACCGCTGCAAAGAAAGAAAGAAAAAAAAATAGTCCTACCCAAAACATAATCAATCATACTGAAGGCTCAATGTATGTGGTTACCTTGTTATAAAAGTCTTAGCACCTTACATTTCAACAGCTCTTTCACGTTAAGTCCCCTGTGAGTAACTTGTTTCTTGAAAACTCAGATGCAATTTTTTACATTCTTTTAGACTGGAGTCCACTCTACAAGCGAAAGAGCTCATTTACACTTCCTCTTACAGGTCAGAAGCAATCGGCCTGCAGAAATTTATTCATCTTAGTTCATCCATGGAATGAGAAAAAGGTTATTGAAGAACCTGTGCAACAAAACCTTGGCATGTAGAACAGCTATGTTGTCTGATACACACTTCCTTCTGTGGAGGTTTTTGTTTGCTTGCTTGTTTATTTGTTTTTTAAAAAAAAATCCTGTAGGAATTAGCAGAACTTAATTTTGTAGACGTCTTTTATACCTTAAGAAATTAAAGTAGTACCTTCCACACACACACACATACACAAAGAAATAATAATAATAATAAAAACTTACTGTGGATTATTCATGAAAAAAAATATATTTTTAGAAATAATTAATGGCTTTTGCATTTTAGTTATTTCAGGATTTAATTATTTTTCTCTGTTTATGAATTGGTCAGAATGTGATCTCAGTTTATGTGCTGCATAAACTTACAACTGCTGCATTAGTTACATCAAAATGTTTTCTGTGTGAATTTGGGAAAGTCATTCTGAATAGTAACAGATGAGTAACAGTTGAATAACAGTCAGTAAGGATTCCTCATGAACAGTGTCCAAAATCCTACTGAAATAAAGGTATCTTATTGTTTACTTATTTTCTGTATCTGTAAGGCTATTTTCCACCCTTATAGAGAGAAATTTCATCAATTCAACAATTTCTGATCTTGAATAATAAATATGTGCAGGAAACTACTGAAAGCGGGTTAAAAAATACAGAGAATATTCAATATTAAGTATAGGCAATGATGACTTCTCATTTCAGTTTAGGCAGAAATAATGAAGAAAACAAATTGAAAGTATCTAATAGCTCTGCAGAAACAGTTATGAATGTTATGGTGAAGTACAAGGTGAACATGACCAGTTGATATCGCATTGTTCCTTCCAGAAAAATGTAGAAGAGCTGGAGAGACTTCACAGAAGAGTAACAACTACAAACAGAATCTTGAAAACATCTTCAGTGAAGAGGGACTGAAAGGGATAAGATTGCTCAACCTAAGGAAGAGGAGAATGGTATGTATTCCGTTGTATGTCTGATATGTAGATCATCATCATTACACGAGAAACAATTATTTCATTGAAGGTTCTGTCATTAGTTATGGCCACAGTGGGCAGAAACATATGATGAAGCAAAGAAGACTGAGAAGGTTAGTCAAAACTTTTCTAAGGTTAACTGTAATGAAATATCAGAGTAGCTTGCCTGGAGAGAGGCTTGGGAGAGTCCACTACTGGAGTTTTTAAGGGCTATTTATAAGGTAGCTGTCAGCAGTGACACGGGTAGACCCAGATCTACCATGCTGCAAAAGGTTTGCTCCAGATTCTGTGGTGAAAAATGTAAAATGAATGCTGCTGACTTTCTATTTACCATATAAGTGCTCTGAAGGTCTGTATAGAATTAGAATTTTTCATCTCAAGGTCATTCATTACCATTTTCTTTGACCCTTCATTGCTTATTGAGGGAAAGGTTACTCAGTATTCTTCCAGGTTCTCAATGGATAGTTTTGAAAGAAGAATAATGATCAAAATGACAAATAACAGAGCAAATAATATATTGTGACCAGTGAATACTCTTTTCCATTGACAAATGTGCTTGTTTGCATGTGAATATGGGTATTGATACAAATAGAAATCATCTATCAATTTTTTCCATGAAAAGAAACCAGCCTGTTTATTGGGAGAGAATAGGTTGCAAAGTACTTGAAGCAAACAGCTATTTAGGATTCCACTCATGCTTGCAAACTGTATTCAGGGTTCAAACAGCTCTACCATATCATATGCAGGCAGTTCACCGCTGGTGCAAACGCTGTTCAGCATTGAATTACACTAGAAAAACACAGGTAAAGGTCACCAATATATATCATCTCATTAGGATGATTAGGAGCTGAAATATATTTTCTCACACTAACCTGCTGGTTTAATCGAAGAAGTTATGTACTCACAAACTTATCACTTTATGGAAGTGCAGCATTCTTTTCATCATGTATTACAGTGCTAAGGTCAGTTCTGGTTCAATAAGCCAGAGGGAAATCTATCATTTCCATATCTAAGAGCCACAGTGAAGTGTGTCATTTTTGGCTCCCTTTTTCTGATGTCTTCAGCCTTCTGCAAGACTCTTATTCCTGTTTCTCTTATCAGGTCTTGTTTAGCTCATGTTTCTCTTGGTCTGAGATGCTCTTCACTCTGTCATTACCTTCAGTGTCCTCCCACAGAATAGCCATTCCTGGGCAGCTTTTCATCTCACTGTCTCTCTTTAACTTGAGCTGTTGGTAATTTATAAATGTGATAGCTGCTTTCAACAGAACTGAACTACTGGACATAGCAAAACATGTGTTGGGGGACATCTACAGGTTGATTCCTGCCACAGAAAGTTAATGGAGATGAACTGTTAGGCAAGTCAAGAACATCTCAGTCACAACTACATTTTCTTCCTTTTCTCTTTTTATCAGTCAATCTTGAAACATCACATCCTCTCTCCAAAAATAAATGCAATAAAGCCTCAATTCCACATGACATGTATGCAATTACCAGTAACTGCTTATTACTATTAAAATAGCTAGAAGGCATCTGTGGCAAATATTTGTTCTTGGAGCACTAAACATTTTTCAAATAGTGATATGATGTAACAGTATGGCTTTTATGTCTGAAGAACTTTGATCATTTGGATGTCATTTGGCAAAGAAAAAAAAAGTTTTACATAGTAGTTCTTAAAGTTGTTATATATTTGTAGTTGTTATATATTATGAAAGAAAGGAAGGTCTCCTTAAGAGGGAAAGTATATAGGTAAATCTAGCTGAAAACTCTATATCCCATATAGAAAATGGATATGTAACTTCTTATCTTATGTCGTTAAGAACAGTAAACCACTGAGAATCAGATTTTCAAAAAAATGCAGGCATACGGTTCCTATTGAACTCAGAGTCACTGAGAAAACGACTAGGTATAATAAGCCTATAAAAACATATGAATATACAAATTTAAATGCATTCAGTTTTCCACACATAACATTTGCATGAAAGCATTTAATGAGATATAGAGCTATAGACAAGTTTGTAAGTCTTCCATCTGGAAAAGTCCTATGGCTTCCATATCCCTCAATGGCAGTAATCACCTATCTGTCAGTAAGATCTGCGTCATCTATAACGTAGCTTTGCAGGAAGGAATGTACAGCTGTCATTACAAAATATTTATCTTCCTTGTCCTCCATTTCCCAAACACTTTGGTCATATGTCAGTTCAGCCATGGCTGCTGAGAGCTCCCTTAGTTGAGACAGTAGACAAGACAATTTCTTAATTCAAGATCTTCAGCCATATCTTCCCAGTAGTTGAGCACCTAATGAGCTTCAGTGCTAAATAAAACAGAAGTAGATGAAGCGACACCCACTTCCACAAAAAAAAAAAAAAAAAAAAGTCTTTGGTCTGTGGCTCCTGGTACTGTCTGCTTCTAGTTGTAGTTTACACTTTACAGCCAACAACCTACTTATAGAGGTGAAGGTTGTCTCATAATGAAATTTTCAGTTAAAGTCTTATTTTGGGGGGTGTTAGATACTTAATAGTATCCTGAAGACTAGCAACCGTGATAAAAGGCAAAGTTGCATCTATAAAACCAAGCAGATCTGTCTTATTCTCCCCTCTGACATCTCGTACCCAGATTTCAGCAGCAGCTCAGCTGCATGGGTGCCAAACATACAGCACAGACAAGGTTTGTGTGCTTTCAACAGATGTTCATGACAGTGTTCCTAGTGCTTACGCAGCAGAGTTATAGCCAGCATGTCATTACAATTTTCCAGCTTAGATAATATTTTCCAGACCATTGATTTCTTTCTTTTCAAACGTCCCATGCATTCAAGTGGCTCTATGCAGGTGAAAGAGTTTTCCCACATGAGGCTGAAGGATGTGGGTTTTAGGCTGAAAGCCTAGAGCCTAAGCCTGTGGGATACAGATATCTCCTTCCTGTGACTGTATTTGCTTAAACTGCTGACTAATGCCAAGGTTATTTCCTTGTATCCCATCTTCACGAAGACTGAACTCTGCTAAAAAGTGACCAAAGGGACAGAGAGATGATAAGTAGTGGAGGAGGGAAAAGGAAGTTTTTGGAAGAAGACCTTAGTAGACTCTGGGGCACTCTATTAAGATTTTTGCAAAAGAAGGATTGTGAAACACATTACAATTTGTTTGGGCTCTGTTAAAAACATAATACCATATTCCCATCTGAATCTGTACTGGGCCTGGAAGAAAAATACTCAGTACAAATTAATTTTTAGTTTGTAGTTAAAGACTGTAGTTAACTAGAATAAGGCACAGTATTTTGTAGTTTTTCCAGAAACACAGCAGAATATTCTTTTTAAAAGCCAAAGTTGTAGTATTATTTGATGTAATGATCATCATAGAGGCTTCTAATCATAACTTTGCTGCTTGTTCACCTTCTTCTCATAATTATTCACATCTCTTTCTGGAATACTTAGACTTTCATTTTGTTTTCCTAACAGTACTTGCTGAAATTCAAGAAATTAACTTTAAAGTCAAAAAGATCAAAGAATTTTTCCTTGTGTTTGGAGTGAAAAGTAGGCTCAGTGCTGAGTTAGTGATATTTGTCTTCCTCCAAAAATATAATTCACAGTCTCACACCAAACTTCGGATAGTTGTTTTAGTAATGAAATTCAACCCATACATACAAATGTATTCCTCCCTAACAACAACTTGTGTTAGACAGATTATAAGAACATCACTGAAGTGCGGTCAGTTTCTAATATAAAAGCAATTTCTATGTTAAAATTATTTAGCTGTGCTGTAGTCTTACATTAAACCACAAACATAATGAAGCTATTCCTCAGTCTCCAGGTTTTCAGTCAGCCCACAATTCTTCTGAAGTTACTGGAAAATAGCTAACTTTTATAGATGTAAAGATCTCAATAGGTAGATGAAGCCATATTCATTATTTATTTGGCCGAGAGTCTAGAAAGTGACAGCTCTCTAACAGTCAAATATCAATATAAGAGGAGCACAGCAGGAAGAAAGCCAGTACAAGAACTATGATGTTGTTTCTGAACAGCTGGATTCCGTGGCAGTTGGTGACAGTGTTGGAAGAACCGTTCACAAGCTGGGAGATGCTCTACCTTTATATTAAAATATCTTAATAATTCTAAAGGTAGATTTTTTTCTCTAAATCTTTCAATATAAAAATTCAGAAATAATTTCTCTTTTTTATGTCTGTAAATACTTTACTACCTTGAGCAGATCATAAAACATGACGCAATCTGCTGTGGTTCAGAAATTCAGAGCAGGGAATTATTATATATTACATTTCAATGTTAACATTTCAGCAGCCATTAATTACAGTGTTTCCTAATAGCACACAAAGTGCACTTCTCAGAGGATGACTTGTCTTCTGAACACCACAATGTTAAACTAGATGAGAGATCAGGTTGCCAAAACGTTCTGTCAGATCGCAATATGCAACTATGGAAAGGACAAGTGAAAGAAAGTCTATGTCAGACTGAAGGACGTCATTGTAGGGTCAGTCAAGTGCTAGCCAAAATCAGCTCTGCTTCTATTAGTTTTGCACTTCACAAGAAAAGTATCCAACAGACCGCTGAGCAACAACAGCCCTTGGTGTAAATCTATTCTCTTCTGCAACAGAGGTGAAAATCCAGCACTGCTCTATGGAAGTAAAGTCAGAAGTAAAGTAATGATGATGGTCTGGATCCAGAAGCTGTTAACCTGAAGGTTTCTGGTTGCTAGTGTTAGTTAGGTCTTGTTACGTCATGTTTTTATTTTTATTTTTACAAAATGCAACAAATAGACACTATCAAAGGCTAGGGTTATACATTTATATCCTCAGTGTTACTATAATATTAAGGTGCCAGCCTAAGGTATTATGCTTTTCAAAGTGACTCCCTGACTCCCTGTTGTGGGTTAACCCCAGCTGGCCTCTGAGCACCACCCAGCCACTCAGTCACTCTCCCCAGTTGGATGGGGGAGAGAAAAGTGACAAAACTCATGGGCTGAGATAAAGACAGTTATCTAGGTAGAGCAAAAGCTGTGCATGTAAGCTAAGCAAAATAAGGAAATCATTCACTTCTTCCCATTGGCAGGTGGATTTTCCATTTCATGAAACCAGGGCTCCACCCCATATAACACTTACTGGGGAAGACAATGCCTTCACTCCAAGCGCACACACTCTCCTCCTCCTTTCCCCAAGCTTTTATTGCTGAACTCAACATCATGTGGTATGGGACATCCCATCAGTCCATTCGGTTCACCTGTCCTGGCTGTGTCCCCTCCAGCTCCTTGTGTACCCCAGCCTCCTCACTGGCAGGGCAGCACGAGGAGCTGAAAATTCCTTGGTGCTGTGCAAGCACTGCTCTGCAACAACCAAAACACTGGCATGTTATCAACACTATTTTCATCAAAAATACAAAACATAGCACCATACAAACTACTATGATGAAAATGAACTCTGTCCAAGCCATAAACCAGCACACAGCCTCTTCACGACAGTGAAAGCTGTCAGCTCTTGTTTTATTTTTTTGATTTGTTTTATGTTTGTTTTTGTTTGGTTTTGTTTCCACAAGAAACATTTGCATCTGTCAGTACGAGACATGGTCTTAGAGGTGATTCTATCCCTTACCTGCCTCCTTCAGCAGCTACAAAAGAGGTTGAACCTCCATCAAATACTTTTCCGAGGATAGTTAAAGATATCAGGTACAGCAGACCTCCTTTTCAAAAGGTCTTCTTTTGTCAGCTATTGAGCATTGCTATGGGATATGTGGCTATCACAGAAGAGGGTAATGTGCCATCCTGTGCAATCTGACAGCATAGCCTGCCCCTCCTACCCAATTGCCAAGACTACACGCCTGCAGCAGCACATGTCATTGGCACCCTGATGATCTAGCAGCTCTGTATGTTACCTCAAGTGCTGTACAAATCATTTTCCTGACCATCCATGTCAGTGACTGTTTATGAATCAGTGTCCAACCATTAGACTTTCTGTTACCCCATCACCTCCTACATCCTTTCCTCAGGTGGAGACCTCACTCCACATCACCCTGCATCTTCCTCCAAAAAAATCCCTGCTTTTCACAAACTCCCACCATGTCCTCTTCAATTGACTAGCAAAAGCAAGCCCATTTTCCCCAAAACTGTGATCTTTGGCTTAACCTGCATTGCCCCTGCCCCGTGTCTCTGATGGAAATGTGAATCATAGGACTGGGGGGGAAGGGGAGTCCTGAGATCGGATCTATGAGCAGAATAGGTTACAGATCACAGCAGCAACTGATCAACAGTCAAGTGAACAGCACTGAATATTACAATCTGCAATAACTGCTTGTGTGCATCACTCTCTAGTGCAGGTCATCCCATATTTGGGGTAGAGTCCTGAACACAACAAGAAGCCACAGACTAGAGCATATAGAAAACTGCTAGAGAAAAATCTACTCCTAAAGTGAAAATGCAGATGAGGATGTTGCTTTTCCAGGATGACAAAATGACTTCATTAGCATAAAGGAAGTCTGCAAGGAGGTACTGGGAGGACCTGCACTTACAGGGGCTACTTCTATCCAAGAAAAATTAGTTGCAGCAGGGAATGTTCCCAGGCATGGCGAGTCAAGTACCTTTTCTGCTAAATTGTTAGAATGGATCTTGGTCCCTTTTTGGCCTCCCAAAGAACACGCTTTTCTGACTTCTACACACAGCCTGGGAGTCCTCATGGGTCACTCCCAGCAGGCAGTTGTCCTGCAAGCAGCCACCTTATTTTGGAAGATGGCAGAGTATAATAGTAAGGACATGGGCTTTTCCGTGCCAGGCATTTATAGTGCCAGCCAATGGACATGGACACATTTAATGTACTTGTAGTGATGTGGTTAGTGTAGCTGAGAAACCCATGGACTACGGATATAGCCTAAGCTGAGGGAAGCAAGCCAGGAAAGCTGCCACGGGCAGAAAGCCCAGCTGAACACCAGGAGACAGGGATACATCCTGCTGCATCCAGCACTCTCAGCTGCTCTCACTTTCCTCCAAAGCTGAACAACCTCAATCAATTACAGGCCTCCCTCCCTTTGCTGCAGCCTGAACAAGCCTATCCCAAATGATCTCCTGAAAACAGTATTTCCTGTACACTGAAGGTTTGCCCCTGAATGCTGTAACTCTATGCAGCACTGCTACATTCACTTTAAAGGGGTTCATGCATCACTAGTGTACCACAGCGTGGGAACTCTGCTTCATGTATCATTAATCCTGACTTGGGATAGGAAAATGGACTAGGTGACCTTTTGAGATATTTCCTAGCCCTTTCTTCTGTGATAAATACAGGCCCAGGACACAAATTTTCCATTTTCTTTTTCTTTCTTTTCTTTCCTTATTCTCTTTTCTTTTCTTTTCTTTTCTTTTCTTTTCTTTTCTTTTCTTTTCTTTTCTTTTCTTTTCTTTTCTTTTCTTTTCTTTTCTTTTCTTTTCTTTTCTTCTCTTCTCTTCTCTTCTCTTCTCTTCTCTTCTCTTCTCTTCTCTTCTCTTCTCTTCTCTTCTCTTCTCTTCTCTTCTCTTCTCTTCTCTTCTCTTCTCTTCTCTTCTCTTCTCTTCTCTTTTCTTTTCTTTTCTTTTCTTTTCTTTTCTTTTCTTTTCTTTTCTCTTTTCTTTTCTCTTCTCTTCTCTTCTCTTCTCTTCTCTTCTCTTCTCTTCTCTTCTCTTCTCTTCTCTTCTCTTCTCTTCTCTTCTCTTCTCTTCTCTTCTCTTCTCTTCTCTTCTCTTCTCTTCTCTTCTCTTCTCTTCTCTTCTCTTCTCTTCTCTTCTCTTCTCTTCTCTTCTCTTCTCTTTCTCTTCTCTCCTCTCCTCTCCTCTCCTCTCCTCTCTCTTCTCCTCTCCTCTCCTCTCCTCTCCTCTCCTCTCCTCTCCTCTCCTCTCCTCTTCTCTTCTCTCCCTTCTTTTTTTTTTTTTTAAAGTCATTCCACAATTTTTATACTTCACCAAAAAGAAAGAAAACATTGAAGAAAATAATCCAAGCCATGCTCACTTAATGCCTGAGAAAATATATGGGTCTGCCAAGCTCTGAGACCAATCAAGGAAGCCAGTTTTAAATTCTGTGGACCTCCCATGAGAATGTTCTGCTAATATTTATATCTCAGCTCTGATTTGGGTGATTGCCCAACCTCCTCAGCTGAACTCATCCACTAACCCAGTGTCAGGAGAAAGAGACTGTTGTTTCTCCCTTGTGAAAGCGGCACCACAGGGCATTCAGTCTGCTTCCAAGTCTCAAGCATCTGATCTCTTGGGTAAGGAGACTTGCCATTCTGTTGTGCCAATACTTGCTAAAAGAGACTTCCAGTGATACCCTCAGCAGCATAAAAATTTAATTATGCTTTTGTATCTAGATTCTGAGACATAATTACTGAATGTATAAATACAGATACTTCCCTTGAAGGCCTCTTCCTGGGTAGCATGATCAGGGTGCACTTTCTCAGATATCAATGTATCTATCATTAGAACACAGTTGCGTCTACTACTACTACTCCAGCTGTCCATATGGGCGTTTCTATTATGAAAACATGGGAGACAAATCACAATATAGGAAAAAGAAGCTAGTAGAAGACTTGTTTCTAGGTTCATCATTAATTTTCAGCCATGGTCTATCTGTGCGCATTGTACAGATATAGATTAATATATATATATATATAAAATCTTTTGAACTTGAGATCAAATTTAAACTATTCACAGTTGTCAGTGACACAAAAGGCTTATCCACATGACCTTTATTAACAGTTATATGTAAAATCAAAACATCATAATGCTGATGGTCAGTGAGCAACATCTCCAAGCATCTGAAAGGCAACAATCTATAATTCTACTGCATGGATATCAATCAAAGACAACACAAAGAAAAGAAGAAACATTTTTTATCTGAGAGTACTATTTTAGGCCTTCTATATCTATCTTTTGAATTTGTATCTGCTTTTGGAAGGCAGAACTGATTAAGTTTGCTCTTGCTCAGCTTTAAGCAATAGACTCCTGACTTTTCCAATTCCCTCAGTTTTTCCAGAGCTTCACTTTTAACACACCATGTTGCTTAAAAGCAAGTGCTTCTTTTCAAGTCATATTGTAATACAAGTGAAAGAGCAGTCAAAAGTCCAATACAATATATATATATATATATATATATATATGCTTAATAAATCAAAAGACTTTGTAGGTAAATGGAAGGAAGTTTCTTCTCTTTGTTCACATACAAAGATCCTACAACTGCAGAAAAATGGTTTTTACACCCTAACTTTTTTAAATTTTGGAATTGCCACAAACTTTTCTGATCTAAAATATTTATAGAACAAATCCAGTAAACTCCAGAAGAAAGAGTTCTTACACATCCAAGTTGGTGAACAACTTCCGTATGTTGACTTAGTTTTTCCCAACATGAACACCACAATCACACCACAATCTTTAACCACAGACTAAACTATAAATATGCACTGCAAACCTGCAAACCATGGTCCAAACCTACCATGGATTTCTAGTGAGAAAACACAACATTTCATAATTTGCTATTAAGGGATTGATGGATTTCCCATATTTCATTTGAGAGGGATGTCAACTCATTTCTGGTAATTTGTTCTTTTTCAGTTCTAGGAATTTCATCTACATCTGACAGCCGCTCCTGATAACTTCACTCAGTTAAGACTTATTGAATTCTGTTAAAAAGCTCACAGCAAAAACTGCATTGTAAATCTGAAGTGGAACAGGAGAAAAAATATTTTTTCCTTTACATCTAAGAAAAACAAACACCACTACTTTGCAAACCATTTTGCAGTTGCAGATGTTTTTCACAGAAGAGTGAAAAATATTGTTGTAATTTAAAAAGCTGGTCTGGACTTCAGTTGTAGAAAACACAATCCCACAGGTACTGCACTTAATCCGCTGATTGCTTCCCCTCAAGGAGTTCTCCCTCCCACCTCCCACCTACTCATTCACATACCCCTCCACTCCTAGCAAAGAGGTCTTGTTCATTTATGGCCAGATAGACATTACATATTAAGTAGCCTTAAGTATCTCAACTCAAGTGAAAAAGTCGACTCATGCCAAACCCATACTGAGGCAATGGCAGGGAAACATTATCTCTAAGCATGCATTTTATTCTAGAGCTTCAGGTCAGAAGTTCTAAAGAAATCTTCATACTTATTAGTATCAAATTTCCTCAAGTCTCTTTCTGAGACAGATATCTCAATGTTTTAAGGGATTTGGGGACAAAAAAAAAAAAAAAAAAAAAAGAAAAAAAACTTTTGAATCCTTTGGAAGGAGCAAAATTTAGTTCAAAAATTGCCTAGAGGGAACTGCTAACCAGTTCAAAAGTCACCTTCAGAAAAGATGAAATGAAGTTTTCTTCTGCTAACGTTACTTATCTGTTATATTGTGGTCCAATATCCCACTGGATAGTACTGTTCTACTGCAGATTGGTCTGACAAGTGAACAAGATCCCTGGTTTCATCCACCTTTAATAGACAAGAAGATTGAAAAGTGTCTGTCACTATTTTGTTAAAAAGCCCATTCCTTTGGGCAAAGCATTTTTTTCCCCCATGGAAAAGGAGAACAATTTCCCATCTGATCTATCCTTTGAAATTGTGCCAATTGCTTTTAAACTCTCCTAGACATGAACCCAACCTAGGAAACATTATTGTTTAATCTTAGGTGGACAACGTAGCAGGGAAGAAACGAATTCTTTATTTCTTAACTGGACTTTCATAGCCACAGTGACTTTTATTTGAAAGCCCATTAAAGCTATAGCTATTTGAAAGAAATAATCCCAACATGCAAACTGCTTTGGGTCAGATGTTAGCTCTTCATTCCAGATTAAGGTACACCACCTTGTCGGAGGCTTTTGTATAATTATGCTTTTACACAAGTCTAGTTCTCCCCAGCCATGCCTGCCTTGGTGAGTCTGCACAAAACCAAAGTATTTTACATCGGGATGAAACACAAAGTCCAGGGTCCACCTAATCACTCAGCATCAAGGAGCAAAAAAGAGATCTGCTTCAGTCATGTACAACTCAGAAAAGCTCACACTATGAAAATATATAGAAAAGTTCACACCATAAAGCTAATGATACTAAAGCCAATTTATCCTTCCATTTCTAGATACTGCTGTTTTATCATCCTAACACAGAAAGAACTAGCGAGCAACTAACTTGTGAAGGAAACCATGTGGGTTTGACATTTCCATGCACTGATGCTTGCCAGAAGATGAGTCTAGCAGAAGGCCTGGGAGTCAGATATCCCCCTTGCTGTTTCCTATTGTTCACAGAGTGAGGAGTTGCTACACCAGCTATTTTCCTTTTGCATCATCTTCTGTTAAAGAGTCTTTCCAAAAAAGTTACTGCATTTCTTAAGAGTCTCAGGTGGGACTACCTTGCTTCTCAGGCTGTAGCTTTAAGAGCCATTGCATTGGGTACAGATTTAATCATTCCAGTCTCTAGACTGTCCCGTAATGCTTATTCTTGCTATTCTACTTCCGTCATGCCAGCAGGAAGTATCATTTGTTCGACCATTTAATGAACCAGATTGATAACAAAATGATTGTGGTTTTTACAGCAGGCATAACTGGAGCAGCAGGAAGCTAAGACAGGTGCAGAACTAACAGCTGGGGGTGAACTGAGGATGAAAATTAACACAAATCAGATCTTTTTCTTTAATGAGTTAGCTTGTGCAAACAACCTGTGAGTGCAGACTGTGGAAAAGCTGATGCGAAAACTTCAAAAGGGAGACATCCTGGTGTAGAGTTCAGGTTTACAGATTGTTCAACAACAATTTTTGCAGCACAGCTGAGGGAAGAGTGAGCTGTGACATAGAATGGGAATCAGGGACTGAGGATGGGGACAAGGAGGCAGGAGGAAAGGATTTCCTAAACCAGTGTCTGCTAAGGCCTGTGCAGCACTGAACTTCACCCTATGCAATATTTTCTACTTTGGCTCTTCCCCATCCAGCATTAGGTGCTCAGGAATGACACAGGACTCTGTACCTGGGGCTGAGTTGACAGCACCAGGTGGCCCAAACCTCCACACCACGAGGCCTGTTCGCAGCCCCCCAGGGAGCACAGCCCCAGCAGCCTGATGTCCACATGTTCCAGAGCTCCCACCGCCACCGCTGTGACTGTCTGTCATGGACAGTGGTCTCCGGGCCAGTGCAGCAATCCTCTCAGGCTCTTCAGAGACTTTGGCAAGTTCAGAACTCGGTCCCCACCAGAGTTTATACTTTTATGCAGAACATCTTCAGTCAGAGAATATCTGTGTTGTCATTGTAGATGCCTATCTTCCCCCTGTCAGGTCAGTTCCTATGTCTATATACAGCTCTCCTACGCATAGGGAGAAACACTTTGTTGTGACAGGGCATTCCATCCTTGCAAAGCCAGCAGCTGACTGTGCTCCCACCAGTACTTGCATAATTGGCCTGCTAGAAGAGAAGACATCCTGACTGGCACTGCGAGTACAGTGAAACTGCCAAAATAGATTGATCCCAAGAAGAGGTGTAATTCTTTGGTAATTCAAAAGCTATTAAAAGCTGTTTGAAAAATCACAGAAAGCAAGGGCAACTTGCAGCATAGAAAGGAGATTTTTGAATATTGGAGTTGAGGAGAAAAGACTGAAGGAATCATAGAATCATAGAATAGTTTGGGTTGGAAGGGACCTTAGAAATCATTCCATCTGAATAGGAGAAAGCAATTCTCTGCTGTGGGGGTCACAGAGCACTGGAACAGGTTGCCCTGAGAGGCTGTGGAGTCTCCTTCTCTGGAGATATACAAAACCTGCCTGGGTGCCATCCTGCGCAATGTGCTCTAGAGGACTCTGCTCGGCAGGGGGCTTGGACTGGATGATCTTTAGAGGTCCCTTACAACCTCAATATGATTCTGTGATCATGTAGTTCCAACTCCCCTGCCATGGGCAGGGACACCTTCCACTAGATCAGGTTGCCCAAAGCCCCATCCAGCCTGGCCTCGAACACTTCCAGGGATGGGGCATCCACAGCTTCTCTTGGCAACCTGTTCCAATGTCTCATAAAGGAAGCAATTTTGTTCATATCCGTATTCTTCTGCACTGCTAAGAGCTCCGAACTAACTTGTCAGTGTTCCCACTACTCTCCAGTTCTGTTATAATCCACATTACTTCATATAGTAAAGGATATATGTAGATAACAGCCCAAGAAAAGCAGTGTTTTCAGCTGTGAGTGCTGGGCCTGGTTTACAAGCAGACAGATGAGTTTCCTTTCCCTTTCAGGTGGTCCAGGTGTGGGCTGGGGGAGCCATAAGGGGTACTGGTAGTCATAGGCTGGCTAGGAGATGTAAACCAATTGAAATCCATCTTAATTCCCAAAACTGAGGTAGCACTACAAAGTACTCTGCCTAACAAGGAGCTTGCCTTTTTACTTCTGTAATCCACATAAGGCAGTGGTTTATAAACTTCTTGGCATTAGTGCCAATGATCATTATTTCAAAATGTCAAGAATACTATTTAAAGTCTTTCTGTCCTTAATGCCCCCCTTCCTTGCTTTTCTTTTCCTTGCATTCTTGTGAAATTGAATGGGAACCTAAAATCAGTTCCAGTTCACCTCCTCCTGTGACAGTTTTTCCATAATAATGCATCAGAATGCCACAATCTGTCTTTTAGGATGTTTACTAGAGGCCTAGGCAACATTAACTCAATAGTAGGACTGGAAGGAAATGAAAGCAGAAATAGGGAAAAAGGCAACAGTCAGATAACAGGTTCTTAGCCAAAATGTCAAACTAATGCAGTTAATGTCACTGTCTTTGTTTGTTTGTTTGTTTGTTTGTTTTATGTTTTCTGAGTGTTATTGAACTAGTTCATATGGCTCAGCCAAGACATGGAAATAAAAGTCTTTGGTGAGCTATAAAGATGCTTACTAAGCAACAGAAATGACTATGCAATAAATTGGCATGCAGCCCACAGAAGTGAAAAGCTCCAGTCAGGTAGGCATTTATGTACTCATTTGTAATTTTAGATATTTTTAAAAGTATTTTGTCATTTTATGTCACAGCAAGAGTAAACAGCACTTTATTAAGAGTGGCTTCTCATACTCCCAAACCAATAAAAGCTCCTACAGGAGCAAAAATAACCTGTTTGATCTTCTTGATAAACATAGCTCAAACACAAAAATACTGTAGTCTTCACCCTAGTGTAAGGGTAGGAAAGCTATGGGATTTCAACCTGGAAGGCAAAGGCACAAGGCATATCCCCTCAGGGATGGACTTGGAAAACAAACAGATACACACGTATATGACACCAAATCCTAACTTCAAAGATTTTCAGTTCCTACTCCACACATATTTGAAGAAAGAAGGAAGGAAGAATTCATTTTCTTGTTCTGCTTTTAGTGTATCCTTCCTTCAAAATACACTTATCAGTCTATGTAAACAATCTTCACGGCCTCAGGTCCTAAGAAACATGAGTTTCCTTTTCCAGAAGCTCCCACATCTGCCAACCCCAAGTAACCCAGAGAAGCTTGGCCAACTCCAGCCCTCTTATACCTCTGGCGATCCCAGAAAATCTGTTGGCAAGTCCAGACTCCTGCTCTGCTTTTAAGCTTGTCTTGGAACTCTTGAAAGACCAGCACCTTCTGTCCTAAACTGTTTCCTTATGAAAACCACAACTCTCATATGTATGCTTATTATTTTTTGAGGGAAACACATACACACATGCACATATGCATGTTAAAAATTTCCGTGAACTTATTATTTGTACAAAAGCTGAGTTCTCCTACATCATTGTAACTGTACATTATTTAGAGGATGTCACTGGCTTCATTTTTCCCTTCACCATTCTGTGCAAGGAGCAGCACTGAGCTCTTTCCATTATCCTACTCTTTTTCTTATGAGAAAAAATAAAGAATTGCTAAATACAGTTTTAAAATTCAAATTACCATCTCATTTCAATTTTTCTGCCAGCAAACAAAGCTTTGGCCATATCCACAGGGACCATACCTTCTAAACATCTTTCATTGTTCTGCAGTCCTTATGAGTTATATTCAAGAATAATTTTTAACCTTGCCATACAATTATTAAAGAGATTAATTATGCAAGAGATGTCTTTTTTTTTTTTTAGGAAAACTTAGACAAAAAATGCACCACATAGCTAAGACAGTCAAGTCTACTGACAGTAGCAGTAGACACTGGGCTCTGAATGTAAAGGAGGGTGAAGTTTTGTTATTCTGGGCATGCCCTGCTGTACTGTAAATTTAGGTGATTTCTGAGAGAAAACAACAATTTTTACACAACCTACAGCAACATACCTGTACTGTCCAATCAGTATTAAAAGTTTGTTAAATGGAACTACCTCTACAAACAATCATAGGGGAGTGTCTAAGAAACTGTAATGAAATAATCTGTAGCTGAGAAGAATAATACAACTAGTAACAGTAGTGAAATACTTTGCACTGAGATTTTTGCAAGCATTCCATAATGAATTATAAGAACTAGAAAATATTCCAGTTCCAGTTATTTCAAATTTGTCAGGCCATTGTAGCAAATGTGCAAGATCTTAGCATATTAAATGCATGAATTTGGATGTCTCTTGTTGAAGCTGCTTAGAGCAGGACAGATACATTCATTACCAGCAAAGTGTAAGAGCCTTAAAAAAAAAATAAAAAAATGATGAAGGAAGCCAAAGAAAGAATTTAAAACGAGTTTTCTAGGATTAAACCAAATAATGTCTGCAGTCATAAAAGATGTTTATTGCAAACACCTCTTTGGGGCCACAATACTTTGCAGTAAGAAACTGATAATTCTCCACTGCAGCTATGGTTGTGATTTAACCACACTGACACTAGTCTATTCAGCACCCAGCTGCAGTCTGCACTGCAGCCTCAACTTAAAAGGAAAATAATCCTGACCCTTCTTGACTAATATGGCCTCTGTTCCTCTCACCAAATGAAATGCTACGCTCAAAGGAATGTGATCTTCTCCATACAAATCTGAGGTGTGTACAGAACTCTGTACATGGTGGCAGTGCTGGTTGGCCTCATGAGACTTGAGGAACAGTGAGTACATTTGCTACCAAGATAGAAATAATAATTACAACAAAGAAACACAAAGTATTATCTTCTTGCTGCCAGCTGTGTACAGGTAGTAATAATGCTATGTGTGATAGTTATTGAAGGATTTTTCTCCAGCTTTCTAGAGGGATACTAGATTCAGTCTTGAAAAAGCGGATGGATGGCAATTTGAATACTAAAGGAAGAATGTATTTTTTTCTAATCCTTGCATGTAATAAATTAGGATTGCATGTTATTTTAATCCCATGGGAAACATGATCCATTGCATTCACATTTTCAAAATTATGCTCACAAAGAGCCAACTCTGCAGCTTAAGAAAACTGTTTGCTGCAAACAAGGACACACATCCAAATCCCAGGGCTGGTAGAAGTTAGATAACATGATCTAGGGTAAGATGAATAATCTTGATTTATGCCACAGAAATGTTATGAGCTGACAAAGGTAGCATTAATCACTTTGAAGAAAGTGTGTTAAGCCTTTCTAGATATCCCTATGCAACATCACTCTAACTTGTGTGTATAAAAAAAGCACTGAAACAGAGATATACTAGGAGACTCCATCTTCCCAATTTATCTCATCATCAATTTAGTGATTCGGCATCAGTGGCTCTACCCAAAAAAGTTAAGCACACATCTTCCCCAGTGTAAGTGATCACAAAGCAATTTGTTCCATTTTAGTAGAGCATATCAGGGAACTAATGGAGGGAAGACTCAAAGTACTGAGTAGCTACCCACTGAGCTGAAGTCAGGAGTATCTTAAGTGCTCAGGCTCTTTGAAAATAAGGCCAGCATGATTTAATGGCTTTAATATTTGTTGAAAAGTCCTTACATCTCATCTTAAAATTATACTTGACAGCAGAATTCTAAATGTCACCATGAGGAAACTTTATCTTTTGATTATTAATATAATAATCTTTTGGGCTTTTTCTTAATAAGTTTCTTACTGAGTTGCCTGAGGAATATCCTGACACATTGCAAGATACAGTGCAGTGCTACTGTATTTAATTACTAGTGCAGAACCCAGAGTCCCAAGGAAAGAATTAAACTGGATGAAGTATGAAGGATTCATATTCCCAACAAAGTAACTCCTAAGTCACTATTGGATATGGATACAAAGATTTATTTTAGTGAAGTGAACTCCATGAGCTGTCATTCCTTTATAGTCAGGAACTCGGGTGATTTTTAACAGTGGTAAAATTGTCCTGCTGAGCTACCTGTCCCTTTTTCCAGCTCATGCTTAATGCAAGTGCTTTTTAAAGCATGTTGAAATCTTAGTTATGGAAAGGGAGGAATAAAAATTATGAGCGACCTTGGGAAACTGCAAGGTTATCAGGGAAGAGAGGAAATTGTAAGGTTATCATTATTTTTGAAAGATCTGGCCAAAAAATTACAACCCCAGTTATTGTTTCTCTACTAGGAATGCAGATCTGCTAGAACTGCTAGATCTTTCTACCTTCTCACATTACTTATTTTAATGTTTGCTACTTTGCCTATTATGACATAGTAGACTTAATTCATTCATGTTTTGAAAACATTTCCTTCTTATATGTATTACTGTTCATAATGTTCATAGTGGTTTCTTCAGTACTGAAAGGTTTGGTGGTTTTTTTTGTTTGTTGGCTTTTGGTTTTTTTTTTGGGTGGGAGGAGGTTGTTTTTTTTCGGTTGGTTGGTTGTTTTGTTTTGTTTTGTTTTTGTCCATTCATCTGCCCTTTTTCAAATGGCACATAATATGAATGCAGAGCACCTGAAAACTTGTCACAGATTACAACGTGAAGTTCAGGCCATAGTTTACAACAATAGTTTGTTCCTGCTGGCTAGGCTCTTCTGATCCATTGAGGTAACTTCACAAAAAGACACAAATATTTAGGTGAGTCAAAATAAATTTCCTTTATTCTCTTCCAGACATGCAAGTGAAGATATTAACAGCATTCCATAAACTCAGATAGACTGGCTACATCTGCTTCTAGAACTGAATTTAAATTGCATAGCTTGATTACACAAACTTTACATTTAAAAGTGTAGATGTTTCTGGTATGTGGTCAGGATTGCAATTGGAGTGTTCCTTGATTCATGTGTGTAAGAATTAGCATACAAGCAAATGGAATAATATACAGATGTAAAGCAGATTTGCATTTGCCTGCATGCTGAGAGCTTCTCTATGGTTTTGAGTACAGGTCACATTGAGCACAGCAATGAAAGTTGCCTAATGACACAGTAGAAACTACTTTTAGTTCTAGCCTGAAATATTTCTTTAATGCCCACACTAAGGGTAACTTACTCTGTTATCCTGAAATTTGGAAACTGAGACATGAGTTTCATTCTTATAACACTGAAGAAATCAGAAAATGGAATCACAGACTAGCAAGGATTATTAATATATTTATCTAAAGATGGTACAGAAGAACAAGTCCGATATATGTGATTAAAAAGGAGAAAGCAGATCTCATTTTCCTGCCCCCAAAAGCGTTTGTGTCTGAATGTGTTCTCTTACCCAAAAAATCTTTTGAAGGGATGAATAATAAAAGAAATAAAGGGGTTAACATATATAAGTTCATTGAGGACTGACAGTGCCACATCGCACCTGTATCTTTCTTTGCTGATTTTCTTGGCAAAGAAAATGCAAAGATCTGATCTATCAGGACTTCAGTGAATATGATACACTATGACATGAGACATTAAAAGACAATAAAAAGTGGAAACTAATAAGAGTTATGAAAGGCTGAAAACAGCTGTAGGTAGTGCTGAAAGATGAAATATCAGTCATGGAGAAGACAAGGAACTACAATGCAGCCCTGCAAGGCTTGGTTCTGTGAGGAGTTTCACTAAAGATTTTGGCACAAAAAGTAGTGTGCTAGTAACACTTGTAAATGACATCTAGCTGGAAAGCAACACTGAAAGAGATCAAAATATCATATAAGAACTAGTGATCACTAGCATTGTAAGGTTGTGAGGAACAGTACTCGGGACTGGATGAAATTCCAAGTCCATGCTCATATACATAAAGACTGGTAAAAACTTCAGGTATAAACTGGGACAGTTTCACTGCATGAAATGAGATGCAGTGAGACACTGTCAGGCAATGACAACATGAGTAAGTGTTTTCAAATTTTATACTCTAAATGTGAACTTCCAACATAGATTTCAGGCAATTATTTCCAACAGAGGGTTCATTAATGCCATTTCATAAGGTACCGATGAGATGTGAAGGGCAACTCTGTCTGACAGGAGGATAAATGCTTGCAAGCCCTGAATAGACAGAAAGAGCAGATTCTAGCTAGGGCTGCGTAGAGCCTTTTTGTAAGGCACAGAGAAACTGGGTCCTTTCCCAATGTGTTGTTGTCGGCCTAGCAAAACAAAGTTCCCTTGTAAAAAGTTATCATAGTTGATCATATTTTACACGGTTGAGGTGGCTGGCGTCCAGAGTTCTCATTAATACATGTAGGATTTACTGAAGATAGTTATTTGCTTGTACTGAGACAGTAGTGGGTCTCAGCAGAATTACAGGAAATTACAGGGCAAAGGTAGGAAGTTTGATTCTCTTTTCTGCTTATCATTTGTTAGAAAGGAGGGGTAGAAAAGCCAAACAATCACTGATGAAAGTAAAGTCAGAAGAACAGTACCAGTGGTTCCTCCCTGGTCTTCATCTCAGCAGTCTTACACGAAACATCATGTCTCATTGTGAGTTGAGATGACTAAGTTCTAGATTGCCCATAATTACTCAGGGCAAGATCTTCAGAAAGGTCAATTTTAACAAGAAATATAATGCCTTAAGTCCCTAACTCAGCTGGGTGTCCTCCCAAGTACCAGTTTAACAGCAGATAGCTGGAATGGTTTCCACAAGCCCAAGAATAAGGGACAATTCTGTTTATTCAGTTGCAACACAGGCAGTTGGGTAAGAACAAAGACTACAATAAGTATCATGCTTAAACTTCAAACTAGTAAAAGCAATGAGATTCCACAAGAGGTAGCTGATTTAGAAGCCCAACTGCTTAGGTTAGGATTTAACCAGCAACTGAAGTAGGCTTTTCCCTCAATCTCCTTAGCAGTAAGACCGTAGAGCTAACCTTTAACAATACTGTTTTTCAAATGTCAATGCCCACCAGTAAAGTTACTAATTTCTTCTATTAACTAACTATTACAGCTCTTATTTTTTTCTGATGCTTACAGACCTCATGAATATGTTTCTAACCAGAAGACAGCATAGTCTGCTAATGACAAAAAACTATGTTGTGGTTTAGCCCCAGCAGGCAGCTCAGCACCACACAGCTGCTCACTCACTCTCCACAGGTGGGATGGCGGAGGGAATTTGAAAGGTAAAAGTGAGAGAACTCAAGGTTTGAGATAAAGGCAGTTTACTAGGTAAAGCAAAAACTACGTGCACAAGCAAAGCAAAGCCAAGAATTAATCTGCTGCTTCCCATCAGCAGGCAGGTGTTCAGGCACTCTCAGGAAAGCAGGGCTCACCATGTGTGATGGTTCCTTGGGAAGACAAACACCATCACTCTGGACAACGCCCCCCCACCCCCTCCTTCTTTACCGCAGCTTTTATTGCTGAGCATGATGCCATAGGGCATAAGACATCCCCTTGGTCAGTCTGGGTCACCTGTCCTGGCTGTGTCCCTGTATTGAGTTTACATGGCAAGGTTTTGGAAGCAGGCAGCTGCAAGGGTGCCTCTGTGAGAAGAATCCAGGAGCTGTCCCATGTTAGATAAGCGGACCTCTGCTGGCCAGAGCCGAGCCAATAAATAACGTTATTTGCGGCTCTGTGAGAGCATACTTAAGAAAGGGGAAAAAAAATATGCTGGGCAACAGCAGCTGGGAGAGAGGAGTGAGAAGCAGCCCTGCAGCCCCCAAGGTCAGTGCAGCAGGAGGGCAGGAGGTGCTCCAGGCACGCAGCAGCAGTTCCCCTGCAGCCTGTGGAGAGGCCCCAGGTGGAGCAGGCTGTCCCCCTGCAGCCCACGGGTCCCACACGGAGCAGATCTCCACGCTGCAGCCCGTGGAGGAGCCCCCGGTGGAGCAGGTGGATGTGGCCTGGAGGAGGCTGCGGCCCATGGAGAGCCCCCGCAGGAGCAGGCCCCGGGCCGGAGCTGCAGCCCGTGGAGAGGAGCCCACGCAGGAGCAGGGGGTCTGGGGGGAGCTGCCGCCCGTGGGGGACCCGTGCTGGAGCAGTTTGCTCCTGGGGGATGGACCCCGTGGTACGGAGCCGTGTGGGAGCAGTTCTTGAAGAGCTGCTGCCTGTGGGCAGCCCCCGCAGGCTCAGTTCGGGCAGGACGGCATCCCGTCAGGGGCTGACCGCAGACCCCATTCCCCGTTCCCCTGCACCGTTCGGGGGGAAGGAGGTAGAAGAGGGTGGATGGGGGGAAGAAACTTTTAGTTTTTGTTTTGGTTTGGTTTTGGTTTGTTGGTTGCTTTTTTGTTTTGTTTTGTTTTGTTTGTTTGTTTATAATTTCTCACTGCTCTAGTTTGTTAGTAACACATAATAAATTATAGTAATCTCCCTATGCTGAGTCTGTTTTGCCCCTGACGATAATTGTTGTGATCTTTCTCTCCTTATCTCAACCCTTGAGCCCTTTTCATCATATTTTCTCCCCCTTTCCCTTTGAGGAGGGGGTGTGAGAGAGCAGCTCAGGTGGAGCTCAGCTGCCCAGCTGAGTAAAACCACCACATTCCCTCCAGCTCCTGGTGCACCCCCAGGCCCCACGCTGGAAGGGCAGTACAAGGAGCTGGAAAGTCCTTGGCTCTGTGTGAGCACTGCTCTGCAACAACTGGAATCATTGGTGTGTTGTCACCACTGTTTTCATCAAAAATCCAAAACACTGCATTGTGTGAAACCCTACAAGGGAAATTAACTCTGTCGCAGCCAAAACCATGACAATTATGTGTACCAAATCTGAATATCTCTAAGGAGCACAGATGCATGAAATGCTAAGATGAATGTCATCTCCATACTCCTTCACAATACTTAGCTTTGTATTCAAAATATCAGTGGGCTTACCTTGAAATACTAGTGGGGGTTTTCTGACAAATTCAGACACAAAGCCCAGGTGGCGTTACCATCCTATATCTTTCTGCTTATGATCAGGGACTCCATTACTCTGCCCCATGAGAAAGGTTTTTTTGCTTGGGTGTCACATACACTCCATTTTCTCACAAAGTCTTCCTGTCCTTGAGCTTGGTTATAACTGATAATTCTCTAATAACAAAAGCTGAAGTAAGGATATTGCTATACTTCCTGCTGCTGCCTCCGTGGCTGGAAAAGATGTCAATTTCATTCCCGTGCAATGTAGCAGGGGAAGATCCTTGGCTAAACAAATCAGGAATATTTTCTCTTACATGCCAGTGACAATGCTGATATCTCTCATCTGAGATCTGTATGGATGTAATAAATTCTGGATAGAACATCTGGGATTGCCTCTTTTGGTGTCACTGTATATCTCACTGTGTTCACTGGTGCAGACAGGGAATGCAGCCAGTGCTAGTGCACACAGGGTCAGGTACTCTGTGGATGATGCAATGATGGACAGTGCCTGCCTGCCCATAGCAGGACTCCAGAAACAGAGCATCCTGCTTTCCATGTCTGAGGTAACCAGAAGGAGGGCAGGTGAGAGTTTTGCCTACACTCTTGTTCATCTGGATGTACTCATAACTTGTGACTCTAGCTTCCATATTAAATCCTGCCTGTGGTATTCAGGAAGGAAAGGGTGGGGAAGGCAGGGGGGCTGAAGAAGCATTCATGTGCTTTCCATACTGGCAAGGACATTCCTTTTCCTGGTTGTGCTTAGCATCATAATATAACCTTAACAAAAGAAACAGAGAATCCAGCTCTTACAAAGAACCTACCATGAGGCCTAAAAGGAAGACTCCTGCTAATATCTGATTCGTTAGCATCATGTAACATCATGTAACCTTGTTTGTGGTTATCATTTTTCATATTAAAAAAAAAAATACACAAAAATATTTTTTGTGTGCAGGGCTGGTGTTCTGGGTGCGAGATATCCTGTTCCTTGTCAGTCAGCCCTGGTAGCTGGTACAAAGACAAAGAACAGGTCACTGCTCCCACTGCCTTGGCATCCTCTCAACAAACTTGCAGCACTGCCAAAGCAAGAAAAACACATTTCATAGACAAGTGACTCATTTATATTAGTGAAAAAAACAAATGAAAAGAAAGAATGGAAGTAGTAACTACAAAGGAAATCATCTTTACTAAAGAATTTCTGAAGACACAATACTTGAAAACTTTTTATAATGTTAGCCTTCTTTAGTGCAGTCTCAGTTCTCCACACAAGATGGCAGCTCTTCTTTCCTTCTGGCTATCTGTTCCTTATCACACACAAAGCATCTGCCTTTCACCCTGATACTGCAAGTGCTGCTGCAACACCAGTGTAACCAAACTAGGCCCACATCAGTAACTTCCAAAACACCATTTCAAACAGTACAGTGCAGTTTGTCACGAGCAGCAATATTTTACTGAATACTTCATTTTTTATGGTTCCAGTAAGTTTGTAATTGGCTTGTATGGCATTTTAGAGTTTTTGAGGCTTGAAACTGCCATGTAAATGGAAAAACAGAAACACTCTTGTTTCAGTTCAGTTTACAGGCTATTCACATGCACATAAGTATATGTAAATCTATGATGAAACTTTTGGCACCCTGGCTGCAGTGTCATTTGGAGAAGTGCAAAGTTATTTGAATACCATGTTTGTTTTAGGACCCTAAAAATGTGAGAGTATTTCAGACCAGACAACAAAGAACTTGGCACAGTGTACAAATGCCCCTGTACACTCAGAAACTATCAAGTGGATCTTACAAATAATGGTTAGTAATTACCTGTCATTAAGAATGCCAACTTGCCAGTACCAGTAATTGTTTCATTTCAAAAGATAATGGTGAATAAATTTAAATGTACGGCTTCTGCACTGTTGATGCTCTTGGCACCTAGGGTAGGCTGTAGGATACCTCACCCTGCAGTGACCAGCCCCACTGGCTGGTGCTGAGGGTGTGGATCACTGTTCCATCCTCACTGGCATGGCCTGTCCCTCTTTAAGAGCCTCAAAGAGTTGCTGAAGCACCAAAGATCCTACTTATGGTCCCTCAAGTGTGCTGAGGGGAGACATCCTCTAGTTTTGCACCATGAACATGGAATGATGTAGACTTCGTCCAATAAATGTTTATTCAAAAGTTACTCATCTCCTCTAGAGGCTCAACAATGCAGAGGCTGAAAAGCAACAGCAGAGGCATGACAACAGGGCTAGCCCACCCTCCCCACCCCAATTTCCCCCAGTACCCTGAATTTTGTGAGAGCAGGAGACCAGCAGGTGTCAGCAAGACCTTGGGAATGGGATGGCCCCTCATCCAGGACTCGGAAAGAGGCAAAACCTGCTCACAGGTAGAAAAAGGACTTTTTAGGTAGGAGGTTAAAAGAGTGAATGATCCCTTTCCTTCCGCTGACTTCAGAAAATGATCAAGCAAGGGATGAAATCAGACCTGCTTATGTGGTCAGATCTGCCCACAGGGTGTTGGGGCTCTGCAGGGCCCCTGCTTTCCCTCACCGCACGATGGCTGACAGGTTCATCCAGGCAGCCCCAGCATTTCTCTGGGGAATGCATGGAGAGGAGAAAGGGTTTTAACAGAGCAGCTGAGTGCTGCAGGTCTGTGGACTGCCTGGCATGCTTTGAGACCAAGACCAGATCCAGTCATGCTGTAAGTGATGAGGTGCCAGGAGGGGAAAAAGCAGCCAGGGAAGAGGGATGCTCGTGCTGCTCTACTGAACACCAAAACTGCCTTAACTCTCCTTTATACCTCCCCAGTCAGTCCGTGCCTGCAAACCTCATGGCAAATATGAGCCAATTAATTGAAAGTGACTTATTTCTCAATTAAGGTGGAAATTAATTTGTTTTTCATCTCTTGAAAGAGTGTTTGAGAGCTGAAAAACACGCACAATTACCACGGAATCTAACATGTGGCAAACTTTCAAAGGTATAAACTAATAACAAGTGACAAAAGGGTTCATTTTTTTCTTCCAAACTAGGGAAAGATCCTAGGGGTGCCTCAGTACCACAAAGCAGTGATGCTACCCACCAGCAACTACAGTGTATTAGTAGCTCATCGTGAAAATCCATCTCAGTACCTCCCAAAATTCTTATTCTAATTTAAATCAGGTCTTTTTATCATTAAAAATTTTGATTTGTTTTCCTTTTTTTTTTTTTTTCTCTCTCTCTCTCTCCTTTTTTTTTTTAATTTTCTTTTTCTTTTATACAGAAATATAGCAAGGCAGCAGTGCAATCACTTTAAGTAAAAAAAAAAAATAAAAATTACTATTAACTTGGATCTCAACCACCCCCCAAAACACATGTTTAGCTTTACTGTAAGTAGTCTAAAATTACATCTCAAGGAAAGGTTGGGAAAAACATAAGAATGACAAAAACATTTCTGTAACAAAAATCTTAGGTTATGAACACAGAAATAAAAATGTTTTTCCTGAAACATTTTGAGCTGACATTTAGGGATTAACTTTTCATGTTAGAAGAGGGTAAGTGTAATGAGATTTCCCAGAAGCTCTTTTAGAAGACTAAGTAGGGGTAGAGTGCAAGTGGTGCCACATCACTTCTCATTAGGATTCCCAGGATGCTGGTGAGCCAGTCTGACTCCATATGTATCCTGTAACCAGGGCTTGGCGAAAAATGTCCCACAACTTGTGTAATTGCTTTGGGAAAGGAAAAGCGTTTCCTTATATCAACTACTTTAACCAAATCATAAGTTATTCACAGTCTATGCATATATATATATTTTTACCCTTTTTCATAGTTTTACAGGAACTTTTGTTTGTCACCAAATAGTAAAAAAAAAAAAAAAAAAAAAAAGTTTATAAAATTTAGTAACCCTGCCAGTAGGATGAAGTTCTGAGTGCATAATGATTTTCATTGACAAATAGTAATCTGGTGGAAAAAAAAAAATCCTCACGGAATTAACATAAATATCTTAAAGTACAAGAAGGTTCTTGTAAAAATGGTGCAGGCAGTTTTCATTTAAAGATGTGTCTCAGGGTGTGTTAGGATCCATTTCCCAAGATAACTGTATGAAGTTTAAGGTAACATTGATTTGTTTGTTTGTTTCTTTGTTTTAATGCTAGAGTTGAAGACTCTATAAATAGCAACATTACGAATTAGAAACACAAGCCTGCTACTTCTGGAGAAGGTCATGCAGTCAGTATGGAAATGTGCAGGGACTCAAGCAGAAGCTGAAAATACCCCTTGATCTCAGGGGGGTTGCACATTCCCAAAAGAGTCTCAACAAACCTGAGGCACTTTTGGGCTGCAGCCCACCTCTGCAGCAACCTAATGTGCCCACACCTCTGTTTCAGTCTTGCTTCTGCTGGTTTTGAGTCTTCCTGGATGCTAAGACAATGTGACCATGCCACCCATCTTTTCCTTCCCTTGGTAGGAGACCCCAGCCAAAGAAAAAAATATATGTGCTTCTGTTTTGTGTGTGGCAGGATGGCACACAAGATATTTGTGGGAGGGTTTTCAAATATTTTGGAGGCACTCCTGTCTGATTCCACTGCTTCTGGGTCTTGGGGGTTCTGCCTCCAGCAAGGCTTTCTCCCCAACTGCCTTCACCACTCTGAAGCTTTCCTCCCCATCTCCCCCAGCTATTGAGCCTCTGCGTATGGAAATGAGCCAGAGCTGAAAAAGGAGATGAGGTCTGTTGCTACCCATCCGTGAACTTTTCACAGTCCCTCTACCGACCTTTAAAAAAAACTATCAAAGAAACAAGCTGCATTGCAAAAAGCCTTTCCACACCAGGCAGAGAGAAGCTATGTGCTCATCTGGGCGTCAGAAGAAGATTCAGGGCTGTCCGTGTAGCACATCTCCCCGTTCACACTCGCAGCTCAACATAAGCAGAGCCCGATGGCTGCCCTCACTTCCACACTCCCTTCTGCTGTCAGCAGAAAGGAAGAAACCTCTGAAAGAGCCAGCTGAAACTTCACCTGGGAGAGGTGCTAGCCTAAATACTGGCCCATGCTCCAGGAGAGGACACTGTCCCTGTCCTGACTCAAAGCCCCTGTCACTGGGGTGATTCTTCCCTGGAAAATTTCACATAGGTGCACCAGCATGATAGCTACACACACACACAGAAGACAGCCGTAATAATTAGTTTAACACATCTAGAACACTTTTTTGCTCTCTTTCCTTGTGAACAGCTGGATTGGGTTTGCTGGGACTTTCCAAATAAGGCCCCCAAAGGAAATGTCATACTGAACAGGGGGTTGCCACTGGAAATGTTGAGTAATACAAAAGAGGGCGACCAACACTACCAAAAAAAAAAAAAAAAAAAAAGTGATCATTTCTGATCCAAGTTTATAGAAATACTTCAAAAATAATTGCTCCTTCATTTACTTGACAAGCCAGGTTCAAAATTCTGTTTCCCTGGCAACAGCTGAGGACATTAAACTGCGCAATGAATGTGCCCAGGGAAGAAAATAAATGGGAATGGAAAATTACTCCAGAAAGTTAGTTAAAAGGTTTTGCAGAGAGAAGGAGAAATAAGAATAGGCAAGCAGTCACACATCAGTAACCCTAAAGATGAAATATTTCATCATTCTAAGTTATGCAGGAAATCAAAAGCTGAAGCTGGTAGTTGCTGCTGTTGCTTTTATCATTACTGTTTGCTGCAGTTAGCGATATGTGCCAAAAACTGTTTTGGCTGCTTCTAAGAGACAAAAGAGACTGCACGCTGCATGCTTTCCTCCTTAAGCCCTGCTAGCCAAGGCAGCATTGCAGGAGCTGCGCTAGGTAGCCATCCACAGAAGTGTCCACCGGTGCTGGTTGTTGAAAGAAGACCTAAATCTACGTGCAGGGCTGAAGTACCCTGGGTAGCCGTTTGTGGGACACCAAAGCCAATGATGAGGGAAGATGGTGAGGGCCTCAGGTTCCCACTCTGTATGTCAGCACAGTGCCCCGTGCACCCACGGAGGGAGGGAAGGCGAGCCGTGCCCCAGTGCCCAGTGGCGAGGCTGCACTGGATGCTACTGCCTAGCCAGAACAAGCCCTGGCCCCTGACCAGCAGCTCTCCTTGCTACTGCAGAGCATTTAACAGGCAATATCCCAGTAAAGCCATTGCCAAGCACCCCACAGCAGGGTGAAACGTTTGGCAGCACAATTTGCGCAGACAGGCACTGCTAGCAGTGTGACCTTTTCCAGTTTTCATTCCTAATATTTATAGCCCCAAATTTATTCGCGTTCCCCTTCACCTGAATTCTCATCAGAGGACTGGCGTAGTTTGCTCACTGAAATACTTCTGGAAAGTCACAGAACATCAATTAAGGGCTTTCAAAAATTATTGTGTACCTTCCAAGTGTGAACAACTTCAGAAGGAAATGAGCAGGATCCAGCCTACTCTCTGCTCAAGTGACAGGAGCAAGTTCTTTCCACAGGGAACCACAGTTCTGTACTAAATAATACACTAGATTTTCCCCTACTATTTGAGGTGTACCAAGAGGAGAATATTATCACAGAGCAGTGGTACACATCCTGACTATGCCTCTAATCATTATCTGCAAAGACAGTGCTGAAAGAATGTGACTTGTTTAAGAATCAGAGACCACCTGTGGCACATGTAAGATGGCTCGTGTTCATCAGCCTCAGTGCTGAGCTCCTCCAGCTGAATAAAACATAAAAGAAGAATCTAAAATTGTGACAAATTATCAAGTATTTATTGAGACATTTATTGTGTTTGTAGCCTGTTTTTTTCTTGATCAATTTAGAAGCTTCATTCCATGTTTTATAAATTAAACATCTTTTCTAGCCTTATTTCACGTAAATAGTGATTTTAAAGCGATCTGGCAAATTTACTGCCCCTTCCCTCAGGGAACTGTGAAGGTGCTAAACATAAACTAGATTCCGCTCAGCATCAGCCACTTGCCTCAGCCACGGGAGACTCCCTCTGTCCGTAGGGCATCCTCCACTACCCTGGTTGAGGGCTGACAACATCGATTGTCAGGTTTCTGGTGAAATATCTCCTCTACAACTGCCAGCCACTTGATAAAATGCAGGAAAGTGAAAACTGCCACAGCAAGGAACAAGTGACTCTATGTATTTTCATGTTAGTAGTCCAGTGCTATTAATCATGGTGGAGGGGGTGCAGCTAATACCTCCTGGGCAACTGTCTTCAGCAGTGACATTTTATCAAACTCTTTTGGGTTATGCTCAGTGGGAGCCAGTATGAAGAAACAAGTACTACACAAATTGCAAGATCCTCATTGATCTGTTTGAAGCTTCTTCCAAGAGAAGTTCCTGTAGCTGCACATGCCCTCCCTCTATGAAAATTAGACAAAGGAGATCATATCTGATGCCTGAAAAGAAAGACCAGAGCCCTAGTTTTTTTTGGGAAAAAAAATGAAACTCATGGAAAAAAAAAAAAAAATCTTCAAAAGAGTAAAAAGAGTAGTTCTAAGGATCAGCTTGGGAAGCCAGTCA
This sequence comes from Anser brachyrhynchus, assembly GCF_964034855.1. Taxonomy (NCBI): domain Eukaryota; kingdom Metazoa; phylum Chordata; class Aves; order Anseriformes; family Anatidae; genus Anser; species Anser brachyrhynchus. The sequence goes on along the minus strand of NC_137695.1, from coordinate 142,135,101 downwards.
GGTGGTACCAGCTGAGTATTTGACCTTGTTGTTGATGTCAAACTGCCTCAGTAGTCATCAAATCTTCAGCCTTAATATGATTTCAGGATGTTAGAACTAGAAAGGATAGGCTGCAGCTGGAGCTCTCAATGCTGAGTTATGTGACATTGACGGAATAACAGCAGCTTGTTCCAGCCACCAGCTTCAGTCGCTGAAAACAGCAATGCAGCAACAAGTACCATTAAGGTAGCATGGCCATGACCAAATCTGCCCAGGGGTCCAATTTCACAGTTATCACAAGAGGTGAAGTCATCCTCTGCCTTCAGCAAAACAATTGGTGTCTTCTCCTAGGAAGCGTGTCTTCTTCTAGGAAGCAGATTGAGAGGTTTTCCACTTTTAACAGCCCTGGGTGATTGCTAGTTGGCCAAGTTCTGCCCTTAGTTGCAAATCAATGTTGACAGTTCCACCAAATTGATCATGCTTCCTTGATTTGTGCTTTTTAAACTTCAAAGGTTGCTTAGGAAAGCAGTTTAGGTAAGCTAGCACTGTATATGGGACAGCAAAACACGAAGTCATTTGAGGGGGAAGGTGACAAGGCTTATCCTTTGCTCTTCCGGAAGTCTGTTTCGCAGACAGAATAGCCCCAGGAAATTCTTCTTCCTCCCACACATCATTACTACCACAGTTTTCCATGTACCAAGGAAATGATTTTTTCGGTGGTGATCTTCATCCTAGAGCTTTACGCAATCTTTTAAAATACAAAACAAAACAAACAAACAAAAAACAACAACAAACATTTTACTGTTACCAAGATAAGAACAACATCTCCAATGTTACTTCTTTTCTGTGGAAAGTCACTGTGGAGAAAGAGGAGAGATTTGAGGTGCTTGCAAAAACATTTGGTGTTGGTAAGCTGTGCAGCATTGCTTTCTGCTGGCTAAAGCTTCCTAAATATGCATTGTTGTACATGTCCATTAATGTCATCCAGCTCATAAATATGCATAGAGGCTTAACTGAGGAAAAAAATGTGTCCATCACACTGGAAGACAAGTGGTAGAAAACTTATTTTATACAGGCTGAGAGAGAAGGTTTTTATTGTTTAAGGAGTCTTCACAAGTTGCTTTCCCCAGTATGGCGATAAACAGCTATGGGAGGAGAGGGGGAATGATAACATGATAGCCAGCACCAGCCATGGCTTTCACAGCCTTCAGCTGCCAACGTGCAGCCATGGCCTTCATCCTTTCACCTCACAGATTCATACAGACTTTGGTAGCCTCTGGGAGAAAAAAAGAGAGAGAGAGACTTACAGAATATGGCAGTAGGAAGAAGACAAAGCCTAATGGCAGACATTCCTTTCTTAACCTTTTGGGGACCCCCAAGAAGAATCTATCAGATTTTAGTACATTTCTTAGGTCTTACTGTTTTTCTGTGGTCTGCAGAGAGGTCTAAGAGCTGAGGATCAGTTCCTGCACAGCATCTGTTTCCAACAGGGGACAATCCATCATTGACTCTAAAATTATTTCCATTCCTTGTCATGGCCTGAATCCATGTTGTGACTGATCTGAAGTGTTACCTTCAATTAGAGAAACTTGTAAATGATCTTAGCATTTTCTTTGTGATTGCTGGGGAATGGAAGATTTCGGACTCCATAGCTGTGCTAGGTGGCATTTCTTCAGGGTTGGTCCCATTATGATGTGTAAGCAACAGCAATAGGAAAGTTCTCCCTGAATGTCGTCGTGCTTATTTTAATTAAATGTGTCAGCAGTTCTCCATGATTCTCCCATTAACCGAAAGATTATGGAACAGAGTCACAGAGTTTGGGTCAAGGTGACATTAAGATAGTCTTTCATCATGTTACATAGTGTTTGCTTTAAATAAATGCTTTGTGCATTCAGAATACTGTAGGGCCAGTTTCCTTTCCAACTAAAATGCAATTAAGAAATGTGCTGATGCTTAGCATTTACAACCTGATGTATTTGATAGGAAATTTAAAGCTGAAAGTTGTATTTAAACAAAACAAAAATATTCCCCCTTTATATTTGATGCTGATTCTTTCTATAAACTTTTTACGCTATCATCTTTGCTCAAAGGACTATTGCAGAATAGTCCAGAGATGCACTATATCAAATGGAATTGCCAGTAAAAAACATAGAGGGAACCAGCAAGGTGCAATAAAATGAAAAAAATCAATATCAAACTTGACCATATAACTACATAAAATCTAAGTTAACTATTACAACACTAATACACACTCCACTATGAAGTTTGGGTTACTCTAAGACTAATTCAAGACTGGTGAAAAACCACCCTGTCTAGTCAATAAGACATGAAAAAGACAACAACAAGACAAACCCCTTAGCCTACACAGTAATTGGACAGCCTGATTTCAGTGTCACGAACATTTAAGTTCACAGAGCTGCATTACACCATGTCAAGATGAAAAAGACAAAGGCCGGAGATGTGTGTGGAAATGAAGTCCCACTATAAGTTTCTATAGAAACACATTAATAGGCTATTTCCAGAATTTCAGGGAGAATGCAGAGATGCTGAGGTCTCAAAGGGCCTGACAACTCCTGACTGCAATTCTCATCAGCTTTGTTTTGGCAAGACAAAATCTGGTCAGTGTGGTCATGACAGTTAAGGGGTTGGCAGCGAGTTGGGCAAGCACTGCAGTAACTTAGTTCAGCAGCCACATTGGGAGATACGTGGCAGAGCAGGGGGAGAAAATAAGCAATTTCCTTGTTAGGTGTAGAAAAAATAAAGTCTTCTGCTTTACTTCCAAAATGAAAAACTGACAGAGGAAGGAGAAGTATTTTATTAATTATTCAAAAAAGGGGTGTGGGTGTGGGTGGGTGTTGTTTTTTGTTTCACAGCAGATATGAGGTTACATGTAATATTACATACAGTAAATACTGAAACAAAATACTAGAAAATGAAATACAATATTTTTCATTTTTAAGCACTGAATTGGAAATATGTTGAAATTTTAAAAAACATTTTCATTTTTTCCTTACAAAACCTGAGGGTTTCAGGTGAGCAGGTGGAAGGCAGGGTCCTTCTGATCTGGCAACAAAAGATGAAGTTTTGAAGATTCCTGATGTTCTGTCAGGTTTACTTATTTTTATTATTTTATTTTGAAATGGAGCTATTTTCAAGAAACATTTGATTTTGAGGTAATTTTATATTCTATTAGAAAAAGTTCCCTATGTAAATTTTTCCAGCAGTCTCAAAAAACTGTGACATGGAAATAACGGCTTTTGCTGAAGTTGTGCAGTCAAGATCAGTATTAGGAGTACTTGACAAACGTAAAAGACATGCTGCTTCTGTATCTCTGCCCCTCTTGCCCCAGGCATTTGTCTCAACCCAAAATCTTTGTCCCATCTTACCCCACACAGAAACCTCCCCTCATTCCCTGCACAGGGCAGAAAGTGCTTTGTAACAAGCCATTATATTTTATTTTTGTTATCTGAGATTTGTTACCACATACTATAAGGAGAACATCATCAATGAGAAAATACTCACGGCAGTCATCTACTGATATGAGTCAGTTCTTATAAAACCTCCAGCAGTAGTAGGCAGATCATTCCCATTCTTCAGGTAAGGTATTGATTGTAAGAACACTTTCTGAAGTGCAGTGTAAAGTACGGCATTTTACATAGTTCAAATAGAGCTGATTGACAGCTAAGTGGAAAGTTAAATAAGATTTCCCAAACATCTTTTGCTAGAAATTTGATAATCCTTTTGGATGGACTGTACAGCCCCTCCACAATTAAAAAAAGGTGGAGCTGCATCAGTGAATCTTTCTGCTTAACAAACATGTTTACAACAAGCAGGGAGGGAGGGAGTCAAAGTGATTTCACGTGCAGAGGAACATATCTCTTCTGATGGCGTCATGCAGCAAGATGACAGCTCACTAAAGATGGTTTCAGGTTTCTGAACTGATTGGGGCTGGGATGGTATTGCTGCTAACTGAACATGCCAGTCAGGATCAGAGCTGAGTCTTTCATGTTATAGTAAACCCAGATGAAACCTTGGCAGTGTGACCACATTAACCTCATGACTCTTGATCTCTCAATTATGTCCAACTCACCACTCACGGAAAAATTTGGGACAAGCTTGACTCCAACAGTAATTTATTTATTTCCATAAATGATCTATTTACTCTGGCTTGGAGGTCAGCATCTTTTTTTAAAGACAGTCACACTTAGTAGGGTATTATCTGTTCTTTTGAGATGTTGTAATGGTCTAAAATGAAGATGTAGGACAGTTAGTGTTATATAAAGAAATTTAACCTGTGAATTTATTTGTCATCCAGAATTTGGGCAAATCAGAAGATTATGAAAAGAGTTGCAAGTGACAATTACTGCAGTCATGCTGTTATATGAGCTAGTCCTGATGAGCCTATGAAAATCCTCTTGCTCAAGAAGGCAGGTGAAGTTTAGAGAAGAGTTAAGCTGTACTCAGAACATACCGAGCACGAGAACGAACAGGCAGTACGATACCAGCTAGGAAGTCACCCACACCGGTCATGAACGGGTGGACATTCCTAACTGGTTCTGTCCAGCAAGAGGGCTCTCGATCAGTGGCAATATCTTAGTTATATCATTATTCCTCCCGCAACCCCATGTAATTCCTGCTTGTTCTGTCCCAGAATCACAGAAGATGCAAACCTCCTAAAGTGAAATCAGGGATGCATTTGGCAGAGACATATGCTGGATATTGCTTCAAAGCTCCACATGCTTCCTACAAATTCTGTCCAAAGAAAGCTACTACATTTTCCTTACAGAAGTACCTAAGCAACCTCAGATCAAGAGCTTCATTTTGATGAAAGACTAAATTCCCCCTGGAGTTAGGCAAGTATTTAACTGCACTATGTCAAATGTTCAGGATAGTGTGGAGATTGCTCATGGCAGTAAAGATAGACAAATTAAGTTTTTGTGAAAATTGACTGAGCAGGAGCTAACTCACGGAACCTCCAAAGATATCTCCAAAAATAACTCATCATACATTACTGCTCCTCTGATTTTCTGTGCTACAAAGGTACTTTTAAAATGCTTGCCATTTTTATTCTTAAACATTTTTTAAATTAGTGAACTGGAAGAGCACTTTCCTAAAATGAATACAGAAGATGGCACTATATGAATATAGTGCCACTTTCTCAACAGGGAAAACCCATCCACCACTGAAAAAAAATAGTGAACTTATATTCAGATTTGAATTGTTTATTCTCCCTTTTGTTAGCATGTGATATGTGTATCTATCACTGCCATTGCTTAGCTCTGCACCTCTAGCCTGAGCTAGGCCAAACTTGGGACTGGGCCAACAGGGACTCCTCTACCCTGGCGGGAGGACAAAGGGTCTGGGAAATAGAGGGCTCCCCCCTGGTTGACGAGAGAGGGGTTCGGGAGCATCTGAGTGGGCTCAATGCACACAAATCCATGGGTCCCGATGGGATGCATCCACATGTGCTAAGGGAGTTGGCAGAGGTGATCACCAAACCGCTCTCTATCACCTTTGAAAGTTCCTGGAGAACAGGAGAGGTGCCTGAAGACTGGAGGATAGCCAATGTCACTCCGGTCTTCAAGAAGGGCAAGAAGGAGGATCCAGGAAACTACAGGCCAGTCAGTCTCTACTCTGTCCCTAGAAAGGTGTTGGAACAGTTTGTTCTGGATGCCATCTCCAAGCAATTGGAAGAGAAAAATGTTATGAGGAGTAGTCAGCATGGATTCACCAAGGGGAAGTCGTGCTCGACCAACCTCGTTGCCTTCTATGATGGCATCACCAGCTGGGTAGATGGGGGGAGAGCAGTGGATGCCATCTACCTTGACTTTAGCAAGGCTTTCAATACTGTCTCCCATGACATCCTGATAGCAAAGCTGAGGAAGTGTGGGATAGAGGAGTGGACAGTAAGGTGGGTTGAGAACTGGCTGACTGGCCGAGCTCAGAGGGTGGTGATCAGTGGCACAGAGTCCAGCTGGAGACCTGTGACTAGCGACATTCCCCAGGGGTCGGTGCTGGGTCCGGTCTTGTTCAACATCTTCATCGACGATGTTGATGAGGGAATAGTGTCTGTCCTCAGCAAGTATGCCGATGACACAAAGCTGGGAGGAGTGGCTGACAAGCCAGAAGGCTGTGCTGCCATTCAGCAAGACCTGGACAGGCTGGAAAGATGGGCAGGAAGAAACCAAATAAAGTTTAATAAGAGCAAGTGTAGAGTCCTGCACCTGGGAAGGAACAACCAGACGTATCAGTACAGGCTGGGGGATGACGTGCTGGAGAGGAGCTCTGAGGAGAAGGATCTGGGGGTCCTGGTGGACGACAGGTTGACCATGAGCCAGCAGTGCGCCCTGGTGGCCAAGAGGGCCAATGGGATCCTGGCATGCATTAAAAGGAGAGTGGCCAGCAGGTCAAGGGAGGTGATCCTCCCCCTCTACTCTGCCCTGGTCAGGCCTCACCTGGAGTACTGTGTACAGTTCTGGGCTCCCCGGTACAAAAAAAGACAGGGATCTCCTGGAAAGAGTCCAGCAGAGGGCCACAAAGATGATACGGGGCCTGGAGCATCTTCCCTATGAAGAAAGGCTGAGAGACCTGGGTCTGTTCAGCCTGGAGAAAAGATGACTGAGAGGGGATCTCATCAACGTGTATAAATACCTGAGGTGTGGGAGACAGAGGGATTTGGCCAACCTCTTTTCAGTGGTTTGTGGGGACAGGACAAGGGGAAATGGCCACAAGATGGAGCACAGAAAGTTCTGCACCAACATGCGAAAGAACTTCTTCACGGTGAGGGTGACGGAGCACGGGAACAGGCTGCCCAGGGAGGTTGTGGAGTCTCCCTCTCTGGAGATATTCAAGGCCCGTGTGGACGCCTACCTGGGCAGCCTGCTCTGAGGAGCCTGCTTTGGCAGGGGGGTTGGACCCGATGATCTTTCGAGGTCCCTTCCAACCCCTTCAATTCTGTGATTTTCAGAGTGGTGAGTTCCATTCTGTGCTCTTCATTCTGTGGTTTGTCCACATCTGTCCACATACTCTGGTCCCAACACATGTATGTAGTTGTCAGTATTGTCTATACTGTTACCATTGTTCTTCTCAATTAAAATAAAACTTTTTTTTTTCTTCCAGTCTATCAGTCTTCATATATCACATAATAATTACTTATCTTTCCAGTAGGCTCACTGGTATCATCTGGAGTCCCTGGGTTATCACGGCTTAATCAGCAGCAATAGGTATCAGAATCTTACCCTTACAAATCTCATGAGATTTGAACTACCTCTTGTATTAAAACATTAAATATGCATGAAATAAGACATCTGAAGTTATTTGTATGTAGAAAAAAACCACAATATTCTTTAACTGAGAGCTACAGTATATTGGTCTGTGCCTAATACTGAGTTTCCTGAGTTTTCCTGAGTTTTCCAGCACTGTTTCACAGCTGGACCTTGATCTCTGGTCTATTTTTAATAAATATCAAGAAACCATATAAAAACAAAGGCAATAGCCCAAACACAGAAAATGCAATGGCTCAGAATAATGGTTTACTAAAGATGAAATAAAATAATGTTTGGATATATTTAGTACATACCAAATTTTCTTATGCAACTCACATCCAAACATTATAAACTAATCACTAAAGTTTCAGAATCACCAATAATTACTTTAAAAATAAGCTATAGACTTCCTGTAAGGAAAATAAATTACTACCAAAAGGTAGTGGAAAGAAGGGTGCTCCTGGCATTTATATTCCTTAACTTAGGTTTAGTTTTTCTATAGTAGACAACAGAACAAAGAGTTTTTAATAGATTATATTTCCCTAGTGTTGCGGCATTTCCTTGAACATCTGGTTAGAACTTTCCAGCAGTAGGCAAGGGAAGCAGCTCTCACTGTGGTCTTTGTAGAGTCTTATATAGGGACTACTATCATGTCTAATAGACATCCTTGGAGATCCAGAGAGTAACTTAGCAGTCAGTGCATCCTTTACAGCATACAGGTGATAACAATGCTTTCTGCAGGCTGCTAGCTAAGTCTGGCACTGAGTTGTTGTGACTTTGGTTCATTTGGGTTGTGTCTGTTCAGGGTGATGGAAAGCACAACAGGTTCTTGAAGACAAATTTTTTTGTTTGGGATACTACGTTGAGGAGTGATTGGACAAAATGCACTAGTGAAATCAGACATGGATGAAAATCCAGAGTTCCCCATCCCAGTGCAAGCGTTCCCTCGTAGTACAGGTTTTTGGAGGTTATTTTTTACTCTCTCCTTCACCTCTTGAACACTGGATGTTTTGAGTTAGAGCTTTGCCAGGAGGTGACGGATGTGAAGAGGTATTCCCTCCTCCTAGCCGTTGGTGACTGAGCTCTCTCCTGGTAAGCCAGAGATGTTTCTTTGAACCATTTCAGCTCCAGTAGTGCTTTTAAATGCTGAAGAACCTAATGTGAAACCTAATTTGGCACTACTACATTGGAGTAGCCCTCTTGATAGTGACCTGCTGGATCACTGGCCCATAATGAGCACAGTCCACGCTCTCCGACCACATTTATCTTTTAAAGATTGGGGGGCATGGGTGCAGGCCCATTGTCAAAATTAAACAAGAAGCAAGTGGCAGCTGCACTGGCAAAATGGGAACATACACAAAACTTTCTCGCAACTGCTGCTTACTCCTCCAGGGCATTAATCAACAAATGCAGGCTTACTAACTAAAAGAAGAGGAGACAATTTCAGCTTCTTCCACAAAACAGAGAGGAAAACCAGATGGCTTCTGAGACCCTAGGAACAGAAGAATGCCTGAACTAGCAAAAAGCTAGTTTGTCACTTCTTTATCAGACAGTCTTTGTGGGGAAAAAAAAAACAACAACAACAAAAAAAAACTTGATAGATCAGAATATTAAGACATAAATATGAAATATTTAGAGCTTATAGGAGCTTGAGGACAGAACATCTAAGAGGCAGGCTGAGAACAGTTAGTGTATTTTTCTTTTGCGAGGGAAAAATGTAGAGCAACTATTAATTTTGAAAGCTTGTACAGAAATATAGTCCTCAAGCCAGACAAATCTTTCTGCTTTCTTTCAGCAATTTTAATAGATTCTATGACCAAATAAATTCAGTCATAGAAATCAAATCTTCCCTTAGAAGTCTGCATGCATTGTTAACCTCCTTTATCATTAAGTACTTTTCCTAGTAACAAACTTAGAACCAACATTTCTCATTAATAACCAGCAGAAAAAGGTCTTCCTCCCTTTTACCTCCTCAGCTGACTGGTTGACAAGTTTCTGTGAACCCCTGCTCTGGGTACCTACCTCTTTCCATGATGCTCCTGAAAGACCTTCAGGGTTGAGGGGAAGGAATAATTGGGTTGAAGAGATAGTAGCTGCACTAAGCAACCATCACTGCACAAGACCTTTCTCACGTTTCTACAATACGAATCTCATGAATGATGCAGATTAAATCAGATTAAATTCATAAGAAGGTGCCTTTGAAGGCTTATAACAAACAAGTCCAAAACAATGACAATGAGAAATTTTCTTCCTACGTTCAACTATTTTTATTGTACTTTTAATGTATATACAGTAGACATATTTCCTGTGGATTTTTTCCTAAGATGGTTGCCAAATGTGTGCAATATTGTAGCCCTGGGGCTCAACTAAACCTTGCCTTTGTGATTATTAAACTGCCAACAAGGGGAGTTAAAAGGCAGCCTTATAGCAGGGATGCTGGGTCAATGTGTTTCCTGGTGCCAGTCTTTGCCTGTGAATTCCAGTCACAGAAATGCCTCTTATGTAATTCCCAGTGGTTTTCAAAATGTATCACAAGAAGGCTTTTATCTTTATTACTTCTCTCCTACCATTCAAAATCTCCCAGTCATTTTCTCTGTCTTTCCTGAGTAAAGTTTGAACTTTATAAATCACATGCGAAGATAAATACCAAGAGACAAATAAAGGCCAATATTGATATAGTGCAGCAATTTCAGCAAAAATATTTATTGGCAATCATCTGCCTAAGAAAGAGCAAAAACAGATTACTTCTGTCTGACTGAAGTTTCAACCATTGTTATTATACTGGAAAACCTGTTAAGCCCTCAGGGACAGATTCAATGGCCTCTGCCACAAACCTTAACAGCCTCCACAGAGAAAAAAAGATGAATGCAGTAGCTCCAAAAATTACCATATCCAGTCAAGTGATGTGAGTAACATAACACTCTTCAAACATAAACATGTGCTTCTCTTTTCTCTTTATTTTCTCATTATGTAAAAAACTCATTGTGCTTTGATTATTTTAAGAAAGGAGCTAGAAAAGCTGAGGCAGTATTGTGGAGCTGTTAAATAATGCTGAGTTTGTTGTTGTTCAGTCAAATCCCATTCCACATTCATCTTCTGATCATCTCCTCAGGTATACTACACTAGACTAAGTCAGGAATGAGTAATGATGCAGGGAAGGAGCTAGAAAGGTCCAGTGCAGTGAGAGCTGAGGACAGTTTACATGTCCAAGTAGCAAACCACCTCAGGCCAACCAGCCACACGCTTTCCAAAATCAGATGCAACTCTTGAAAATTCACCACCTACTCAAATCTTCTATGTTAAGCAGGCTAAAGTTACTGGTGAAGGAAGTGCCAAAAATGCTGATTCAGTCAAGAAAAGGGTGCGGGGTGTCAATTTTCTCCTCTATATTTCTATTAATACACTGATCTATAATTTAAATCACTAAATCATCCACTGGATTAATCAGCATACTTGTCTGTGTGCCAAACTGAAGAGAAACTGAAGTACCTGTGACTCCCACAGAATGGTTCATCCCAGTTTGTGTATGCTACTACCAGTAATTACCTATCCTTATATCCAAGAGGAAAGCATAACTTTCTCCCTTTCTGCAGTCTAATGACAGACAGTTTTAAATAACACCCACAAGGAATAGTCCTCAAGATCCAACTCATTACTTTCTTGCAAAGAGTTTTGAGTCTAAATCACAGTCTATTAATTATCCTTACATCATATAACAAATAAGACAAACTTCTTAAGAGTAGTTTAAAAAGGAGGTAGCCATGTAACTTAATCTAACTTGTTCTCAAAGTCTTTGATCAAAACTAACCCCAGAGAGCCTTGGGAATATCTGCTCTAACTTCCCTGGCAATTGAAGACCAGGAGCGAGCCATGGAAATCCTCGTGCAGCACTGCAAATACCAGCTGGTCTCCCGGGAGTTCCCATCGCTCACCTTTTGACACCTGATGTCAGCTGGGCTCACGCAAGTAACTCCACAGGGCAGCCCTCCTGTCGTAGAGTGGCCACGGGACTTTCGCTCAGCTCAGGACATGCAGAGTTAGGGGTCTACCTCTACTAACAAAAACACAGCTGCATGCTGTTAAAGCAGTTGGTGGTTAAGTGAGGAATAATAAATAACGCCGTGTCCTGCCTGGTGCAGTGGAATGTGATAGTGGGAGAGCGGACAGAGCCAACAGCACTCGAGAGATTTCATTTGTGTTACCCAAAGGTCAAGAACCGCAGTCACAGTTTAAAGCCTGAGTATATCAGTACTGCTTTTTCAAATGAGAATCATCATGATGAATTTGTCAGGAGGATTTCTGCTTTTACCATGGATTCCTCCAAATCTGGGCCATAACGTCCCACTTGTCACCAGACTGGGTGAAAGGGAAATACCAACTTTTCTCTCCTTGAACAAACAGATTTTGGCTTTATGCAGAGAATGTTTTTCCCTGACAAAAGGCACCAAAGTCAGTTCCTATTTTACAACTTCCTTGACAACATCTGTACACAGATTTGGGCTCAAAAATAAATCAACAAAAAGATCTAGAATTCCCTTTTCACAAGGAATAGATCCTTTGTTTTAGGACCTTTAAGGATATGGAATAACAATAGAGCGGTGTAATTTGACTGAAGCACCAAAAATAAACTAATTGCTTTAGCCAGTTGAGAGAGTAAAAAACAATTAGACAATTTTTGTCTAATTCAAGGCATTTCCTTCAGTGACTACTAAAAACAAACAAACAAAAAAAGTGCATAGAAAAAAAAAAGTACTGTAGATAAATATTGAGATAGGCCTGTTTTCTCAGCTATGAGTGTGGTCCTGAGTGAAAACACTGAAGTACTGGATTTTATCTAAAAAATCTGTTTTTCTGTGGCTTTTCTTTCCTGATATGTGTAGGCTTTTCTGTGTTTGAAGAGCTTGGAACATGTTTCCTAAAACTTGCAGTCTGTTTTCTGCTCCCTCCTGAAACCAAGATTTCAAATCTGAGAGGAGAGAGAAGAGAAAGTTTCAAGTTTTGCCATATAATGACAGTAACTAGCAACTCTGTTAGAAGCTAAATGTCCATTTTCAAAGATCCTACAAAACCCTGTGGTAGGTTGACTACATGCATCTTTGGATGTAACATGGTAAAGGCACATTTATGTCTGTTTTGTTTTGGTTTGGTTTTTTGTCCATTTTGTAATCTGCATTGTCAAATTTTAAACATGCCTGATATACTATAATGATAATACAGGAGAACAAAGTGAGTGATGCATATCCAGTAATAAATGGAGGTAAATATTCTTTGAACAGACCAATGATAAAGTATACAAATAAAAATATCCATTCAGTTCTGCTCTAAAGCATACTGCTCTAAACAGGAGACACTGTCTCTGAAAGGAAAATCTTTCAAAAGTTGTGAAAATTCTTTTTTCCTGCCATATTTGTCACTCTGAAATCTGAGAAACACCAATAAACAGAAACATGCAGTTATTTTAAACAGAAAAACAAAACTTAAAAGCCATAATGCATGGGAATGCTGCCTTATTAATAGTTGACAGTGATTTGACTACACCTCTTATCTCTGGATTTGTACCACCTTCTGTCTTTATAGAACAGTGGTTTTAATTTTTTTTATTTTTTTTTTCTTGGTGATGTTTAAAATACATTTATCTTCTATCGTATTACAACTAGGTGTCTGATTGCAGGTTCTCCTTATGGCATGGCTCCCATCCATCTCATGTTGCAAAGTTATGTGAAGACTTTAAATTCCTTGTATCTAATGTTCTGTTCAGGGACAGGTTTCAGTAGCAGCCAATAATTTCATATTCTCAAAGCCATAAAACTATTTCTTGGTAAATTGTAAACTAAGATATGTCAACAAGTTAGAACCACAAAATTAAACTGCTCATAATATAAAATTATATCATTTTCTTATCATAAAAAAAATCACTAACAAACAGATATGATCAATATAACCGTGAATAGCGGCATATTTTCAGGTATCTTTTAAAGTCTATCTTGTTTTCATCATCTTCAAAAATTCCTTCATACTGCAAACAGAACTGAATGCAAATGCTTTCCTGCAAATGTTTATTTATACTTTTAAATGAATTTGCTTCATTACGATTTGCTCCTTGTTTCTGTTCACTCCCTACAGGTACTCAGATAAAAGATGTATTTATGTTTGAAAGCACAATGGTATTAAAAGGATCTGAGCTTACCTTCTTTTTCTTTTCCTGTATAGATTTGATTAAACTGCAGAGATTCCTTGTGGGTACTTGGATATCTAACTCCCATTGAAAACAGTGGGCGCTATATGCAGAAGCAGGAAGAGAGTGTCAAAGTGATTTACAGCACTATATCCTAAAATTATTTTTTTTTGTTTTCTGTAAAAGTGAAGGTAACTTTAGAGGAAGTAAATATTAAAGACAGCAAAGACTTTTGTCACGACAGTAGCTGTGCTTCTATAGAAGCTTGAAGATATATGGAGACATCTCTGTGCCCTGAGCTGGGTTTCTCTGAGCCGTAACACCCAGGTCTCTCGATCGTGCTGAATGCTCATCTTTAGCCAGTTCAGATTACACAGAGCTGTTTTTTATCTTTAGGTTGACTCACGTTTAAGCCTGCCTCATGTAGAATGAGATGAGCTTTAGGGATATACGCTACAACTCGTTAGCTATGGTTGCTGCTGCCGGATGGTGGGCCTACCCTCTCTACCCCTGGTACCCTGCCGCAATGAAGATTCTTTCAGATCTGGTTCTGAACAGGGTTTTCTTGGCAGTTTGTTGGGTGTATTTTTTTTCACAAAGTAGAGCTATCATCATAGGTCATGGATAAACCCTGATCTCTCATATAGTTGAATTCTGAAATTACACGTAATCAAATACAGATTCAAGATTCCCTGTTAATTACAGAGGGATAGCTGACTCAGTACAACAGAATTTCAGAAAAAAAAAAAAGATTGTGGTTAAATGCAAACATAAAAGGATGAAAACATTAAAAATAAAAAAAATAAAAAATGCACCAATGAATGTGTAGGCTGTTTTCTGTTAACAGAAAGAGAGGATCCAGTCCAAAGGCACAGGAGTGGTCCATTTCTAAGAACTGACACCTGCACTATACACAAGACTGCACACTGAATGAGGCACAGTTGCTCATTACTATGGCTAGAAGTGATATGTTTGACGTGAACTCTAAAAATAAGGAAAACCAGAACTCTAACCCATTACACCAAGGCTTTCTGTGACCACTGGCAACGTATAGTGTTCTGACACAACATACTCTAACGGTGTCATGATGAAAAGAAAACTCAGTCTTGAGATTCCTTATTGATAATGGCAGCTGGTTATATTTAACCATGAAACACAGATTGTTCTCATTATTCATCACTAACTCTGAGGAGGAAGACAGCATCTTTTATGAGCTTACAACTGGATGAAAATTAAATTCCCTGTTTTAAGGCATCAAAAACATTGAATAACTTACATACAATGTCTGACAAAGTAAAAGAATGAAGGATAAATCCTACTTTTAAAATTAAGCGCGGAAAGAAAAGGAGAAGGGAGAAAGGAGAAAGGACGACAAACCAGTCTCCTCAGTGACTGTTAATATTCCACATAATGGGACAGCAAATAAAATTGTTTTTAAAAACAGTGAAACTACAGAGAACAATTCATCTAGGGAAAACAAACAAACAAACAAAAAACCACAACTCATAAACAACTTTAAACATTAACAGTGGCAACCTCTTAGATGGTCTTTCATGACTCTAGATTCAGGAAATCAGAAGTATTATGTGTAATGCAGCAGTCCAAAAGGAGCTACAGGGTTCTAGGAACAACAGACTTGCCTCAAGATGTCAAAGAGATTGCATCCCAGAACTGCACGTAGTTAGGGCAAAGAAAAAGGAGTTCACAGCTTCCAACTACATCACGTCTACTCATCTATTTATCTGCTCCAGATGCTATTACTCCTATATACCTTCTACACTAAATTATCCCTCAAGACTTACTTCAAGCAGAATTCTTGGAAAGTCCATTGGAGCACACCCTGTGAAGTATTTAAGTCATATAGGAAATGTGATCCAAGCCAATAGCTGGCTATTGGCTTTTGGAAGTGCCAACAGGGAGATTAGACACTAGCTTTGGCCACTAAGAATAAAAATGAAAAAATAAAAATAAAAAATAAAAATCTCTTACTGGAGCAAAACATAAATTAACTAAGCAACTGACAATGTATGAATCTGACTGGATGACTCAAACATTATTTATACTTCTCTCATGACAGACTTCTCACTGGCAACATCACAAGGTAAAATAAGGCATCATTCAACATTTTCAAGATGTGATTGTACACCCTAAAATTAAGCATAATAAATTCAGCTGTCTTGGAATAATTACATTAAAGTTTCACTGGCACATTGAACAAGCCTATGGTATTACAACTTCAGCTTAAAATAGTGACCAGTTTAAACTAAACATTTGTTTAACATATTGTCATGCAACATGGATTTAATAGTAATTTAGAACTATGATTTTGGTATTCAATTTAATTAGTCTGTGACTTTTTGCTGCCATTTATCTAAACTCTGTAAGCCTTAAGTCTGTGGGACAATGATTAATACACTAAAGTCAAGCCCATCAGGAAAAAAATAATTAAAAAAAATCTCTATATTAAGAAATTCTTTGAAATGGGCTGTTATTTCCAAGCCTTCAGAAGGAGTATAATTCTTTCTTGAGACCACAAATTTCAATACAGCCACTTGCAAAGACAGGAGGAGAATAAAAATATCCAAGAACCTCAACAGGAATTGCAGTAATAAACCTAGCAGAACCTTTTAACAAGGACAGGTACACACGATTTTGATTTGACAAATTTTGTTAAGGTTTTTTTTTTTTTTTTTTTTTTTTTTTTTTTTTTTTTTTTTTTTGGTAAAGCAGCCACCTTTGAAGGATCAACAAGAGCAGCAGTTGGTATGTTGGTCAGGTTTTTGATTTTTATCTCATACGCAAAATTGGAATAGTACAAAATTAACTGGAAAAAAATCACATGAAAACAAATAGCAATATCTATCCATCAAACAACATGCTTGCTAACAGGATCTCCTTTATACTTACCTGCTATTTTCACTCATTTTTCTAAACATGGATCATACAGTATATTTATGAAATATGACTGAAGTTGCAAGAACTCTGGAACAGGCAAAAAAATCAGATTGATCATGCCAAATATATTAAAAAAATCTGAACAATTCAGATTGCAATTTAATAACAATTAATTCCTAAAGTCTTGGCCACCGTTATCCTCAAGAAATCATAAGAAATGGTATAACGAGCTGGTGTCATACTCCTATGCTGCACATGCATTATTCTCTTCTTTCATCCCCATCTTCCTTAGCTGTTACAGAACATGCACCACCCTGTGTGCATGCATGACTGCACATGCGTACTTGTAAACACAAGAAGCTCCTATTCCTGATTAGCCTTTAAGCAGTACCAAAATAAGTGTCCAGTAACACATGCTTCTTAATCAGGTTGTGCCAGTACACCTCATAATGGCATTTCAGAGTTATGATAAGCTGGTAATAGCCACGATTGTACAGTATAGTGAGGTAATACATTTCTTTCTAAAATAAAAGCATGATTAAATATCAAATAGCAACACTAACCTACGTTATGTCATCAGTTTTGAAAAGGAAATGACCCCACAGATTAATGAGGAATTCTGCCTAGAAGTCAAAGGTATGATAAAGCTTTATTATTAAACAAGAGCTAGATATAATCAAACCTACTTGAAAAAGCCCAGCCTTTGAGAGAATCAAAAAAGGCAGAGTAGTAAGAGTCCATATTTATCTCTGTTATAACACCAATGAAGCCAATAGAATTCCTTGAAGTTCAGTTTGCCTGACTGCCACATGGCAAGTATGGCATGTCATCTGCTAAGCTGCAAGGTATGATAGATGGAAAAAGCAATGCCATTTTCCTTTCCTGTTTAGGAAACAATATACTAAGAAATAAGACACTATAGGATTGTAACTCAGAAAATGCCTGTTTATTATTATGTAACAACTGATAAAACCCACCAAAAAAATTTATAAATCCAAATATGACCACTCTCCAGGAAGTCCTCTGGAATGAAGAAATCATGATTTTTCCTAGAAAACTATTTTTTTTATATGCTGTAAACGCTGAACATAATTATGTTGTAAATAACATAGAACTAAACACTAATTTATATAGATAACTTCCTTGAAAAAGCAGTCAGAAATGCAACAGGTTATACTTTACTTTTTTTTTTTTTCAAAATCCTAAATAAAAATTAGGAGAGCATTCATCCATCCAATCAAGTCAGACTTATTATATTAATCTTCAGACTAGAGATAGTGATTCACTCATTCTTAGCATTGACACCAAATACAATATCGTTCCTAAAACCCCCTAAAGGTACACTGTAAACAGACATAAATAGAGAATAACTCAGAACAGAGTACAAAAATACCTTTTTAAAATTAGCAAACCTGGATTTTCTTGGATATGTGAGCAATAAAGTGAAATCACCTAGCATCTTTTTACAAAATGCATCTAAACATTTCTCATTCATAGCCTGCTTCTGGCTTTACACTCCGTGACTAGGGGCAAGTTTTGCCTGCGATGATGCGTGGTCTCTGCTCTGTCAGCAACTGACAGCCCCTAACATTTAGCCCTTTCGGACACTCTGTTCAATATCTTTAACCCAAGTTCTACACTTGCCAACAAATTGGGGGTTGAGCAGTCCCTGGGAAGAGTGCTTATAGGAGCCATGAATTTCTCACTATTCCCAGTACAGGTCTGTGTCATCCTGTTTACATCACGCATCATTCATCTGCTGTGAAGAAATGCGATCCCGTGTTTTAAAAAAAGAACTCTGTAACAGTGAGGATACTATATCTTTGTGCAAAGTGTTTCACATATTTTCCATGGGCACAAACTGCTCCCACTTCTATTTAAATCTCGGCAGCTCTCTTTGCTGGACATTACTTGCTTCAGGAAGCTCATTCAGGAGGTGCTTAACATAAGAGGGCTAAGCACCAACACGGCAGCAGACAGCAGCATGGCTCCCGAAGAGAAGGTGAGCACGACTCCTGCGAAAAGGGCTGTCCACAAGATCCGAACTGCCACCTTAGTCTTCAGCTTGGCACGAGGTTGGCAGCAGTGGGCAACTGACCACAACATAAAGCAAGCCCAAGAACCTGCCGGGTGGGTCCCCAGCGCAGAGGACTCATCAACTCGGCCAGTGCAAGAAAGACCCTTTGAAAAATGGCCAATTCCATCCAGCAAGAGGGACCAAGGAAAAGACAATGAAAAATCCTCAGCAAAGGAATCAATGACAATAAGAGATGCTGAAAAAAAATCAAGGGAATCGGATGAAGCCCTCAAAAAGTTCAACATTAAAAGCAAAGAGGTGACCAAGACAGTTGTAAGCAAAGCCTACGAACGAGGGGGTGACGTTAGCCTCCTCAGCGACAGATATGAGAACAATGGCAGCTCAGAGATGATCAAGCTCAAAGAAGAATCAAATGCTATTGACAAAATTCTTAGTGCCAAATTATCCCCCACAATAAGGAGAAAGTGTTCAAACATGGTATCAGAGCTGACCAAGGGCTGGAAGCAGATGGAAGAAGAGGTCAAAGCGGGGACTGAGGAAGAACTGCTGCTTAACTGCCACGACGACAGCATGGATGCAGAGGACAGTGGCTATGGGGAAGCAGAGGACAGTGACCGAGAGGTGACGGCTGTGAGGATTAAACGACCTGTGCCATCTTTGTAAGTAAAACACCTTTTTGTTACAGTATCACAAGTGGTTAGCAGACCCTGAAACAGGAACAGGTTTCCACAACAAATAAGTGAAATGAGAGCAGGAAAAATAAATCATAGCAAATGGTCAAAGAGAAAGAATTATTCCTAAAGAAAAAGCAAAACAATAATAATAATAACAATAAAAAAAATCCAGAAGACCTTTCGCATATCTCTCTACGCTTAAGCGGTTAATCAATAACTTCTGACCGTAGACTTGCATTTCACGTACTATATACATAAGAGGCACAGGATGTTATATTTGGAAAATGTTAAATTTGACACTAGGTTTATTGGTTCATCTAAATCACTGCTTACCTCTTAATACCTTAGTCCACATTTCAGATTAACATTTTTTCTTCCTCAAGAACCCACAGCTATTCAGATGATCCTAGAGGTCTTTTCTAACCTGAATGATTCTACGATTTCAGCAGATACTAATTCTAAAGCAACACACTTTAGCAAATAATATTTCCAAATATTTATTCATTATTTTGCTTTGCATAAATTGTGAATAATCTTGGGAGTGATTTGCCCCAAATGTCCAAAAATAGATATTGAGGGAAATACGTCTAGATACATATTAACAAATTCTGGGTTCACTGCTTCTCTTTGGAAGCTTTCCATATGGATTTGGAATTCATCAAGTCAAAGGATGGAACTTCCCTGTTTGTATTCCCAGTTCCTGTGATATTAGAAAGCATTCAGCCTGCCTTTACTTCTGAAAGACTGATTTGAATCATGCTATAAATCATTTCTAAACCATAAGTCATTTGACAAAAAGAACACTTGAATCATCAATTCATTTTTCATATTCAACGCATCTCTGTGGGTACACACACACACGCTCTCTAAGTATGCTCATAGAGTCTGTCGTGGAACTTTCAGACATACAGACTTTCTTACACCTGTAACTGATGTAAACAGAAAGGAAGGAGAAAAAAATATTACTTACTGATGTAGTTATTATAGGTTCTAAAAAAAAAAAGAGGGAGAATTAAGTAGTAAAATCATACTATCAGACAGTTTTGAGTAAGGCTACTTTCAGTAAGAGGACTGTGCTTGAAGATTACTACGCAACAGCAACTGCACATCAAATTTAGAGTCCGAGTAGTAAACAAGTAAGGTTCAGCCACAGGCAGGCAGTCCTGGGGAAGCCTCCCAGAATTGCAGAAGAACAGCAGAAGCTGGTAGAAATTCCCCAGTTTGCTTTTCCAGAGACCTCCAGCAGAACAAACTTTTCAGAAGATGGCTACAAACAGTTGTGCTGTTGCCAGACTTGCCAGACAGTTGCCAAACCCACTCATCGCTCCCGTCTCAGGAAAAGATGAGAAGGCCCATATGTCCAACTGCAAGAGGGGAAGCTGTAGGCAGCTGTTAGAGACATAGCACATTATTCGCTCCAGCGCTCTGCTTCACAAACTCTGTAATGCCCCAGCGGACATGAACGTGCGGCCGAGCCTGAACTGTTCCGGCACACAACCTCACAACTAACTTCAAATTTTGATGAAGGAAAGCACTGCCTCTGGGGACAGGGTGTGTGCTAAGGCTTCTCTGGGGCAGGGAGGGCAGCTGGGGCCTAAATTTGGCTGGGGCAGGATCTGGCAGAGCTCCCCTGGCAGAGCAGAGCCCTGGGAAGAGGCTGGTGCCAGGACACGGCCTCCTGTCAGGGCCACAGTGTGGTGGGGCCTGAGTCTCTGCCATCTTCCGCTCTGCCTTGCATGCGAGACAAGCACAAGGGCGTTCGAGATGAGAAGGCAGGCGTGTCACCTTCCCTGTGTGGGAAGGACTAACAAGATAGCAGGAATCAGAGGGCCAGGACCAATACGCTCGATACTATATCCTAATTGCTATTTCAGAAACCAGAAACTGGAACCAGCACAGATAAAAACATCAAAACTGGCTTCCTGGTCATTCTGCAGACAGCCAGGCAGACACTGCCAGTCCCACTAACCAGGTTTTGTACCCCACTGACAGCAAGCACTTACCTTGGCCACCATTAAAACCAGGACTATGTCAACAACACAGTAAATTCCAGCACAGATGCCTAAACATGGATAGCTATTTTAACTACTCAGACAGGGTACTAAACAATGCTTTGCTGTATAACTGACCAGCCATCTCCCACGAGGAACAAATGGTTAACAGTCAATCTGAAAAAGCTCTCCAATAACCCAGAGCTTGAAAGCTTGTGGTCTCTGCTTTTGGGAGGGGCTGCATGCACTGTCCTTTGACAGAAATTAGTTGAAAAGCAAACCAATAAAACAAAGATTTCACACATTAGGAAAAGAGCACCATTTTACCTGCAAATGATGCCAATTAAAATAAATTGCTCAATAAAAAATTGATAGTAGAGGCAAAGCAGCTATATTTCCTTTAAACCTTACATATGTTTTCTCCATATGCCTAGTTTTAGTGCTGCTACCTAGGGAAAAATAGATTAGCCATATTTACTGAGGTGCAAATGATAGAAATAACACCCTCTCTATTACTTACAGCCATCTCTTCCACAGAAATCTGTCAGGAGTTTTTTTTCTACATTTATAGTACTATTACCAGGACTGGATTTTTTTTTTTTTTTAACTACCCACTTTTATGTATTTATTTTTTATAGCCTCAAAATACATTATTTTAGCCTGCTGTTTTTATGAACCTTCCAGTTTGGCTTAATCTTCTTCAAAAAGTCCGTAAGTGTATGATTGTTAAAGCACATCTCCTATTTTCCTCACTATGTCCCAGGAAAAAAAGCATCAGTGCCAGCATTTTTTCCCTCACATCAGCACCTTCATGACCTCCAGCTGCAACATTTACTGAAATCAGGCTGCTTCCTTAGTAGAGTGAATGTTAACTTCTACAGGCCTAGGAAATACTATTTCATTTCTGTTTAGGAGCCAAAGGGGCACAGCAGAGATATGTAATGCAAAACACTAAGAAAGGATTCATGCATTTTCCCTAAAGACAGGATAGTAGGGAACACAGGGCATGGGCACTGCTGTCGTATAAGTTCAGAATGCAATTTGGTTATTGCTTTGGTTAACAGGTAAACTTCTTTGACTCTTACAGACAACAGGCTTGTTACAGTGGGTTAAGCTCACAATCTTCAGTTTGGATTCACAATCCATTGCATTAGGCACTGTATAGACAGGAAAAAAAGGATTCTAGGTGTATGACAGTTTATTATGTTAGCTCATCAACAAGCTAAACAATGAGGAAAATTGCACTTTGGCAATCAGAACTGGAAGATGCATTTAAAAAAAGGTAGTTAACAATACAGAACTTCTAAAACCACTTAGGGCATCGTAAAAGCAAAAGGATAGATATAATGTTTTTCTCAACCACTGAAAAGATGATAAGGATAAGGAAGGTGATAATAGTATTCAGCTAAAAAAGAAATATGGGCTTCAGTAGGAAAAGATGAGAATACTTGCTAGACACTTTAATTAAAAAAAGAAAAGAAAAAAGAAACAAAACCAAAACCAACCAACCAAAAAAAAACATAACAAAATAACAAAGCCTTTAGAGCAAGCCTTCTCACTCCGTTGTCTTCTCCTCTCAGCCCCTCTTCTCTCTTTCAACAAGCTTAGTATAAAACAAAGCAATGGCCAAACAGCAGGCAGCAGGTTTGTAGTCCTCTGTACAGTTTTGCTAACTGTATTTTTGCTCTGACTGTTCCTGTTAATATTCAGCAGATATTACCGGGGTGGTTTCAGAGCAGCCTTCTAGGGACTAAAAGTATTAGAAAACAAATTACTTCAGCATAGCCACAGCACAACATACTCCCTAGGCGAGCTCTGTACAGATGCAGTGACAGGATGTGGACAGCACAAAGACTAGCTCAGACTATCTATAACTTCCCCACAACATGTAAGATTGGTCACTAGAGGAAAGGGCATCAAGAATCTGTCTGCCTGCAGCCATCCAGTAATAAAACGCTGCTACAAACATGTACATGCATGAGATCAGTTAAGATCTCTGAAGATCTCCCCATCCTTTGACCTTGACACAAATTTCAGTAGCCTTAAGTTTCTTCCATACACCTGCCCAAGGGAACATGAATTTTGCACTTCAAAAATTGTTCAGAACCATAGATAAAATATGTATAGGCAGAGCTGCTACTGTACTTTTTTTTGTCCCTTTTTTTTTTTTTTGAAATCAACATCTATGTTAAGGAACAGATTTTTCCAGACACTGCCCTCCCTATATGCTTCAGTCAAAAATAGGTGAGGCCCTGGTCTGTACACTTGCAATTACTGTCACTTGAAACATTAAGACAGGCAGATTTCAGGTTCTGCATTGCAGACAGAAATGGAGAGCTATGTGACTGAATGAAGGCGCAGGTAATCAGCAGCATACTGTCTCGTATCCCTACAGAATTCAGTCAAAATGGGTTCAAATCTAGAAGGTGGTAGCATAGATGAGATCAAGCTGTTGTCAGTGAATTTGCTTTTGAAAGTCATCTGAAATGTGGACTAAAAGCCCTCAAAAGAACTAGTTTAGAACTGGTGGAAACATGCCACCTGGTGGTTAGCATCTGGTCTGGAAATATACAGCACATGTTAATATTAAGACTAGCAGGACTGTAATTAAACGATGAAATGCAAAGCTCAAATACTGTTTTTGTTTCTTTCAGCGCAAGCAAGCTCAGTGAGGAAAGGAGCACTAAGGCTCACAGGAAATACAGCCCCGTTAATAGCTTGAAGGACAGGTGGCAGGAATGGGCAGACCAGCACATCACGTCACAGAAGCTGAATCCCTTCAGCGAAGAATTTGACCATGAGCTGGCCATGTCCACACGCCTGCACAAAGGAGACGAAGGGTACGGCCGTCCGAAGGAAGGAACCAAAACTGCTGAAAGGGCCAAGAGAGCTGAGGCCCACATTCACCGGGAGATCAGGGACATGTGCTTCATCATTGAATCAATGGCTAAACCACGGCGTGACGGCAAGATCCAAGTCACTTTCGGGGAGCTCTTTGAAAGATATGTTCGTATTTCAGATAAGGTTGTTGGGATTCTCATGAGAGCCAGGAAACACGGACTGGTGGACTTTGAAGGAGAAATGTTATGGCAAGGAAGGGATGACAATGTCATAATTACATTATTAAAATAAGCAATGCTAGGACAAGAGCAACTTGCCTTGGAAAACCTCTGTTTTTCCCTTGCTGTTAGCTTTTGCACATTTGGACTACAAGATTTTTCCACCCCCTGGACAAGAAAAGACATTGAGCATTTTTCTAAACATAAGCTTTATAACTATTGCATGATAAGCATCCAAATGGATTTTTCTCTGTACCAGGAGGGCTTGCAGGACACTTTAGTTAATTACTATACCAAAAAATAATTAAAGAAAAAATATATTGAACAATAAGCAGATGAACATAGAAAGCCACAGTAATACAAACAGCTACAAATGAATTCCAATTTTCACTTATCCTTACATTCAAGATCCTCTCGACCATTTAAACTGGGATATCACAAATATAAACCATGCCAGATCAGAAGCTGAATGATGATCTAAACTCAGGCCAAGTTTCTGATCTGTGAAAATGATCTTGTGTGCATATTTCCTAACTAATCATTCAAATGCATGAAAAAAGGGTTTATTTGAACACAATCAAGGATGCCAAATTTGTTTGCTATAAACACTATAAGCAAATACTACTGCAGCATTATCTTGCAGCAACTACTGACAATTTTCTCTTACATATCACAGGAACTAAGACAAAATTCTTTTATGAGATTTTATTTATTTATTTATTGTATTTATATAATTTATTAGATTATTTCATTTTTAGAGTTATGGCTGATGAACAGAAAACACCAAAGAGAATAAAATACACAAGAAGGTTTGAATAGATAGCCACATAGAAAAATCTCTTACGCGATATTGTGCAATATATCATCTGAATATCTATGCATCTTTCTTACAAATATAGGGGAAAGTAACATGTAACATTCAGATCAAGATGCCTGGGCAAGTAATTTGCATAATGAAAAAACAACGTTGTTTCCCCTCATAAGATTCTTTCAAAGTGAAAGAAAAAATATCTTCTTAGAGAAGAAAAGGGTGTGTGAACACCTTGCCTCTGTGATAAAACAAGTACTGCTAACATATCATGAGAGTACAGGTACTCCAATTTGAGCCTCCAATGAACGTACAAATTATATCTTTTATAAGCAAGTGATACAAGAACTGGTTACTATGCGTCTCTTGTAAGTTGATGGAAAACAGTATTTCGGGCACAGTTATATGTTGTGAATCTAAGGAAGAAAAAATGTATTACTACTTGGATTCAATAGCACTTATTTAGCACTAATGTTTTCTTGAGATCTCTCGGACTAGTTAAATAGATCTGTAAAACTGACCTCTAAATGTGATATTTATGTATTAGAATGTTTACCTGCATATTCTTCCCATCTTTATACAATGACTTACAGATGCCTAAGTTGCTTTGAGAAAGTTTGCTTGTCAAAGGAATAATTGTAAATAAACTATTACTTTTTGGTTCTTTCTCCCACACACTAGAAAAGAAAAAAAAAAGTATATATGTTCCTATTCTTAGAAGTAAATAAAGTCACTAAGTTGTTTTGAAAAACAAGTACTTTCTCCTGTTCACGAGTACTGAAGGAAGTGAAGGTTTCTCTGTCCAAAACACCAGAACAAGATTTCAAAGTACATGGAAATGAAATAGAATACTAAATATCTGTACAAAGAACACACCCTAAAGGCAGAACAGGCTGCTCAGAGGCTACAGAGTCTCCCACCTTGGAGATTTCTAAAACCCACATGGATGTGGTCCTGGGCATCCTGCTCTGGGCGGCCCTGTTTGAGCAAGGGGTTGGACCAGACGATCTTTAGAGGACCCGTCCAACCTAAAGTATCCTGCAATTCTGTGAAATGTTAGGTGAATTGCATCGTATTTCTCCTCACAAGAATTCTCATCCTATTATTGGACAACACAGCAGAGATTAGGTGCACACAGATACTTTTTTTGGTGATTCAAGGGTGATTTAAAGCCCAAGAATACTTCACCACTATATGAGGAATTATATACATCATCTTTCATTCAGTGTCCTGAGGTGGTAGGTACAATATATTTTTGTACTGAAACACTCGAACATGGCATTCTACCAAGAGGTGCATTTCAATGGCATGCATGTTTACCGCACGCAGTAAGAACTTGTGCTTTGATATGAAGTATGAATGTGCTTTGATATGAGACAGATGCATGTCTCTCATCTTTTACTGCTCTTGCCTTGTACAATGGAGGGTAGGCAGACACCTGACTTGGACTGAATAAGCTGCTGGCGTTCTCAAATCCAGCTTTCTTCATCAAGGTTCATTACAGCACATTAAGTGTTTACTCTGAAGGTAACGATTGCTCATGATCCAGTCTTAATGTCTGAAATTTAAACATATCTCCATGTAAGTTGACAATGAGATTCAAAAGTTTTACCTACCTAAACATTTGAGAGCAACAGACTATAGACGTTTGACTTCTCTGCAGGCTCCTGTATGGCCAGAAATCATAATGGACAAGCCTGTACTTTAACAGTTTGATATAATGCATAAACTAGTGGAGGCAGGAAAGGCAAGGACTGACTAAGCTGCAGGAAAAAAACTTCTCAGCTGACCTGTAATTCCCATTGACCAAGGAGATGGGGAACTTTCCTGTCGTCTTTGCGGAATGTAGCAGAGAATCGAACTCCTCTATTTTCATACACCTTCAGCAACAGAACAGATCAGTGGCATTCTACTTTTTTTCTTGAACCTCAGCGTTTCATTTAGCTGGTATTTTCTTGCATATTATAACATCAAATATGTGCATTTCTACTTATAGGATAAAAACAAGATTTTTTGAGAAGAGTTACATTAAAACAATTAGCATGAAGAAAAAAGACTAGCCTTCAAGCTCACAAGCCCTCTTCAAGTTTCTCACCTTTGTATCCTTAGATCAACTTTGTAACAACACAATCACTGCAATACAGCATAAAACTAGAGCTCACTGCAAGTAACTTCTTAAGCTTCCCACATTTATAGTCATCCCGAAGGCAACGTTAACAGCATTATGCAACAAGAAAGACCTACACTTTCATTTTTCCACTCAAAATATTTATTTCCATTTGGATAAAAAAACACATGTAATGACTAATGATTTGTCTAACGCTGTTCCCCCATTTACCTTTAAACAGGAGGCATCATGCAAAGCCTGCTAAAACAAAGTATTTAATATTTTTCTTGCACAAAAAGTGTAAATATTGATATAGTTTATGATATATAGAAGTGTTTCATATAGGTTAAATGTTTCATAAAAAATCTTTTACATGAAGTAAAGATGTGGCAAGTTTCTGTGCAAAGTAGATGAAGAAAATAAATCCAAATTCATTAAAACACACTGAATAAAATGTTTAGTACTCCATAATAAATAAATGAATGAACTCCATAATAAAAAAATAAAAGAATAAAGTGTAAAGTACTCCATAAATTCTCCATTTTAACTTCGTTCCTTTCCTGTGAAACTAGCATGACCTTTGCTGAACTTAAATATTCTACTTAAACTCCAGATAGTAAGATGAAAGTCAGAGACTGCTTGATTAAAGCAGTCTTTGTAGATTTTAAGACCTGACTTCCTATTTCTGACTTGCTTAAAATAGTTTTTCAAAGGGGCTAAGCAACACTGTACGTTTACAAAACAATCAGCCTTTCAGATAGAGTAAACAACACAGTTACTATTATGGTAGCTTACAGTTGCACATTATTTTCCTAAAGACTCTAATCACCCCTGATTATTTCTGATAAAGAACAATTCCTGATAGGTAACATCTCCTCCCTTTTCCTGTTTGAGGTTTGTTTTGCTGTTGCAAGTGTGCAGTATGCTAGGAAAGCAAAGTTCCTTCCTTGGAATCAAAAAACTTCGCCTCCCCTTCTGTAGGAACTCTGAGGTACATTTTCCATCTTCTGAATGTAGCTTTCATGTATTCTAATATAAATTCCATTTAAACATAAATTTAACTTTCACACCTCTGTGTTTTTTCTTACAACAGTTGCTGCAGTTACTTTAAGTGCATGGATCATTCATTGGATGCATATCCCATCCACTGCAAGTTAGCTTCCTCCTCCAGTGCAGTAATTCCTTCTTTAAAAGATTTCTCTACAGCCAGAGTTCAGTATTACAGCTCACTTTTAAAGTAAGGTAAGGCTACTGAAATAAAATTAGGTTAGCTGTAGTTGAAAATAACATTTGTGGTGAGAGTTTAGTTGCCACTGACCACAGAACAAATGTTGGCAAGCTCTGTTGCCACAGCTACCCAGCTGCTATGCATACATTGCACCATATCAACATCTAAGTTAGTCATCCTGCCACCACAGGGCACAATGAAAGTTGTTGTGTGTTCAAAAGCAAGTTTACTACTAGCAGCACAACTATTGCAACATGGACTCAACAGGAACTACAAGCCTTGCCATAAGTATGACAGCAGAAAGCAGAGCTTAAACAGACGTGACACTGCAGTGGGACAGCCAGCAAGACCTAAGTCAACACCTTCAAAACCACTTTGATCTTACTACAGTAAGAATAAGTGTACACCATTCCATCAGCTGGACTTATATATAACATACGTACATATATATATATACATATACGCATGCTCCAGGTACCACAGTGCAGCTCTATTTCATATTGCAGTAGCATGGTGAGAGAAGAGAAGATTACACCCTTGAGTTTCCCATTGCCATGGCAATAATCAATTACCCCACCAAGTGTGCTCATTTACAAAGGAAAAACATAAGTGAGATTTAAGATTTGAGATTTAAAATAAATAAAATTTAACTTCAAATATTGAGTAGCAACTGTTTTTACTCCTCTTCAAATACAGGATTTTATGCAGATATGCTAACTCCTGCATAAACAGATTAAATCTAATCTAAATATATATAGGCAAGCAGTAGGATGCAAGTACAAGCCACATGTGAGAAATCATGGTCTTTCGTAGTTTAATTACTCCATTTGTATAATCTAACACAAACAGGATTTAGACCTGAAAGATGATGTGGTAATAATCCCAGGTATTTCAGCAAAACATCAAATTAGTCAATGAATAAATCTAAGTATAGTACGCTGAGACACAGAGACTCAGTTTCCTAGCACCAAACTCTTTCAAAATGTAGCTCATATGGCCTTCAGCATATTTCAAAATTCCTCTTGAATCAAAAGTAGGAGGTACAATGATAGTGCTCTTGGTCTTACCTATACAATATATATCATACAGAAGTTAACTTATAACTGCTTTGTTTAACAAAACTCACGGTCTTTCATTAACAGATGCACTACTCTTTGTAGATTCTTCATATGGCCTCATTATTGAGTGTAACCATTGTCATTTATACTTCAACTCAAATTAGTTTCAGGTCCTTTAATTTAGTCTTTATGCAAATATGATTAGTATTGTACTGTTTACTATACTGTTCTTGATTCCCATTATTATGTGCCTTTTTCCAAGATTCAAAGGTATTTTAGATATTAAAGGGTTGCTGTGCTTTTGTATAATCCTTCAGAGTAACAGTAATTCTTTAAGGAGTTCTTCACAATGGCTTTTAAAATCTAATGTAGGGTTTATTTGCAATATGTGATTCAGATAGAGACTAAGCATTTGAATTAAAGTATTTTTGCCGGCAAGGATAATGTAATCCACTTTTTTTTTTTTAAAACAACTGACAATAGTGTATTTCACTCTCACCACTTCCCATTGGGCTTTCAAAACAAAATTCACAAAGTTGGGCAACCCTGAAAGTCTTCCTTACCTAATACTTCAGGTATGTTATATGAATAAGATTTCATATGATAGATGAGCCTGCAGCGTCCCAGGCATGGAAAGAAGGTCTCTGGTTCTTAACTGAAGAGCCATCAGTATCACCTCACACTTATTTGCAGAAGCATAGACTGTACTTGTGTTGACAGTATTACTTAGCTCAATAATTGCAATTTAAGACCTTATGCTGTTAAATTTGGAAAGCTCCAAGGATATTTTACAGCTCCTTTGGAAATCTGTTGCAGTGCTTAATTGTCCTCACTGTCAGGAGAAAAAACAAAACAAAACAAATTACTTTTGTCTAGGTGAAAATTTCTGCTGCTGCAGCTTATGGTTGTTGCCTCTCCTCCTTTCACTGCACGCTTCCAAGAAGATCCTAAAAAGTCCAATAAAACCTTCTCTTCAAATCCCCATTACATAGTTGAAAATAGCAATTAGAACTTCCATTAGTTTTCTCCTTTCCAGGCTAGGAAAACCTGGCTTCTTCTTGTAGGATGCTTGCTCCAGTCTTCCACTCATTTCAGATGCTCTCCTCTGGACTTACACCAGTTTGCCAATCTCTCTTGCACTAAGTGCATGAGAATTGGAGACAATACTCTGTTAGTGAAGCTACGTCCAATAAGAGTAGGGAAAACTACCTCCCTCAAGCTCTTTCTGCTGCAGCCCAGTATGTAGTTGGCTTTCTCCTGGCTGACATTTTCAACTTGTCCCAGTCTCATCCCATACCTTGGTCCTTTTCTGCAAAAGCTCCCTTGTCAACAGTCCTCAGCCATTCCATCCCTGCCACGTTTCACATTTGTCTTCAAAGAACTTCAGGAGGTTTGTTACCTCATTCTTTCAGCTTGAGAAGCTTTTTCTGAATAGCATCTCTTCTCTCCAGAGTACCAACTGCTCCTCTCTACCCAAATGCTTAAGATTTGGGAATTTTTCTGTGTTGACGTGAATATACTCTTCACTTGAGGAATTTTACCTTGATGTTAAATAACTGACAAGAAAGTTTATTACATGCACAATTACTACTACAGTTACTATCTACTCCCACAGTTAATCCAAGTATCTATACTGAAATTCACAGCTAGAATTCAAGAAGCAAACATGGTCCACAAGCTGAAGAGAAGGGGAAAAAAGGCAGATACTGCATGCAGTTTGAAGGCTCAAGAGTTCAGAATGAACCTTGATTAGGTGGTGTATATTCATTTCAAATCAAAACAATATAGTATTCCATTTCTTACATTCTACTTCCTATGGAAAGCACTGACACCCCAACTTGTTGTAGTTCTTTACATGGAGAGAGGAAGGGTGTGTGTATGGTGGAGGGGAGGGGGGACAGGAAGGTAGACTTAAGTAGTTTCTTATTTTGATTGTTTTTAGTACTCTTAAAGAAATATGTATGTTGCTAAGTACATACATCTTTGACAAAGCAGGACCAAAGAAATTCTAAAAGCTGCATGACACTTCAGTATGCTGTTACTAGCCATTTTTCATTCAATGTTATTAGAAGGAGAAAGGAAATCAAAGCAGGTACATAATTTCAATTAAACAAAACCCAAGTCCCTTACGCTTTCATTTTTGTTCCCTCTTCTTCCACACTCTTACAGAAATTCTCCAGGCATTTTCTAAATACCTATCACACATCGAAAGAGTAAGAAGTTTAAGGAGAAGTAAATGAGTACTATGTATTCAGTGAAGTTTTTGAACTAAAAACAATAACCTACATTTGTGCCTCTAAGTAAACTGCAACTTCTAAATAAACTCCAACTCAAGTTTATTTTTTACATATATTTAGATTTATTTGCTATACATCACTGTGACCTTAGAGTACTTAAAATCCATTACAGGATTTATTTATTTTTTTGCAATAATTAGTCTTAACTCCACAAAGACAATAATACTGCTGTGGAAGACCAAAGGGAAGAAAAGCCATTTTAATTTATTTACAGTTCCTTATTTTGTAAACATTTAGTCTACACATTGTACTAAGTTCTAATAAGGATAGAGAGCTATACATAGAGACAGGAAACAAAGCCCTGTATTTCTATTCATATTGAGCATTAGCATATTATAAGATGAACCATCTGCCCTTTCTCATTACCATAGCAGTAAGCTGTCTTCAAATAAGTTTTTAAAACTTCCCAAAGATCTAATTATTTTGAAATATACAACTACATCTACTTAAGCCAACCCATTTGGCTTTTATTCCATTTCTAGAATAATTTAAAGTGCTATAAGCAACCCGTCAATCAACACTTTTCTATAACAAAACTACTTTAAACATTAATTTACAAGATAATATACAATGTTTATCTGAAATAGCTGAAATTTCAGCACAGAGTCAGTCACTGTCACACTTAACAGCAATTTTTTTGTTTTGTTTTTTTTGTTGCTTTTTTGCAGAACATAGAATAAAAGCTTTGAAACAAACAGTTTTGTTGAGCTGTTATTGCCACAATGGCTTATCAATTTTCCTACAAAAGTGGACAAGAGCTACTGGAACTGTATACTAGCCTGTCATTTTTTTGAGGTCACATGACAGTAAGTTTGCATATTCCACAAGTCTACTGAATTACGATATTGTCTATCTATAGTACATTGTCTCATCTTAATCAGAGCTGGTGCTAACTGTAAATTTACAACATAGACCCACTCAAAAAACATCACAACTATTTTTTCTTTGGACAGGAATAAGCTATATTCTTGGAGTTGATGTGCTACACGGCTACAACAGTATAACAGTATATATCTGACTATGTTGAAGAAAGATGCATGTTTCATAATCTTTATACTTTTAATGCCCTACTATAGCTACAAGTTGTCTGAGTTTTACTTGCTTTAGCCTTTTAATTTTGTGGAACTATCACATTCTTACATTACCCTGCTATTTTAAAGATCTTTGTCATGTAGCTCAATATTGTCAGTAATTGTCCCAAACCTGCAGATCATTAACAGCATGTGCAAATCACTCTTTAATACAATCAGCATGCAGCTAGAACACATTGTTTAACTGACTTTTTTCTAAACATGAACAAAAAAAAAGACAAGTGGCACTGTTGACTCTGAATATCTTAAATTGATCATATGCGTCCTGGTATGTGTTCAGAAGGAATGCTAGGCATCTTGTCTGTTTGTGGCACCAAACAAATTTACCCACCATTGGTCCAGACAAATCACTGTAATACTACGGCCAAATACCCACACGCAGCTTTCTTCTTATGTAGGTTCACAGAGGGCAACTTCATTCACAGATATAATTTGAATACAAAAATAATAAACTATACTCAATGAAGCAGCCCCCTAGCAGGATTACAGAAAGATGTGTGTGGGAAACGTGGGAGGCAACTGTAAAAAGGATGATAAAGTTTGTAGGCTGCAAGGTTCAAAGTAACTGATTTCTTTTTTTAGTCCACAGTCAGTATTTTGTAAAAGTGTCTACAGCTTAGAAAAAGTAGGACAGTATATTACACACATGAAAGCATAAAAAAAAAGTCTGCTACTGCAAAATAACAACTTGATGTCATGCTGAAAACTTACAAAAACAAAAGGTAAACAGGTGCATTATATTGCTCATAAGGACTTTGAGCTGCACTGATTAATTTCAGGTTTGGGACAATACCCTGTAGAAATATTTAAATACTCATTCAAAAGCCCAAATTTCTATGTCTTGAATAATGAAGTCTTCTCTCTTAGAAAGTGTATGATTCCCAAATGTTTTACACGAATGACTTCTTCCATGGTAGAGATCCCCATCGAGCCAAAGAGCAAACTCCCCACTGCAAGACAGACAACGTATTAATATGAAAGATTGAGGGGGTTAATATTAAATGTTTGAATTTACTTTTCATTCAGAATTTAGGAACAAGAACTATAGAACTCTTTTTCAACACAAGTACTTCTGTTGATAAATTTAAAGCCGCAAGACTTTTCTTCCTTAATTTGGGAATATTTGAGTATTCTGAAATTAAAAAAAAAAAGCAAAACAAAAAAAAACCTAACCAGATTTCCAGAGTTATCAACCCCTTCCATTTGCATCAAGAAAAAGCCATACCAGTACTTTTATATGTGAGAATAACCCTGATAATGAATATAGGAAATATCCCAGAAGCTCATATACTTGCATGGGGGAAAAAAAAGGGATAGAACAGTTTCTAAACACTAGCATGTCTTGGAATGGTACAATTTAAATTCAGGCCTTCTGTAGTTGTGGTTATTTTTCACATTTACATGCCTTCAGAAGCAAGTATCTTGCGTCCATTTGGAATATACCAAGACTCATGTAAGTAATTTGACGTCACACTTCACTGAAGACAAACCTTCCGTCTAAGTTTACTGAACATTAGAAGGTAAGCATAAGACATTAAATCATTCACATTTGATAACTATTGAAAGCTCGGATGTCAAACAAATTGTAAGCTTTCTTTTCAAAAGTATGAAGATACAAACAGACAGTTAAGATTCCTCCTAATGACAAATGAGTTATAACTTACCCTCCTCCACCAAAAGCAAGGGAGTCCATGTCACCTTTAATGAAGAACATGTTGTCTCCTGTCCATTTGAAAACCTAATGAAAAAACAGACTAGCAAGTTAGAATATGTGAACTTTATTTGGGTTGAGGGAAATAAAACATCAATAAAAATGGTATATGCTAATTTAATAACGTTACCAAATTCACACAAAAACTCTGGGAACTGATAAATACAGCCACAGAAGCAGAACAAAAGTCTACTTTTTATACTATTTTAAAAGAGCACTACTCTAGACTAGCTCTTCCTTGAGCACTAAGGCTTATACACAATGAAAAATGCCAGGAAAACACACTGAGGTTAGGTGATACAGCCTTTAAAACGATGTCATCATTTGTGAATTTTTAGATAGATATAGCAGAATTTTAAATAGCAGAAAAATCTTGAGGATAATGAGTCGGCTTAAATAAGCTTGTCACTATGCAAACACTACCATTTTACTGAACACTTACTGATTCTGTGGAAAAGCTAGTATGGCTACTTTTTTGTGCCAAATCCTAGATTTATTTATTTTTTTATTATTTATTGTTACACTTATTCAGTATCTCAGGAGATAATGCATTTGGGGGAAAGGGGGAAAAGCTAAGCCATACCAAGGTATATCTTCTTACCTCAAAATCTGGAGAAAAAGTGAACAAAAAGGTCTCCCCAGTGCCATAAAATCCGTCACTCACTTTAAATGGTTCAGATGCTAATGCACCAAAAATCTGTAAGAATAAAAACACAAAAGAAAATACTTGAGAAAAACTGCACAGCATCTGAGAGTCTCTAACGATCGGTAGTAACTAATAAACGTCAGTCATGTTGTAAACATTGCCAGATTTTGAACTCATTACAGGATTATAAACCTTACACATTATCATGGTCCTGAGTGCACTGATTTATGTTGTGGTGCTTTGTGATACAATAAACAAAAGAACATAAGAGGACTCTCCCTCACTAAGAAGTCAATACAAAAAAAAAATCAAAGGATAGAAACTAAACTTAGGAAATTCTCAGAAACAATGTACATATTTTCAAAATTTCAGATCAAAAGTTTCTGATACTCTATATATGCACTTCTTGTTCTTCAAGTACACTATTTTCAGCAAGTTCCTAGCTGTACATTTTTTTCCATAGGATTTATTCTTTCCAGCAGGTAAGCACCAGTTATCCTGTCTTACAGTAGAGACAGACTTAATCTAAACCTTTTTTGGGTAGCAAGAGTATTTTTGGTATGTATATTCAGTATGTATATTTCAGAATGTATTTTCAGTAATAAGAACATTTCAGCAGTAGTTAAATGTCTGAGGACTCATTATCAAATTTTAAAATTGGACTTAAATAGTATCAATTTCTCAGGAACTAGAATTAGAAAAACACCCTGCATAATTATGCAAAATCAAGTGCACAAAATGGAGCACAAAATTAGTATTTCTGTTGCTAGTAGAAAACTTTTTTCAACATCTGCAAAAGCAGAGTTAGATGCAAACATCAAAGCAGTCCACTAGCACTTTCTCATTTGCCTGTATAAGAAAAAGAAAAGAAACAAAAATTTTTTTTGTTTTAAAATCACATTAAACAGTAAGTCTTGGAGAAGCATGACACATATGAGAGTGAGGTATTAAAGCTCACGTCTTGACATCCAATATTTGGGATATAAATCAAGATATTTTCTTCTGCCATCCTAAGAAACTCCATAGCATTAGGTAGGTTTTCCAAGCATTCCATTCCATGTTGAGGTCTGTAGTAGCCATTAATAAATACGAAACTAGTTCAAGCTCCTTTAAGTCACAACTTTCAGACCAGGAACTCAAAGATTATATATTTGATAGCTCTACACAAAGACTGCTTTAAAGTTGGCTTGGTTTTTATACCAGTTCAGAACAACTGCTGTTACAGAATTCCTTATTTCTCAGGAATTTTTCGTGGTCCAGAAAGTTTCTTGTTCAGAAACTTCAAACTTCTAGTTGAAATAAAAGGCAGCAAGCTTTAGACGAGAATAATGTAAGGAAATGATGTGTTTATTATGAAATAAAACATCTTCCTCCCCTCGATACACAATCTTTGACTGGTTATGAGACATGCGAGCCATCATTTACTATTCTTCAGAAGATTATTAGGGATAATTTTCATCAAAGGTCCTGATAACACACATAGGATTACATCTTAAGTTTAACTGAGAGCAATCATGTCAATAGCACACTTCCTGAAACCTTTTTTTTTTTTAATTTAAACACTAATTTCCTGCAATAAACTTTTAATCATTTTGAAGAAATTATGCACAATAGCAAACAAAATTACATTGCTGCAGGTAGTACTACACACTTTTAAAAGTCAGCGTTGAGACACCACTTATTATTATGGAGCAGAAGAGAGGATTTACACACTGAATTTCCTCTAAACCATAATACTTGAAGAGGCTTCCTTTCTACTTTATTTTTAATTAAGAACATCACTACATTGACAAGATACTTTACCTTGGAGTATACTTTTGACCAATATTTACACTAAAGTCAGATTCTTTGTAGGTTTTTTTTTTTTCTTTTAAAGCTTACTTAACAAGCAGATGAAACAAAGTATTATATAATGTTAGCTAGAGGTGCTCACTTTTCACATGTTTAAAAAGCATTGTTAAGCAGCAGTCAGTCTAAAAACGTCAAGTTCCATGAATTGAAGTACAGGTTTCTGTAACTGAGTTGGATTTTTTGCTGTTCAAGAATGTGGAAGGAAATTTTAATCCAAGTCCACAGAAGAACTATCTCAATACTTCTTTAGCATAGATAGTTATTTCATTGAACATACAGGAACAAATACTGTCAAGATATTTTTCTTTGTTATCCCACAGCTTAAGCATGAAAGAAACAGCTGTATGAGATAAAGAAATGGACATAGACATTTTGCTTTCTGGGGAAATCAACCAAATTAGACCAAAATGAAGGAACACTAAAGAAAAAAAGTTTCCTGTTACTTTCCAGAAAATATTGTTTGGTTGGTTATTTTAAATTTGAAATTATTAAAATTATACTTGAAATTATTCCCAATATTATTACAACCTACAGCTTTTTGTTGTTGCTAGCCCATTACTAGCTAGATAGCCTCCTAGGTCAGAGAAAGTTCACGTAAGAATTGACCAAGTATAACATCCGATGCAGGTGTTGTATTAAATTGTGGGCAGAATATTACGTGATCATATATTCAAGCAGCAGCAACAAGACAAAAAAACAGATGAAGACTAGAGAAGTGCACCTCTCAGTTCTGGCATGATAGCTGAGGAAGTGATCATCATCAACACAGAAAGAAATAAAAATTAAATAGATAAAAATCAAACTGTTGTTTCATATTAGTGGAAAATCAGCTGGCTTAAACAATTGGAGTCATTCAGTCGAGTGCTACAAAGATATGCAAAACTTTCCCTCTGCAATTTTGTGGAGAATTCTAAAATTAAGTTACAGAAAAAGTAGTTAAAATTGCTGTTTGATTTCAGAATTAAGTGAAATAATAGCTATCTTACTATAAAGACCACAAACTCTAAAATCCTTTTTCTAAAAATAGTCAGCTTAGTTGCAGTCTGCAAAATCTTCTCACCTAACACACAATGACTCAGATTAGATAATGATATTTTAAATTTACAGTAGTCAATCATTCTAAATTGGTACTTTGGGTATTACTGAAAAC
This sequence comes from Anser brachyrhynchus, assembly GCF_964034855.1. Classification (NCBI taxonomy): domain Eukaryota; kingdom Metazoa; phylum Chordata; class Aves; order Anseriformes; family Anatidae; genus Anser; species Anser brachyrhynchus. The sequence continues at coordinate 142,097,078 of NC_137695.1, read as the reverse complement.
TCTAAGTAAAGGCTGGAAAAAGGATTCTTTTCTACATGTTTTATTCAGTTTTGGCTAAAGGCATTTACTGGCTTAATTCTTTATAAAAATCAGGTCTTCCATCAGAACTTTAAGAAGTATTGGTTCATTGTCCTTCAGAGACCACTGACCAAATATCAGAGATGAGCTTTAAATACTAGAGGATTAGAGTAATCAAATACCTAGTTTCCAGCAATACGTTTCTTTAGTAACGTAACCTTCTTCTAGGGTTTCATTTGTTACCTCAGTGTCACAAGAAACAATTACTTCTTCAACCACCCCCAACTTCATGCATGTTTTATGAAAAAAGAGAATCTGAACTTCAAGGCAGTATTTCATTTTTACCTGATCTTTACTACCTGTTCAGCTGTTAAGATTAAAGATTAAGAAGTCAAACAAGGTATGATACTGGAGTCTATTCTGTCTATTGATAGAGTTCTGCAGAAACAACTACTCACTTTTTACTTAAGCATTTACCTTTGAATATATAATCTCTAAAAAGTCTAGAAATGGACCAATTTATAAAAAAGTAATCTCTAAAAAAAAAAAGACTTTTCCTTTTCATGATTTCAAGCGTTTGGCGCAGTAGGTTAGAGCTTCAGAAATCTGGGTGGAATTTCTTTCTCTGTCAAAGATCTCGTGACCTCAGACTGTGCTTACCGTACGCAGGTAATTGAACTTTATAGAGTATCTTTCAAGGTAAAAAACCATACTGGATTTGAGTTAAGAAATACTGACTCATTAAGAGAACAAAATGGGTTGTTGACATAAAGAAAACTCCATGCTTGGACAACAAGTACATTAATATTTTCCAGCAGCTTCATAACAAAAGGAAGACATTGAATCGTTCCAGTTATTTGTTAATTTATATGCAGTTTCAAACTATCAGAGTCTCTGGACCCTAACTTCTCTTAATGGCTCAAGTTACTCCTTGAACAACTCTGGTAGCTACATTTAGGTAGCTAGGATATGACTTAGTTCACATCAATACATTTAGGACTGACCTTACATCCTGCTCTGAAGTAAATATGAGATTTAATTAAAAACTGACACTCCTTCTCAGGAATTAACTGTTAAAATAATGTAAAGAGTTTGGCCAATCTTAAAACATCTTAGTCCAGCCTCTACACCGATATGAGCTTTTCACAAAGTGTCTGTATCAGATCATCTCAGTGCTGTCATTTGTACACCAGTAAAATACAAAGCTACTACCTCCTAACCACATGGAGAACTTTACAGATTTTTGATTGAGATACTTTAAAGCTTGCTTCAAATATAGATACAGGAATCATTTATTTAGAATCAGAATAATTTAAGTTGTAATGGACCTCAGATAGTCATCTTGTACAGTTTCCTGCTCAAAGGAAGACTAATTCTGAAGCTATATTGGCTTGGATCAGGGTCTCATCCAGTGAAGCTTTGAGTACTACAAAAAGCGTCAAGTTCTGGTGGCTACTTGACCCAAAAGTCCAAAGAACACTTTCAACAATTTTCCTGGGTATGAGCCTGTAAGTTGAAAACATTAGTCATGTCTTGTTTCACAAAAAAAAAAAATGTGTCATAGTTATGAACTCTCTGTTTCAGTTGGGCAAACAGGGTGCTTTTTCAACATGTGAGTTGAGATATTTACATATGAAAGGTCATCAGAATAGTTTCAACAGCAGGGCAATACTACATGCTGGTGGCAGGACAAACCTATCTGAAACAGGACATTTTGGTTCTGGGCGAGATAATCTGGTACTAGGAAGCAGGTAACTTGTAGGATGCACAAACTAATCTTGAGAAGCTAATAACTGAATTAGAGAAGAAAAGTTACCAAAGTACATTTGAAGAGGCTGACGGGTCTCTTGAGACATCAAGTCTATTGAATAGTTTTTATCTTCAAGGTTAAGAAGTGATTAAAAGTTCTCTTTTAAAGAACTTATAGTGAAAAAATGCTGCATTAGCACAGAGGTTTAGAAGAGATTTTTCTTTTATAAATAAGGGATCCGTGAAACAGAAGGAAAAAAAAAACATGAGTTGGGACTCGAATTAGAAAACATACCCTTTATTTACAGTTTTCAGCCCCCCTGAATGATATGAGGTGATATGAGCCCATGCTTCCTGAAAATAAAAACAGTGGTTACCAAAGTGGGACAGGTAAGTAAAGTAAATGTTAGATTTTGCAGTGGCTGCGTCACTTACTTGCATGAGAGCGCACAGGACATTCAGTAAGAAAGAATCAAAGTCTCATGCTGCCTGTAATGTTTACCTTTTATTAGAATCCTCAAGAGAGGATACTTGCTACTCAAATGGCAAGACGTGATCCAATTTCTCAAATTTACACCACAGAGAGAGAATCAAGGAATATAACGTCATGAAGTAAAGATCCCATAGCCCTTGAATGGGAGAGAGATGTTGGCTGCAGACACAGAATGTACTAGCAGTAGCTGGCACAGACATTCCAACTCAACATGACCTTCTGGCATCAGAAGTTTAGAGGTCATTTCTAATGCTATAAGTACATTACAGAAAGAATATTAAGAGTAAATTCAATGATATTTTAAGACTCAGTTTGACAGTGAACTAGTATCATTACAGCATTTCCCAGAAATACGGTATGTCAGAGTATTCCTTGACAGTGAAACACACTTTTTTAAAAGCCTCTATTGTAACTATCAAGAAGGAAACCATCTTTATACACACAAGTTTTCCTCCTTTCTTTTATACTTCCTGATTTTCTTCAGGTTCCAATTTCCACACAAATAGTTTCCTACCTGTCCATCACTGTCCTTGATAACCAACAACACAGGTGTGTCTAATCCCATCATAGTTCGATACAGAGTCTTCAAACTCATGCCATGCTTGGCAGTACTGTAGGCAAGAGTCCATGGATATCCAATAGTCCGCGGTGGAAGAGACTTTGTGAGCTGTTAAGAGGATAATGACAATCCTTTTACTTATTTATTTTTACTGTTTGTAAAGACATACTGCATATCAGTAAAGGCTGATAACATTCTTCTGAGCTACTACAAGCAATTTTAACAGCTAGTTTAAGAAACTCCAGTCAGCCTACAAGTTTCACCCACATTTTCTATCCTTGATCTCTCAAGGAAGTTTATTCTCCCAGCTCTACCGGTGATCTACAGGAGAAGAATGGTTTCACCAAATGAGTACATGTTTGGTAAAGTCTCAAAGTTATCTAAAGACAGTAAAGGCATATAGTTATTCTTGCATAACGATACTACATCTCAGTACTGGTATACTAGATTACTCAAGTCAACAGGTAACAAACTGAAGAATAAAAGATGCTTGCTCTCCTGTTCCCATGCGTTTGAACACAACCCTTGATGCAAACCTTCAATAACCATATTTAGTGTGATGACTTTGGACTGGACAATGAGAACTGCAGTGACCACCACGCTGTGGTCAAAAAGAATGAAATAAAGGCAAAGAGACTAATATTAGCAAGATATATTAAAAGTGTGATAGGAGAAAAAGCAAAGTTTTGGCTATGGAAGTGTTGTACTTATGCATTTGTACCACACAAGGCTTTCTTAAATTATTTGGTGTTTTACACTATGCCATATCATTTGTGAAGCATCAACATACAACACTGTAAGTACAATCCTGTTACAACATAAAATCCTGTAAGTAAATACCTTTTCTATTTGTTCTGGCTGGAGTAATTCACTGGGATCACTAAGGTTTGGCCGGAATGCTTCAGGCTCCAGGTCTGTTTTTATGTTTGTTGCCTGTTTTGAAATGGTATCTTCTCTTGTTGTTATCTACAAAAAGAATCACAGGAAAATAAGTATTTGCAATACCATCAGCAGGGAGGATACACTTTGCAGGTTTAAAATCATGCAGTTACCAATTTACAGTTATGCAGCTCCTTTGAAAGTTAAAAAATCCATTAATTTGATCTGACCAAGATTGTCACTGTTTTCAATAGCGAGCCTGTACTTAACAATATATTAACATTAAATTACACGGATACCTACTCAGAAGGAAGCCATGGCTTTATGCTAGAAAAAATCCCTCAGACAGCTGAAGGAATCAAATGCTTTTCTGAGGTCACGGCACACAAATGCTTGCATTTTAATTCCATCATATCATTCACATTAAGTATAAATTAAAGAGCTCAGAAAAGGAATTTAAACTTCAAAATAATTAAAAAAAATCTCAGCAGTTTCTGTATCAATGCTTTTTTTTTTTTTAAGAGCACCTGTGAAAGTTTCCACGTCTCTACTACATATCTGAAAAGACTGCTGTCAAGCATCTTGAGTAAAGCATCTGAATTGAGCTCTAGGAACACTGCTACTTCATGAGCTGATCTGCTAGAGTACTTACGGGAGAAAGAAGAAAGATTTGATAGCTGAGGGGGGTGGGGAGAAGAAAGCAGTAACGCTTAATGCTGCATAATGATCTTTGGAAATCTGACAGAGATGCATTATTCAGTGCTCCTGCAGTAGTTTAAAAGCCCCTTCCTGTACACCTACCCCAATCAGTTGATGACCACCATTTGCTGGAGATGGCAGAAGGCCACAAAATGCATCAGATTTCATAGATCACAGCAGCTGTTTAACTTAGTCTGCATTCATTAGCACTTTCAAGCTAAAATGCCATGCAGCAAGAACTAGATCAACTAAGAACCAGTTTTCTTTTTATAAATCTTGCTACAGAAGTAGTTAAAGCTTATTGTGCGGATAGCGAAATCTGACAGAAGTGCAGGACTGAAAGCTAAGGAAGTTAGCAACATAAACTACTGCTGCAGCAAGACTTATTACAACAGAGATTTAATAAATAAAGAAACCTTAACAAGAATGAGCACACCTGAAAAATTTAGCAGCCTGAACCAAGTGTCACTAAAGATCAGACTGAAATATTCAAAGCCTGAATCCTGCAAATTTTAAGGAAATACCTGCCATTTCTAGAAAAACCACCTGTGTTTGCCATATAGCTCATATTAGAAACGTACATGACAACTATGGTATTTCATGTACAACTCTGATAAAGTTTGCCAAGCCTTTCAGAAAGAACTTTCATAGTTAACTCAAGAAAAGCTAGACAAAAGAAAACACTGGAATACACATAGGAGTATTTAAACAAATATAGCCACCTGGGAGGAAGGCAGGAAAACCATAGCAAGAAATCCAACCCCATATTATCACCTTCCTTTCCCTTAAGAACTATGAAAAAAGTTCCTATCACAAACTCCTGTTAGTTAAAAATAGGCGTATATACATGCACTCAAAGTATATTCATGTAATAACTTAATTGCAATATTAATTCTAAGCTCAAGAAAAGGTACCCTTAAAAAACATCAATCAAGCAAAAAACTCAAGCCTTCCATTTTTCAGTGGAAGATGACAAGTATTTCCAGTGTAAGCTATGCACTAATTTCTGTGTCCTGAGGAAAAAAGTATCTGCACTTATACACATTTAGCCTCAAGTACAAAGATGACATACATACTGCATTAGTGCTATCTATAGATGTTATTTAGTAGCCCAATTCTTTTCTACCTTATGTGCCTCTCATACGTCATATACTGCTTCAACTCTGTAAAAGCCTCAGCATTGTTCAAGAGTACAACAGAAAGTTTATTCCCTGTTATTCTTCAATATTGATTAAAGCACACCATGCAAACATGAATAATTTGTATTAAAGACTTGTTTTTGTATGAACACAGTAGAGCAACTTTCTAGGAAAAACATTGCTTTGTAGAAGTAGACGTAGAAGGGTATCTATCTCACAGAATGAAGTGCAGCTCTGAACTTGCACATGTCTTTCCTCCTCAATTTCCATTAAGCAGACTGACCTATATTCACATTCCAGGGGCTGCTGCAGTTAGTAACTGTCAGGCAGTCTACACCACAAACACTCAAATGGCCTCAGAGCAGAGTCTGGAGCATACACAGCTTACAGGCTGTGGCCATCACATCAGCTTTTTCAAGTCAGCTTAAATCTTGAGTTGGGGCATCCCAGGTGAGAGTTATTTGAAAAGAACTGTTGTATTTCCAGGATATTAATACAAGGATTGCCCACCAACACTTGTCAGAGACAATCGTTTTGTTCTCAAGTGGGAATTAATCTTCTCTGCAGAATTTTTGATTTTCCTGTAGAAGCAGAAGTGCAACCTCTGGGTTTATGCTCACAATCAATTTATACAACCTTGCTATTTATAAAACACTTAGGTAGCGAATTACTAAGTATTAAATAAATTGAAATAAAATAACTAAGAAGAGATTGCATAATTACATAATGGTTAAAAAAGCCAAGATTAAAGTAAGAAAATAAACATGAAATGAACTTTCTGAAGTTTCAGCAGCCAATTACCACAGGGAAAAAAACAAAACAAAACTGAGCTCTTCTTAAGAGTTCTATGTTATGCTTTCAATCAGTAAGTTACATATGATATAAAACTTTGAATTGAGATGTACAGCTATCAAACTAAGGAACACCTAAAGAGAATGCAAATATCAGTTACAGTCCATGTCAGTGAGCCTTCAAAAATCCAAAGTAAAGTACTGTTTTTGATAAAGGAAATTCCATTATCAGCTCCATTTGTATAACCTTCGACATGTTGAACTGCCTCAGTTACCTGCTTGTATAATGCAAAAAATACTTACCTATTCCACAGAAGTTGTTCTGTGTTGCCAAATACTGTTCAGAAGTTGCCAAATACTGAGAGATTCTTGATGAATAATCCCTATATAAAATTAAACACCCATGCAACTAAGCAACAGTTTTTAGATTCTTCACCTGTTTTGCATTCTTTTTAGGCAAGTTTCTATCTAACACAACACACCAGTCTAAAATGGAAGTTAAAACACATCACTCCAAGCAGTACTGAGAACAAGTTTTCAAATTCTGACAGAAAATTCCTGTTTGAAAGAGTTGGAAGTAATAACTTCATCATAAAGTTACCGCATTCCACCATAGCATTGCACAATTAAATACATCCAAAACAAAGGAATTTTCTGCTGGATCCTTGTAGTGTTGTAGACAAGACAAACCCACTTAATATGGGACTTGCCCTGATCAAAGACACTACAAAGAAAGATGTCTTTAGTATCTGGAGATGGGTTTTAAACTACTGAAGAGTGCACCTGGAGACGTCTGCAGAGTGTGCGCAGTTCTTCGCTATTTAGAGCATCGATCCTGCGGTGATACTCAGCCACTGACACTACCTGAATATGGAGACAGGAAGACAATAATTCCACTGACAGTTGAAGAAAAGTAAAAAGGTAAGAAAGAAAAAAAGTGGAGGAGAATAATGAAGGAAAAATGGGCAATGATAACAAACAAGAAGTGCTAAAAGATGTTTGTTTTGGCAAGGACAATGCACACGTAGGCGATTTTAGACTTATGAGTAGACATAGCAAACTTACACATTAAACACCAATGGCACTAGCAGTCTGATGCATCTTACTGCTCTAGGATGAATGTGGAACTGATAAAGAAGCACAAAGTTACGAGTATCAGGATGCTAAGTTATAAGTCAATCTGAGTTGCATGCCTTAACCCAAAGTCTACACCCCCAAAGTCCTCTCAAACCTTCTTTACATCCAGATTAAATGAATCCTTTGAACCTGGTTTGCTTTGATAAGCAGAATAACTCGAAGCAAACCTCAGGCTTCTTAACAGGTTCTGACCCTTCTAATCTGGCAGTAAAGATAGTTAAAAACAAAGTAGCAGAACTACAGGCTAGTAACTCCCCAATGCCACCCCCACAATACCTTTACCCTGTACTTTCCATTCACCTCCAAAGCTTCAGGAGCTGCTCATCCATCACACAGCTGCTCATCAACACATTCACTCCAAATGCCACCTCCATTTTGGCAGGAGGTGTACAGCCAGAAAGCCTTTAGTCAGAAAGCTCTAAAACATGCTGCTCTGGGTGCAACAAGCTGGCTAAAGGACTACAACAGTCATTTGGATGTAACTACAGCAGATAATGTGATTTTGAGAAAGACTCAAAATCATCATTTGTATGAAAGCATCTTAAAACAGCTGGTGAAGAGATTAAATGGATGTCCCATGTAGTAAGAGCATATTAAAAATTTCTAGAGATCCTACCACAGTGCAAAGGAAGATAACCACAAGTCCAGCAGCTCCCCATCTACCTGCCCCTACTACAAGGAGTTTGGCCAGATACTCGCCACTGTCCTGAGTACAGAGCCCAGTCACACATGACAGGCTCTTGAGCAGCGACGGTTCACTCTACCCATGCAACTGCAAGGCAAGGAAAAAGGAATATTTGTGACATCCAATTTTATAACTGAATAAACTAAACTACTAGCACTCATTTTATGTCCACTATTTTCTACTGTTCTCTTAAAAAATGAAAAGTAAATTGTATTTTGCGCATTCTCAGAGTCAAGTAGTTGCATGCAAAGCCTTAGAAGTATTTCTCTCAAGCATGCAAATGATAGTGTAGCTGTATCAATTTATTTGCTGTGACAGTTCGTTGCATCTTTACATCATTCTTCCCATCAACTTAAACTTCTTGCTTTTCATGATGACAGGAAGGACCCTTAAGTCTTATTTCTTCAAGCACAGTCTCTACCACATAAGATGTTTAACTTCAAATAGTCTGTGAGTACCTGGTTACTTGAGGAGACTCTTGCCCAAAAAAATCTCATCATGCCTGAAACCATTATATAGATACCATTTCACATACTGTAATGTTGACAATTTTATAGGCAATGCCATCTTGCCTTCAACTTGTCAAGTGAATACTCTATCACCATCCTTCACTTGGGAACTCCTTAGATCACTAAGCAAGCGTCAGCATGTCTAACATGTCTGTTCATATGCCATAGGGAAGCCTACAACCTCAAACAGTGTGCACAAGGTATTCTGACAGATTTCTTACCTAGGAGAAACATATACTTATTTGGATAAGTATCCATAACAACATCTCCTTGTCATCCTGAGCATGTTACACACTGTCACATTACACTTGGACCTTCATATCTGCCTTGTGGACAAAAGCCTGCATACCAACAGTCTGTGACTACGCAGTGACAAACATCACAAAAATCATGTCACAGAATGTCAAACTACAAAGAGGAAAATTAGAGGTCTGGAATAGACGGATCCACCCTCTCAAGTCTAGTATTTATTTTAAGCATACAGTCCATACTAGCATTCTGAGTAAGCCACAAGACAAATGTTTCAAGGTTAGCTATTCATCATCATATGTTTCAGTAGAAGGGAACTAGGCTTTAAATGAGTATGTTAAAGTAGCTGAACAGTTCAGCTATAGTGCCTGACCTACAAAACGCTTATGGTTCAGGTCAACATCATTTATTTTTGCTTTACATTGGACAAAACTACGTATTTTTGGGTTCTGTAGCTCATTTAGTCACACAATCAGATACATCTTTAAGCTTACTGGCAACTACCTTCCACTAGTTCATCCATAAAGTGAGACTTATCTAGAAAACGGCTACCATTTTGTCTCTGCTAGGTTTGAGGGCTGTTTTGAAATGGTAGAAGCTTCATTAGTTAGAAGCTTCCTGTGCTTTACAGCTAGTTTTATCTATACTCTGTTTATGCAGCGTCCTATTCCATCAAGATTTCTTCATTTTCCTTCTTTATAGCCATATTAGTCCTCCATTCTGTTTCACCACATCAAATAAATCGGTTATTTCTTCCCTTCCCCGTGCCCCTATAGTGGCTGTCTATTGTCCTGATCATTGCAGAAGGTACTTCCTACCTCATTCCACTTTGAGCTTTCACTTCCTCACTCGCACACTGTTAGAAATACATGGAAACCATGAAAGACAAATGCAGTTTCGTATGCATCATACTGAACTGTGGTCTTCAGTGCAGAATGTTTCTTTGTACTAAAATTCTTTCATTTTGGGCAGATAGCAGTTTCCATTTATCTGTATTTCACAAAGGCTTTTTTGCTATGCTTCAGCAGCCTTGCAGTCAAATCAGTTATGTCTTGAGCATATGAAGGAAGACAATACTGAAAAATTGCCTGGACTACTGGGCTCAAAGGGCTGATGCTACTGATTCAAGCTTTAACCAGTGATAATCCTTGGGAGTCACTATTAGTCTGTACTGTTTAATTTGCTCAGTAGCACTGAAAATGCACCCTCGGCAAGATTAGGAAGGACCAAATACTGGGGAAAAGTCCTCAATACACTGGAGGGAAGGGCAAGGGCTGCTAATGAGGGACATCAGGCGGTTTCTGTTGCATCATCTCTCCAGCTGCTTGAAGTTCAGTAGCAGCAAAGACCCACCTGGACCAGAACAGCCCCACGTGGCAGTACAGGCTGAGGGCTGGCTGGCTAGACAGCAGCTTTGCAGGAAAGGAGTAAGGGCCAAGGAGAGGTGGGATCTGGAGACCTTGTAGGCAGAGTGTTTAACAGTGGCCACTTGCGAAGATGAAGGCTAATCACGTTCCAGGTGGCAAATGGAAGAGCAATACCAAAAGGTTAAGGAAAATGATTATTCCCCTGCCAGGGGAGCTTGTGAAGCTGCCTGTGCAGTGCTGTGCCCACTTCTGTCCCCTTCAGTCCAAGACAGGGGGACATACTGCAGAGAGCCCACTGGGGGGATGATTAGGGAATGGAAACTTGATACCCAAGGACTGTCTGAGGGAGCTGGTTTGCATAGCCAGCAGGAAAAAATGCTAATGGAGAACTTGATTCCTTTGTTGCACTTCCAATATTGACACTAAAAGGATGGAAGGCATCAGTTACAAGGCACAACAAGGTGAATTCTCATCAAATAAAAGAAAGAATTCTTCACAGTGAAGATGGTTGAGGACTGGCACAGGCTTCCAAGGAAAATCACAATATCTCCATGCTTGCTGGCTTTCAAAGACTGAGCGAAGTCCAGAGACAACTTATATAGGTTCTCCTGCATTCAAGTCATTAAGCTTGATAGGATAAAGCTATCAAAATTCCAATACAGGCCATGCCCTTACACAGAAGAATTGTCTTGATCTAGGTATTCTGCCCAGGATTAAAGTGTAGACCTACCTACGTGAATTTGCTGTGAGATTTACTGCGATCTTCACTATGCCAGCATCCAGGTTCCCGGACACTTAAAGCTATTTTGAGGGTCGGAAAGTGTTCCTGAAGAACCCTCTGTTGATTCTCTAGCTATATACTGCTTCAAAAAGAATGCAGGCAGATACAAGAACAGCTAAGCCTCTCATGGTTAAATTGGGCACTGGTTGGTATAGACTGAAGCACAGAAAATGCACAACCAGGAGATTAGTGTTTGAGGACAGAAGAGATTCTGTAGCCTCTATTCTAAACCAATACTGTTGAGAAAATATGGGATAAGTTGTATGACTAATGTGAATGTTTTTCAGCTTGACTTCACACCAGTTATGAGTTAACCACTCAGTAAAACATACAATAGTTTGAATATTTAATGCTGTTAAGTCAATAAGAGGGCTTACATACTAACTGTCCAACTTAACAGGGGACTTAGGATTGATCTTCTGGAGAAGCTCATGTTTTGAAACATTGCTTTTCTGAAAGTATGTCGGAGGACCTCCTCTTGCAAGATATGCTGGCACACCCAAAAAGCAAAGCACAAATCACAGTTCCTAATATGGAACTTATTTGTCCATTAGCAATCCACATGAATATCCAGTTATGATCGTTTGAATGCCCATGAAGGACAGTTTGCCACATGCATGGTGACACATCAGCACTTTCAACCACTGGTTACATGCAGCTGCAATACAGTGCTGTAAACAAGCACACTGCTTACACCAAGGAGGGATACCTCTGCCAGTTTAACAAAGTACAAAGTGACCAACACATGTACCTCATGCATGTTTGCTAATAGAAATGTCTAACTGCTGCCTTCAAATCAAGTACAGCTGAACTTTTGGAGCTAACGAATAGCTGAAACAGTGTCCTCTGTCTTATCAGAGCTGAACAGTGCTTCTGAAAGGTAAGAATGGAGAAGGTGTAACAGTCCTAAGCAGTTTTCTTCAGCATCAGTTATCTATACCCTCATGATTAACTGAATATGAAAGAGAATGAAAGCTGAACAATTATACTCTGAACCTTAGTACACCTGCTCAAAATCAGGTGAACTGGAAGCTTCTTTGCGAATAGACTCCAGAATGTTTCACAACTTGTTCCAAGCTATTTGATTAAAATAAAAATGAAATCAATGTAATTTTATTAGGCCATTTACAAGTTACTTCAAACTATCAGTCCATTGGTAATTCATCAGTAACTGGGGAAAGGCAAGAAAGTATCAAACCCTTTCTAAAGGCTGTAAATAGGTTACAATGAAAATAAAAAGTACGTTCATGAACTGAATGTTGTTAGGAAATATTTTGAGAGAAAAACTTTGAGTTTTTTTTTTTTTCCAGACAAATTTAGCATCCTCTCAAAATTCTTAGATGCTGCCTGAAAGGAAGCAACATTGAAGCAGTCTTCTGTTACAAAAAGGAGTATTTGTGATATATTAAATTACAATAATGTATCAATACATAACAACTACTACATTAAACATTTTAAATATCATTCTGAAAAAAACATTTAAGGCGAATTTAATTCATGTTAATGAGGAAAAAAAATCCCTGCATAAATGTTTCCATGTGCCTCCTTGCAGATATATGTACCTATTTCACTAAACCGAGGCTTACATCAAAAATTTAGCTGCATCTATCAGACTATTTGCATGCTCATACCATCAGAAGTGTTCCTAAATATCTTCCGAGCTAGGATCCATAATATAAATTACAGATGGAAATGACTGTAGATGCAAGTTAAGCCCTTTGCTAAAGGAAGAGCTTAGAAAACAGATAAATTGAAGGAATTAATATTTATTTGAATTCCAATAGCTTTTAAGAATTCAAAACCTCAGTGCCCATCAGATGGGTACAATCAAAAAAAAAAACAAAGACAAAACCCTCAGTCCCCACCACTTCCAAAAAAAAAAAAAAAAGAAACCAAAGCAAGACAGACTCTGTAGGTTCAAGACAGTCTAAGAGAAGTGAAATATAACTGGATGAGAGACCAATCAGGCAGTATTGATCATTTAAAATATCAACAAATTTGCAAAAAGTCTTAAGGAAAGGCACATGAGAACAAGAATCATCACTTCACTGAATTACGGCAACCAGAGGGACAGGAGTCTATCTAGCGCAGCTTACCAGGACCATGGTCTCAGCTGCCACGGCTCTGGACCTGCCTATGGCCGTGCAAGTCAGCTCAGGAAGCAGGTGCGGCTGCAGAGCGAACCAGTCTGAGTGGTTTTCAGCCAAATCAGCTTCCTGTCACTCTGCTGATGACGAGGAAGAGCTAGCCATTTTAGGCAAACGAGAGGGACCAGAGCATAACAGCAGTCCACTAAACTGGCAGGCACGGCTGTTCTCTTTAAAACTGGCCGTCTCTCAGAGCTGTTCTGCATACCAGGCTATTTTCCAGAGCTGTGACAGGAGAGCTTAGTATCTTACAAGACAACAGCATTCTCCCTGTGATCACTACAGTCTCCACAGCACCACGGGACAGACTGTTAAGTATCTGCTTTGACATAATTAACATGTATTGAAGAAAAATTAAAAGTTTCACAATAATCAGAATTAATAAATTAACTTGAGAAGAATGCAATCAAAGCCTTAAGCACACAGTGTTTACAGCAACTCTGGGAAGCCTGTATTATAAACTATTTAAGATATTTGAAATCATTACTTTGAAAGAGATAAAGCCAACAAGAGTTAAATTTAACAGGCAAATATTAAATAAAGCTTAGGACGTCTATGCAAAGAGTTAAAAATCAGATTTATGAAAATTAGAGATGTCACACAACTTGACTCATTTTGTCAAAGAATCTACAGCATCATTACCAATAAAACCTAGATCTTTAAACCCAGTTGATTTATCTTGTAAAATAAAGTAAGGAAATTTCAGCACTAGCAAGTACAGAAACCAGTTTCAGTTATCTAAACCAAAGCACCCAGCACCTGACCTCAAGCTGCCACTCCAGGAGAATTGTAGAATGGTTTTGGTTGTAAGAGACCTTGAAGATTACCTACTTCCAACCTCCCTGCCATGGGCAGGACACCTCCCACCAGACCAGGTTGCCCAAAGCCCCATCCAACCTGGCCTTGAGCACCCCCAGGGATGGGGCATCCACAGCTTCTCTGGGCAGCCTGTGCCAGTGCCTCACCACCCTCTGGGTAAAGAATTTCATCCTAACCTCTAATCTAAATCTCCCCTCTTCGTTTAAAGCTGATACCCCTTTTCCCGTCACTACACCCCCTGACCAAGAGTCCCTCCCCAGCTTTCCTGCAGGCCCCCTTTAGGTACTGGGAGGCTGCAGTAAGGTCTCCCCAGAGACTTCTCCAGGCTGACCAAGTATGTAAGTGGCAAAGTATACACTGGGTTAGCCTGCTTCCAACCATAGTCTATTTTGGAACAGTCTAGTCTATATTGGAAACAGTCACCTCCCTCGCCCAGCTGGCCACACTGCTTTTGATGCAGTCCACGATACGGTTGGCTTTCTGGGCTGCAAGCACACACTGCCAGCTCATGTCGAGCTTCTCATCAACCACCACCCCCAGGTCCTTCTCCTCAGGAATGCTCTCAACCCATTCTCCACCCAGCCTGTATTTGTGCTTGGGATTGCCCTGACCCAGATGCAGGACCTTGCGCTTGGCCTCATTGAACCTCAGGAGGCTCACACAGGCCCACCTCTCAGGCCTGCCCAGGCCCCTCTGGATGGCAGCCCTTCCCTCCTGCGTGTCGACCACACCACACAGCTCGGTGTCATCGGCAAACTTGCAGAGGGTGCACTCAATCTCACCGTCCATGTCACCAATGAAGATAATAAACAGTGCCAGTCCCCAAACTGATCCCCCATGTATAAATATAAAATCCGATCACGCCATGCAGATATCCTCTCAGGCGTGAGAACAAAGTGTAGTACAACAGGTGTTACACATACTTACAAGCAGAAAACTGAATCCCACCCCAGTTGTGGAAAGCTTTGCCCTTTTTCATCAGAAAAGCTAAGGAATTGACGTCGGATTGCATAGACCATTAAATGCACACAAAATGTAAGCCTCTAATATCCACTTATTTTCTTTCAATTTACAATCAACTTTTTCAAATCTTTATCTGCTACTGAACTGCACTTGTAGTGAGGCCTAATATTTCACAATTATTAATACACTTACTCTAAGTTAGGACCCTGGGTATGGCACACACCTGATCAGGACAAGGTTCAAGGCAATGATCAATTTAAGAAAGTACTGAGTTACACTCTGCTTTTTTTGCTCTTTTTTTTCCCCTATATACTCAGATCAGTTCACTGCTATAACTAATAGAACTTAGTAAGGAAAATTGCCTTCTAAAGATCTTTGTAGCAGTATTATTGGATTAATGCAATCTCATTCTGGCACCCACAGGGGTGAGCACTAAATTCTCATCTTTCACATGTATACTCTTATTAATAATCTTATTAATGTATCCCCAGAACCTCAACATAGCCAAAGAGCTACATCCATCAGCTTAGCAGCTTATTGCTAACACATCAAGAACACACCAAGCCTGTTGGAGTTTAAGAAGCATTTGGACAACGCTCTCAGTCACACAGTCTGAATTTTTGGGTAAACCTGTTTGGAGCCAGGAGTTGGACTTGATGATTCTTGTGGGTACCTTCTAAATCGGGATATTCTATGATTCTATGAAGAATCTCAATTCGTGAAAGTCAAGACATTCAAACCATTAAAACCAAGGTCATTTTAATGCCCTTTGCATTGTATTTTCAAAATATAAAAGACAAATGTAAGGTTATATTGGCCTGTCGCCTTTGGCTGCATTCCCTATAGAAGCTCTGCAAAGCATTCCAGCCATGACAAGCATTTCCTAAAGGCAGCAAATTCACCTTTTGTTCTCTTGTATTGCCTGGTGTCCTTTGTCTGAAGTGCTTTGACAGAAGAATGGTTGCCTACATTTCTGACATTCTAGAAACTTACCATCATCTCTTCTGTTGCAGTACAATGAAGAGTTAGTACCAAACAGATTTACTAAAAATTGGGAAGCATATTTTGAGGTGGGAGCATAATACCTTGGTTGGTCATTAAGGCTTATTCCTTACCCTAGGAAAGCATCAGATTCCTAAAATGCCTGATATGTTTACTCTATCATGTATACTAAAGACCTTGTAGGTAAATAAACCCAGATGACTTATACCTAATCCATACTTTTATTATAGTTGCTGGACCAAACAGAATGATATGTTATTTCACATCAGCTGTGTCTTCATCTGAATTTCACACTAACAAACAGAACATTTATTCAAAAACCTATACTTCATATTTGCTGCCAGTCTAACATGCTTCCCACTGTCTCACATAACACAAGTAATGGTTCCAACACTCCTCCTCTCTTTTCCATAAGAAGGTTACACTGGCACATTAGCTGTATGATCATTCATTGAAGGGAAAAAAAATACAGAGCATCTCGGTATAATACGATTTGTAAAATATATTCATTCTGTAGTTATTTCTATACCCTTTTCTGATCAGACTTGTTTTATACATGCAAAAAAACCTGTTCTCTACCTAAGAAAGATTTTCCTTATATTGTCAAACTTCTCCATAGGAAAGGTTCTCAAAGTTTACCCTCCCCATACAAGCCGATAACTATTGCTTTTGTTAGTGTAGTTGGACTCTGGCTAACATGAAATGTTGGTCCTAAAGGAAATACTTACAATAAAGGATAAAATTTTTTTTTTTTAATAAGCTGGGCAAGATGCATCCATATCCATATTTGAATAACATCTTTGTTAAACTTCAGATACCCTGTAGCAATGTAAAAAGGGATGCTCGAATTATGCTTGAGTTAATTCAGCTACTGTACCTCTATTCTATAGAAAATTAAGAGCCTATTCTTTCGGAAATATTTTCTTAGTTAGGAATGCGTTTAGAGAAACGATCATTGCCACATGACACAATTTAATATTCTGCAAGTAACCTGATTACAAATAAGGACAAAAATAAAAATAAAAAAGCAAAGTCAATAGCACCTCCAAAAGACACATGCACCAGAAACCAGAGATCTGCAACTCTTATAAAGAAGGTGAAAAGTTTGTCAGTCTGAATTATGTATCTCCAGATCTGCTGTCTGGTAAAGCACAACAAGTATATTGTCAAGATCGCTTCCTCCCTATTCCCAAGATGTTACTGTTTTGCAAGTCCCACTGAGAACTATTTATTATTATTATTATTATTCTACTACAAATTAAAACCTTTCTGGGGTAAACAATGCGGTAAAAAATAGTTAATTCCACAGATTTAGTGAACTGTAAAAACAGTGGCATGTCCTCACTCCTCTTTCTTATAGATGTATGAGAGGGTCATGGGACTACAGCACTCATCTCTATCAATTCAGAACTGTTAGGAAATCTTCATATGGCTGAATGACTTCTGAGAAGGTATAACTAAATAGCAGCTTGGATTTATAGTTTTCTAAGTAAATGTCAATGGAATCTACTGTTCAATATATTTAGCTATAAAGCAATTTTTTGCTGAAATAAGATGTATTACTCCAAAAGGGGAAAAAATAAAAGCCAATAACACTCGAACTGCTAAAAATCCTTAACCCTCAAAGTAGTTTCTCTTAACTAGTACCAATGAAATATCAGGAACTAAATTATGCACATAAAAATTGTGAAAATCTGACTTAGCATCCTGTTCACACATTCAAAATTTAAACTTCCAGAAACTGCCTATGCACCATAACATTAAGAGAATGCAATGCCAGAAATGAACATACTGTGCTGAAAATTACCAGAGCATAATTATGATTAACTGGCTGATGCTTTCCTCCCTTCTTCCCATACCAGAGCCGAGACATTTCCCTTCTAAAAATAAAACAAGACTAAAAATCATTCAAGGCTGTTTGAAAGCATTCTCTCTACCTGCTGTCAGTTCCAGGCACAGACAGAGCCCCACAATGGTGACAGAATAGACTGCTAGAGGCACAGATTTGACTGACGTGGCAGGGAACAAATGAACAAGTGTACAGTAGGGGGGTTGCATCCCAAATGATGACGGTAGAGAAGAAGAAAGGTTTCCTGTATTCAAGGGTGGTTGCAGAGCACGAGTTTGTTGAAAAGGCTAGAATATTTAAAGATACAGAACTTCATTTTTTTTTTTGTATGCAGTACTTAAAAATACAAAATCAAGAGCTGCTTGTGAAATTGTTTTTCTAATATTCATTAACAAATTTTACTAGTAACAAATTTGCACTCAATAATAAAATAAAAGTTTGTCTTTCTATTGCTCCTAAGTATATATAGACTCATTTTTTTTCTTAGAGTCCAGAACTGGTTAAATAATGGTCAGTAAAGTATGTGTGTGTATCTATATATAATAAAGGTTAAAGCATTCAGGATGCAAAACTCTCCACATTTATTGGAATCATGTTTTGTTTCTTTTTTTCCTTAAGGAAGGAATGTTTATCTAATCAGGTGTGTTTAGCAGTAATATGTACAGCATCAACCCCTTTGAGAACTTCCTTGTGGTAGCACTTGCAGGCTTTATTCCCCCTCCCCAAAACACCCAGTGCTCCTAGTTCTAGATTAAAATACTGAATAACCAGAGGCAGTGATGGGCAGCAGCGTAACATTAAACATTGATCACTTCTGCCTTTGCTCCGATCTAAAAACCAAGATGCCTAAGCAGAGGAAACCAGGAACATAACTGCACTGCACAGCAAACTCCACTGAAACTCCTCACCTTGCTCTAGTGTCTAACAATGTAATTCAGAAGGATAAAGTGTTTCTTCTCAGAAAAAAGCTCTCTGAGGAGCTGGTAGCTCTGAAAATCAGTTTGTTCTGACTTAGCTTTCTTCTTAGCAATTCTCCTAAGAACATTTTTATCAGTGGTCCATTCAAAACCATGATGTGGGAAACTCAATACAATAACATACCGACTGTGTATCTAGTGTAAGATTCAAACAAACCATACGCCCATTTATTATTTTTTTTAAATCAATAAGAGCCAATACTGAAGTAAAGCAACAAATGCACTGCGTAAACTTAATTAAAACTGCTTCAGATGAGATAATTGCAATAAATATAAGAAAAGCTACAAAAAATAAATCAGTCAGGCCAAACTTAAAGGAATGGAAAGTATGCAGAAAATTTATTTCAAACTGCCTGTTGAGATGCATCTTCTGAGCCAAAAGAGAAAGCTAGCCACATAACTAACTCCCCCTCAGCTTATTTTAGCATTGTTTTCCTCCCTTCCCTCCTCCCCCCCCTAAAAATTAAAAAAAAATAAAAAGAGATTCAAGTTCTTCCCAAACACTAGTCAACACATAGCTTCTCCAAAACTGGGGGAGGGGAGGAGGAATTACCTAGAAATTTAGGCCATCATATAATTTTTGATTCCAGAACACTTAATATATTTTTAAATCTTAATTCAAGTAACTTACTTAGATGCTTCTAGCTTCTAGTTAAAGTGGCTCGCACCGAGCTTCTCAGAAGGACTTTTAAAATTTGCTCAAAAGAGAGGAGCCATAAACTTGTTTGGTGAGATCTGACAACCCCCTTTTTCACCTAATTATAGTTGCAAAGTTTAATGGGAATAAATAGGAATTTAATAGGAATTAATGGGAATAAATGCACTAGTTAACTTTTTCAAATCAGACCTCCTGCCCACCTGTTTTGATGTTCAGGATTCCAGCAGCAGCAGCAACTCCCAAGCTGGCAGCTGCCCTGTAGCTGGAAGTATCTGTTGGAGGGGGAAGGCAGGTCAGGATAGCATCATCATCATGAAATAGTATAGTAGTAAGAGTAACCAAAGCTTTCTCTTGTGATTGATCTCCACCCAGCCCCTTAACACTTTTTCCAGACTGGTAGAAGATGAATTTCTGTTAGATGAAAAAAAAAAAAAAAAAAAAAACATGCAGGGATCTCAGCCCCGGGAGCATCTCCTAATTAAAGACAAAAATAAACTGCCCTTTTATTCTTTTCTGCATTTGTGGGTTATACTGATGATCTGATAAATTGCATCAGAAACTCATCTCATTGCTAGTTAATACATTCCTTCCCATAGAAGTTCATAATAAATAAGATTCCAGAGAGAAGGAATATCAACTCAGACCTAACGTAACTGCAGAACAGCAGCACGCATTTCAGAGCAGGTCTATTTGCTACCTAGACAACAGAACAAAACAAAGTGCATCTAATTACACTGAATATTAATCTTGTTATTGTCATTGTTAGTTTGTAACTAAGCCAAACATCTCTATACAATCAATGTTCAAGGCAGAAGCAAATAGGCCTTTCACCAATTGTTATACACAATGCTGGTTTTCCTAATAAACCAATCTGTCCTAAATTACAAAGCAACAGAAAAATGTGAGTGCAAACCAACACGATTTATGAGATGTCCTATTTTCACTCCAAATCAGTTTATACCTTTGCCATATCACATTTAAAGTTATCAGTTTGCAAGATCTCATAACCTAGAAACAGGATAACAACTACAGCAACTCCTTATAAACTTGAGTAGGAAAAAAACAGGATACAGGGTGTGAAACATCGTTGCAGTCTGGCTAGATGGCGTCATTCTGTTTCTCCCTGTAGCTAACACAACCCCTTAATACCAAAGAGACAGAAAAGTTGCGATGTTGAATATTACAATCCCTATATTTAATATGCACACATTTTTTAATCAATATTACATTAGTAAAAAGACTCCCCTTAAGTGAAGAAGGTTAGTCCAGAGAGATACTGGGGAGTGTTTTTTTGGGGGAAGGAATTGCTTGTTTTAGTGCTTCCTGTTAATTTCCACAGTATGCAGCTTTGTAGGTGACCATGTTTCATGATGAAAAGCCACACGTGTGTTACCCTGAAGATAAGATAAACATCCCCAAGCAATTCCTGGGAAGATTATATGAGGCATACCTATGAAATAAGATTGTTTCTAGAATTTAATACTTTAATTCCAGAAGCAATCCTGAAAATTGAGCAAAACATATAAATCACAGGAACCAGACTGGATGACTTGAAGTGCCTCAGTGCAATTCACAAGTTATTTGCATTTCTGACTGACAAGATGAAAGCTTCTTTTTATGATGTTGTATTGCCTTGTCTGGGAACAAACAAACAAAAATCAATAAACAATGACATTAATTTCACTTTCAGTGACATATCTACTTTTATGTATCATATATATGTATATATATTAAAGAGATGGGGTTGCTACTTACTAACATCAAACAGGTGCATTTCAATGATTACAGTTTTTATGCACAAGTTTTCAAGAACTTCTGAATTACAAAGGCACCTAACTCAGTTGCTCGATCTTTTGCAGAGATTCTGCTAGGTGAAAGAAAGGCGGTTTACAATTTTCATAATAGAAGACATACAGAATATAGCTGAATTAAGAGGTCTGACTTATCTTCTTTAATAGGAGGTAGGCACGTCCTATTTTGTACAAAAAAAGCCTCTCAGATGACTGCAGAAACTGTCCTGAGTTCAGAAACAACAAAGTTAGTGCCACTAAAAAAATAAGGCAGGTATTGGTAAATACCTAAGTAAAATAACTACTTTTGTTCTAGAACAAGCAGATCTTTGTAAAAAGTTATGGCAACAAAGGTGTTTCAGCACATGAACTAACAGGTAAAGCTGATGTGGGATTATGGTTCACTGAGGTCTGATTCTTCTCCCTTTCTGCCTACACAAAACACACTGAACAATACAATAGCCAGCTTCGGTGGTATCCAGCACAACAAGGAATGGCACAGCTTCTTAGTTGGCTGGTAGTGTTTTCTTAAGAAAGGAAGTCTAATTTAAGAAGTTATCCTTTGTTTCCTTTCAACAGCTTAGGAAAAAATAAGAAGGCATTTCCCCATACAAAGTTTTCCTCTGGATTTCCAGAGGCACTCTGAAAGCCAAAGTCACAAACTCACAAGATTTTTAGTTGTATTCACTGCTTCAATTCTCAGAAAAGAGACTATCCTAGTTCTCTCTATTAGATGCATGAAATAACTATCAGTTATAATTCCACACTAATGATTCCACCTACTGAAGGACAGTTTTATGTACTAAATCACATCCAAATTTTCCCTTACAAATTATAAAGGGTTTCAGAATAGGTTAGAGAATATAAATTGCAAGGAAAAAAATGTCCTAAGCATGAAGTTGAGATTCTTACAATATTTATTCAAGCTAATTGCAAAAGCAAGAACAAGAGCCACTTGTCCTTAGGAAAGGCATCACATTATGTTCATGGCCACCAGTCTCTTCAATCACAAAAAAATAATTTAACACTTTTAGTATTGCATAACTGCAGAAGTTCATAAGAATCTCATTGTCCAGACCAAGAGCAAAGCCTATTAAATATGCTTTCTAGTGACACATGCATAGTGACATACCCGTAATTTCCAAACAGACAACACATAACATAAAACCACACTATGAGAGTGTATTGTGTATAGTAGTTAGATGACTAAGAGACAGCATTTCAAGAAACATTGCGAAAATATTCCTATTTTGAGGACTGTTAGTGGCAGGCATCATATGATCACATTTCAAAATGTAAGACACAGCAGGCAGCTATTTCGCTCAAAATATAGGGCAGGGAGCTGAAACAAATTTATAGGAAAAACACTATTAAGTATACAAAAATTTAAGGCCTATTTAAAGAAAGAGCAATGCAAGAGAAAGATTCATTTTAGTATAGAAGTGTTATAGGGTACAGTCCAGATACAGTAGAAGGCTTAAGCATCTACATCCAATATCCCAAACCTGAAAATACTTTACTGAAAATACTGAAAATCTATTGTCTGACCCAGAAACAATCACTGTTTGTGACCATCATACTTCTACAAAAACACAAACAGAATTTCTGAACACTCCCTTTAAAGGTAATGATTGTGAAATGCAGGACTAGAACACAATCAAAAAAAAATCAGGAAACTGGGAAAACTGGCTGCAAACATCTATCAACTCATGCTTCACTTTGAAAGCTGACATCTAGACAGCTTCAAATCAGACTGGCTTTCTGTATTTTCCAAACAACCGAGACAGTTTCCAACTACCATAAGAACAGCTTGCAGTTTCTCTGACAACGAGCTTCCTGTTTTCAGGATTCTTACGGATGAGTATTTAGATTTATATAGATCTGAAGCACGACTATCTCGGATAATAGCAATTAATGACATCTGATGACAGGGGGAAATAAGTCGAAGGAAATCAATACTTTATCCAATTCACTCTTCTAGTATAGAGTAATTCTTCTGTTTACTTAATGGATCTAAGATTTAAGTAGGAACCAGTTTCCTTAAGTGATTTCTTCACAACTGCCTAAAATGAAGTGTCTTCAACGTCTCAGAAATATTCAGCTGTGTCCACATTGAGTAGTTATATTTTGTCTGTACTCTGGTTGATGACCAGAGATCTGATTTTTCAGTGTAAATTTTGTATTTCCAATATTGCATGGTGATAAAGACACTTAATTATAGTACCTCACATAGATACTGTTCCAGAATCAAATCTAGAAACCTCTGAAGAGATAAATTAGTCTTTTAGTTAGGTATAAAAAAAAGGTACAGTTGTATAGTAAAAGCTACACATAGGAAAGCACAAATAACGTAATTTCTCCTTTATGCACCCTTTCTTACTCAAATAATCATTTCCGTCGTTTCCCTTCCAATGCCCTCCTCCTTGTTTTATGTTCTTACAGCACAGGGATTTCCTTTTTATCTAGCAATACCAGAAGCATAAAAACCTTTTCTTGAAAGTTAGCTTCAGTTGATCATTCTCTCAAAATATGATTCATTGATCCCCTAATGGTCTCAGCAGATGGGGCCTTATTTGCGCCCAACTTTCAAAGAAAAATATTTGAGTTTATCAGCAACTTTCACAAGCAGCATCTTCACATGCACACAAGTTCAGTGGAATGTAAGCACTCCAACTCTGTACTAGAATCCTAACATGGCTAAAAATATTTTACACGCATACTTGTTTTCTTTTTCTTCCAGTCAACTTCAAACTGCTGCCTGCCATTTCATATAGGAAAGGCAGTAAAAATAAACCTGTCAAGATTTTAAAATCCATGCAAGGTAATCGACAGTAGAACTAGAG
This sequence comes from Anser brachyrhynchus, assembly GCF_964034855.1. Lineage (NCBI taxonomy): Eukaryota > Metazoa > Chordata > Aves > Anseriformes > Anatidae > Anser > Anser brachyrhynchus. The sequence goes on along the minus strand of NC_137695.1, from coordinate 142,072,975 downwards.
TTTCTGGGATACAAGGATCAGATTCCCAAATCAGAAAAGTTACAGAAATCTTCAAGAAAACTTACAGATATGATGTATAGGAGGTAATGTGTGTTTTAAAACAATGTGAGCAAAGATTATATGACCAAATATAGATTGTAACATACACTCTGGTCTTTCTTTTTTTTTTTTTAACGAATTGTATACACAATGGAAAAACATTTATCCTTTACAGTAAATGTCAACAACACATCTTTCAGGAAGACAAGCTCTCATGCAGCCATATGAAACTATTAGCAGTTATTTTTTTATAGAAATAACAAAGTAGTTGCACTACTTGAAAACTCATTTCTGAGCCAGGCTTTGGAGACTGCAGATTGCAAACAATTTTTCCTCTCCACTCCCCTCAAGATTCTTCAAGCTTAAGACCAGTCCTATCAGTAGCACTTCAGGATCCATCCCTGCGCAGGTACTATGCCCTTACCAACACCAGGTGACACTCCTTAACATTTTCAACACTAATTGGCACCAAAATGATGTTAACGCATCAGCAAGTAAGAGCAAGTACCTTAATTCATTACTACTTCATTAATTCCTATACATATATATATTTGTCCTGCTTAACTGCCAGCCAGGATAAACCACAACAATATTATATAAAACTTAAAAAGGAAAAAAAAAATAGACCATTAAGTACCGATCGAAGTTGCTTCTGAGTTGCAGCTCAACAGAAACGCTCAGCTTGCTTTCAAAGCTGGTCACGTTTAGATGCAAGAACAGAATGTATTTTGGAGAAAGCCTTTGTTTATCAACAGACAGTCTTCCAAATGGTAACAATTCTTTGTGCTAACAGAGAGAACCACTAGCACTTGAATCCATACACACTAAACAAAAAATAAAAAATACTGCCTTGATAAATACAGCCTTAAATCTCTATGGCTCAGTACAGATAGCATCCAGCCCCCCCCTCAAAAAAAAAAACAAAAACAAAAAAACACCCTCTTCCTTGATGAATATACACATTCACTTGAATACAAGAAAGTTAAAAAAAGAGACTTGAGGTAAATGGATGGGGATAACAGCATCAAGAACCCAACAGCATAATTTCTGAATTGCTGTTCTTTTGAATACTTCGTGCAATGTAGTATTTGATAAAAACATGTTTTATCTGATGGCAGGAGTCTTGATTATCTTGCTGCTAGATCAGAGATTGTACCTACTAAATTACTTCAGCGAAAAGTCTGATACAAAAAGCTATGTACAGATAGAGGAAAGCACGTTTCTACTTTTTTTTTATGGTATCGGTCTTTGCTTTCACTTGATCCTTTTCTTCCCATAATTCCTTTTCTAAAGAAATCACAGTACTTCCTTAAAGTCTCTTGATAAAAAGCTGCAGCTGAATGTGTGAATATAGGACTATCAAGCATAGAAGCAAAAGCTGATGACCATCTCAGTGCACAACACCTGGGTTAACAATTACTACTTTTCCCTGCTTCTCTCATCTTATCATATTGGACAGCAACAGCAGAAAGAACGTACACTTTTTGGAAAAGCAAGTTATTCCACCAGCTTCCTCTTCCAGTAAATCAAGAGTTCCTTGCCATACATGCGTACATCAAGATTTTGTTTTTCATTTCTGTTCCACCCTGAGTTTTCCCATCTGTTCTGAACAATTTTTCATCCAATTATCCTCCAAAACTTGTGGTAATATAAAAAAGCTTCAGTGATACTGTTTACCTGCTATCTTGCATGAAACCTGGATGAAGAGCTGACAGTAAAAGCTTGCTGGGTTAAAGGAAGTGCATTGACTGAAAACAATGAAATTTAATGGGAATAATGGGCATGACAACAGCTACAATTCTGTGTCTGCTGACATTTTCTAGCACGTGTTAAAAACCACTGTAACTCTGATACTGTCAAGCATTTCTGATTAGGAAAGTTAGTTTTTAAACAGCTTTCAGATTTGTGCTGTAAGTCAAGTTAAGAGAAGTCTTACTACGCAAGTTAAAATGCCCAGAAGATGACACCAGCATATTTCTTGTATGTGCACGACTTTGCTTAATATAAAAGTTAGTATGATGTATAACTTCATTAAAATATTCTGGATTAGATTATGAAAAGCAAACTTGAGATAATTTCATGCAACACAGATGGAAATAACTATTGTTGAAATGTCTTCTACAACTGTTTCCATCTAAATGTAAATAAAGGCTCAAAGAATTTTTTTTTTTTTTATAGCAAATAACTAACACATTTAGGAAAAGGACTGCCTCTGCTATCTTCAGAAATAACTCCTAAAAAGTTTCATCCTGAAGAAATCATTGCGCTACTTCCTGTGAAAATGGTTCTCTACAAATGGGTAAAACAGAGTAACTGGAGTTCACTAAAAGACACATGTTGTGCCTTGAACCATAAAACTGATCACTTGCCAGTCTGTTTCCTGTGCTCCAAAAGGCAAGGTTTTAAGATATCAAAAGACTTTGAGCAAGAGCCAATACCAAAATAAGTTAGTGGTGTCAATACTTGAGCCATATACACACTGAAAATCTTAAGATTCAGAAGACATGCATGATATTAATTTAAGTATATCAGCAAACTCCTCCACACAATTATTTAGCTGCAGAGGTAGTGTTGTTTAGCACTAGCCTTATACTTCAGCTAAGTAAGTGACAAGCTTGAAAACAGAATTCTTAGCCCCAAAAGTTTAAATTTTAGCAGAAGAAAACTAAGGCTATTGCATTTTTTATTTTTTCTAATCTTTCGTAATATACAAAAATGTTTCAGAGAAAACAAATATAGACGTCCTCAATTTTGGCATGCTCCAAAGAAACAAATAAAAATCAAGTCAGCAATTGGTGTCCTGAGATTCAAGTTAAACAATGCTGATGGGATACTTTTACAGTATATGACAAGAATCAAATTTGACTGACACTTGAATGCACAAGACTACAAGGTTTTAACTGTATGCACACTAAAAAACAAAACCACAGACATGTAAAGATGTGTCCATAGAAACACAGTGGACACAGATTCACATGAGAGTAAGGTGTTCATCATAAAAAATAAAAAGATAGTTTCAGTTGCAGTGTATTACTAAAATCCATGCAATAGCAAACTTATGTATGAAAATATTATAATTGAGAAGTTATTTATAGGATTATTAGAAAAACTATTTCATTAATAGATTATTTTTCCTCCTTTTTTTTCTCATCCCCGTTTTGAGACTTACCAATGAATATTCAACATTATAGACACGGGCATGATAGAAAATCAGAGTTTCTTGAATGAAAATTGTCTGCTTCAAAGTTAAGCTTCTCTGCTTTACTCATATTCAAGTTGAGTTTTAACTTACAATTTGCTCCAAACAAAATGAACTTCTAATTGTGAAATGTTGCCTGAACTGAGGTTACAGCAAAGCATCAGGATGGCATAAATTAAGCAACCATGATTATAGTAAGACCACCAAACTTTGTTCTTCTTATTGAGAAAATATTTAGCACTAGTCTTAATAATATTCCTATGAAAATATTAAGAGTGACACCGTTCTTCCTTACCTCCCACTCTTTAGCAGCATCTTCAGTAGTAGATTCTTCACTAGTTTCAGGCTCTTCCTTCTTTTTTACCACTATAAATCCAGGCTCTCGAAGAGACTCCCCAGTATCCTCTGCATATAGCTCCGGACTCCACTGGATAAAGAAGACATACAAGTGATCTGTCCTAGAGAAGTGAAGTAATGATACAGAGAAGAGAAAACATGGTAAACATTTGGGCCATATCAAATAACTATGAAATACCTGAGGTTAAAATAAAAATACTTAAAGTTTCACATTTTATTAGATATTAGAAATACATTTGAAAAAAAGCTAGCCATTATAATAGTGTGGGGGGCTTTGCTTTTTATTTTAATTATATGAAGCTCACACTGGAGGAAAAACTGGCAAATGACTGTGTTCTCATATAAGAGCACAGACCTTCCAACCATTACCATCCAATTGGAAACAGAGTATTCCAAAGGAAATAACTTCCAAACTAAAGTTTTAAGATTGTTTTTAATTATTTTAAAAGTACATGAAATATAAACACAAACAGGATTTTAAAAGAAGTCTGTATGTCTGTTTTCTCTACCCTTGAAGAAGAGCTTAAGACTCCCAGAAATGTAACCAAAGTCATATTGACTGAGAATCTGTGAGAATAGGTGAGAAAGTAAGGCTGACAATGTGCATATACATAACTAGATGAAGCTACACACTACCTGATCTGTAGTACTGCAGCAAATACCCAACATTTAAGTTACCTCCTTTTAAGTTATCTGCCACAAATAGTACAGTTTTCCAGTTTGGAAAAACAAATGCCCAAATTCCCAAAACAAAGTTCTTTACAACCCTAAGAGGTATCAGTCTACGTTGCTTAATTATTTCCCAAATGGACATAGACAGAGCATTTAAAAAAAGAACTACTGGATTCATTGCACTTATCTCATCATGAAAGAGACAGATCTAGAGCTAAGTGACTAGTGACACAAAATTCTCGAGTTTGGATATTCCCATGTCTCTCTTCAGAGATATTTGTTACAGTTAGTCTGCACACTGGATTAGCACAAAGATAAATATTTGGACTTTTTCCCCCTCCTTTCTTACTAAATACCTATAAATCTAAACTGGAAGAATAGCAACAGATACATGGCAGCAAAGCCTCAAAAAATGCAGCTATAATTTGCCTGTGCATCTGTCTAAAAGGATGTAGCATGGGTACGTATTAAAAGCCTCTGAACATGGTCAGTTATTCAAAGTCAGCTCTCTTGTTAAAACTAAGGTTTCCAGATAACACTGATAAAAGGAAAAAGACAAATTGTTCTCTGACAGTAAAAGAGAAAACATTTCAGATGCATAAGGCTTAATAAATTCTATGACAAAGTCAGAGAAGATTCAGATTCCTCATGCACTGACGTATCCATTTCAAAAGTCCTACAAGAAGTAGGAAAAATAAAAAATGAAAACAAAGACTTCTGCTATTGAAACAGCTTTAAATTAACAGTTACAGCAGTTAAAAAAAGTAAAAAAATATATATATCTTTAAGAAATTCCAGGACATTCCTTCCCTGATAGGCTTACTTGAGATTACGAACAGTGAAATAGAAAAGTAGTTATCTCGCAATCCTGCATTCTTTCTTATCACTAGTTTTCTTTCACCTATCTTGACACTAAATATTTTGACCTACGCAGAGTAGCACTACGCAAGTTAAACACAATTAAGAAAAAAACGCCCACCACATGCAACCTTTTAGTGTACATTGTACACACTGGATGGATAAAAAATACATCACTGACGTGCCATGCAGTTAGAGAGAGAAACCATGTATGGGTGGAGTCATTACAAAGGAGATCAGAGACTGTGAGCTAAGAACTACTACTTCTGAAATAAGTGATAAACTCTGCTTTCTGCTGAAGGTAAGTACTTGCACTGTTACATTAGAAGATAAACCAAAGATACATTTTTACCAGCTCTCAAGAAATGGAAAAAAAATCTATACCACTTGAGGGTAGTGAGGGTGATTTTAAAACCAGATTAGTGATATGCTATCATAGACTCAGTTCTCTCTGCTGAAAAACTCAAGTATTTTGACATCATTTGAGTGTGTTACATGTCTCCATTCACAGTGGACATGAAGAAAGACTACTGCCTTTCTCGTTGCAGCCAACTTTTAAGTATGAAATGATTTTTGTGTTTGTAATCAATCTTTTCTCCTTTAGATTAAAGAACCCCACTTACTTCTAATTTTCCTTATATGTTACACTTTCTAGGCATTAATTAGTCTTGCTGCTTTCCTCTGGACTCTCTCCAATTGATCGATATCTGTCCTCAACTGCAGTGCCCCAACTGGACATTCTATGCCATTCAGCTCAAAAGAAAAGATGGAAAAGTAACTTCATCATTGTGTGTAGGTATTTATACAAGATGACATCTGATAATTGCTTTTTGTTTGGGTTGCTTTTTAGTTTGTTTTTAATCTTTTCTGTCATAATAAACTCCAACACCTTAGGAAAAAAAATCACATTTTCAAGTTGAAAATAAGTCACAGTTTACTAGTAGCAAAGATCATTTAAGAAATGCAAGACTGTACTAGCGAGAGTGGACATCTCATGTCACTGCAACTAATTTTGACATTTTTTCCAGTAAATATGTTTAAGTTGCTTCCTGGAAAATATTTTTTGTTCCATAAAGATAAAACAGAATTACCCCAGCTACTTCTTTTTAACTGAAAGCTCTAGAGAGAAATATTTTTCCAAGCAATGGGAAGCACAAATAATGGCAATTAAAAAAAAAAACAAAAAAAACACCTTTCCTACAGAACTCACTTCCTTCATCAGACCCCATTTACTTGAAGCTTTGATTATTTACTTGCTACAAAAGCCCAAATAATGAGAGACTATTGACTGAACCTGCAAGTAACTCAGTAAAACTTCAATATGGTAATGAGGTATTCAGACGTTAAATACAAGCCAATCATCAATATCCTGGGCTGTATTTCTTTATAGACAGACATCAAAAGATTTTGAATGGGGTAGGGAGAAACCTAAAAACCACAAAGGAAACTTTCCTTTTTTCTTCCAGTCTACCTTTCTTACCTTTCTTGTGGAACAGCAAACCAGTACTCGTGTTTTTTATCTCTCTGAGCATACTGTTGCATTGATGCACTTGCTTGCGAAACAAATGTTTTTCTCATAGGTTTTCCAACCTTGAGAAGCAAAAACTTGTGAGATCGATGTCTTCGTTTTTCTTTCATATGGGAAGAACCTATTAGTAAAGAAAAATAAGCTATCCACAACATACAATAGGATTTAACAGAATGATTGACCACTTTTGTAATAGGGAATAACTAGACAGAATGTATAAGTGGGTAACGTAAGGTCAGTTAAACACATAAAAAAGGTTGTGCTAAGTTATATTTGCAGAATTAACTTAATATTCAAATATGTTGTGCCAAAATTTTCTGCTTCCAACCCCAGTTCACATTATAGTAATCCTTCAGCCACGCTTGAAAGGCTTTCAAAAGATATTCTCAATGCGCATCCCTCAACGTTGATTCAGACACCACACTTAAAAAGCCTCCACACAATGTAAAATACACTTAAATAAGTACTTCACATATGTAAAAGCTGCTCAGTAATTACTTTTCCTTTAAAGAAGAAAATTTCCAGTACTGCTAATAGACAACTAAGATAAGTTTTAATTTGTTAGTTATTTCAAACACTTCAAAGGTATGAACACCACTTCATGATAAAGTATACCAGATGTTGCAGTATGGGGCTTTTCCTGCCAGTACTACATTTAATTGAACAAGCAAAATTAAATGATTACCCTCAAGGTCTGGATTGTCAAGTCAGCACAGGGTTAAGGAAGAAGCCTTCTCAGAATTATTTCTTTGCCAGATTAATTGCTCAAATCCTAGAACATGAGCTACAGCCACAAGTGACTTTTTAAAGCAGGAAGGAAAATGCAAGTTTTCAGAGTTCTGATGATCACAAAGGATTTAGCCTGTCTCTGGTGTTAAAGGTACGTACAGACATGCTTCAGTTTTCTAGGAGACTCATCTGTCACTTACAGCTGAAGTTCACCATCAGTGTGACCATGCAGATTACCAATACAATGAGCACAGATATCATCTTTTTCATCTATTAATATCGCTACTGTATGCTTTGAGTCTAGTTTTCAACACAAAGTTTAGAATTGTATTGTGCCATGTTTTTTTTTTTTTGTTGTTTGTTTGTTTCCAGTAAGTATCTAAATGGGTACTTAGGTTACAGTTATATTTTAGGATTATACCTGCAGTATATGGTATGGTAGAATAGTTATAGTACATGTGATCCACAAATATTTTATAAGCCTATAAACTGTAAGATAAATTGTCAGATTTAAAAAAGACAACAAACAAAACCCCACTGTTTCATAGGACTGGCATGTGAACTTTCTGGCAGCTTAAGAGAAGAAATTCAAAATAATCTGACATTTGTATTTTGGTCCTTTAGAAGTTTTAAACTGCTGCATCTGATGTAGAGCCCTAAGATTTGGGGCTACTCCCAAATCTTTATATATATATATATATATATATATATATATATATAGTCCCTTAGAATATTAGAAAAACCAGTAAGATTTAAATTCATCTAGCAGAGAGAAACAAAATAAACAATCTATCTCTACACGAAAATGTCGAAAGGACTATTTGCAATTCTCCTTTTTTTTTGGTGTATTCTCATATTTTTTTATTTAATACAAAAATAAATAAATAAAATCAGAAAAATAAGGTTCTAGTAGTGGTTAATCAGCTCTTATGCTTTGTTTCCTTTCTACCAATATCCAGCTAAGTGGCAAACAGACACTTCTAATGAATACAATAGACAGGACATAAAAGTTTTTATAGCATCTCAGTCTTCCAATGACATGTGATCTATTCCTAACAGACCTGTCTTAAATGTAGTCTTTGGTGATCTTCAGGAGTCAAGGAACAGATCTATGCTTTTACCTTGACTCTATTTAAATTTACCTACAGATGAAGCCAGTATATGTTTCATCTAATCTGTCTGGACTGAAATATTCATGAGTGCAAATAAAATCAGCAAAATTTAGTAATACAACTCAAATGCTAGTAAGAAATGTACTATTTTAAGTGCAGCCATTAGCACAAGTCTCCAAAAAAGTAAACTTCTAGCTTGTATCCCTCTGAGTGAGACACTGATTTTTATATATATGTGTGTGTGTGTGTGTGTGTGTGTGTGTGTGTACTCTGTGACTGTACAGTTCATCTTGCATGGAGAAAGCTTAGTATTACTAAATGAGAATCTTTAAGGAAACAAGAAAAACTTAAGTACCCAATATAGCTGAATTACAGGTAACATTCAACAGCTACAGCGGCAGAGAATACTTGTGCTTGCATTATTATTATTTTTTTAAAGTCATGGAGAGCAGCTAATGTCAACTGACATCTTTGCCAGAGGATTGTCTTAAATATTTAAGATGCAAAAGCCAAACTTCTCACAGAATGATGCAACTATTAGCCTGTTCTAAATTTTGAAATTCAGCTACTTCTTAACTGGAGAAGAAAGAAAAAAATCTGAATCATTTCAGAACCTCAAATGTAACAACTTCTGCTAAAGAATGTATTTTTATTCAATACAACCTCATCTTCCACTTACTAAAAGAAAACAGTGCAACCATCAAATGCATTTCAAGTATATTCTATTAGTATGTGACAGGCATTAAAGTTAGGTTTTCTTCATAGCCCCCTCCAAATACTGCACAATTAAAATACCTAGTTTATCTCCATTAGTAAGATGGTAGAGTATCAGAAAGTGACCTAACAAGTTTTTGAACAGCAAGACAAAATACACACAGAAACATCTAAGCTATTTAAATAAGACTTTTTTTTTTAAATACACAAATTGAATAACTTCAGACTTTCAAGATAGCTTCTAACTAAAAATCCTAGGGCCTGACCTTACAGAGGAGTAAGGATACTCCTTTTTAAGTTTACTTATTCCCCACATTCATAGCATTAGTTTTACCATCTAGCTCTTATTTGCCCTGAGAAGTACTTTTCATATGTTCAGTCTTGATCTGGTCAGCATGAAAGTATTACAAGATGCAAGTGAATGTTCTGAAAACCAGTTTAAGTCTCAGTGTTATATTAAGCCTCCAATGTTTGCTGCTCACATCATGAACCTTAACCACAAGGTATACATGTCATGAGATTAAATTCATTCCCTGAAAATTCATTCATACACAGGTGTACACAGGACCAAAATTCAAGCAAGAGTTAGCTGACTGCTAAGGAACACATTTGATTTTGAGCTCTACAGAGACCAATGTATCAAGAATCTAATCATACAGGTTCATTGAAGTGTCCCCTACAAATATACTGCATATTTTAATATGATCATAAACAATTTCAGTGAGGAAAAGTATCAGTCACAAAGGTATTTATGTTTTCAATTTCCTGAGCAAAATTTTCCCACCGGTTTAAATAAGTATAGCTTAGGTATATCCTCAAGGCAGTGAGAAATAAGCAATACATGAGGATGTGTTCTGCAGAGCAGAAAACAGAAAATTCTCAAGAGCTGAAGGGAAATGCATTGCAAGTCTGGAGGCTAACACTACCTCTAAATACTGACTCACCTTCTGATTGCCCGTCTCCTGCAGTCACAGGTTTCTGACTGATTTCTTTTTGTGAATCCTGCTGCATGTTTTCTCTTTGTTGTTTGGTTTGTTGCATAGTATGGGTCTTCCAGAGTTTGCGAAGTTCCTCAACTTCTGTTTCAGAGTCTTGAGTTCGCTCTTTCACTACTTTTCCTTTGCTAGTAGTCTCTTTCTTTGGAGAGTCTGTGGTATCTTCACAATGTGGACTTTCTTCTGTCTTACTCTCTATTTCTGGCTCTTTTGCTTGTGTAGAATCTTGATCTTGGTCCATTTTTGCCTCTTTGTTCTGTTCTTTGCTACCATGTGGGTCTTGCCTCAACTGCTGGAGAACATTCCCAGTATTGTCACTAGATTCTTGTCCCCCCTTTACAGCTATCTCTGTGCTTTCTGAACCTAAACTGTGGGTACTAAACTGTTTAACATTTACAACCATTTCAGCACTGAGTTTTAAGTCACTGTCAGCTTCTTTCGAGTCCGAAATTATTGTTAAACATTCTGCACTTGTTTGGTTTATTGTTTGGACAGATTCTGATGATGCTCCAGAAGATTTGCCTTGTCGAAGCTCATCCGAGGAAACAAGTTCCTCACGTATTGGAGAGAGTTCTGATTCTGTGAACACGTCTTCTGAAAGAGACTCCTCCGTACTCCTTGGGGCAGTGCTAGCACTGTCATTGCCTGTATCCCGAATCCTTGAATCCATTTCATCTGTATTGCTCTTTGCAGCTTTCTTGGAATGGCCAAGTTCCCTTACAGACAGCTGTTCTATGTCTCTGTTGAGCAAATAAGAGTAATTACAATAGCAGGTACCTTTTATTGCAGAGCCTTTTTCTTTAGTAAGTTTAATGCTAAAAAAAAAATTACTTCTTTTAGTCTTAAAAATAAACTCCTCCCATGACCACCCCATCCCTCTTAATCCTGTAAAGTATCAGCAATGAGAAACAAGCATCAATATGTTTACATAACATATCTCTGTAGCAGTAAACTTACAGCATACCTTTTGCCCATATGACATAGACGTGACTTCCCATATTCACATTACTTTTGCAAGCAGAAATTCTTATGAAACTAGCAAATCTATTTGAGATGCTTAAAGTATAAACTAAACTAAAAAAATACAAGAAAAAAAAGAGCTATAAACAACCCTAATATCTAATGGCCGAAGTTCTCCACAATCTTTTAAGCTTTGTCTACCACAGAGGCCAGGATAATTTCACAGATCTGTCCCATTTATTATGAAGCTGACATCTAGCTCGCTGGTAAAATATCAGTGTTAAATCACCTGCTCTAATCCTGTCTAAGTAAGATAATACAGAACAATAGGAACCATAAAGGTAGATTTGTATCAAGATCTTACTATTCTGGAAAATACCCAACAGTGATTAGTGTGCTCACCAGTCAGGTACCTAACTTTTTACCACTGTTAAGCTAAAAAAATCTTGGTAAAAAACTACTTGGTACAATACAACATTTGAAAGAACAGACATCAAATGTTGATAAATAACATATGAAAAAATAAAAGCAAGCATAAAAGAAGAACTTGCTTCCTCCATGAGGGAAATTACATTGTTCAAAACCTGCCTTCAGAAATAAGCTAACCATTTTCTGAAACTCGTAGAATTTGAGGTGGCTGTGAACATACTTAACTATATCAATATGACTCAGACTTGTACCAGTGTTTTCAAAGAAATTTATCGGTGTACAACCTGAATAAGCAGTTTCTCATGTTTAAGCTTACTTTTGACTAGAGTTCTAAAACGCCGACTCTAGCTACCACAAGAGAACTTCTATTACCTAGTATCAAAAACTTTTAAGAAGCTTGTACCTTAATCTCCCATACTGAAAAAGGATAATTCCACTCTGCATTTCTGCAAAACTTTTTATCCAGTTACTAACATCACTGAGACATCATTAAAACTCAGTATGTTTGCAAAACATACATCCTCTTACTCAAATTTCATCATGAGGTTGATGCTAAGATTGTGCTAGTGCAGTAATTTTGCTTACGAAGACTGTGGAATAGAGTTTAGGATTCATCACTTACTAGATTAGGGTGTTTCCTTAATTTTTTCAAGACTACACTGATAATAGGTGCTCTTGGACAAGCACAACCTAAGGTACATGATATCTGAGAAAAAATGGGAAAATACGTCTGAAAATGTAAAATTTCAGTATGGATTGTGGTTTGTATAAAAGAGCATCCAACATGACATTGCAGTTTTAGTGATGAAAGAACGCATCAGTTTTGTGATATGTTTCCATTATGCCAATAAGATTACTTTCAGTATTAATGTTGTTTTTCCAAATTTAAACAGGTTTTATGGTTGGTAAAATTGTGAGATGAAAGAGTTAACCATAGCAGTGAAATATTTGGAAAAAAATAATGGAAAACACATTAAGTCTCAAATACTTCAAGACACACGGAAGGTCTTATCAGATTTAGCTGTACCTGTTGGAGTTTTGATTACAGACTTCAGAAATTTGAATTTTGTTTCACTGAAAGTTCACAAACATGCATGCCTCAGATTTTGAAGCATAAAAGTGCCAGGACTGAAGAAAATGCTAAAAGTTAGTGTTCTGTTTAATAGTTTATAGAAGTTGACAAGAAAGATGAATCAAACCAGACATCCAAGACTTCAAATGCTGTATGACCTTTGTTTATCAGGCATGTTTTCATTCCATATGCATTTATTAGAGACAAAAACAATAAAATGCATGTGCTATAAAGGCACAAAAATCTATAGAATATTGAAGATAAATTTGTAAGTCAAAGTTGAATCATTAAAATGCTAAACATGCTGGGAAAGACTGGTTTTGCAACTGCAATATTATGATTGAAAAAGGTAGATTAAAAAAAATTCCTTGTAGTTCCTAGTGTAGGTAATGAAATTATGAAAATTATATGACTGTTTTCCAGACAGAGTTTTTAAACTCCCAGAAATCAAACCAAAGGCATCATTGTACATCAAAACCCCCAAAAGTACTAACGTAGAAAGATATACATTAGTTACTTTCAGGAAACACATGACTTAAGGCAGCAAACAAGGCCACATCAATATGCCAGTCTGTTAGTAGGTCTCTGCTGAATCTGCACTTAAAAAAAGAGGTGTAAGAGTTATTTCTTCTTGGTGTCAAATTATTCACGATTATCAAGAAATATGATGGCATGCTACCTGTAAGAAGTTTAAAAGAGCATTTTTCATAATGACTGAATAGCTTCATACCTTAGGCCTCAGCACAGCACAACTATCACCTCCTTAACAGAAGATGGTTGCAAATTTAGAAAAAGTTATACATCAGGCAAACAGCTTTACTCACATATATACACAGCTCTACCTAGGAAAACACTTTGGTTAAAGGAGTATACTTCCCTGCAGTTAGATGATTATGGTAGTCTTCAAATGTTTATGCTTTATGGACAGTGACAGGTAAATGTGGGATGATCTCTATTTTACTATTTTTTAAAATCTGTTTTGTTTTAGTATTAGAATGCATACTATTTCTGAGGATCAGATAAAATTAGGAAAAAGAATGGAACAAAGTGTTTTTTTTTTTTTTTCATACTACTGTTTAAAGCCAGTTTTAAATGCCTACCACAAAAAGCACCGGCAACTAAGGGTCATCAACCATTCTATTCATTTTAAACAATTCTGGATTCAAAGGGTTGGGAACACAGTTTTTCTCCTAGCCAAAAAGGAAAAAAGTATACTCCTAATGCCATAAAAATATACACAAACTTCAAAAAATTAGTCTTAAAACTTTTTAGCAGAACAAAAAGAAGGTATAAGAAGCCAGTTTGAGAAGCAAGTAGGAAGTGGTACACAACGTTTTTACCTAAAGCTGTTTAAGCTGAGCTTTATTATGTTGTACGGTTTCCACATTTTCAAAGATTCAGGTTTCTCTGTGACATGGTGGAAAAGTGGCAGAGGAAGTGCTATGGTACCCTACCCCCCTTTTTACTTTTTTTTTTTTTTAAGAGACTATAAGAGGAAAATACACGTATATAGAAGAGGAGATATTCTACGAAGTATTAATGAATGTGAGTGCTTAAAACAAAGAGAGCTTTCTCCATGTTTTCTCCAAGCCAATCTTGGATGTTGTTAGAAAGGAAAACAGGAAAAAAATGCATTTGTGCTAGTTTTGCGTGGTCAGCCATATGGCTGCGTATATTTACTCAAAGCTTTATAAATACTATTCTATCTTACATGCTTAATGAATCCTTAATTTTGCTGTCCACAATTTCCTTATACAAAGCAGCTGACATCACTTCTTCCATGGGACACATGATGCCATACTCTTCACAGCCGTTCTCTTGGACCAGAGGATCCATTTTATGAGGATCAAACATTATATTATTTGGCGTCACTAGCAGCACACCATTGACTGTACCCTAAAATGAGAGGGAAAAACAAGTGGTAAATTTTCTCCTTCATATTTCAGCTTATTCACTTTTTCATAGGGGAAAAAAGTGTTTTCTAATTTTTTTTTTAATTTTTTTCTGTTTTGTTTTGTTTTTTTTTTTTATCTTTAAGAAACTTTATATAATTTGATTTCTCGCAGTTACCTGGAAACACAACACTTTTGTGGGGAAGAAAATTAATGACACCCTACTTCTTAACAACAAAAAAAAAGCCAACCAGTTTTGTCCCTATTCATTCTTAACAACTATCTAATAATTAGGTTAAGGAGAAAAAAAATTGCTTGCAACCTACTGAATATGTTAGGAGGCTCCACTGAGATAAAGATTTATCTTTTCTAGACAACCATAGGGCTTTTTGCTATTTTTGTAGGAAGCTTCAAGCATTTTTTTTCATAAAACCTAACTCTTAACTCTTCTTATTTTTGTCTCTTCAAGAAAAAAAGTCTCATAAGCAGAAATTTGTCTCCATTTTCTCACACAGAAGTGACAGCAGTATCCAATACAACTCATTCCAACTGAATTGACCAGTTGATTGATTGGACAAGTGTTTAATATTTGTAGTCTCGTTTCATTCTAGAAAGATTTTCTTTTAAAAAAGATACAGCTGCACTAAGATGCACCTTTAGATGAGTTTTATCACAAATGATATTGCCACAGGACATGAATACAAGTAGATTTTAAACTTTTAACGTTGAAAAGCTTTAAAAGTTAACATAAGTGGTAGGATTCTCTGAACTCCCCACCCAAGTTAGACGTGCAACCACCAACACTACAGCTGCTCACTAAGGGAATTCATTAAACTGTCAGATTAATAGAGTTTAAGCTTAATCTATGAACTGGAAGAAATACAGCCTGAAGAAGGATCACAGTGATCCTTCAGTTATATATCGTGAATCCTAAAAGCTTTACAAATTTAAGAGCACACTGAAAACTTTTGTGCAAAACCACAAAAAAAAATGCTTCATATGCTGCTGAAACTTATCATTGAACTCGGTATTTATTAAACTCCTGTTAAGTTGTTCACATTGACCAATAACACTGCATACTAGATTGGAGAAGAATTGTTGCTCTGCAGTTTTAAGAACACATACCAGCACAGCATAAAATAGAACTACCTTCCTTTCCATCGACAGAAATTTGTCCCCAAGCTCTCTGATGACTGATGATCTTCATAGCAGAAATACAAAGATGCCTTATATTGAGCAGAAAATTATAGACTACTAAAAAATGAGCCAAAAGAAGAATTAAAGCCTACAGCAATGACCAATGATATCACCATTATGAAAAAAGGAAACAGTCTCAAAAGCAGCTCAAGTGCCCACATGTAAGTCCTGAGTAGTTCAGTGCTTAGTCAGGTTTTACACTAGCCAGAGTACAAAGAACATCCTAAGGACTTCAGAAGTCAGAACATATTTACATAATTCCAAGATGTTTAAGGCACTGAAACAGTCATTAATATTTCCTCACAAAATGTGTGGATTCTGGAAGTAGGCTTTCAGGGTGCAAAAAGGAATTCCCAACTTTTGTTGACAGTCATCCTTTTGAATTTGGTTCTCTTCACTGTAGTCTAGAAAAAAATCTAGTATGACTACAAAAATCAGTGAGTGTACTCATAAGAACAATTGCTTCTCTTTAAACAAATATGGCCTCTATAAATTAAATATGCAAAGCAAAAAGCAACATTATTGAATTTTACTAATATTCTCCAGTTCTGACCTACAGAAGCCAAGGCCATAGCCATTTTTAACAACAGAGTACATCATTATGATAACAGTATGTATGAAAATAAGAGGGCTCAACATAACTGTAGAAACTCTTTGAAGATATAGGGAAAGGCACTTACTTATGTTGAAGAATAAAAGATTGTATTGGATATGTACATCAAAAACAAAGAAAGTCCAGAAACATTTTAAGTGATCTGGAGACTAGAGTCACAAAATGTGTATGAAGGAAGTTTCATATCTTCTCCTAATTTCAATTATATTGCTTCCAGCTTTGCTTTAGCTGTTCAGAAAAATACTACCACCACCCCAACACACAACCCCAGCTCCTACTGGTCTGGCAAGTCAATATCCTAATGAAATGTCATCATATTCAGGATTAAAAAAAAAAAAGGTCTGTTTCCAGGACAAAATTGGAATGTGTCTAAACACCACATCCAGTTAGTTCAGACACATCAAACACTGAGGAACAGTATATAGCTAATCTTCTGCATGCAAATGTCCAGGCAAAGAAGTGTGCAAGACTGAGTAAATAACAAAAACAAGTTTGAAAGACCTTCTACTTTAAGTGGAAGCTTTATAGAACAGTCAGACAATCTTTCTGGTAGAAAAACAAACAACCAAACAACCAAACAAAAAAAAACGTAACTTGTACACCAGGCAGTTGTTGTTAAGCATGGAAGATTCTAAAGTCTGCCTCAGCAACCTCAATTGAACACATAAGCAAGCTTTTCAGCTGCTATCTATCTTCGTCTTAGAAGAAACCCTTGACCCCAATAGGTAAATACTCAGTATAGAAATTAATCTGAATGTGTATTTCCATTTAAAGTTTACTATATTTGGAGAAATAGAGAATTAAACCATTGAAGCTATAGGGCTTTTATGCATACTCGACTAAGAAGCTGCTCAAGCACCTGAAATGACAAAAAGCAGTAGAAAAATACATACCAGTATCTTGAAAACACTGGCTTAATACCTCCTCAAGAAGAGATGACCTATTTCTTTGTTATCCATATATAAAGCCAACATTTCTGGCTCAAGTTACTTGATAAGGTCCACAGTTACTATGCAAACACTTCAGAGTGTGCTTCTCTAGCAAATAATAGCTGCCCCAAATTTATGGGCTGGAAATGAGATTATTAACAATACAAACATCACTAATACTTCCATCATTGTTATTACCAACAGTTACTGAATGCTAGCCTAGGTACCTAGGTCTAGTTCAAGTAACACCCAGATAAACAGTAACCTTTTTACCCTTCAAACCTGCCAGTGTTACTACCACTTCAGCTATATCTGTGACTAAGAAATAATTTGTCTTTCCTGCCTTCAAGCTTGTTTGAAGGAGAAAGGCTTCCTCGAAGCCTGTGGATTATGTATTACTCAACTGTTTGTGTTTCCACAGCATGGAGAGCAAATCAACTGCTACTGTGTGAAAAACGGACAGTATCAGAACAAAATATACATGAGTAAGCATGCATTTAATCAACCACTGGTCAAGAATTGTACTATGTTAGTCCTTCCCGCACGATGGAAGCTGAAGCAGCTCCTGCCTTTGAGAGTGGATACTAGTTTTGTACAGAGATAGATAAAAGACACATCCTGTTCAGAGTACCTGAAACTTTTATTTCCTTGTCAGTTTGCTGTAATGGATCAGACAGACTTCTGTATCAGCATTCCTGCAATACATACAGCTCAGAACTATCATCTCAGCTGTAAGTCAGTGATGAATTCTTAAGCATTTTAGTACCATGCATTCATTTGAGGTTCTGGAATGACTTTTCTGGTTACTCACACATTTATGTACTATGACAGAACAAGTCACAGCTATTCTACAAAAGTGCCCAGAAATGGGTAACACTGATGTAGGGATAAAACCAATAACCTACCATCTTTTGTCTGTCTTTCAATAATCTAACCTCTTTCATTATTTTAAAGTCACCAATGAAGAATGATAGCCTCAAGACTCAAGCCCCATATAATTATCTTGATTCCTTGCTTTTAGAGCGGGTAAAGGAAGTTCCAAAGCTCCCTCTCTGACCTGAATAAGCTGCTTGTAATATTTTCAGTGTTAATATATTCTTCAGACTGAAGAACAGTGTAAGGGCTCACTTACATAAAATCCTCCCTACGTCCTCACCTACCCATACCAACACAGGGAGTGACAGCCTAGCTTCCCTTATGGTAGTACTCTGTTGCATACTTGAGCACAAGTCCCTTCAAAGGCAAATATTTGTTGAACTTTTTATGAACAGCTCAGACAATACTTTATTCAGATCAGACTTGACAATTATTTTCAAAAAATTATTTGTACCAATGACGTGTCAAAAAAGATAAACAAATCAGAGCAACAGCATAAGCAAAGATTGGGCAATAGTTGGCACACTGAGCTCCTACACAGCTCCTGTATGCTGCCACACCATTTCCTTGAATCTCCTAGCTTTTTAGGCCTACAGGGGAAAAAAAAAAGGGGGGGGGGGGGGGGGGGGGGAAGGGACCAAATAACCAGTGGCTTGCCTCCTTTGGACCATACATCTAATTAGTTATTGTAGAAAAGGATATGAAACTGTCAAACTGAAGTGAAAATTAGTCTGCATATAGCTATTCAGTAGTTCAGTCTGATACTATTATACGAAGTATGGTATTTGACCAAAACTCAAAAATATCACTTGAAGTCACGTTTCTTGTATGTAGGAAAGACACTAAAGATATGAAATGAATTCATATTCAGGTCAAGTTCAGCTTTAACAGCCTCAAGAAGCAGTGAGCCGCTTTTTTTGAAAACCATTTGGAGACACTAAGTTGTTAAAAACAGAACACTTCAGTCTTAAAACTGGTTCAGAAAAAAGGTAATCCATGTAAGTAAAAGCTTACATAAAGAGGATTAAATTGCACCTGTACATAGATATTAAGATCTGAATAGTTTTTAACTTCATTCCATTAAAGTCTTATGCCTCAGAAAGCAGTGGGGTTAAATCCTCAACAATATCTGAGGTATACAATTCTGAACAAGCAAGGTAAGGGAGGATTAGAGCCAAACTTTATGACATACATGAGCCCAAATATTAAGATTAGGCAGTTCAGTAAACTACACTTTTAAAGAAGTTTGAGAGGATTACTATCAAGCAGTTTTTGTCCAGAAGTTGCCTCTAAATTATTCCATTATTTTATTGAATACACACAGTAGAACAAAAAATAATTCAGAATTTGTGAAACATTAACATAATCATTTTGTTAGTTCTTTCTTCATTTCTTGCAGAAGTCTTTAACCTTGTCAGTATTCTCCTTTTTACCTCATGAACACTGATTTTTGTACCCAACTTGACAGGGATTTGTTTTTGAAGCCTCACTATTGCTAATTCACCTTTAGCTACTACTTTTCTAAACAAGACGAGTAAACTAGCAGGCATAATAAAGAACAATTAATTTTAAAATTCTTTTATTAGTTTCACTTTCAATAAAGTAGACTGTTTAAGATACCTTTTCCCCTACCAACCAACAGTGAAAAGAACCAAAACCCAGAGCAGCATAATTGTCTTCAAAAGAGATACCGAAAAGATTTTAACCTCCATAGCCTGTTGTGGAAAAAGCAAGAAGTATGGCTGCTAGAAAGGGCAAGCCTACCTATACCATAAACAGTGAGTGATGGTGCAACCCTGCAGTGCAACAGTCAGTTACTCTACATTGACTTCTTGTCTGACCATGATGTGGCATATTTACAATGCTTTAACTGTGTCCAACACCCTTTTCTCCAACAGTGACCCTAAATGTCTAAGGACAACTGTAACAGGGCTAATGCTTCCAGGTTCCAACCACTACATCAAAGAATTGCTGCGTCCTTATGCAGCAAGTCACAGGAGTGACTAATAACTTACACCAAACATACAGAATAAACAGTCTTTCAAGGACAGAAGTGACAGTTTTATCTTGAGTCCTTTCACATGTGGAATTCAGTATGTTGAAAAATAGACTTTCACTAGGTTTTAGTTTAAGAACTTCGGTCTGTTACTTCACATTTCTGCCCTATAAAACACTAACAATGAGGTTCAAAATCACTTAGAGTGTTAAGAAGAAGATGAATCTTAAGTTTTCTTCAGAAAAGCTTTGAAGAATCATCATCCTTCATCATCAGGAAGTATATCAAGGAGAGAGGACAAGACACCAGAGGATGTTCCTACCATATGACAAAGGCTAAATAACACACTAAGCTTCAGAAATCAACACTCAAATCTGAACAGTTTAGCATTCATTCCCCACCCCATATGGGCTTGATACTGCGTTGGATTATATAACTTCAGAAACAGCTTTCTCCTTGAGGCTTTAGAAAATAGTCTGTAGAGATGCAAGCCAAAGACAAATGCTGTGAACACTTCCCATATTATTCTGACAAGGAACTATAGCACATAACTACTATGTTGTAAATTTAAACCCTTGCTTAAAGTTCTCCTGTATAGCAAAGTTTCTACTGAGGCTGACAGTTCTTATTTCCTTCACATCGGTGTTCTAGAGCATTTAAAACCTGGAAATAGAACCTTGTTTAAGATCAACCTAAAAAAGTCACCTAGGGGAGGAATAAAAAATGTGAAGCAAGCTAACTAAAGTTTAGAACAAAACCAAGTTTTTCCAGTGCTTGTTACTAACTTCTAACACATTGCTTTTCCCAGTACACATGTACTGGCAAAAGGCTTCAAGTCCATGTCTATGGTTTAAATATATTTTGGTTTTTTTTTTTTTTTTTTTTTTTTTTACATTCCATACAGTAGATGAAAAATGCAAATGTTAAGTACCTTGCCACTGGTGATGTACTTGCAGTTAATTTTTAGAAACTTCTCCGTAAATGCTTCTTCCTCTTCGGAGGTGGATGATACCACTCTTGTAGGACGAACACATGCATGTGCTGGTGAAGCAGCTGACTCCTTCCGTTGCACTCCATCTGGATCCTAAAAGGGAATATTAAAAAAAAGAAAAAAACAACCAAAACTTATCAGCCCACCTTTTTCAATATTGAGATCTTCCGTTGTGTAATTTTTGCTGCAGAAATGAAAGAAAATGTAAAAATAAGATTCCAAATCCACTGCAGTTTAAAAAACAACTTTGATCTGACTGTACATATAATACTAATAAGGCACAGCTTAACTAGCACATGGTAAGAAACACAAGGGGGAAGGGGTATTCAAAATCAACCTGGGAACAAACAACAAAATAACCATCAGAACTCACATATGGAGATCATCTCATATGCTTTCACATACAAAACTTGAGAAAGTGGCAGTTAATGCAAAGGATTATTTTCCAATTTCAACAAATAAAAGTCTTGTTAAGTCTTCTGTTATCCTTCCATAATATTACACAGTATGTTGGAAGGGCCCTCTGAAGGTCAAATAGTTGAATCCTGTGTTGAAAGCAGACCTAAGCCTACACCTGATCAGGTTGCTCATGGCATTTCCAGTTGAGTTTACGTCTTAGAGGCTAGAGATTCCACAGCCTCTCCAAGAAACCCATTCCAATATTAGCCACCCTTATCATGAAAAACATTTTCATATTATTTAACCAGGAACTCTTACACAGCAACTTGCACCTGTTGCTGCCTAACCTTTCACTATGAACCTCTGAAGTTCAGAACTCTTGTTTCCCTCCCTCCAACCTCTCTATCTGTGGTAGCACACACAAATCAGGTTCTCCATTAGCATTTTCTCCTCCAGGCTATGCAAACCAGCTCCCTCAGACAGTCCTTGGGTATCAAGTTTCCATTCCCTAATCATCCCCCCAGTGGGCTCTCTGCAGTATGTCCCCCTGTCTTGGACTGAAGGGGACAGAAGTGGGCACAGCACTGCACAGGCAGCTTCACAAGCTCCCCTGACAGGGGAATAATCATTTTCCTTAACCTTTTGGCACTGTTCTTCCATTTGCCACCTGGAACATGATTAGCCTTCATCTTCGCAAGTGGCCACTGTTAAACACTCTGCCTACCAGGTCTTCAGATCCCATCTCTCCTTGGCCTTTACTCCTTTCCTGCAAAGCTGCTGTCTAGCCAGCCAGCCCTCAGCCTGTACTGCCACGTGGGGCTGTTCTGGTCCAGGTGGGTCTTTGCTGCTACTGAACTTCAATCAGCTGGAGAGATGATACAACAGAAACCGCCTGATGTCCCTCATTAGCAGCCCTTGCCCTTCCCTCCAGTGTATCAAGGACTTTTCTTCATGTTTGGTCCTTCCTAAGCTTGCTGAGGGTGCATTCTGTCCCAACACTTTGGGCACTACAAAGCAGATTAACCAATATTAGCTTTAGTGGGAACCCCCAACTGTCTGCAACTGCCCATCTCTCCAGAAGGCAACAGAAACTAACCACCACACAGAGACACTGAATGACTTTGAGCCCAAAGATCCTACCAACTTTTCCACCTCATCTTGTAGTTCACCCATTCAATTAATATTTCCCTAACTTTGTAAGAAAGCTGCTCTGGGACAGCGTCAAGTGTCTAGCTTTAGTCAAGGTAAATAATATCCGCGTTTCTTCTCTCATCTGCTGAGCCACTCATGTCATTATGTGATAGAAAGCAATCAGTTTGGTCAGGAATGATACCAGCACTCTGGCTGTTCCCAAATATCTTCATCTTTCATCTGCCTCTATATAGCTTCCAGAGGATTTCCTTCATGACCTTCCCAGGTAGATAATAGTTATCTATCTTGCTGTCTCACAATATATCCAACAAAGTAATCAGTATATGAACATGGAACTTTACTAGGGACAGGGGGAAAAAATGTTTACAAATAAAAACTACACATATAGAAAAGAATGCTCCAAAGCCTATTTTATAGTCTCAGATGATCAGTTTTGGAATTTAATCAACATTTAGAGAGTTCCATTACATGCATGATTACTATCAATAAAATACTACAACTTATAAAAATGTGAACTTCTTTGTTCCCTTTGAGTTTCTGCTGTTCAGTTCTATTCACTAGCACAAGTTGCAGCTAACTGCTTTTAGTCTTACTTAAAGACAGTACTTACAATTGTGTTCAGTTCATCATGTCTTTGGCACTGCTTTAAATATAATTGAAAGATGCACACAAAGGCTAGAGAACAAAAATCCAGTTCTGAATATTGAGCTGGATTTTGCTGAAAGAGGTAAGAGATACAATTAAAAGGCAAGCTTCCTCAGGATGAGTTCTCCTTCCATCTCTGACTTTCTCCTAAAAATTATGTGGCCACTTTTGTGACTGCATGTAATTTTACATGCAGTTGTAATAGTCCCTAGTTGATATCTAAGTCCACCACGAATAAGCCAGCTGTTTTGCATTCAGCAGGAGTAATACTGGTGGCAGAATTTCAAATTTAGTAACAACCTTGTCACTACATATTTTTGAAGTGTATTTTTAAGTTTTACAGGTAGTAAAATTTATTGGATCTTCCTAAATTTGTGCATAAGACTGCTAGATGAAGAAACACTTAAAGGAAAAAAAAAAACAGTAGTGTAAGAAAGGCTTAAAAATCCAAGCTGAATTCTTATATAAAAAACCTGACACTAACAAGCTTACTGAAATATACACCAAAATGCTAGCTTAAGAATAGCAAGGTAAGAAAACAGGGTTATAAAGGCCTTATATTGGCCACATGCTGATTTGTATTTAGCCCCTGCAGTATTAAGCTACTCTAATCTTAAACAGAAGCGAAAGCACAAACACAGTACAGTCATTGTTTAACAAACTCCTGAACCTCTGCTTAGGCAAAATATGGTAGCCTCATTCAATTTCAGGCAAGAACTGATCCATTTCAATGATCATACCACAGAGAGATGATCACTTTGCATTATAGAGGCAGAATAACATATCCTCTTTAACTTTAGATGTGCTAAAATTTAAACTACTGATTCAAAACTGTGGAGTCGAAGAAGACAGACATCAATACAGAGCATTAGAGAATGCATGAATGAGAGCAATATTACCACAGGAATAGCAGAAAGGAAAAAAAACCATGGAAAACAGGTGTTATCAAAGAACAAAACCTGCCATCCTTATCTTCAAAGAGAAGTCATGTACCACTTGCATTGCTAGTTAAATAAAAACCAACCACAAAAAAGCCACACATACACAGTCCACACTGACAAGCACAAGTAACTTCTGTTCTTCATTTTTATTTCACAAAAGTCATCCAAGAACATCCCTTCCGCTCCTTACATCTGCTTCAAAAAAGCTCAGAAACAGAAGCTTCTGTGAACAATTATATATTGTCACATAAATGCTTCAAGAAAAGTTAAGCTCAGAACTGTTTGTGGTGATCCACAACACGTAATGAAATATACAAAATTTTTCTGCAACAATACAGTATGTCAAGTACAGTTTAACTCACAAGATGTTGCCAACATTGAGTTGCCTACACTAAGCAAAATAACCCTTCGTATAAGAGGATTTTAACTTTAATTCTTTTAATCCATTCTGGTTTTTCTTTGACTTCAAGCTTTTTTTTTTTTTTAAACTGATTACTTGCACATAGTTATACTACTTAGCCCACATATCTACTATATGCAAACAAGCATATACAAAATAATTCACAAGATTAAAAACATGTTGTATCAGGAAAAAACACCTTATCTAGTGTATTGTAGGAAGAGCACTGACTTCTGTTAGTAAAATTAATGAAAATTTACCCAAGGGTAACTTTTCAACCTTTACTCTATATGGGTAGATCTATCCTAGCATTTACCGTCATTCTAAGACTGATAAGGAAGAAAGTAAAATAAATACACTAGTCTGCAAGAATACTACACCACCACCACCACGCCATAAAATGGCAAATGTAGATTTATTTACTATGACGGACAGCAAACATCCCAAGACAACAGCCATAGAAAGTTGGGCAAAGGAATAACAGCAAAACCAGATATAATTTTCAGTACAAGCACCACTGTAGCCTTTCTGATGCAGTTTGGGAACCTCTTCAGTAATGAAGCTGTAACCTCTATTTAAACTTCACTGGATCAAGCCATGCAAGCAGGTAAATAAATGCTTTAAGTCTCAAGCCTACCTAAGCTTTTAGCACACAGAATCCTGGAGCAGGCATTTGACAGCTTGACTGCACACTATCAGGAAGTTTTATTATTTGAGATAAAAGATAACAGGAAAAGAACAGTAGTGACACGTTAGGAAATATCTGAATAAAGTAGGAATTGCACATATTGCAGAGAATGCAGAGAAGCTGAGGCTCTGATACTGCAACTTTCTGATTTGATTTCTCCCCATGAAATTTTCTTAAAAGCAAAACAGCATTCCTGGAAAGACTTACTTTTACAAAGCTAGTTCATTGCCAAAATCTACACTCAAGCTTAATTACAGTGCAGCGTTGATAATTATATAGTTTTAGTACCCAAAAGTCTACAAAAGTAGTAACAACTATTGAGCAGAAGTTGGCTGTAATCAACTCTCACTCAGTAATCAGACCCTTAATGAAACAGACTTGTTTATTCATTCTGTTTAATGGAACTAAAGAGAAACGTCTTCTATTTACCTTTTTTTTTTTTTTTTGTAAAAGGTATTATTTTGCTTTCAACTCCAGGTATTGTAAAGTACTTTCTCCCAAAATGAGTGAATACTTTAAGAAGAAAGCATAACATTTGTAACATTTATCTCATAAGGGAAAATTATTTTCAAGGACATCAGGTATACCTACATTTATTGTAGCCTTGTCAAACTCTGCTTCTGAAGATGTAGGTGATAGGGGACTTATAGGACTTAGAGAGGGGGAGCTGTCCACACTAGAAATGTAGTCTGGGTCAGGAACATACAAAATCTATAAAGAAGATATAATGTAGTTAGAAGTTATGCTTTTAAAGTTTAACTTATACCTGAAATAATGAGAAATCTATTTGTCATGCTTTCTCAAAACCAGCTATACAGAATTATTTTTGCTACAGATAATTTTACTAGAAACTATGAATTCAGGGCATAAACAAAACAACACAAAATAAGTCTCAATTTTAGCTTTTAAAATTTTAAAATATTATTATCTTAGAATATGAGTGATATTTAGTTATAGCTGAGAAAATGTTCAGATAGAAAGCTTTAGAAATATATAGCATGTCAGAAACGCCCAGTAAAAGCCTGCCTGATTTCTCTTGCTATCATTCTACTATCTGAGCAATCAAGAGACAGACTTCTGAAGAAGTTTATAGACATGTTCTAGGATTCTTTCAAACACAGGGCTGATACCAAATGGTGTCGTCAGCTGACCTTCCACTTCTTTCCAGGCCTGTCTTTGAAAGAAGGGAGAAGCAAAGGCTAGGGGAAAAGTAAATATAAATAAAGAAAAAGGTATAAGCAACAGTAACCTAGAAATAAATAAAGAAAGAAATAACAATAGTTCATATACTCCCAGTAAGACAAAGTTTTTAGGGTGGCATGGAAACATTATTCAATTTATTAAGTAGACTTGCAGGCAGTATCATGCAGTCAGAAATGCTGTTTGTAAAGCTGTACTCTGAATTTAACCTCTGAGCAAGAGATTGTAAACAGCCTACTGTATTTGCAAAGTAGCAACTAGCTTCTACTCAAGTGTCATTGTATCATTATGTATATTTAGTTTTTTAAAAAGTCCCTCAATTTTACTTAGAAGAGAGGTAGTTTCAATAGTTGTTCCTTTTTTTTTATTTTGGAAGCTATTAATAATCAGATGGAACTCACAAACTAGAGAAAAATCATACTATGGTTTGGGTTGGAAGGTAACTTAAAGATCATCTAATCCAAACCACCAAATGAAGAAGCCTTTTACAGAGCCAATAGGAAAACCAGTAAGAGAAGTACTTTAACACTTTCTCTGGTAAAGATGAGAAATATGGGGGAAAAAAAGTCTTTGCTGAATAAGTAACATACATAATATAATTGTACCTGTCCAGGAACGACTGCTCTGGCGAAAAGCTTATTTAACTGAACCAGTTCATTGGGTGTTGTATCAAATTTCAAGGCAATACTGTTTAAAGTATCTCTTGATTCCACCTGTATCAATTGGGGGGAAAAAAAAAGAAAAACAAAAAAACCTGTAAGCAGTTAGTTCAAATAGTGTTTTATAAATTTTAATCGTATGTAGATTTACAGAATTTTTCATAAACTAAGTCTTTATATCTTTGCCCTCAAAAGATAACGATGTTCTGAATATTAGTTTCCTGCAAACCTGTACATGGACACCTGCCTTCCCACCCAGTCTCCAGGTGGTCAAAAGGGTTGGTCATACACGTTGGGCTTCAGCTCAGACATCACACCAGAACCCCTGGTCTATAAATTCATTGCCGGGTACCACTGGACATATACACGACCAACTCGTTTCACAGAACCTCACAGCCTCCCTCTTCGGCTTCTCTTCTCCATTCCTCACTTACAGAAAAGTTGAAACAAATCTCCGTAAGTGTTAACACTATTCTCCTATTGAAACTAACTTCTGTTAATCTGGATTTCAAGTAAAAATCATCACTTAGATCAAAAATAAAGCATAACAGGTCAACTAGTATGACAACGGATGGAATATCCACTTTATGGAGTAGGTGATTTCTGAGTAAGGATTTTTGCAAGCTCTTCTCACTCCTACACCTCCTCCCCATCTCCAAAAACATATTCAATATCAACTACTTAGAAGAAAGTGAGGGAAGAAGTTTATTTTGAAATCTATCCATGAATTAAAGAATTCATAGGAAGCGTTTAAGAACAGTGATAATCATATAACAAGAAAGCATACAAGTAAAACGTCTCAATGACACTGGGTTTCATAACCACTGTATCAGGGAACTAACCTCCTATCAGTTAAGAAAAGATAAAGCAATTTAAGCAAAGACATATGTGGGTCTAAACACAGAGTAGAACCAGAAAAATTCCACTAACTCCAGTCTTAACGTCTTCTCATTTGTCCCTTAGCTTACATCTGCATGATATATACCTCCAATACTCACTACTTATATGGACTAGATTAATTATTCACAGGCTAAGTTTTCCTTCCATTTTCTTTATTAAATTATCTTGACAGCTATGGAAAAGAATACTTTCTCCTCTAAGTTCTCTTTAAAAAAAACAAAAAACAAACGAACAAACAAAAAACACATTTTCAAAGGGTAAGATGGTAAAGGGGGGGGGAAGACAAAACCACCTTTTTCTACTATGTTCTATACACAACTGTTTTGAAAGAGCACATGTATATGGTTAGCTGACTGCATATCCATTTGGATATGCATCTCCTGCTCTTCACAGTTTTCCTTAAAGACATGAAGAGCACCATGTCTTGCATGCACCGTCAACTGGTGCTAGTTCTAAAAGGTAAATATCCTTCTCTTCTGCTTGAATGAATGAGCTAGGACAGAAAAACTGGGGATGAGTATGAAGGAAAGGTCACCGAGCATATATATTTGCTTTTGGTTTGACAGTAGCTCCACCCTATACACAGTCACACAGGAAAACGTGTTTGGAACTGAAAGACCAAAGCGCTCTATTTCAGTAACCATAATGCAGTGTATCACAGAATCACAGAATGGTTTGGGTTGGAAGGGACCTTAAAGACCACACAGTTCCAACCTCCTGCCACGGGCAGGGACACCTCCCACCAGCCCAGGTTGCCCAAAGCCCCATCCAGCCTGGCCTTGAGCACCTCCAGGGATGGGGCATCCACAGCTTCTCTGGGCAGCCTGTGCCAGTGCCTCACCACCCTCTGGGTAAAGAATTTCTTCCTAACCTCTAATCTAAATCTCCCCTCTTCGTTTAAAGCTGATATCCCTTTTTCCGTCACTATACCCCCTGACCAAGAGTCCCTCCCCAGCTTTCCTGCAGACCCCCTTTAGGTACTGACAGGCTCCAGTAAGGTCTCCCCAGAGCCTTCTCTTCTCCAGGCTGACCAAGTATGTAAGTGGCAAAGTATACACTGGGTTAGCCTGCTTCCAACCATAGTCTATTTTTGGACTGTTCCAGTTAAATTAGCATATTCTACACATCGTAACATAATGCTTAATGGTGACCAGTAGAATATGACAAGACACATTCATTCTTCACAGAAGCTGTAAACGTTTTGCCAGAATGCAAGCATTATACATAATTAAATTTAGCGTTAAATATTTAATCCCCCAATATTAACACATACATTTTATTAATGTTGTGACAATAGCTGGTAAATACAGTTCCTATCTGCCGCAAGCAAAAGTAGCGTATGAACTGTTAAATAATTGTTCCTCAAAATGCATTTCCCCCTTGAATGTTCCAGAGCCTAAAACTGAACAGAACACTAATCCCAAAATAAAGGGCATTTCTTAAGTTCTTAACTTTTTTAAGTTACATCATGTTAGTGAACACACGTTGACAGTACAGGAATTAAAAAACCATAACTGACGGATATAAAGGAACAAACTATATCCTTTAAATAGGGAAGCAAGTTGTCCTGTAACAAGTGCTAGAAACATCATGTACTTTGCAGACTATCATGCTTCAAGTGAAAACAGAGGTCAGTTTGGGATACTAATATATTTAACGCTTACAAGTGGGAGTCAAATAATACTGGAACACTAGAATAACACTGACGTTATTTTTTTGTAAATGTGCATGTCAACCTAAATTCACTAAAATGGGTAGTTATTGACAAAGAAATGGCAATTAACTATTTTGGAATAACTTCTGTGTTACGACAATTCTTTGTATAGGAAGCCATTAAGGTACACAAAGCAGCAAACACCTCCCTACTGGTATATTTCATGCCTGAAAAGACCACCGTACCACAGCAATTCAGAACTAGATGATCACATGGTTATGGATAAGTCACAATATTGTCACAGAATCACAGAATTGTAGGGGTTGGAAGGGACCTTGAAAGATCATCGGGTCCAACCCCCCTGCCAAAGCAGGTTCCTTAGGGCAGGCTGCCCAGGTAGGCGTCCAGACGTGCCTTGAATATCTTCAGAGAGGGAGACCCCACAACCTCCCTGGGCAGCCTGTGCCAGTGCTCCGTCACCCTCACTGTGAAGAAGTTCTTTCGCATGTTGGTGCAGAGCTTCCTGTGCTCCATCTTGTGGCCATTGCCCCTTGTCCTGTCCCCACAAACCACTGAAAAGAGGTTGGCCAAATCCCTCTGTCTCCCACACCTCAGGTATTTATACGCGTTGATGAGATCCCCTCTCGGTCTTCTTTTCTCCAGGCTGAACAGACCCAGGTCTCTCAGCCTTTCTTCACAGGGAAGATGCTCCAGGCCCCGTATCATCTTTGTGGCCCTCCACTGGAGTCTTTCCAGCAGATGCCTGTCTTTTTTGTACCGAAAAAGATCCCTGTCTTTTTTTGTACCAATTAAAAGTGGCATTTTGTCATATGCCACTTTTAATTGGTACTAAAGCAGAAAACGAGAAAAAAAAACTAACCAGACCAGATGTTTACTACTCATTCCATAGAATACAACAAAACAGCCAAATCACAAAGTATAGCAGTGTTGCCATCAGAAGTTCTACATCCTACAGGTTTGCTGGAACTGCTAAATGAGGTTGAAAACTTTGCCTAATTCAGAAGTTTGCTTTCATATCAGTGTTGGAGGAAAACTTAGTTGTTAAGTAGATATTCCGTGGGTATCACTTAATGAAAATACTTGAAATTTTAGACTAACATTAATAAGTCAAAAGTATTCAGTTTCAAAACAACACTTAAGCCTGCTAAGAGTGCATTCATTCTTCTCAGCTTTCAGAAAGCAGAGCGGCTGGTGAGATCACTAAGCAAGTGAAGGTGTTTATCTTAAATCACGATCATGAGAAAGGCAAACATAACCGAGCTTCCTTTTCTTATCTGGTTTTAAGGTTTGCACAGGTGAATCTAAACACTACATTAAGTTTATCAGTGCTGGTCTCTGAACTTCCGTCTATTTCTCCAATTCTCGGGCTTTCTGCCATTAAAAAAAAATAAATAAATAAATCTGAACATCTAAAAGCTTAAAGAATAACTGTGGAGAAGAGTAGTTTAAGAACTGTGCTGGGTCTGGCTGGGATGTTAACTTTCCCTGCAGCAGCCCATACAGGGCTGTGCTCTGCACACGTAGCAAGAACAGCACTGGTATCACACCAGGGCTGTGCCTACTGCTGAGCAGTGCTGGCACCGCACCAGGACTCCCTCCAACAACCCAGAGCCAGCAGGCTGGGGGTGGGCAGGAGATGGGGACAGGACATCACCAGGGCAGCTGACCTAAACCGACCAAAGGGATATTCCATAGCATACGGTGTCACACTCAGCAATAAAAGGTGGAAAAGGGGAAGGAGAGGGGGTGGCTCTCGTTGTGAAGACGTCTGTCCTGAACAACTGCTACATATATTGAGGCCCTGCTTCCCAGGACACGACCAAACATCATTAATTGATGGGAAGAAGGGAGCAATTGTTTTTTCCTCGTGCTTCCAGCACAGCCTCAGCTTCTATGTGGTTCCTCCCCTCCCCCCCCCGATGCCTTTCTTTTCCCTTTAATTAAATTATCCTTATCTCAACCCATGAGCATTTTTCTTTCCAGCATACTTTCTCCTCCCACCTCTTCTTTTAAGGAGGGGGAGTGAGAGAACGGTTGTGGAGGAGCTCAGCTGCCCAGCAGGGTAAAACCACCAGAATAACTAACAGGCAAAGAAGAAACTCCCCACCGCATGCCACAGCCACTCAAATTTTTCTAATCCCTTTTCTCCCTCCCTTTTAAATCAATACTGGAGGAAAGGGGAAAAAACAAATTCCTTCTTTCCCGGGGGGGGGGGGGGGGGGGGGGGGGGAAGCTTTCTGTACATTGTGCCTAGCTATTCAAACACTATTCTGAATATCAACATTCAAATATTTCCATAAGCATTCTTAAAGTCCTATGCTTCATCTTCATGGGAAAGTTTCCCCTTCTAAGGGAAGAGAGGGAAGATGAACATTGGTTAAGTTGTTTCATGATTTTTACTAACAGCAAGATTTGTTCAAATACAAATAAAGTCCTGATAAAAACCAACTACTGATACGTGAAAACATTTTTTCCCCCCTAGAAACAGTCTGAAATGGAATTGAGCAGGCTAGCTGGTGCCTTCAAGTAGCTCAGTACATATGAATTGGAGTTGCTTCTTCAATATATAGATTCAGGTATAAAGACTGAAATATATTGATTAATGAAAATCCAAACCCAAGAATTATTTATTTAGGACTGCATAAGACTGAACATACACAAACCCCGTTTCGTACAATAACTTTTGCTATTAAAGGTCTTTTTTAAAGTGTAAGTAGCTCTCCTATAGACAGCAGTGAGAGCTTCTAATCATGAACTCTCTACGAAGTTATACAACAAAAGGCCTTTTTCTGTAGCTTCTTCTTATGTAGTCACTTACATATGTACAAAAAGCAAGTGACACTTAAGATCCAAGCAGTCCATTTCACTTCTCCAGTAACAGCCCAATTCAAACCATCCTGCCCCATTTGAGCAGAGGTACCTCCTGTTACAGAGCACTACTTGTATTCACGTTGGCCACACAAGTACCAGTAGACAAATGGCTTCAGAGTCACCACTGACCTAGGTTCTAGCTCTTTTCATTTCTGTCGGATTAACAGTTGGCAAAATTATTTAAAAGCCTTATTTAAAATCAGATAATCTACTGATATTTGAATGAACTTAACTGTCATTGTATCTCTACAACTGAAGTTCATTTGTTCTTCCATTAACATTATACATTTAATACATATGAATCAGAGTCCCAAAAGTTGTTTTATAAAATATTTCAGGACTAGTTGTCCAAGAACGAGAAAGCAATACAACAGTTTAAGAAAATTAGAAAGAACTAACAAAACTAGAGATGGGAAGACCAGGAAGAGAGGTGAGGACAAAGGAGAGAAAAGGACATAACAACTTTGACTGGTGTTGTACCCAAACCTTTGGCAATATCAGATTATCATTACATCAACTAATTCTTAATAGGCCTAATTTCTGTAACATGTAACATCAGGGAAGTGGAACTTTTAAATAATGTAAGAACTCCAAACATCATTTTAAAGTTAGACAGAAGATACAACAGATGAAGCAACACATCATTATTAAGTACATTTTCCAAATCCCCCCAGATTGGGAAAAAGACTATGACAGCAGCAAGTACAGAGAAGTCAGACGAGAACATAACCCTAGCCTTGAAATGAAGCATTAAGAGGAAAAAAAAAAAAGCAAAATTTCCTAAGTACGTAGGAGTCTAAACAGGATGTAAAGGTTTATGATGGCAATAATATAGCTGTATCAGAAAAGATAACCTTCACCACTCTAAGATACCCTACAACTGAAAGCACAATCTACAATCACTCAAGAAAGGTATTAGTACATACTGACCACTCCTCTACTCTCAAAATAAGCATGTTCACCAAATCATTACAGCCATTAAACCCACGTGAATACTTGGAACTTAAGCCTGGCAACCTTTCATCTGTTTGATGGTCACCATAAAAGCACTTGCCACCCACACCTCTTGAGCTAAGAAAGGATCAGAATTTCCTCCTAATTTTACCTTAAGAAGCAGACTTCATAAGCCACAGCAGTTTTGTTCTCAGCATACAGACCAACTGGTTTCTAACTAAAACAAACCAAAGAGTAAAGAGTATCTAGAGATTGGACTTAGCATTAAGTAACTGGGAAATGATCACTTTAGAAGTCTAACAGTTCAGTGGTGAGAACTCTGGCTGAAGACCCTGTCTTAAGACTCTGCTCTACTACAGACTTGCATGGCCTTCGTTAATTGGTAGTAAGTTCTTCTTATGATCTGGACCACGTACACTTATGTGTTATTTCAGGAAAGGATCCTTAATCCCCCAGAGAGCTGAACAAACCAAAACCACATTTACTTTACTATTTTTCAATGGCTGGAATTCAAACAGCATAAATTTGTTTTGAATTGCAGCTTCAAGAAAGCCTTTATTATAGGCTAGAATTCAGTTCTCAGTAAGAGGCAAGCTAATGAAATTCATCACGCTTCAATACACATGTCCTGTGCCTCTCCCCAGATTAGTATCACAGCCTTCTTAGTAGTTAAGCCATTTAGCTTAATGTAACATTAAGAGTTAAGTCTTCCCCATCTTTAATTCTTGAAATAAGAACACCAAGAGATCAAGTACAGACATTTATAGAAGTTCTTTTTTATTTTATCCTGTCCAGCTTCAAAAGCATTCAAAAATAACTACGATTAGGCTTCCCCTGTTTTAATATTAACCTTATAAGCATTATTTAAAGGCTTAATTATATTTCCACTATATAGCACAAGACAGATACTTCTCACTTCAGTTTCCCTTAGTAACCATAAATGTGAAAAGCTGACTGCAGCACAGTTTGAGGGTCATTTCAAGAACAGAACAGGCAGAGAAAGGCTCCATTTTCAGATACAGCTAGAAGAACAGATCTATACTGTAGAAGGTATAGACCTACGAAAATTATTAGAAGGCGGCTGGAAGGTCAGTATCAAGATATAGCCAACCCTCCCCCACCCCTGCATTCTGTTTTTTCTCCTAATATCAACAGTTTATTAGCAATGCTGAAACAGGCAACTTGCACATGATTTTATAATTAATGCTATTTACTATTTCTAACTAGTTACATAAAACTGAATCATTCAACACACTGATTAGCTTGGTAGTAGTATTTTTGGTTTTGGCTTGTTTTATTTTTGAAGAAAGCAGGTAACTTAAAGAAGTATTATAAAAGCATTAATCAAGTACTACTAGCTGTCTAATTGCTGATTTAATTTCTGCTAAAATAAGCCAGATATACCAAATTATAAGATTAAAGGTAATGCACATCACTGTTTTGCTTATATTTAGTACTGAAAGTAACTCTGCGCTTGCTTTGCAATGACATTCTAATAATCAAACAGCAACTTACAGAATATTCAATAGTCCCTTTAGGCTTTTGAAAAGACATTCGTCGCCCATCTTTCTTGTCTGGGGTCTTCTTCTGGCCAGTGTCTGAAAAAAATTGAGGCAACGTGCGTGTTAAATTCATTTTCCTCTCTCAGTACTGTCACAGGCTGCTGACTACAGCCCCGTGGGCAGACATCTAATTCACCAGTTACACAGCTTGCTCTCTAACAGCCAGCCAGCTGCTAGAATAACGACTTCATTCCCCTGCAATGCTTTAAGAATCTGACCAATATAAGCCACTGATAACTGAGAATCAATTAACTGCATAAGGACTTGCTAGTAACCAGGAAGCTATTAATGAAGGAAGACTAAATAGGTGACCTACCCTATCAGGCAAGCAACATTTCTGGAACTACTGTTTTTAATTGGTTTTCTATCGCACCCAGTGTGCTTTGTTGAGAGGGGAGATGATCTAGCATTCCCTGTACGTATGAATTAATCAGTGGTTTTTTTTAAGCTAAATGGTGTTTGGTAAGTACAGAGTATTTAAAGCTTCTGTGTAAAACAATGGGAATACATACTTAACTTCAGAATTATCCTCTTTGTGGCAAACGTGAAGTATGTACGCCCTATGCATATTCTATATAAAACAAGTTAAGAGCCATTCTTTTTATTAGCACATCTTATTTTGATGACCTCCATTTCATAAGCTAATCAACAATTTATACCTGAAATACCTTCTATTTTTTGAATAATCTGCTTGATATATTTATGATAAAAACAGTGTAAGAGTGTAATCACATGATTCAACAAGAAGCATTCAATACTCTGGCTTCAGAAAGAGTTTTTAATACATCCATCTATAGACGTCTTGAGACAAATCTCTTAACTTACAACTGTGTCACAAGGTCTCCACCTTCAACAGTTAAATGTCTGTTATTAAGAAGCCCAAAATATTTACATGAGACGCTATGTTTCCACACTACACTGACATTAGTTACTGTTGTTTTGATACAAACTGCTGGTACCATAACTGAATATATTCAGTTGAATATTTCAAACCAAATTGGACATAAGAAAAACTTTACAAAATATATGCTTTTAAAACACCTTCACATGCAAAAATTGAGAGCAGAAAGCATGCTTTATGTTTATATAAGCTGAGGTAATATGTAAGCTTGCTACAAATTTACAGCAGCTTCTACATATTGCTACTTTTAATTAGTATCCTGACAGCAACACGGTAAAAAAGATTAGAAGAATGCTTGTATGAATTTCATCTCCCACCCCCAGCCCCACAAATTTCTGCATAGGTAGCTGAAACTATCAAGATACGAGAAAAAAATCCACAAGTTACACAGAAAGTTCTGCAGTGAGAAAAAATAAACATCCAAGATCTAACACCTCAGCAATTATCTTACATTGCAACACTGGGCAAGCTGTAGAAGGCAATAATAAAAGTGATTTCTAGCCAACAACATAAGTACTTTCCTGGGGTGTTCTTCCTACAAGGCAATATACATTGGACTAATTCTACATTTTTATATATATTAAAAAGCAAGTCTGCACAAGAGTGCTCCCATACCCACAAGATAAAGTTTGATATATAGATTATATTATGATGTTTTAATAGCTATAAACAATAATCGAGACGTTAAGCCTATTTTTAAACACCCTCTAGAAATTCTGAGTCTGAAAACTGTAGCTCTGCATCCTGCCATCTTCATCCAATACCTTAAAAAGCATTTCTTCCCCAATTTACTAATTGTAGATTAAAAAAAATACCTAAAAGAAACCGTTAATACTGATGATATTAAAAACTTTTAAAGATGCCACAAATGTCTCCAAGGGAAGTTAAGTCAACCAGTAATGAGTAAAATACACTGGAAGTTGCACCTAGAATGACAGCATATGACATTCTCCTCTTCCACATCAAATATTTTGTTGCCAAAGTTTCTACCTGACCTTGCAATACAACGGCTGCCTCCTTGTCAAGCTGCTGAAGACTGCAAGGCCATTAGACTTACAGCTGTTCTGTAGTTTCCAATCTTACCAAAACTTTGCCAGCAGCTTAACCATCCTCTTGCCACAGCAGGCTGGTTCAAATACTCTTACACAAAAGTTAAAGTCACTGGAAGACAGACTGAACTCATTCAGGATCCCACACAGGCCTTAACCTGTACATGGAGCAGGCCTCTATTAGAACAAGCATATTCTCTCTACCCCATCATTAGCTAGAAATACAGAAATCCCATACTGTAACTTATATACATACTTCATTTGTATATACCTCCCCTTCAAAATTAGGTTTCCTTTCTCTTCTTTCTAGCTTGTGCATGTAAGTGTCTAAAGAATTTCCAGACAGGTGCCACTCAGGAGTTCAAGTTAAATTATTCTCTCCCCTTCTGGCAAGAGAATAGACGAGTAAAGCTTTGCTCAGATAACCAGTTCTGTTCCTTATGCCAGAAATAAAGAAGAAAGGCAATTCCTTTTCAGAGTAGATGGATCTACTGTGCATTACATTCACAACACTTCAGGAAAATACCAGCAACCAGGGGGAGGGAAGGAGCCTATTGGAGGCACACGTAAGGAAAGCAGATCCCAGGAGAACTCCCACCACTAGGTACCCAGAAGCTCACGATCTACAATTTTTATTTTTATGCCCCCTTCCACTTCTAATGCAGTAACTCCTTCCCATCCATCAGCACCCACTTTGATTCTTTCCCTCTAACAGCATTATTTCCTCCTCGTTATGTGGATACGAGAAGCAAATGCTTCACATCCTAGTGACCCAAGTCCCCTGGGTCAAGAAGAGACGGATGCAGGCAGCACTGAGCTACTTGTGTGCTCCCCACACAGCCAGCCAAGGACATTGCCATCAAACCCCCAGCCTCTGCCCACACCAAGAACCTGAGCTGTCTGTTCGTTGAGAATTTATGCATGTCACCAAGAGTGTCAGAAACAAAACCGGGA
This sequence comes from Anser brachyrhynchus, assembly GCF_964034855.1. Lineage (NCBI taxonomy): Eukaryota > Metazoa > Chordata > Aves > Anseriformes > Anatidae > Anser > Anser brachyrhynchus. The sequence goes on along the minus strand of NC_137695.1, from coordinate 142,034,867 downwards.
AGTATTTTAATTGTGAAAATGGGTCAGAGTAGCAGGGACATGCATTCTAGTTCCCTGGGGGTACACTATAAAGCCTCCAGCAATCTTGCTGAATGAAAGTAAACTCATCTTCCGGCCATCCTTGTATTCCTAGTGTGCTAGGAGACACGGCAAAGCCAGCACAACTGTCAGCGTAGGATGCAGTGGTCTGAGAAGACCTCAGCAGCAGTGGGAATCACTCTTTCATTTTACTTATGTGAACACTTCGTGTTCTCAGACCACAGGTATAAGAAGAGACCAACACCACTGATCGTGCAGTGTCATGCGGGACCTCAAGAGTCAGCCTAAACGCGTTTAACAAGTGGCTTTGTGGTGCTATGTTAGCAAGGCTGTAGCCATGCTGTTTCAGACGAACAAGATGAGACACTGTGTAACATCCAGGTTGATGCTTTAATTCTGAACTACCAGTTCATAGGACTGGGTCTCTACAACAGCTTGATACCCTGAAGAGAAACAGCACATCAGAGCCATAAGTAATAGCAAAATACTTGAACTGTGTACAACTTAAAAGACTACAACTAGAAAGGTACAGAAGATGGCATTCAAAGTGACGCCAAAACAACATTTTGTCTGAATGCTGGATGCAAGCACACAGAAACAGATGAGATTAGTGGAGCATTGTAGTGGGGTTACGTGGCAAGGTTTTGGTAGCAGGGGGCTGCAGGGGTGGCCTCTGTGGGAAGAATCCAGCAGCTGCCCCACGGTAGGTAAGGGCTAGTTTCAGACAGCTCCAAAACAGACCCACCACTGCCTAGAGCCGAGCCAATGAGTAATGTTGTTTGCTCTTCTGTGAGAGCAGATTTAAGAAAAAAAAACTGCTGTGCCACAGCAGCTGGGAGAGTGAGGAGTGAGGACCAGCCCTGCAGACCCCAAGGTCAGTACAGGAGGGCAGGAGGTGCTCCAGGCACGCAGCAGCAGTTCCCCTGCGGCCTGCGGAGAGGCCCCTGGTGGAGCAGGCTGTCCCCCTGCAGCCCACGGGTCCCACACGGAGCAGATCTCCACGCTGCAGCCCGTGGAGGAGCCCCCGGTGGAGCAGGTGGATGTGGCCTGGAGGAGGCTGCGGCCCATGGAGAGCCCCCGCAGGAGCAGGCCCCGGGCCGGAGCTGCAGCCCCTGGAGAGGAGCCCACGCAGGAGCAGGGGGTCTGGGGGGAGCTGCCGCCCACCCGTGGGGGACCTGCGCTGGAGCAATTTTCTCCTGGGGGATGGACCCCGTAGTACAGAGCTGTGTGGGAGCAATTCTGGAAGAGCTGCTGCCTGTGGGCAGCCCCTGCAGGCTCAGTTCGGGAAGGACCACGGACAGCATCCCATGGGAGGGACCCCACAGGTAGCAGGAGCAGAGCGACCCCAGCCCCCAATTCCCCTGCACCACCCAAGGTGGGGAGAAGGTGGATGGGGAGGTGTGTTTTTAGATTTTCTTTCTCACTTCTCTAGCTTGTTAGTAATAGTCAATAAAAATAGGCTAATGTCCCTCTGCTGAGTCTGTTTTGCCTATGACACTAATTGTTGAGTCATGTCCCTGTCCTTATCTCAAGCCTTGAGTGCTTTCCATTGTATTTTCTCCACTTTTCCCTTTGAGAAGGGGGAGTGAAAGAGTGGTTGTGGTGGAGCTCAGCTGCACAGCTGAGTAAGACCACCACAAGCATAAGAACTGTTACCTCATCATCAACAGAAGTAGAATAACAAGAGTCCTGCTTCCTAATATATTTATACAAATTAGGAAAGGGGTTCTTAGGAACAGAGCTTTAGATAAGGTAACTTGGATCTTAAAATATGTAATAGCAGCATCATTGATATGATATCTGAAGACCACTTAAGCTGAATTCCAACATTTACAGGTGGCTTTTACTAATTGCCTCTGTAAGGCCCTGCACTATTGAATTTTGGTTCACTGAAAGTACTTTCCATGTGGCACTGTTTCAAATCAGCATGACAAGGGTGGCATTTCTCATTTCTTAAACCATCTGCCCTGGCTTGCAAACTTCCCATTTCCAGTTTTCATGCTTCTAGCGCATCCTTTGGACTTCTTGCAGTAAGTGCTGATAAAGAGGACAAGTTTTGAACCAAGAAACAATGCAATGAAATACTTGGAAGCAGTTCTTCTTCAGTCTATCTTCAAGTTCTCCATTGAGTAAAATGTATTAGTCTTTCTTTACTCCATTGTTTTTCTGCAATATCTAAAATAAACCTGAATTTTAATATTTAAAATAGCTTTCAATGACACTCAAACTTTGTCCTTTTATTAATGTCATTGTTATCAGAAGTTATACAAATAACTTTTTCCAGAAGAATTTATAAGCTAAACAAGAATCCTTTAAAAAAGCAAACAAGCTGAACAAGTCAACAGTTAATTCAAATTATTTGCAATTAGTCACTGAGCTTATTATGGCCAAGAAGATGTAATAAAAGGAGGCTTTTTTTTTTGGCAAACAAGAACTGCGCATTGCACAACAGATATGTATGCATTTAAGGAAGAGGCAGCAGACTTGTTAAGTGTTTATCAAGGACAATCTTTTTACAGAATCTTAAAAAAAGCAAACAGTATGATGTAAAAATTTTTAAAAACTGAATCACATAAGGAAGTACGGAAGGAAAGTAACCTTTCCTTGAAAGATAGTCTAATAAGTTGCTATTTAGCACCACATGAAACAATTTCCTAATTGATAAAACAGAAGAATAGATGGTACATTTTTATTAGATTAGTTCTGCTCAGTAGCAATTAGATCTTTGTAATCTATTTATAAAGAACCAAAAAATATTAAAATAGGAAACCTCTGTATTCCACAAGGCTTGGTGGCATGTTCCCTCTCCCCACCCCTGAGTTCCTAACAGCAGGGGCTACATCTCAGCAGAGCAGTTGTCTCACTGACCCTTCTCCTCCTCCTGCAGTTAGGTATGGACCATTATTTTCAGTTATCTCCCAAAATTTTAGGAAGTCGGGGGGAGTGATGGGGTGCAGAACAAGAGACCCAAACAATAACCTACAACATGCTGGCAATCTACAACTTCCTAGCTGAAGTTTTAGCAGTTCAGGCCAATGCAACACGATAAACAATGCCCCCTTGTCTTCTTCCTTATGCTAAGCAACTGCTTGTCACTGTGTGGTTCAGTCTTTCCTAGTAAGCCATGTTCTTGAAACCACTGATCTTTATCATTAATCTCATGATCATTTTGCTCATTTTTCTTAAATGCAAAGGCCCAAACTAAATGCATGAGACCTCAAAATGATGTTGCAGTATTAACAAACATAGCAAAACAACTTCTTCCTGTAACATGGATTCAACCCTGATTCAAGTTCATTTTGCAGTCCTCCTCATAGCACACAACCCTCTAGTCAGCTGTATAGCACATAGGCAGAAATAATTAACTACATGACTTCAGGACAGAAAAAGAATCACTAGAATCAGATTTAAGGTATCCTGTATTAGCAGGCCACTTCTCCAAATAGTTAGAAGACAGAGCCTGCTCCATGCATGACACTCCTACTACCTACATCACATTGGCTTTCTTCTAAAAGAATGTTTCACACTCAGGGTAAACAGAAATACTTCACTAAGTTTTCAGATTATGCCACCGAATGTGTTAATAACAGTAAACTTCCTCCAATGTTTCACCTAAATATATATGTATAGAGTTTAATACCTCAGAGCCTAACCAGCTGCAGTATCCACCTACTGTAGAACCTTTTGGCAGACCAAATAAGTGTATGTAATAATGAAAACATGCAAGTCAAAAAAAAAAGTGATACTGAGATTGAAAAGGAAGTTAACTTCTGAGCATTTCTGACAATAGTCTTTTTCTTTCAGATATTTAGAACCATTTCGTTGTACATCAAGTCAACACAATAGCACACACAGTTTGAAGAGCAAGCAACAAGTCCAGTTAACCTTAGCTCATATCTTTATGATTTTACACTTTGCCTTGTCGTATTTAAGACAATGGTGCTTACTTTTTTCGAGAGCTCAGAATCAGTTAGCTTTCCTAATGATGCAGCAGATGATGTGCTGTAAAATGACATGCTCTAAAACTGCTCTGCAAACATGGAAATAGACCTACTGTGCATGTGAAGTTATAATCAATGCTTCTGTAAATACTGTATTGTACAAGTTTATTGCATTAGGCTTGCAGATGCCATCTAACTGGGGGACCAGTCAACATATTAGAGGGTTGGACTGCCATTCAGAGGGGCACAGACAGGCTGGAGGAATAGGCTGAAAGGAACCTTATGAAATTCAACTGGATGACAGTCCTCTATGTGGGAAGGAGGAGTCCCTTGTGTTATAAAAGCTGGCACTGCAGGTCTGACCTCAGCAGAACAGCAGCTTCAAAACAGTTTTAATGTTAAAAACTGGAATTAATCAGAAAGATAAAAATGCAACATGACACATTAAAACAGAAAAATGCAATACAATCAAAAGAAATCAACAACAGAATAAATTGTACCTCTATTATAAATTAATCTAGTAGATGACTGAAATATAAACCAAACTTCAGTAAAACATCTGATATATCAGAACCCTATTGAGTAGTAACAACTCAATTAAGAATTACCTATGTCAAAAACTAGCTAAACAGGAAAGTGAAACAGAAACTAGCAGAATGGAGGGATATACTTATGAGGTCCCAATAGACTAGCCTGAAGAGCAACTCAATCACACATCAGCAAACAAAATTGGAATTAAAAAAAATCAATAACAGTCAAAATGACATGAGGAATTCTGTAGCCACAAATCCTGGAGAAAAGAAGCAAGGTAAAATGTAGCAGTACAAAGCTTAAGGTGAAGTGAAAGAGCATTTAACATCCCATGCCCACTGAACACTCAAGAATTTCTGATATAAACTAGTAGAGCACAGTTAGAAGAAAACATTGTGCATATATTAACATATCACAAGATGACTGAGTCACCAGCCCAACACAGGCATAAGAAAATGCAATCTCTGAATGTATCAACTGAAGTATTTTCAGACATGATAGAGAAACATTAATGTCTTTGTAAAGGGTGCTGGTACATTTTACACATGCTTCATCTGGATCAGCGTGTACAAGAAAACACAAGAATTGTCTCTCCAATTTGAAACTTCTATCATGCTTTATCATACATCTGTTAAAATTTATCCCTATTAAGCACTTAACTTTTAAGAAATTAAGTGAAAAAATAACCTACCCTATTCTTTTAAGGGCTTAAATCTGAGATTAAAAAAGGCAGATACTAAGTTTCACAGCAGGACTTCACAAACACACTGTAACTTGGCCCTGAATATTTCTTTCTACTTGAACTGCTGCTACCTTCACTGAAGTTCAGAGCACTTACAGGACACATGGCTTACTGGATATACTGCGTATTGTTATCAGGCAAGAGCTGATACGACAAGAAGTGTAAATAAACCCACAGGCCACCAGGTTGAAAAGTGAACCATCAAGTTCAGCCGGGGAGGTGGGGGGGAAACATCACAATCTCTTAATAGAAGGCAACTAGAACAATTTCTGACATACTAAGAGGATATTCTAAATGACTGATTTTCATTTCTTTAACTTCTGTACTTAAAATACATATTGCAGGAAGGCTGCAGTTTACCTTCTCCCTTCGTGAACTGACTACAGACAGAAGCGAGGTGAGGATGTCTAAGAAGAGCTCCAGGTGTAGAGGTCTGCACTCAGGATCAAAGTGTTACCTGGAAGAAATCTGAAGTACATCTACTCCAGCCCCCACTTCAAAGCAGGGCTACTGTCAACATCAGATCAGGTCAGCTGGGGCTTGGTGGAGCCAAGCCAGTAAAACTTCTGAGTTACGTAAACTACCCTGTAATCTGTCCCAGTGATGTTCCACCCTCCTTGTGAAGTTCTTGTTATGTCCAGTTTGAACCTCCCAAGCCAAAACTTGTGGCTGTTGTGCCTTCTTTTATCATCTGTTACAACTGAGAAAAGCATGGCCCTTTAAGCATATGCAGGTTGCTCTCAGATTGCCTCTAGATCACCCTGATGCTTTGCAAGGCTAAAGGCCAGCTCCCTCAGCCCCACACAGGTTGTATATCCTAGGCCCCTAAATATACTGGCACACTCTTCTGCTGTACCCTCTGCAGTTTCTCAGCAGCCTCTCGAGCTTTGCTGCACAAAACAGGACATAGTCTGCATACAATCTCACCAGTACCACAGAAAAGAAGCAAAATAACTCTTTGAGCAACACTCTCCCTTTCACAACAGATAAAGGACACAGCATACTAAGCTATGGGACGTGCTGTTGGCTCATTTAAGTAATGTTTGTATGGATGAAACTCAAATTAAACTGAATGTTCAAATTAATTCTGCATTGAGGATTACCCTTAATCACACATTCCCTAAAGCCCTGAGTTGCATCATAAAGCAAAGAAAAACACATGCAATTTCAACACACTAACACCTGCAATATATACACCAATAAACAAAACAAAAGATACACAGCTACCACACTGTGTGATGTGGTTGACATGCTGGACAGAAGGGCTGCCATCCAGAGGAACCTGGACAGGCTTGAGAGGTGGGCCTGCGTGAACCTCGTGAGGTTCAACAAAGCCAAGTGCAAGGTCCTGCATCTGGGCCAGGATAATCCCAAGCAGAAATACAGGTTGGGTGAAGAATGGATGGCAAGCAGCCCTAAAGAAAAGGACCCGGGGGTGGTGGTTGTTGAAAAACTCAACATAAGTCAACAATGTGCATGCTTTCACCCTGGGATATGTTTGGTTTTCTGAGCTACAAAAACAGCGTGGCCAACAGGTGAGAGAGTTGATTCTCCTGCTCTACTCTGCTCCCATGAGAGCCCACCTAGAGTGCTGCATTGAGCTCTGGGGCCCCCAGCACAAGGAAGACACGGACCTGTTGGAGCAAGTCTAGAAGAGGGCCACAAATGTGATCAAGCAGCAGCTCTCCTATGCAGACAGGTTGAGGGAGTTGGGGTTGTTCAGCCTCAAGAAGAAAAGGCTTGGGGGCAGACCCTATAGCGGCCTTCAAGTACCTAAAGGGGGCCTGCAAGAAAGCTGGAGAGGGATTCTTGGTCAGGGAGTGGAGTAATAGGACAAGCAGCAGTGGTTTTAAATTATCTGATCTATATCTATAGATTAGATATAACGAAGAAAGTCTCTCAGAGGGTGGTGAGGCCCTGGCACAGGCTGCCCAGAGAAGCTGTGGATGCCCCATACCTGTGGGTGTTCAAGGCCAGGTTGGAGGGGCCCTGGGCAACCTGGTCTGGTGGGAGGTGTCCTGCCCATGGCAGGGGGTTGGAACTGGACAGGCTTTAAAGGTCCCCTCCAACCCAGACCATTCTGTGACTGATTTTGTTCTAAAGCTTCCCAGTAAATCCAGACCATACACAGACTGGCTTCCAGAAGTTATCAATGGACTACCTTTAGAAGTGATATTTTAAAGCTTACATGACTTTTTCCCTGAAGAAGTAATTACAGACTGGAATTATCGGTAGCACCTTTGTTAGAGCTGGATACTGTCTCTAGCATTTCTGTTTCTCCTTATACTTTTATCCTCCACCACACTCATTAAGAGACAGAATACCTTCGTGAAGTTACTCCACTGGCATGGCTGCCGACACAACCAACTGGTCAGACAGGTTTACAGCCTCCCACGGCACTATTCAGCCTCCCAGCCTCTCCTTCCTCCCTTCTAAGAAAGAGCAATCTGTTCAGCACGTACTTGCAGAAGGATATAGGCTTGCAGCAGTGATTTGAGGTACAGCGTTCAGCCAGGATAACTTCCCTGAACTTACAAGCCTTATAGTACACTGCAGCTATTAAACTGCTTCAAAAGCCAACCAAAAAAAAGCCTGTAGAATTACTAATATTACAAGAACAAAACTGAGATACTTTAAGATGTAAAAATAAAAATAGTTTTAAAATAATTAAAAAGGTTGGTTTGTTTCTAAAATTAGAGTTTTCGCATTTCACAAGGAAGTATAAATAAGCATATTTATGGAAGAACTATTCTAAGAAATAACAGAGTCACAAGTGAACCATGTAAAGAAAATAATCACTGAAAAGATCCTTCTAAAAGTCACAGGTGGGGGGGGGGGGGGGGAAATGCCAGAATAATAAGTCTGGCTCCAGAACACTTCATACAGAGACTGAACATTTGGAGTAGTTAGTGTTTGCCATTAAAGTTTGAGTTAATGTCATGGGACCCATCTCTAATTAAATTGAAATCCAACCTCTATTTTAAGTGTTGTAATCATTGTTACAGCTTCCACAGCACCTACCACCACAGCACAGGCAGTCTGTGAAACCCAGCAAGTGCTTGCCACAGGAAGACTTCTGAATTCCACAAGAGTTTGTTTCTGCTTATAAACAACTGAAACCCTGTGAAGGAGAAAACAGTACAGAGAGCCAAGATCTAATTGCCTTCAGCAGTAGTCTTGGCCTAGAACAAACCCAAAGAATGATTCTGTCAAAAAGGCACATCAGATTCTGTATCTGCAGAAATCCAACTCACGTTCTAGAGCTGTACTCAACTTTTCACTAATGCTAGCTTTAAATATATTATAAAAGTATGAGGAAATACACTTTCTGCTCAAAGACAGAAAAAAATAACAATGAACAATATCATGCAGTCCAAATTAATCTTTTGTGCCAGAGCAGGAGGAAAAAAACAGCCATAGAAAGCTTCCTCCTCCAAGTCCTCACATGTATCAGCAGCTGAACACCTGGCCTTGTAACTGATTGAAGACCAAAACACGCCTGAAGTGTTTCACTGTCATTTTGATTCTGTGAGAGAACAATAACCTCTGTTAAAACGCCCTTAACATTTTGTAGATACCTTATTGGAGTTACTTTATCTCACTGCTGAAACCAGTTGCTGTCTCTTTCTTACCCTGTTACATATTTACGCTGAGGGACAGAGTGGGGAATAAAGCAAGACAAAGTAACGCTGCAAACATTGGTGGTCAGCTATTAGCCCTTCCATGTAAAAGGCATGATCCAAAGCACACAACGAGACATTATCATCACATCTCATGCTGCATGGACACTTCCCTTGCTTATTACAGTAAGTAGCAGAACTTGCTTCTGATAAAAAAGTTATTTTACTTATTCTAAATAACCTGAAGGAAGAGAACAATAAAACTTAATAGTCTTTAGCATTACTTTTCACTAGAGGCCTGACTTCAGACTTACCTACAGACTATGACAAACGTGTTCACCCACTTAGGGCAGGGCTCCTCGGGACAGAAAGCAAGAACAGATTTACCATTCACTGAATACTGCTCTTCAGATTTTTAGAAAGCACTTTCACAAGCTCAGCTTCATGTGGCTTTCTTCCCCAGCAGTCACTAGAGCATGCTGCTTTTACTAGTCAAGGCAAGGCTTGTTTCTTTCCTCCAGCTGGTAGCGTTACTTCCCTAGTGCCCTCATTGTGGAGGCAGAAGAAGACCAGGCGAGCAGTGCCCACCTACTGCCCACCCCTCTAGGTTTTTTTGTAGTGTTTCTTGCCAGCCTACCTGCCCATCTCCCACAAGGGAGTTACCATCCCACAGGGACAGCAGGAAGGCAGTATCAAGATGGGGGGGGTGACACAGGACCAGAAAAAAAGCCCTGCCCACCCCGTTTAACCACCAAAGGGCAGACGTACTATTTCTGCCCTTAGCAGCGCCACAACTACTTCCAAGTGCTGCAAGTTCTCCAAGACCACCTAGAAGACAGAAACCACCTTACACACGCTGGAAAGCTCAAACCAAGCAACTTTTCCCCACTCACCCCCACCACACACACACCCCCTTAACCAACAGAAGTACCAGGCAGGCACGTAAAAACACAAACACTGCAGCAGCGCCCCCAAACCCGGGGGCATTTGTCTCACCGCACCCCTCCCTGAGGGCAAGGGGCCTCCCCCTGCCTGGCGGGCGGGCACCGCCGGCCCCACGCGGCCCTCTCCCTTCCTCCTCCTCACGGAACTCGGAGGGCGACAGCCACCCCTAGCCCGCCGCTTCAGCCCCCGTCCCCCCGCTACCTGGCGGCGGCTCGGCGGGGTGCGGAGCCCCGCGGTCGAGGCCGTCCTGGAAGCGGACCTGGCGGAGGCCGCCGGGCACGACCCCCCAGAGGCGGCCGGCGGTGCCGCGCAGGAGGCGGCTGCCCTTGCCGGTGATGGCGGTGAGGTAGTCCATGGCGCCGGGGCTCCTACCGGCCGGGGGGGCCCATGGCCGGGCCGAGCTGAACACGCAGCTCCGCCGGCCCCGCTCCACAACTTGGGCAAACTTCGGGGCCCGGCCCCGCCTCCATTTAAAGGCGCCGCCATTTGGAGGGCGGGGGGGGGGGGGGAGCGGACGGGCCCGAGCCGTGAGGGGAGCTACAAAGTCGCTTTATCCCCCCACCATGCTTCAGTGTTTCTTCATTTTTTTCCGCAGGAGGTGGACAGGCGGACTTTGGGGGCTCTTTTCTGTGGTGCCTGGCGCCCGGCAAGGCCCGCGCTGCTGCCGGCCCCCGGCAGCCACAGGCGGAGCCGTGCCGGCGGTTCCTCGCCCTGTCCCGCAGCCAAAACACTTGGGACCTTACTTCCTTGGGGTCTCAAGCTGACTTACCGTCACCTACACGTATTTATGAACTTATCTGTAGTTTGGGGGTTTAGTTATGCTTTGTGCAAGCTCGCTGTTTTACGGTGATGTGCCGGGAAGCTTTCTGTTTACTCAAAACTTTCGGGTTTCTGCTTCCCTTCACTAGGAAGCACAAAAACCCTGAATCAAGGCAGTCCCTTACATCGTGTGACAGTTGTGGACGTTAGGGTACTTTGGCACTGCAGCTGTGATGCTATCAGGTTTTGCTGTTTTGCTTTCGATACTCTAATCACCTTCATACTGCCTGGGAAGCCACCTTCCCTGTTGTGCTAAGCCAGCCAGGTCACACAGAATCACAGGATGGCCGAGGTTGGAAGGGACCTCTGGAGATCATCTGGTCCAGTCCTCCTGCCAAGCAGGATCATCTAGGGCACGTTGAGCAGGATGGCATCCAGGTGGGTTTTGAATATCTCCAGAGAAGGAGACTCCACAACCTCTCTGGGCAACCAGTTCCAGTGCTCTGTCACCCTCACCCTTTCCCCCTTCAAGGGGCAGCTAACTGCGATACCCCACTCAGCCTCTGAACTCAGCAAGCCACTTCAGTCTTCTAGCAGAACTTAATATATGCACAAATGTTTCTTTCTTTTTGAAATTGTCTTTTGGTTTGTGGTGTTCCTCTGTATCCTTGCATTCTTTGCACTTGTACTTCTTGGGACTTCCAGGGTTTGAAGAAGTAAAACGAGTTAGAACATACTCCAATGTTTTTGTAGAGAAAGCTGTCTCAGACGTTGTATCTGATGATTGACATAGGCCTTAAGATGTGCATCCTGCAGATGTCGAAGCCAGAAGAACAGTAAGATCATTATATTTACTACCTGTACCATAGACCCTAAGAACACAGAACTGTAAGTTAATGTGCTTCGACTCCAATCAGAGTATGATGTAATTATATGCTACATCTAGCTGCAAATGAAAGCATTGTTTAATAAAAAATGCTCTTGTTGAGCCAAATCTATTGTGTACACGCAGAACAGAGGAACGAAGTGCTGAGCTATCTCAACTCCTATTCACTTGTAGCAGCTGCTCAATTAAATCAGTTTAATGTCAGCATTTTGGAGTGCTGATTTCTGAGGGTTACTTGATGTAAATAGTACAATCAAATCAACCCTTCTACTTACTACTTGAATCAGTTCTTGCTCAGGAGATAACGATGTTCATAACGATGTTCAAGACTTTTTTTTTTTCCCAAATAAAACTTTTTCACTAAAACAAAAGAAGAAATTTTCAGCAGAATTTGCTTTCCCTCCCTCTCCCCTCACCATAGAACCTGCCAGTAGAGATGAACATGTAATCTGTCTGTTCCAGTACTAATGTATAAATAAGGAACTACAGAGTGGCTACATGGTCCAAGTACCACCAGGTGTTTAGTATATAAACTATCCTGCCTACCAGATCTGTCTTGCCCTAAACACTGTAATTAGTTTTCATTTCATTTCAGTGTTTTTACTGTCTGCTTTGAAGAAACTACGGTTGGTCTTTTTCCGTGTTGATTCTATTTTAAAGAAAATTCACCTATGTTTTGCACCAGGAATAAGCTTACAACTGTGGTGCTCAGCCCTTTTGAAACTGAGCCAGCTTGTCCACCAGTGGTCTAGCCACATACGCACCTCTGTTATATTGACATATATTGACTTATTATATTATGTGAGCAATGTGTGCCATGAAACTAAATCAAATAAATATTTCCATGGTATTTTTGATAATTTTTACACTTAGATTGATTTTGAACATCTTTACAGAATAACGTTCCTTTATGTCTTTATGTTCTCAATGTCTAGAAATAACAGAATTCTGCTGAAAAGGACTAATGAGTTTGTATATGATCTCTAGGTGTGCAACAAGGATCTTTCCCCCAAGGATTATTTTCTAGCCTGTCGTATTGGCACAGAACGTGTATCTCTGTAACTCAACAACCATTTGAAGCTGGCCCTCCAAAAGAAAGAGCTGGTCCTACCTGCTCTTAATTGCTTGTGCCTGTTACCACACTACCAGTGCGAGCACCAGCATTCATTTGGCTGGTGAATGAATTGTACAGTAAAACTGATCCACTTAAAAGTATCTTTTAGTTTAGTCGTAAGTAACTAAGCTTTTTTTTTTTTTTTTAGGGTTAATATTATCACCAGCTAGATCTCCAGATCTGTTTCATCCTGCAACTATGTGTAAACACCTGTGGAATCACAAGTTATAAAGTAATGTAAGAGTAAGCAGAAGTGGCCGGAAGATAACAAGGGGAGGGAGGAAGTTCCAGGCCACTCTATCTTCAGTGTCAGTGTTTGTTAGCTCAAAGTGATAGTGAAAGTATGGCATGAGTGGACATACCTTCGTGTCAGTATTATACAGAAAAATACCTTCATTAACTACAGAAATGTCTGACAGAATATGTTTGTATTTATGATGCAACACTTAATAATGCAGTATGCTAATCTATTGCTGTAAGTAAAGGTACAACCTGGTCTTGTAGCTAGATCTCGTTTTCCAAAGTCCCAAACTAGATTCACAGTGAGAGCAGACAGAAAGCTTCTTGAGCTGCATACTAAAAGAACTGATGGTGTAGGGAAGAGAGAACAAGGATCAGTTTTGATCAAATAGAAAATAACACAATGAGCAAAGAAATGTTTTTAAGGTGTGAACATAGAATTATATATAAAAATATTTTAAACAAGAGAAAAAAAAGATAAAACTGTGTAACAGCAAGTGGTGGTGACCTATAATTTCTTTGGGGACAGATCTGTTGCTTGCGAAAATAAGTGCTAATTGCAGCAACTAATTCCAGGCAAAATGCCAGCAGATGTTGTGCAAATTTCCTTAGGTCTCAGACAGTTCACACGCCTGGTGTATAGGATATGGGCCTCTTGCTGTTCATCTTGCCAAATTTACAGTGCTATCAAGCTGCAGACAAAAGGTACACTAGGCTCTGACACAAAACCCCTATTTTATCTTGTGAGAAACAAGGTTTATGCATGCTTTCTGAGGAGAAAATCTTGACTTTAGTAATTTGGCAATCAGTCAGAATTAGTGTTCATTTGTGTATAAGCAACCTATATGCAACTATGCAATTTTGACTGTCTGAACCAAATGCCTCATTTAAGCTTTATTACTCATTATTGAGGCACCTGCTCTCATTTGATGCTATGATGATGCTGTTTGCCTTTGTTAAGTATTCTAAATTACCGTATCTGGTCAAGACCCTACCCATTTACATGGTTGCAAAACCTATAATGGGTGGCTAAAATAGGGATTTGAATTAGAGCATGCATAAAAGTTTTGCCTCTCTCTCACTAAAATAGATTTCATTAAAAATTAATGTAAAATAATTCAAGATTTATTTTTTTTTTCTTTCCTAATGAAAAGGATAAACTCTTAAGACAGAAAATCACGGACTGCAGTCTGTTTCCAATGCTATTTCAGTAAAAGACAAGTACAATGTGGAATGCATATGCAGTCCCTGAAGGAGGAACCAGAACTGAGGCATGCAGAACTCCCACATTCTCAGGCACATTTCCCTGTTAACCACTAATTTGAATGATGAAGTATGGAAGTACATAGTTCTAGAAGTAAAAATGGTTACACAAATCAGGTTTTTTGAATGTTCAAATAGTTCTAAAGTTCAGTGTCACTATAAAGTTGGGAGAAGTTGAAAAGAGAGAACCAGTAGGTGACACTAAGTAAATGGGTATACTGAAAACAGGTTCTTTACTGAGAACTGTGGGTTAGGTGTGTCTGTCCATATGGGGTTTCACAATACTACATCCTCTTCTCAGATTAAACACTGAGCAAGAAGGAAGCTACCAGCATCTACACAATAGCTTCAGAAGTAGTAAACCTGGAGTCTCAGGCTTCATCAGGTTCAGTTTTTCATAATCAGTTCCTTATCAGATTAGAATGAAATGGGGGTCAGTCTCCATCTCAGCCATTGAAGCTGACCACTCTTCCATAGAATATGTAACACTGAAAGGAGAAGACAGAATAAACATTGGGAAGAAGGGAATTTGGCATTCCTTTGTTGTGGACTGCGATACTTCAAGTATAGCTTGTGTATTTGATTAATCTTGAAATAGCACTGAAAAAGACAGGACCCCATTACAGACTTTCTTTTAGGATAGTGGCTTTCTCAGCAGAAAACTGAGTCAAACTCCTATTTTATTTGTATTTCAAACCTGGCTCAATAAATCTTTAATTTCTTTTTGTAGAAAACAAAACAAAACAAAAAAAACCATGTCTAGACAACTACACATTAGGTTTCTCCAGGCTGAGGTAAACATTTGGATAGCTGTCTTGGACTTAGGTACCTCAGTCCCCCCCTAAAATTAATTTAAACATGAAAGTACACAGTCCTAAGCACTGCTCCTTTTAAGTTTAATTTCATAATATTTAAGTACCATAACATTTGTTGTGTTTAGTTTTTGTCTTATCA
Organism: Anser brachyrhynchus; assembly: GCF_964034855.1. Taxonomy (NCBI): domain Eukaryota; kingdom Metazoa; phylum Chordata; class Aves; order Anseriformes; family Anatidae; genus Anser; species Anser brachyrhynchus. Next base: position 142,019,833 of record NC_137695.1, on the reverse strand, counting down.
GATTAAGAAGTTTAAAGAAGACAAGTCATTCCTGTCAGATGCTGCTGCAACATCTGACCTGTTTGTGCTTTGTCTGTTCTGATAAAGGTTGCGGTTACGTCAATTTTATGGTTTTGTTAGGTTGGTATCTATCCTAATCCAAGTCAGACTAGTTATACTTAAGACATCCCAACAAATCCTTTTGACTAATTACAGTAACCTCTGAGGAGAAAGCAATTTTTGCTTTTCTAGCCAGATTTAAAAAATCTTGATGCCATAACTTCAATTAGATAGTAAAGGTAGAAACACCATATAAATACAACATATAATCAAATCTAAGACATTACTGAAATAGAAAAAAGGCAAAATTAATAAGTTTCCTGTGCTGACATACATAGCATAGTCATGAAAACGTATATTAAGCATATGAAACTCAACAGAAGTGAATGTAGAGTGTATTTTACTCCATAATATATGCGTAGCCTCATCCTTCAAAATAATTTGATCAGATTTCAAAAGCATGCCACAATTTTTCACTCTTTAGGAAGCACAAATTATCAGCTGCATGTGGCCTGAATTTTCAGAGCAGTTAAGTAGATTACAATCTTTGTTTCCTCAGTTACCCACCTTCCCTGAAAAATGATATCCCGTAGTCACTATCCAACTCTCATCTATGCTAAAAGTATTTTTCAAAATAAAAAGTGACAGAATTAGTGTTACTAAAATACATATTCTAAAATAAATCTGTATTTTCCTTATTTTCCCAAAGAATATTATGGATGCTTAGATGTAGAAATGTTCTGCACTACAATAACATATATCAGCATTTGTTATAATATCAAAGATATAAACATGGAAGTTTTCAAATTTGTCCCTGAAGACAAACACGTATCTTGCTGGGACTTTTCCATGTTTATGGCAGAACTTCAGTTTCAAGTGCAATTACACAGCTGTATATAAAGCCTACCTTATCAAATAAACATGAAATGACCTCCAGGTCTTCAGTTCATACTTATTTAATAATAATAATAGCTTATTACGAAGGGAACATCCTGTTCTGTTCAGGGAATTTTATGAAAATTAATTTAGACCCTAAGGGATATGCATGCACAGGCATGTATATACAGACACCCATGCAGTTTAAGGATGCTTGCTAGGTAGAATAATAGCAGGACAAAGTTAATTTTCAGTAGGCACAGATGTGTCCCTGTCTTCATGTCATCATCTTACTGACATTTTGTTCTTTCATCATGACTTTTGAAACTCACTGACAATATAATTGATAACTGTACTATTTACTAGTTAATCCCATCCTCCACAGACACATAATTTATAGAAAAGATAAATACTGCCTATGAAAGCAGATTGGAAAATTGATTATTCATCAGGTATGTGAATCCTAGACAGTCTTCTCTTTATCCTTTTTTTTTTTTTTCCTTTTTGCAGTACAACTATAACAATTCTTTCCTTAACACTCACTAAATACTTATCATATTTTTAATGTACTGTATCCCTCTAAGGAGGTTGCAGAAACTTGCTCAGAAACAATAGAACCAAATTCCACTTTTTTTCATTGCCAGATTGGTTCATAATAACATAAAATGTCCCTCTGGTAGGATACTTACCATTGTGGAAGCTCCATTCTGTAGTATACCATTAAGACTAAGCAATCATGATACAACTGAGATTTCAAACCAAATCACTGATTCGGATCATTAACATAAAAAATATCTGCTTTATGATCAATGTCTTGCCACCTCCTGACCATCTGTATTCCACATATTCATAGCAAGGTTCACATACTTTAGAAAGCCATAGTCTTGGGATGAAAACCTCACATTAATAGCTGAAGTGATGAAAAGGTTCTATCTGAAGACATAATCGACTGCTTGTCACATGCTCACATCATATTCAGTTGGCACCAAATCAAGTTTCCAATTCAGAAAATATATTGGTTTTTAGTTCTAAGTTTTGAGCTTTAGTTGCAGCTTTTAGACATGAAGATAGAAGGATCCTTTTCATGGTTCTGAACAAAATGATTCTACTCAGACACCTGGAAAAAGCAGAGTTAAGAACAGCTGATGAGCAGCCTCATAATGCGAGTTCTAAGTAGGAATGCCATCTGAAGTAGAATGATGTTTTTGAGATAAATGGGCCAAAAATATGATCAGAATTTATCAGGAGCCTCAATAAGGCTAATGGCAACAACTGATCCTTCTAGCTGCAATTTTATTCTTGTAATAAATTACTGATTTTCTTTTTTACTTGCTCCTGCTTAGGCAGTGCATTCAAGGATTAAGGATTAGATGAAAAAGACTGAATCCTGAATTCTGTTCTGTTCTTTGCTACCTGATTTTCTGTTGTTGTCGCTCTTTTCCTTACATCGAGTAAGTGAGTGAAAGCCTTTTGTACGTACCTTTTCCTGAGACGTATAAATCTGTGTGGGACATTCCTGAAATTTCCTTTTGAATGAAAACCAAGAAGGAGTATGTTGATTATTAGGAGGAAGTTCTGCTTTTTCTTTCTTGTTAAATCTTCCTTCGTAAGGAACATCTGCTCTTTTTCTCCTTCCCTCCCCCACTGGCACCACATCACAAGCATATGCCTGATTCATTTGCTCCCATAAAATCATGTATAAAACCCGTGGAGGTTAGTCACTCTGTTCTTTTGGGATTAATTACTACAATTTATCCTGAAAAATTAGATACATTGCTTCTAGCTAGCTAAAACATTTGAAGGCCATCCATTACTGTATTATCGCTGCATTAAGAAACTATTGTATATACATTATTTTTTTTCACCTAACATTTCTCAGCTTTACAGTACTCTCCTCTCCCTCACATTTTAGTATCTTGTCTTTGATTACCATCATGGCTTTCCCCAGAGATCATGTGCAGTGTTTTCTCTCTTGCATTCAGCCACATTTAGCTGCAATGCTGTATACACCATTGAGAACCTATGCACATACACAGCTTTACAGATCCTATATTTGCCTCCAATTTTTTTATTTCTGTTTGTTTAGATAGACTCTTCTGCAGCCTTCATACAGAATGCCTAATGGAATATCTCACTGTCTTCCATTGTATTTCATCTGAGGATGAAATACTGTATACATACATTGTGTAAAAAAACAAACACACAAGGAAACACGTTTGTTTTCATAGGTAATTTATAGTTATCTGTCAAGGCTTTTTTACTTTTTTACTTTTTCACTTTTACTGAGGATGAAAACTCAGAATTGGTAAGTTATTTGGCTCACAGAAGTTAAATGTGATGTGCTATTAGCATGCTTCTTGTCAAGGAAACAGGTTGCTTTATTTTGCAGAAGTCAAAAGCTTACTTCTCCCAACTGTATTTCATAATACTAATGAATTCCAGCCTAGTTCAAGGCTAGAAATGTATACAGATTACTGGTTTGGCCATGAATCTTAGTATGGCCAATGAATCTCAGTGAATGGAAAAGTGATGCTGACAATAGAAGGGGTAAAAACTATTGTCTAGGTTTGATCTGTTTTCTTATTAAATACAAAAGGACAAATTCAGATATTTGAGCATTGATGGGACTTGCCTCCCAAGTTGCTGCTAATATGATGTTGAAGTCACACACTGGATATGTCTCATAGCTGAAGGTCACTGAAGAAAGGTGTGATTTCTAGTAGCACAGTACCCTAACTAGTGTAGTGCAACTTTCTCATTTTCGTTCCAGAAATTTGAGTAACTAGCCCAGTTAATCAATTGGGCTGGGTGGACAATACACTGGTGCAGAAATGAGGTAGTAGTATTGAATGCTGAGATGCTGATGCTGTTGAAGGAAACCAGGTCCATATAAGTAAGTTTCACTCTGCATAAAATGTAATTGCTTAATTTTTGTTAGTAACCTTCCATAATACTGTCTGATTATAAAAGCTCAATTTTTCTTAAATATAGAGTATTAAATATGCCACTGGGTTCTTTCTTATCTGTCTCTTCAAGCGCTAAAATTACAGCTGTTCATTTTGAAGTTCAGTAGTGCTGACATATTCTTTATTGCTGTAATTAAATATCATCTTTATTAGGAGCCTGAACCAATTTTGCACTAAAACTAAGGTTTTAAACTTGTTACAGATCCCCAGTAATTTTCCTTTCTTGCAGAGAAAGCTTTGGTAGACTTGGTAGTAGTAAAGGGTCCCTGGTGTTACTCCAGACTTTGTGAAGACATTTAATTGTAACCATAAAATTAAAAGACATCTGGATAAGTACAATAACAAATTATTAACAAAAGTTTTAGGTCCTGGTTTTGTAAATTCAGTACTTTTCTTTGAAGGAGTCAGTAACACGTGGATAAGAATAATCAGTTGATAGCAACATATTCATATTTCTAGAAAGCTTTTCACAAAGTCCCTTGCTAAGGAAACAAAGACATTGTAGGATGAGAGGGCTCATCGTTTAACATCCTCTACAGTAAGAAAGAGGTTGGATTTCACAACAGAAGATGAAAAATTATCAGGGCAGCCCAACAGAGATTCGTGCTTTTCAACTTACTGGATTATTAGGCAAGGAGGAGCGAACAGGAAGGTGATGGTTTTTGCTGGTGATACACAGTTATGCAGGAAAGTCCAATCTACTGAAAGTAATTAAAAATATTTTATAATACAGATCATAAATAAAATGGTGGTTGAAATTCACTGTCGATAAAAGCAGAGTAGATTTTTTTCCCCATGTGCACAACTATGTTTATATATACACATGGCGATGAACTTTAAATGACCCATAAGGGACTTATGAAAATGTCAGTCAACAGACACCTGAAAAGCAAAATAAATATGAATTATATATAATAAAAATATTAGAAAAAATATGTATCAAATATATATTTTTTCATTAATATAGATTGTACTGCTGGTCATCCTTTCTCAAAAAGGATATAATGTATACAGAAAATGTACTGAACAGAGCAACACAGGTGTCAAGCTGCTTCCCTCTAGGAAAGCAGAGGAAAAATACAACGTAGATAAGTAGAAAATAAAAAAATAAAAAAAAAAACCAAAACTACTCGCTGTTTCTCATAATAAGAAGGGCACCTAATAAAATTAATTGGCAGATGATTTAAAGAAAATATTTTGTTATACAACAGAAATGAATCACAGAATTCGTTACCCCAGGATGTTTTATATGCCAAAACTATGAATGATTCAGAAAGTAATTAGAAAAATTCATAGAAAGTCTATCAAGAACCATCGAGCATGAAAATGCAGAAGCAAACTCTGGCTTTTGGAAGTCCCTCTGCCACAGACTCCCTAAAGCTTGGAGGAAATACCAGCAAAGTGTCATTCCATATTTGTTCTTTTCTGTATTTTTTCTCTAATTACCTGCTACTGGGCACTGTGGCAAACAGAATACTGAGCCAGATGGGATCTAAAGCACTGCACTGACCTCATCCTGCCCAGCCATTCTGATGCCGTGACACTGCCCTGGTCCCCTTGCTCTGGAACCAGGAGGGGTCCTCCACAAGTTCTTTCTTTCATTCATTTACGTTGCGGAGTTGGGCAACCTATACAGACTGAGGAAGCTCAGAAGAACCAGTCTGGAGGCTCAGAGAGATACAAGACACCTCAATTGCTACAGATCTTGAAGCACAGAGGAGAAAAACTATTGCTTTGCCTTCATTTTTCTCCGAGTGTTGTGAAGTGAATTGAAGTTGGTGTGGCTTCACTTCAGTTACCGTATGCAGAAAATTGGAAATGTCACCCACTGCCAATGTCGATAACTTCATTTAGAGAGGAGTCAAAAAGAGTATGGGGTAGCAAAGTCAGGAACCTACATGGAAAATAATCCAAATACAGGAAATTTCAAAATGTCTAAGCACTAAGGGCTCTGAAGTTATGGTCTAGACAGGAAAGCAAATGTGGAAAAAAATAAAGAACTGACGAGCAACAGTCAGATTCTGTCAGACATCCTAGGTGTATTATAGTGGCTGTAGACCAGCCTGAGAAGAACTGTGAAAGGACAGAGAATGTATCTTACAGCAGCTTTAGATTTAGCTAACAAATATCCCTCTGTGCTGGTGCAGCTGCACTGCCATGCTTGCTGGCAGCCAGGAAGAGGAGCCTGCCCACACCCTGACTCTGCAGATGCTGCTTCGCCCTCTGTAATACAAATAGTTGGCACAGGAGTTTTACAGTACTGCTCCTCCATGTGCATATATATGAAAGGTGATTCTTTAGTTTTGAAAAAAATAAACTGAACCTTTAAGATTCAAGGCTTTTAGGAAGATTAATCCTGTTTATTTATTTTTCATTTGTTTGTAGTCCAAATGATTTACTCTCATGCAAAGTTACCGTCAGGAATGGAAGAACTGTTACTATTGAGAGATTAAGTGGATTACAGAAGAGAGTGTTACCGAGAGGAGCCCATAATAACTCTGTAGGAATATTTTGTCTCTTTAAAAATGAACCTGGAAACAGTCTATCATCATGTAATGGTCTAACTTCTCAGCAGCAGCAATACCCAAGATTTGCTTGCCAAAGTCTTACACCTGTGTCAGAGTCAGTCGTCTAATAAGCCATAAAAATTCTAACTACAAAATGTACAAGATTGAGCTAAAACACTTTAAAACACAACCAGAGGGAAAGAATAGTTTTACTGTTGACGCACAGCACAAAGCACTAAGAGCAATTACTTTGTTTTCCTTGGCCAAGCACAGCTTACAAGCATGACCACGTTTGTTTGTTTGTTCCAAAAAACCTGTGCCTATGCCCAAACTGAGTGACTTCTAAGGACTTTATGCCAAACCTCTATGAACACTTGTGAGTTAAACTACCAACACCCAGGTGCTCTGATTGCTCAGCACTTTGAGAAATTGCCTTTCAGTTTACTCTCTGAGTAAAGCATTTTTTTAAATACCATAATTATTCTGACTTCTGTTTAAAACATTTCTAGGAAAAGTGAAGGGAAGCAGATAATTTGGATTTGTTGGGCACTGAGGTTGTTCTCAGCTCTTTAGAATACACATAAAAAACAAACCAGTGCCCCAAACAATGCATAATCTAAACAAACAAAAGCTGGCTTCCTGTTGCTGAAGTCCTTTCTGATGGAACAATTTTGCTTGAAAGGTGAATATAGACACAGGAAGTAGATATGACTGAGTAGTTCGTAATGTCTACTTACTTACAAATACTTCGAATTCTTATTATCTTCCATACTTCCCTTGTCCTCTCCATTAAGGGCTTCTACATTATCGTTCTATTTTATATGTCCTTCTTTTTTTGACTGATTGACTCTTTATTTTTAATCAATTTGCATTTTCTTCTGTTTATATGAAATTCAACTGTCAGAAGCCTGAATAAATATATACATAATTATATTTAATACAAGTGCAACACTTGTTCTCATATGAGGCATATGCTCAATTTACATGTAATGAGCAATCCTTAAATTACGATAGCTCCTGTTAGAAATTTTTAGCCTCAATACCATGAAGTCTCAATGCTTTTTTACTGTGTAATTTGTATGCAGTATTCTCTGCATAAGGACATCAAACTCAACACCTCTCCTGGCATTACATTTTTATTTCAAGCTACTATTCTTACAGTCTCTGATATACTTTGTTTTATAAGTCACAGGAAAACAATATTCTTTCAAATGAGATATGTAGTAAATGTGATATTGTATACTATCAGCCTCTGCTTAATTTCTATGAAGATTGATTGTTTTGCCTTTACATATTGAAGCCAGCAGGTAGAAAACAAGGTAGCAAAAACTCTGATTTTACAAAGCGTGCTGCATTATGCTTTTTATGCATACAGTGATGTGAACATAAATGTTGAGGTCAATTAGAACCTGAACACAGCATGTTAAAAATCACTATTTCTCCACAGACTCAACACTGAATATTACTTTTAATAGGAGTGATGACATAAGGGAAGCATGAGCTACAGCATTCCCTTTCCAAGGTTATTCAGACTGGATGCCACAAGGACTTGCTGGTACTGTAAATATTCCCCACCCCTCCTACACGGACTGCACGTAAGCCTGCAAAACAAGCTTGCCAGAGCTGCAGGGCACTGGCTGAGTGGTTTGGCAGGCGCGCAGAAAATATTTTTGCTGAGTGAATTAGCAGAGGAGAGTAAGCCTCTAGTGATGATGTTATGGAGACTTCAGGACCAATGTAATGGTCTGTGTTCACCGTAGCTAAGTGCTACCATGACAAAGTACAACCAAAAAGGTCTGGATGTGGAAGCTGTCTTTCCATTTTGTAAACCAGGGCAATGGTTTACACCTGACTCAGGGCAATGGTGTGTCAGGCAACAAAGCAGCAATGCTGGTTGGTTAGCTTGGATGATAGTCTGTGCTTCAAACTACAATTTATGATAAGTTTCTTATCTACAGCAGTGTTTTGACCATTTAAATGCTTTTCCATTTGTTTGGATCACAAGATGTTTCTTAAAGTATCAGCATTATTACCCAAAAGAAAAAGAATTAGTCAGGAACAGAAATTGTGTGCAACTTGCACCATCACATCAGTCTTTTGAAAGAGGTAATTAGACCTTAGAGGGCAGACTGCCATTGCATATTGCAGATAGGAAAATCTTGCACAATTTTGTGGTCTGCTATGCCTCTTGCATTTTACCAAGGCATTTTGCATCATTTGAGGGTAACAAATCTTATAAATATTAAAAAGGAGAGCTGCTGTTGCTTGTGTTTTATTGCACAGCAATATTGTCCTTTCTTCCCCCAAAATATTTCTATTTTCTTAATAAAAACGTTCTTATAACAGATGATCACCACATTCTAGGTCCCTCCCCTTTACATTAAATGTTCCTCCAACACTTCTTTTAGACTCATTATCAAGCAGAATCTTGCAGAAGATCTGAGGCCATGATGGTCCGTGCTGGCCAGTCAGCCCTGCCATCAAAAGGCACTCCATAAAAATTATCTTAATGTCATCTACACCTAGAAGGCAGAAAGCTGGATTTTCTTAATATCAGAATGTTCAGACTGATCACCAGTGTTTGAAAGCACTTTGTTTGTAAGGCCTTTGATTCTTGTTTCCAGAAAAACTCATCCTTCAAGAAGAAAATCCAAACAGCAGTGTAAGGCTAAGTGCGCGTAGATCTATAAGGATGATCTCCAAACCTTTTTCAGGCTATTTTCTTCCTTTCTTTTCTTTCTTTTATATTGGCAGTCACACAACCACACCCAAGCTTATTTGAGATACTGCTCTTTACATTTACTACCCGTTATAGATAGTGTTAATGTTTTAGGAGGGGAAAATAAAAGTGAATTTCAGCAAACAGCTATCAGTAAGAACAATAAATTCTCCGTCCATTAGTTAGCAGTTGAACGATCCTGTGAGCTATTTCATTGTTTACAACAAAGTAGCATGCAATTGACTGTGTTACACTTTGGTAATTTCCATTCCTCTGAAGTATTTTTCCTCCTTCATGATTTAATTTTATAAAACATGAAGGATTTTAACTAATGCCGTTGTACTTCTCTAAACTAAGTTTTCGAATGTTCACTGGGCTGGTTCTGTAATGAAAATGTGGTGCACTCAGTGAAAAGAGGGCATCGCACAAGCTGAGACTCAGCTCCTGCACTGCTGGGGAGCGAACATCTATCTATTTCTCTAAAAACTGATCAAGCTATCACAGCGAGAAGTCAGCAGAAAACTGGAAATGACAAAGTAAAATATTTGCATGCATGGCAATAAACAAATTGCAAACTGCCTGCTTGGGAATTTTATTCTTTACATAACCAGTGAACGAAATATTGAAAAGAAAGTGTACAAACAACAACAACAACAAAATCCCTTTGAAAATAAGGTTGCCAGTTAAAACAGCTTTACTGTTTTTTTCTCCCTTATCTTTGATATCTCTGTTGATGGGAACAGTCTCTTTTCCTATGTAACCACACCGAACTAATAGTTTTGTACAGCTGGTGATGTAGATATTCATAAAGTGCCTGAAGCTACATTGAGGAGACACTTAAGAAAATGTACATTAGCTTAGTATCAAATACCATCTTTAATGGCTGCTTTGCTTAAATACTAAGCCTCACTTTTTCCCTTTTAATATTAAGGTCTGTGTACTGGCTAGTTCAGTGGGGATGCTGGGGGAAAGAAGCTAAGAACTGCTGGGCTCACAAACTTTTTCAGAAAGAAAAGACGTTCTGTGGCCTTTTTTACTGTCAAAAAGGTTTGACAAAGAGTATGAACATTTAAGGTTGTAACTGCCATTACAATCCACGGCTATTGTGCTGCAGGACAAAATTTAAAAGGGAAGCAATTATTTACCACATCTGACATGATTTTCCATAGAAGTGACATGGTATCACGATTCACATGCTCTAAAAGAATTCCTTACAGGAAAAAATCTTGCATTGCTGACCTCTGAGAAGGCACACTCTCCAGTGTTAGCTTTATGAGTCATATCCTTGTAATTCCTCTGAAGGGCAGTATCATGCCAGTATGGTCCTCCAGTACAGAAGTACTTGATCAGAGAGGGCACTGGTGTAATGCCTTAACTCCAAGGCACACAAATTTAATGAATGTGCACAGTCAAAATGAAAGAGATGCTTAGGCCAGTTCCTTCTGGCTTCTTGGGTAACACTTTCATCTCAGCCTTGCTTTTGGGTCAAGAGGGAGGTTGTCTGAAGAGCACGGAGTGGGCTGTTTGGAAAGCACTGAGCAGGGATCCATGAGATTTTACAGCAGAACGCCTCTGGCGCTACTGCACGTCCTGCAATTTGCTTCTCTTATTCTTTATTTATATAAAATAAAATTTTATTTCTAAACATTAATAAACTGACTAGCATAAGGTTAATCAAGATAAAACTGACAGTGAAATATTCTCTTCTTGTTAACTGTTTTCAGAGCAAACCCAGCATGCAGAAGAATTAAACTGAAGCATTTGACCGAGATTTGTTAATGCCAGACACACCTTTTCTTGCCTCCTTACTACTGAGATGTGTGTCTCCTCGAGGGCATTCTGCAGAGATTTGAGATGTAAGGTTTTGACAGTGGAAAAGTACAAGTCTAAATATAGTACATTTTGCCAAACTTTGTTTAAAAGAATGATCCAATAGATAATCTGTTCAAAACTATACCTTGCTACTGGTTCCTAGGCAAACCATTTCATTAATGGGGATTTTGCATGTAAATAATACCAGCGTGGGGCTATTAGAATGGACTGACTGTCTCACAAACAGGCACACAGAAGACCTTAGGTTCACATTTATCTTTGTCATAGTCTGGGGAGCAGGAGGTCTTACTATTTTGTTTCTTCATTTTTGTTTACTCACTGGTTCCTCTTCTGTGATGCATACAAATCTATGTCCTTGAGAGGCACCAGAAGTCCAGTTAACTACTTTATTTCCAGAGCATTTCCCTGGTGGATTCTAACCCACAGTTCACAAACGTCTGCTTACACAGAAGGAGGAAAATGTAGCAGTGGACAGGCAAAAAGGAGGAGAATGTAACAAACCTCTGAGGCATGGAAATTCAGTGTCTAAAAATCTGTAGCACTGAAATCACACATATCAGAGATGCAGAGTTTTAAGGAAAAAAAATGTAGAACTACGAAAAAGACCACTTTCTCTAGCAGTCTGTGCTTTCAACAAGAGAGTTTCCTCATTATAAACAAAATTTCACAATATCATGAAATCCTGTAGGGGGGTAGTGGAGGCATTGGCACAGTTACTGACAGAGGAGGGAGGAAGCATGTCCATGCAATGTTTACTACTTACTTGGAAGGTTTTACTTAGTTTGGAAGGATTCACCCATGGCCCTTCATTCTCTCTCCCCACTTCTGTTTTTAATGGCACCCCCCGAGCAGGAGAAGGTGACCTCTGGGAAACAGCATGTGGGGAGTAACCAGCAGGTCAGGATCTCCTCACAAATATCACCTCCTGCAGGAAGCCCAACTGTGATTCCTCATACTTTATTGGAGCTCTCAGTCCTGCCTTTGTCTCTTCCTCTGTGACCACAGGCATGTATTCTGCTTCACCTGAGTACCTAGAAAACACTTTCTTTTTCCTCTCTCTGTTTTCTGGTTTTCTTCTAAAGCTACATATTCCCTGGAGCAGGTTTTTCTTCACATTGCATAAACAGCTCTTCAGGCATTGCTGTGATACAGTACATGCCTATTGGAATGAGAATGAGCAAATGATAACAGCACAAAACTGATAGAGAGATAAAGACAGAGAAGAAATCTCAGCAGTGATGAAACATAATAGTGTGTCTTCACGGCATCTTAAATTTTAAGATGAGATTTTAGATTTTAAAATACTTAGGAGTAGATATGATGTCTTTTGGACTCTATGACAATGATTCTACTACCTTTCTTTGCAGCAACTAAACAAGGCTGGAAGATAAAACCCAGGTTTCAATACAGGAATGATGAAATTATGTATCCACAGCCATAAAGGAGGGAGAGGGGAGGAAAGGGGGGGCTTCCTCCTGTCTTCCACTAGCACTTGTTAATAGCAGGGGAATTGGAAAGCAAGGACAGAAACTGAGCTGAAAGTTTCCTTCAGCCAATATTACAAGAAATGCTTAGGAAGACCCCTGATCTGACCCTTGCACCAAACTCTCATTCTCTTCGGCTGCTGAGGATGCAGGAACACTTCAGAGGATCCTGCTCCTCTTTGGAAGTCCTGTACCACCACTGAGACTTGCAGGGGGATCACCTTTGTGGAGGGAGTCACAGCCTCCATCCGCATGGGTTACCAGAAACCTGCCACACACAGCAACAATAGTGCGACCTGAAATGGATGCTCAAATGCTAGTACATCACTTAACTTAGTACGTACCATCACTTAGCAAAGCTGCAAGTCATCCCATGGCTCAGGCTCTGGCAGTGTCAACTGTGAAAACTCAGTGGTGTTTAGCAAAAGACCGTGCTTTTTTTTTTTTTTTTTTTTCCCTGTCCTTTGTCGTGAAACTTAAACTGACTGCAATCTTGGCTAACTCTTCAACCTACAGGCAGTACAGCATTGCCCCCATACCTTGGAAGGCAGGGCAGGACTGGGAAAGATTGCTTGGATGAATGTACAGGGAAATCTCTCCAGTACTAACATGTATGATCATGAACTGAAAATGTTCAAACGATTCTGGATGTTCTAGAAATGTTTCTTCTAGGTCATTTCCACATAGGCCATATCAGAGACAGACCAGATCTTGCTCTGAACTTGAAATGAAGAACCCCTCAGGAAGAACCATCCAGGATTCTGCATTTCCAAGCAGGTCATACATACATACGGTTCTCACTTTGCAACAGACTTTGCAGAGAATTTTGTAAAAAAGTTAAGAAAATACTTATTTATTTACTGGATGGGAATTTTTTATCTTTAAAAATGCTCATCAATAATTTTAGCCTTCAGAAGAGATGTTCTTTTATCCTCTGAAAAATGGATGGGCAAACAGAAGAGACCCCAGGATGCCAGCCCTAAGGAAAAGTGGCCATGCCACAGATGTGTTTTGAGAAATCTTCTGCCATGTCGAGTTCCAGCCAGTGCCCAGCTGAGGTCCCCACCCAGCTGTGAAGGGTGGGGACCACAGAGGCCCAGCTAGAAGCCTCTTTCAGTTAGTGGCATGAAGTCTGAAGGAATTTCTTAGAAATCCCTGGGACTCTAAGCCACAGCATGGGGCCTGCCAGTCCATGGCTTTTAAAACAGAAGACGAGAAACCTCTGAAGCCCCCTGAGTCTCAGTGGGAAGGAAAAATCCTCTGTCCCTTCCAACTGCAATGAAGGAAGTTGAAGCCATGTTACAGTGGAAAGTCTGTACTTGTGTGGTGGAGAAAAATCAGAGACCACCCCCTTCACTTCCACAATGCACTTCTTATTTTTATTTCTTATTTTTTTATTTTTTTTTTCACAGCCTCCTAAAAGGGGTGCCACTAATATCTCATTTGGTGTGGAGTTTGTACTAGGTCTGGACACTGGGATACATAGCAAACAAAGGGTAAAGTGAATCAAATACCATTTTTCTGGAAGTGGTTCCACTTCTCCTTCATGCCCTACTGTATGGTTCACAAAGTCTTGAAGTGCATATGATTTTATTCAGGGACACATATGCAGTACAGGCCTATGCAGTGTCCTTTTGTTTGTCCTCAAAATACATTCACCAGTGATCCCTCTTTTTTAATTCTTTTTTCCTCCTCGAAGACCAGCAAATGATATTGCTTGCAATCAGCTTCAAAAAGAATGAAGCCTTCAGACTTTAATCATGTCTCTAATCTTCTGAAGAAAAGGAGAAGACCCTGAAGCTAAAGCCCTGCATGAGATATGTCCCAAAATCAGATACGAGTGAGGGTATAAACATGAAGGGTGTTTGTATATACAAGACAGTATTACACAAACACACACAAACACCTTGTAAAGCAGAAGTTATATATTTGTTCTTCTCTTGGCTTTGAGGTAGCAATCACTTATCAAAGTCTAAGTGTATTCTAAGGACATAATGTTCTCATTTACTGTGCTTCAGAAAGAATGCTCTCTGATTTCCTTAGTAAAGGGCGCAGATAAGTATTCCTACCACACAGACAGGAGCTGGCAAACATCTCTGACTCCACTTCGATTCAACAGTCTGAATCTTATAAATTCCGGCCTCAGTCTGTTATTGTAGAAATTTCTGATCCAGCACAGGCAGATCCTTCAGGAATGACACTGCACCAAGATTTTCTGGACTTCTGTGGTGGTGTTACCCAGCTGGGCAGCTGAACTCCACCACAACGACTCTCTCTCTCACCTCCTCAAGAGGAAAGGGGGAGAAAAGACGATGAAAAGAAAGAAGAAAAAAAAGAAAAAAGAAAAGAAAAAAGAAAAGAAAAAAAAAGGCTAACAGGTTGAGAAAAGGACAGGAAGAACACAACAATTATCATCACAGGCAAAACAGGCCCCTCCAGGCCACATCCACCTGCTCCACCGGGGGCTCCTCCACGGCCTGCAGCGTGGAGATCTGCTCCGTGTGGGACCCATGGGCTGCAGGGGGACAGCCTGCTCCACCAGGGGCCTCTGCACAGGCCGCAGGGGAACTGCTGCTGCGTGCCTGGAGCACCTCCTGCCCTCCTGCTGCACTGGCCTTGGGGGCTGCAGGGCTGCTTCTCACTCCTCTCTCTCCCAGCTGCTGTGGCACAGCAGGATTTTTTCCCTTTCTTAAATCTGCTCTCCCAGAGGCCCACCCAGCGTCACTCCCTGGCTCGGCTCTGGCCAGCAGCAGGTCCCTTTTGGAGCAGCTGGAGCTGGCTCTCACCTGACATGGGGCAGCTGCTGGGCTCTGCCCACAGAGGCCACCCCTGCAGGCCCCCAGCTACCAAACACTTGTTACATAAACCCAATACAGCTTCAGAGTCTTCCAAAGGGTATCAATTGCAGTTCTACATAAAGAAATTAGTCACAAGCTATACCAGCTATGTTCTTCCAGAGATTTTGTCAGTAAGCAAATACACAAACTTTCAAAGAGGCTTTTGACAAGGGTATTAATTTTCTTGCTCCCTTCCCTATTACCTTCCAGACATGGCCTCTTCAGTGTAGTTTGAGTCTGCAGATGATCCTTTTGATGTTACTTCCCTTAAAGTTCTCCATTGCAACCATATGTCTACAGATGAGGCCTGTATTTCCCAGTAGCTGAAAAATGACATTCAGGAGTCCATGGAAACTGCCCGAGTGCAACAGCTTCTCTTTGTTTGGAGATTTTCAAATCTTGACTTAATTGCTTTACCAGGATGAAAAGTAACTCATAAGATGAGTTCTCAAGAAGAGTGTTTAACAGTATGTATTTACTTTCTCTATGATAATATTGTTTGTTTTGTTTGTTTGTTTGTTTTTCTTAAAATAGTAATTTGTTAATGAAATATTTCATAGCAATAGAAGATAAAGGGTATGCAGAACTACAAGAAAAAAGTACACTGTAAAACGGAAGCTGTGGTTTCCCTCTATCAATTATGATCTTAAATAAAAGCAACAAGCAACTTTTTTGATAACTTTCCAACCCCTGGATTTAAGTTGGCATTAAAAGAAAACACTGCATTCATTTTAATTGACTTGTCATTTTCATTAGAGATGATGCAAAGGTAATTGAATCCTTTTCCCGTAATGGATAAAGCAGTGCAGTAGAACCTATAATCAAACAGTAAGAGCAAGCTGACCCTGTGATGCTGGCGTAACTCTGGCTCCAGTGATGACTTTCAAGTACTCTGGAGTACTGTGTTCAGTTCTGGGCCACCCAGTACAAGAGAGACAAGGATATATTGGAGAGTCCAACAAAGGGCCATGAAGATGATGGATGGATTGGTGTGCCTGACATATGTTCAGAATCTGAGAGAGCTGGGGCTGCTCAGCGTGGAGAAGGGGAGGCTCAGGGGGATCTCATCACTGTCTGTAAATCCCTGAGGGGAGGGTGCAGAGAGGACGGAGCCAGGCTGTATCCAGTGGTGCCCAGTGCCAGCACAGGAGGCCCTGGGCACAAACTGGCCCCCAGGAGGCTCCCCCTGAGCACCAGGAGCCCTTCTGTGCTGTGCGGGTGACGGAGCCCTGGCACAGGCTGCCCAGAGGCTGTGGGGTCTCCTCCTTGGAGACGTTCAGAAGCCGACTGGACATGGTCCTGGCAAACTGCTTTAGGACCAGACAGCCTTCAGAGGTCTCTTCCAACCTCAACCATTCTGTGATTCTGAGATATTCTGCATAAAAGCTGTAAAATGTGCAAGCAAATTGTTCATGGGCACATTACTGATGTGAAGGGATGAATATCAGGACAAAGTCAGTTGAAGAAAAGCATGTTCTAATCTCCGAGGTCGGCCAGACCTTGGAGCCACAAGAATACACAAGTTAAAAGCTGCAGGCAATGTAGGAACTGCATGAGAACCACTAAGGCGAGCACTAGTTTGCCATCAAGTTCAGCCTCAGATTCCCCTCATCAGTCTTCTGACAGTATGCAGATTCTTCACGTGACCTTAGAGTGTGTATTGCAAATACCAACAAAACTGCATTTCAGCTCCACAGATGGTACGTTTGTTCTTCTTCTGGCTTCAAGAATTACATCCTTTATTGGAAATTTTAGATTTAGGCTTGCTTTCAAGGGAATCTCAAGTGTACTTTCCAGCAAGCACATCAATTCCATTAACTAGCCGAAACTCCAATATTCAAACTCAACCCCAGTCTTCCTTCTGCAACAGAATGAAGCATTGCTGACATCCTAATTAAATCCAAACATTCTGGGCATATAAAATGAAAAACATAAGAATAGAGACTTGTAGGAAAACATCTATGCACAGGTGAGGAATTAAAAGGCACAACTACAGCTTTTCTAATTACGCATTACAATCAAACTGCATTTTCTGAAGAGATTATATACTGACAGATATTTGTGATGTTACCAGTAGCAATGTAATCCTTAATTTGTATTTATAAAACTGACATCCTCATTCCTGGTGATTCGGTAGATGGCAAAAAAGTTTTTTTTACAAAAAAGCTACCTCAGTAAACCCCAAGTTATATTGTAATTCTTAAAAGGTAAACTGAATACTTCTCCAGTGAAAATGTACTACTTTGACATGGAAAGGAATGAGAAAGAAAATCCTGACTGAAACTTTTATGTCAGAATGCTGGACCTGCCTGAACTTTAATAATTAGGCCATTTTTCTTTCTCTTGCTGTCTTAGGAAAAGAATTTCAAGTTAATATTTCTGTACAGTTTGATTTCACATTTGAAAGTGCTGTTTTTCTGAAGAATTCCTTCTAATACATGGTACTAAGACTTAGACATGCTGCCAGTAGCCAAAGAGATTGAAAATGCCTCTAGATGATGGTCATCTACCCCAGACTATCCCAGATTGGAAATGTCCAAAAAATATAATGTATACAGGCATTACAATCATTCTTCAAGGAAACTTACTCATACTGGAACATAATAAAGAAACATGGATAGTACATCATGGTTGTTTGGGGAACAAAATAAACACTTCCTCATGGGAAAGGAGGAAGAAGATTTAGAAGAGAAATATTTCCTACATCACAGCTTGTAATTAAGAAACTTAAACAAGAATTCATTAAAGCCTCCTTCTGCCCCAAGACCTTCTTTGCCATTTCAGGAATCATTTATAACTGACTATTATAATAATTTATAGTAAGGTTATTATACGTTCATGCAGAATGATTCATATTTTAATCTTTTTTATTTTATTCCTGTAGCAGATTGTTGCTAATTATACTAATAAAATATTTTGAGCACTAAATTCTTTTGCTGCTAATCTTTTGTAATAGCTGGTGTTCTGGAAATAATGATTTCAATTTTTTTCTTTTTTTTTTTTGCATTGATAACTACATAGCTTTATGTAGGAGACAAAATCTCTATGCAAAACTTTGAAATGCCAGAGATATTCCTGAAAAACTTGAGTGCAGTCCCAGAATAAACTATGGTTATCATAGTAAACTTTATAGAAATTAAGTGTATGCTAGGCACTTTACAAAAATAGGGTTAAATTCTAAAACACATCTACAGTCATCTGAATCACTGCTACCTTATTATTCTAAGGCTGGTTCATCAAAAGCCCCAGTGTATGGTAATCAAACAGCTATTCTGAAGTGTGCCTGCTGGGAATGCCCCTTGAGTGCCTGCCACCAGCTGGGAACAGCTAAAGCTCAGTAGCTACTGTTCTGATCCTTTCTGTTCTCCCAGTTTTCTTGGAGGGGGGGGTGGTGGGGATCTACTATTATTTAATTTATGATTACATGCCCTCAGCATTTTGTCTAGCTTTATAAACTGTCTTTTGTTATTTTGACTGTCTCCAAGTTATCGCCAGCTTTTTCATTCTGTTCTCTCTTATGTCTGTCTCCACCCACACTGGTTCAGTTACAGTCATCCAGCGGCACCCTCAGGGTCACATCCCTGGCCATCCACATTATGCATGGATTTGGGGTGCTCTCAGTAGCAGAAGGTCCTAACAGATGTAAGGGACGAAGCCCCCAGGACTGCTAATCCTTTGCAGTACTCCCCATTGGATACTCACTGGCAACCTGGGATAAAAGTTTGGGTCTGAGGGTGCCTTAGATCACTCTTATGAAGTGACTTACAAAGTGCCATCACCCACCCTGGACTCCCTCAGGGCTGTCCAACTTTCTTGCATTTGGGCTGTTCTTGGAAAAAAATGAAATGGCCCAAGTCTTTCACCTTGAATGAGTTTTGGCTGAGGCAATTTTTCACTGTCTTCAGCACAAAGAATTTATTTGGCTTGCTTTGGGCTATCTCAAAAGCCAGACCTAAAAGAGCTTGGTTTTGAGCTGGGGTAGATGCTTCTGAGCCGGCCACACACACTTCGCAAGGCTGGAACTGGGACTCATCACACTGCTTCTTTTCCCCTCCCTTCAATCTTTGTGTGGAGGCTGATGGAAAAGCACAGTCTGGTTTTCTCTGGACGGCCCCTGTGCTGCCCACAGCCAAATGCTGCTGCCACAAACACGAGGCTTCCTCGTGGGAAAGGTGAGGCTTCTGCGCAGGACAGGAGGCTGATCTTGACGTTGCTGATGAGTCACATACAGAACGGTGAATTGCATCTAAAGCGGGCTTGAAAAAGATACGTTTTCTTTACTGAATGCCTCACCAACTGGCTCAAGGCATTTAAGCGTTCTCTAAAATTGTCTTCGTGGTCTGAACAAGAGACTTGTAGGTAGAATCCAACGTAAAGTTACAGGACCTTTATCTTTTGTCATACGTTTCCAAAATTCATACTCAATTGTAACGCATTAACATATAGACATGGTCCATATGAGACAAAACATCATCTAAAAAGGCTTGGCACACAGGGAAGGGAAGGGAAGGGAAGGGAAGGGAAGGGAAGGGAAGGGAAGGGAAGGGAAAGGAAGGGAAGGGAAGGGAAGGGAAGGGAAGGGAAGGGAAGGGAAGGGAAGGGAAGGGAAGGGAAGGGAAGGGAAGGGAAGGGAAGGGAAGGGAAGGGAAGGGAAGGGAAGGGAAGGGAAGGGAAGGGAAGGGAAGGGAAGGGAAGGGAAGGGAAGGGAAGGGAAGGGAAGGGAAGGGAAGGGAAGGGAAGGGAAGGGAAGGGAAGGGAAGGGAAGGGAAGGGAAGGGAAGGGAAGGGAAGGGAAGGGAAGGGAAGGGAAGGGAAGGGAAGGGAAGGGAAGGGAAGGGAAGGGAAGGGAAGGGAAGGGAAGGGAAGGGAAGGGAAGGGAAGGGAAGGGAAGGGAAGGGAAGGGAAGGGAAGGGAAGGGAAGGGAAGGGAAGGGAAGGGAAGGGAAGGGAAGGGAAGGGAAGGGAAGGGAAGGGAAGGGAAGGGAAGGGAAGGGAAGGGAAGGGAAGGGAAGGGAAGGGAAGGGAAAGCACCAGAGAAGAGGGGAGTCTTGCTTTGTAACTGTTCTATGTTCCATCATGCATCACATGCCTTGGGGCTTGAAAGTACTGATATAGACTTATATCAAAACCAATCAATTTAACACATTTAAATTGAGTTCTTTTACAGGTTTATGCATTAGCTATTCACTCTTTGATATTCTGAACTTAATTCTTGTTATCTAGATATGAAATAACAGCAATGTGTTTGACAAGAAACTAATCTATTACAAACACCATACATTTCCCGGTTGTATACACTGTGTAAAGGAGCCTGTCGTGCCCAAATATAGGCATCTATGGAGCTGAAGGCATAAAAATCAACCTTCACTTTACGTAAGAAAAATCATTCTGCAAAGAACCAAGCGTCCTTCAGGTGAGTTCACATTTCAGAAAGTCTTCTACAGGCAGTGAGGCTTTAATATCCCAGCACACCGGTCTGCACTCCAAGCGGACGGCCACGGACTGATGCAGAATCCCTCTGAAGCTACTGCAGTGCCCTGGTCTGCACCAGCACTGCGCCGGGAGTGAGGGAAGATGGTCAGTTATGCACACACGGAGAAAGAACTCAGTGTAACATCCATTCCTCTCTCCTCATAGCTGAGTCATTTCTACAAGCGTTGTGCAACACCTGTGGTTGCCATAGCCAAAAGGTCTTGCACACCCAAAGATGAGAACTTCCAGATTTAAAAACCATATGAAGGAATATATGTTTTAGAATGAAAAAGCTTGTTCACTCGACAGTAAAATCAGTGCTCTTTTCTGTGAGATACAAGGTAAAAACAGCCTTTCTTGTATATATGCAGAGAGTTATTGGTAAAGAATGTATTTTGTGCCTTGGAAATGAAACAAATGGTGAGCCAGATGAAACACAAGCACAAAAATAGAGGATGAAGTTAGCAGTATTGAACTGATATTGTCTTGTTTTGTTTAACAAGAATAAAAAAAGAGCAATAACAAATCAATCACAATGTTGTTTGATCTTTGTTCACAGGCCATTACATTTGTCATTAGTGGACTTGCTGACTTGTTGGCAGAGCAGGCTGCAGACTGCTTTTGTGGGCATATATTGAATGATTTCCAGATTTTTGAAGGATAATGTGTGTTTGGCACATTTTGTAAAATACTAAAATTCGCTATAATACATAAAAATAAACTAAATGCATAAGTCAACTTTTTAAATGAAAGCTGCATGATATTATCTTCCTTCAGCCAGAAAGGTCCTTGATAAAGACAGCCAATTCCTTGCAATTTTGCTCGAGAAACGTACATCTCTCCTGCCCACTGATGACTGAGTTATAAATTACAATCAAATCTCTGAAATTTTTCCACACAGTTCTTTTTTTAAGCTAAATCAAATAGTCTTTTTTTTAAAAAAAAAAAAAACAACTTCCCATCTTTCAGCATAAAGTCACCACAAAAATTGTGTTCTGCTTTTTCCTCCTTTTCTGAACAAGAAAAGATTGCTCCTGAGCCCAGCATAGTGTAGCATGGATCATAGAGCTGTTTCTAGAAGGCTTTTTCCTGACACACAAGGAGCTCTCCTTAGCAAAACAAGTCACTTAAACTCAGCTAGCCCACAAAATGCAAAGTGTTTATGCACAAGAGCAGCCATGGTACATGTTTATGACTGGACTCTGGGTTTTGCAACTAAAATACTGTCTGAGGGAAGAAGCTTAACATCAGTCTGGGATTAAAACATGTCCAATTCCTGCACCTCAGCTAGGTCTTAGCTGCCTCCTGACAAAAACTCAGGCAAGCCATTCACTCTGTGTATGCACGTATGGTAGCAATGAGTTTTCAATACTCCTCCTCACCGAGCACAAAGAAGCAGCAGCAGAATCACAAGCAAACCTCTTATTTATGGCGCAAGTATTTTCATTGCAGCAGTTTCCCCAAAATATTGCATGCACTGCCAGCTGCCGTACGGCAGGCTGCAGGCCTAAGCACTAAGAGCCAGGACTGAAACACTGGTTGCCTCCTGAGAAGTGACCTCCAGCTGGCCTAGTCCTTGCCTGTGTCTGGACACAGGTAGGGATCAGCCACCAGCTTGGGGCATCCAGATGCACGTTGGGAGGGATGGGTACAAAGCAGTGGAGATCATGTCCAGAGGAACGTGACTCGGGGATAGGAGAAGGGCACAACATTGGTGCTCCAGTTCTGAAGCATGCCTTGCTGGCTAAAACACAGAGGTGCCAATACTGCTTAGAGAGTCACCTACTCGTGGTACATTAGCCCTGTTTGTATTGGATTATGTTCATATTCTTATAGGGGTCATCTGAACTAATATTTGCTGTAAGCATGTCTTTGGCTTGATTCTGCACTGACTGACTTCACCTCCTGAGAACACCCAACAAAATGGAGAGAAGCAGAAGGCACCAGAACACACCTGCTCCAAACCAGGATTTGCCAAGTTATATAGGACCTGAAGCAATGGGAAGAGATTGAAAGATGTAGTCATAAAGAAATTTCAAAGAGTGATACATGATAATGAAATTTTATTGGCTCCTTAAGTGTTCAGCAGTTTTTGTTAATTAGAATTACCCTAAAATCTGAAGGCATTAGCCATCACCTGATATGATGACCTGTATTATTTTTCTGGTAAGTTATGTTGCCTTCATGTACCTATTTACTTTCCAGAATGAAAACAGTGGTAACTTCTAATGATTCATTCTTTGTGCCTTTTACAAAACACTATTTTTCATTTTTTTTCCCCTGTATTGCCTTTAAAGATAGTTAAAAATATAAATGCCAGCATATATGTACATATAAATATATACATCTCCAGCACATTCTAAGTGACTAATCTGAAGGGATATGATTCTCTTAAAATAACAATATCTCCAATGAAACCAAGAATCACCAGACAAATCAGTAAGTAGCATCAGAAACAATCTGGCAGAGCATGAGAGAAACATGCTATGAGGGGGCAGATAGTTCAAACCCTGGAAATATAAAGGCGAAGTCACTCACTTCATATTTAGTGTTCATATTCCTTCAAGGTTTAACCACACCACATGTCAATACTACTCCTGTAGTTGTTACAAAAATTTAGGGTAAATGAGATATCAGAACAGTCTAAGCTGAATTAGAGAAACTTCAGTTGTTAACAAACGCAAAGGGATTATTAAAAAGCAATTTTAAAAATAGCTGATGTCATCTACACAGGAAGAAATCTGCCATCCATTGGCCTCGTGGCAGGGAACAGCTGCAGTGGATGGCAACCAGCACACCGTGAGCACAACCCATGATTATGTCACCCTGCTTTCAGTGCCTCTTCACAGCTCGGGAGAGCCACAGCAGCGAAACCCTTCGGCCTGTATTTCAGATCCTACATCAGAGGCAGCAAGAGGCTCACAGGGGGAACGCTCACGGCAGGAAATGGCAGCTGAGCACAGAGTCACCGGCGCTCAGAGCCACCTGCCAGGCCGCGGGCATCCTGCCGGCGGTGACAGGGACGTGCAGGGAGGAAGGAGCTGCCCCCACCACGTCCCCCAGGGGAGGCAGCAGGGATGGAGGCTGTGGCCACCTCAGCACACATGTGAGGTGAGGAACGGGCCATGAGCCACACGGCTGGAGCTGCTGAAGAAACGGGATCCACCCAACAACCAGCAGCATGCAGAAGATGTCTTGACGAGACACTTTTACAACATGCCTACATTATCTGAGGAACTGAGAAGCCACATCTACTGTCTGCTAGGCTTCTGCCTCGCTGCCAAATTTATCCTTGCTGTAGAAGTAGGTACCATCTGTAGTCTAAGGAGGCAGACAAGATAAGCACTACGCACCAACTAGGACTTGCCTAAATTTCCTTCAAGTGCCACTTAAACATTACAAGTGTATTGTTAATACATCCACCTATGCCACTGAAGATGAAACCCAAACTCATACACACCCCTGCTTTTTAGAAGCAGTAAACAAAATCAGTGTGCCCAGGCAGAAACACAGAAATAGTGAGTATTAAAGTTGAGTGACCCAGGATATTTCTTCCTATTTTCCTAAGAATATTTCTGCAGAAGGAAGTTTCCCTGTAAAATATACTAACCACAGTATTTTGTCTGCACTCAGCTGATGGACACTGAACTTCTTCCTGCGACTCACACTTCACTTCCCTAAAGTTAGATCTGTGTTAAAGGCAACACTTATGACACACTTACTCAGCCTGAATAATATTTATAAGCACTGATCAATCCAAGCCATGTTCAAAAGCCACATTTAATCCTCCAGAGCACCTTCAACAAAGAAAACTGTCTGGCTGCCAGGCCAGAGAAGAAAGCCACAGCAGACTGACCCACTCATTTGTCCTGAGGAGGGAGGAGAACAAGACGTGAGGTTATGACAGGTAGAGGGAAGGGACAAAGCAAAATTCATGGATACCTTCTCTCGCTGCTTTGGGTTAACAGCTACAACATATTTGAGAGACAAAATAAGCCCTTGGGCATCAACCCCATGCAGGGGTACAGGCCAAGAAGGATGCTTGGCCAAAAGGCAGTGGTGAGAAGAGACAAAGGAAGGACCCTGCTTGAGGGAGGACACTCAGAGGCAGGCTGCTCTGGAGGGCACCTCAGAAAGAGAGAAAGAAAGAGAGAAAGAGAGAAAGAAAGAGAGAAAGAGAGAAAGAGAGAGAGAAAAAGAAAGAAAGAAAGAAAGAAAGAAAAAGAAAGAAAGAAAGAAAGAAAGAAAGAAAGAAAGAAAGAAAGAAAGAAAGAAAGAAAGAAAGAAAGAAAGAAAGAAAGAAAGAAAGAAAGAAAGAAAGAGAAAGAAAGAAAGAAAGAAAGAAAGAAAGAAAGAAAGAAAGAAAGAAAGAAAGAAAGAAAGAAAGAAAGAAAGAAAGAAAGAAAGAAAGAAAGAAAGAAAGAGAGAGAGAAAGAAAGACTGTGGTATAAGAGCATGAAGAAAAGTAAAGTCAGAGAAGGTCTTTTTTTGAAGAAGGCCTTGCTTTCCATGTGAATTTGTTGTCCATACTGATTTTTTTTTTTTTTTTAAAGGTGTATTACAAAAGCATACATTTTACTCAATTTACTGAACTTGGACTTAGAATTCTTCTCAAGAATTTAAAAGGTAGGCTTGCAGTCAGCATTCCAGGATTTCTTGTATCAATCTTGAGTTACAAAGTTTGTACAAATGGAGCCACCACATTTTTTCTTTAATTGTGTATATTTTGTGAGGGTAGTCTAGGCTGCTAGTTTGATTATTTGTATTAGACTTGTTTTTCCCATTTTGCAATATAAAGCAGACATTCTCTCCCCCTCCCACCTCCCTAAAACTAATATAAAAGCAGAGGAACAAGGCAGAAATGGCTTTTGTAGGCTCACACAGTGCACGAGTTCACTGCGGAGTTATCAAAATCACTCTCTGCTTTGTAAAATGGCATAATTATTTGTGTTATTTTGCTGAGTTAAAGGCTGGGGTTGAACAGGAAAAGGGAAGATTGAGTATGCACAGTAAGGAATTATTTGGTATTAATAAAAATTGCAACTTAGCTTAAAACAATTTTATCTACACTGAAAACCAAAGCCTAAAACTCTCTTGCATCATGCAGAAAGAAAAGAAAATAGACTTTTATTTCTTTGCTGCAGCCAATGAAAATACTCAGAGCTGCATTAAATCAGCTCTCTAATAGTATCAACACATCAGGAAAACAGATGCATAATTAAAATTCAGTGATTTCCCCCTGCTTTCTACCTTTTTGTATGGGAGAACTGCTTGAAAACAGCCCATGGCAATGCTTTTTAAATGAGCTGGGAGGGATCCGACCACTGTGAGGTGGCGGGGCAGCCCCACAGGGGCTGCATATCCCTCCTCATCAATGCCTGTGCACACTGGAAACACCAGCCTGGTAGTGACCATCTAACACGGAGAATGGGCCTGACTCTCTCAAATTACAAAGCAAAAGACCCTGGCTCCTCTCACTTTTCAGAAGCAGTCATCCAAACAGTAACCGAGGGGGAAAGCCACGGCTTTCTCCCCATGCTAACAGCACATTGTGCCTTCAAGCAGCAAAACTTGACGTGCATTCATGTAGAGGAAAGCCTGGGTTGTCATGGGTACACACTGCCTGTTGTGCAAAAATTCCAGGATGGTCAGCGTCTGAGGATAACAAACATCCAGAAAGCTCAATTGCTTCACTGAACCAAATCCCTCCAACACGACTGGACTATTCCTGGATGCGAGTCAGGAATAATCAAAAAATAAGATCTTCAACAAGTAAACACTCAAAATACAAGTAACGGTTCAGTTCATGAAATCAAAGCTAAGAATCTTTTTCCTGTATAAAATATGTTATTTGTCTGACCACCTCTGGGTAAGGCATGCCAGCTGTAAGCAAATTCAGCCACACTAATTAGACAGAAAGGCACCCACCTAAATAAGACCCAGTCTGGCTCTGGAAATTTTTTCAGGAAATTAACTATTCGCTTCTCCTTACAGAAATACATAATCACGGTGCAAAAAATGAGTCAACTGCAGGCACTGCTATGCTCATGAAAATACCTTCCTGCACCTTAGTGAAAAGTTTCAGGCCAGCAAACGCTGACTCTTGGAGCAGGGGCTTTCAGGTGCCCAAAGATGGCAGCGGCTGGGGGAGCCTCCTGTGGATACGAGCGCCAGGACTCAGAGTCAGCAGCCTCCTGGATGCTGGACACTGACCCTTCAGCCCTGTCTGACATGCCACATGCACGTGCATCGATTTTGGCATTACACGCTCAGGATCCTGTTGGCCAATACGTTCGCAAGATGTCCTTATGGCAGGGGCAGACTGAGTAAGCAGGGCTCTCTCCCCCAAATTAGCTGCCATCAAACATGGGTGCAAAAGATTTTAATTAGTAGTGTATTAAGAAACACTTCATTAAAGAGAGAGAGGAAGAGAGAAAGAACAAAGCAGGCTTATCTCTTGAATCATGAAAGGAACAAATCCACAAATGCTGACAAATTTCTTCTAATTAGTCTTTAGTAAACAGCTGATGCCTCATTAAAAAAGGAAAACAACAACAACAAAAAACACCCACCATCAACCCCCCCAAATTCACGTTCTCCTCAGTAATAACTCTGTCCTATCTGCCTTAGACTTTCTTGAGGACAGAAAACCGTTTTCTTCCGACATTACTAAGGTTATTTACATAGACATTTATCATCAAGTCTTTGAAGTTGATGTGAAAAAGACCCTAAAAGGGTCTAACAATATATCATCTACATCTTGCCATTAGTAGCTACAGAGGGTTAGTGACTCATTCTTGATCTCACCCTAATCAATGGCATTACTCATTCACTTTGATGGGCACGTGATGGAACTCAAAAGTTGAAACTCCAATTTCCTGAAAATCAACAGAATTTTTCTATCCATTTTATTGGGGTCAGAATTTCAACATAAAACTTTGAGGAGAACAGATGTTATTCACTCCTCTGCAGTGATCTAACACAGTGTCTGTGCACCTTAAATCCCTCTTAAATTCAGTCTGAGGGCTCTGGTAATGCCCTTGCATTTCTCACCCGATTAATAGCAAACGTCCCCCCAGAAAGTAATAGGGTCACAAACATTTTTGGCATATTTTAAAGCACAAAATTCTAGAAAGAGACACAAATCTGCCTTTTTTATTTATAACAAGACTGCACCCCTTCTACATGAACATGATTATCAGTCTGCATTCATACTGAGCCCTGCAATGAATGCCAAAATCTGTTTCCTCCTTACACTCCAGTATCAGTTACAGACATCATGATATCAGTTTCAGGGATTACACATGTGCTGCCCTGGTTCCCCTGTTCAACAACTAGCTCCAGGAGAAAACTACTTTGTCTGTATGGAAAAAGAAAAAAAAATGTGGGAAAACATTCCTTTTATAAAAGCAGTTGTCTAGACAGCATGCATTATACATAGACCAAAATATTCTTTTTCATATATTTTTTTGATTCTCATTTGCTTGAGAAAGTAGGAAGAAGGGAACCCCAAAGACATAACATTTTTACATTATATACTCAAATTATATCCTGTACACTTGAGAGTCAGTCTAAGTCAACATATAAGAAACATAGGTGAACTCACTGACCAACACTTAAACATTGCACAAATCTCACTTGCACAACTCCGACCCTCTGGAATGAGCTTCTCCTTCCCCTTTGTAGAAGTTTTTCTTATGTGCTAGGTTAGCATTTCCTCCCAGACAAAAAGCACTAATGTGCCACTTATTTCTAGAGAGTCTACTTGGGGGGTAAAAAAGGAAATATGAGAAGGAAAGTATTTACTTTTTAAATGGACTATTTAACGGTGGACATTCATACTTTCCTGTTTCATTTCTTCTATGAAATTTCAAATGGCTTTAGATCTGGGAACAGAGTAAAATTAGACAACATGATAAAAGACAGTGGTAAAGTAAAAATCCAACTTCAAAATCCAGATTATTTACTTAAGGAAGAGTCAGAAACATTTTTCTTATTGAAAAAACACCTCAGGAGATGGTATTGTGGTTGTGTGTTATTCCCTTTCTGGTATTAATTTTTATTTACCCACATTATTTAGTTAAAGCTTCACTATGTTCTGCTATTTTCCAGCTGCAGTCATCACCTGAAAACATGAGATAAACAATGAGATTCAGGAACATTAAGAGAGACCAAAATACCGTGTGGTGTTTGCTGGATAGCTCCAGCATGTGTTACCCCTCTCTTCAAAATCTGACTGCTCCCAGCCTCAGTGTCAGGTCTCTTTTCATCACAAGCCCTGACAAGCTTTCTGCTTCTCCCCTTCTGAGGAGAAGCTGACACTGAAATCACTGATGTAAGTGCTGAGAGCTCTCTAGTTAGAATAACATGGGCAACGCACCGTGCCCCTTAGCCATGCAGGGCCAAGTCTCTGCAGGCACCAAGTCTCGTGTTGTCCCAACTCTGCAGCCAGCAGGGATTCAAGCTACTCTGGATTTGTCACTGTGAGCACAGTCACCTTTACAAACTGGAGGTGTTGGGATCCTCTGTCCCAGGCCAAAAAATCCTGCAGTTTTGCTGTCTTTATTCAACAGACTGAGCATTTTCAGTCCTCACCAGTAAAATGCAGTGTGACCCAATAAGCTTTTCACAACAAGGTATTCTCTAATCACAACAGTAGGATGGGAACATGATAGAAGAATTAGGTTTTAAGTATCGCCGGTTCACAGCAAAACTTGTTTCAACTGAAGATGAAATACAATGCTAGCTTTTTATTTCAATGGTGGACCAGGACCAATACTACGGTGAAGAACAAGTCTCAGGTATATGGTTTAAGACCATAGTTGCTGAGTGAGTATCTCAGGAGCACTGTATGGATCCACAAGAGTCCATGGACTATGTAAACTGAAAAATCCGGAATAATTTAGGTCAGAAAGAACCTCTGGAGGTCACTCCAAAATGTCCACTGCTCTCCCTTCCTCCAGTGAGCCCCATCCCCATCAGAGGATGCGATCAATCAGTTTGCTCAGATGATAGTATTGCAAGAACTCTAATGGGATGCCTTTTACATACTTATATACAACTACAAAGAAAGAAATAATGCAAAATCCTTTAGTCATTTCCTTGCCCATAGACACCCGTTCCTCCACAGCAGGAGACCATAGCTTGACTTCAAAGCATCTTACTGCTGCAAATGAAAGGACAGAGCCTGAAAGAGTGACATTTGTGCTGCTGGTGGAGCCCCGGCTGACAGCCCTGGTATAAATCAGCCACAATGCTAATGAAACAGCTCAGCTATCTTCCCAGTCCAGGGGTGAATACAGAAGCAGGATCACACAGGTTAACTGAAAAGATATTGAATCTGCTGGTCTGCACAGACTACGTGGACATGAAGATATCTTTAACGTGAGATGGTGTTAATGGCTGCCATCAGTCAAGGCTTTGATCTCTAGACAATATTAGATCTTGTCTCTAAGCAATGACAGTTCTTAAATTTAATGGCTATGCTAACAGCCTTCATTCAGGCTACATGAAAGCAGCAGTTGAATACTTCAACGGACTGAGATAACGAGACAAAAGACGCTACTGCCCAAGGCAATCATGCACATGATAAAACCTAAGTAAGGCGATACTTTTAATATCCCCAACTATCTTATCCGGGAAAAAAGAAAAAAAAAAAAAAGTTTAATTCGCTCTTCCATTTATTCGCTTCTTCCAGGGAGAAGTCAGCAGACTCATTAGCTTAAACTGTATCTGAAACTGCCTAAAAATAAATGCCCATGAGAAGAGCCAGCACAGCTGATTAACTGCAGGGCAACACTCTGCGAATGCAACAGACTCCGATTGCTTCCAGGGTCTGTGGACAACCAGACCACTTCTTGTTACGCACGGTAACATATCCTGCAAAACCAAGGCACGCTAGACAACAGGATAACACGCAGATACGAATGGCTCTGCGTAGTCAGCTAAGTCCAATGGTATTTTCTTAGCTTTGCTAGGCCTAGCTGAATCATATTTTTTTTCCACCAATTTTCTCAGCATGCACGGCTTCATCAGCCTTCTCTCGGCTGGATCTAAGCCAGCTGAGTGCATCTCTATTCAAGCTAACGGAGTCTTCCAGAAACTGGAGCACTGAGAAGTAAAGTGCAGAGATACCGAAGGGCTCTGTGAGAACCAAGCTGTGCTTGGCAAGGATGGCAGGCTGCTCCTGCTGCATCCCAAGCAGCCCCATTCGGTGCTGCTCACATGCCTTTGCACCACACCTCCTACCCAGGCCCTCCACTATCCACACACCTCAGGTTTCTCTCACCCCTCCCCTGGAGATAAAAGCAGGCTGTTGGATCCCACTCCTCAATCAGCCGCTTTGCTGGACAGGCAGAAGAGGCCGCTTGGCTTTCTGGAGTCAAGCTCGTTTCCTTTTTTCCTCCTTGCTCCTTAAGAACATCCTGTTTTTGACATTATTTGAAAAGAAAATCTTAAACTTACTCTAATGTGGAGTAGTAAAATGTTCAATGGTCCTCTGAAAGCTCAAAATCATCTCAGTCTATCAGTGAAAGAAAATATATAACAAAGAACCAAATAAAACTAGTCTGAGAAATCAAATGATTTTGATCATTTGATCAAACCATTTTTCCTGATTTTCTCTCATTACTTTCTTCTGTAGACAAACAAACAAACAAACAAACAAAAAACTTGTAGTTCTGGGTAGTGAAACTGCATGATTCTCAAGCCATACAACTATCAACAATTCATGTTACATTATAAAATACTACTACTATGCAGATTTTGAAAGGAGAAAGACAACAGCAGATTATTTACTATGTTTCTAGAAGTCTAAAGCGTAGATTTATTTAAAACACTGTAACATGATTGTTTCCTCTTTTGTAAGAATTATTATACTGCTAAGATCTCATACAAAATTGAATGATTAACACGGTAAAACAAACTTACTTAGCAAATGAAAAGCTCTGTCACAACATTGTATTTTAGGCACAACACTGTATTTATAAACTCTCCCCAAAACAGACTGGAAGTGCCAAATCTCTGCTTGACACACAATTCATACAGAGTTGCTCAGAAAGGAGTGAAATCAGGCAGAGCTAGGGATGTAGGCGTGCAAATGAAATCTGAAGAAGTCTCTGTGGGTAAGTGCCATTTTGGTTGTGTAACCGGAGGCCCAGAGCTCACACCACGGAGTAATTATGTTCTCTACCACAGCGGCAATGATCTGATTAATTCCATCCAGTTGATAGATGTCGCTAGCGATTTTTATTAGCAAATTGGCCCTGTTGTATTTGCAGATATGACATTAATGCTGTTTAGGGGCTGTGCCATGTCAAAAGAGCAGGATTTATGCCTGTCCTGTGTCTGAGAAAGTCATCTGCATTAATATGTCAAAGCGAAAGCTTGCTGAACACATTGTGCCCTTTAAAATGCTATTCTAGGAAGAATCAGTCACCATAAAAGTTGTTTTTTTTTCTTTTTTTTTTTTTCTTCTTCTTTTCCAGAATTCACTACTGCAATTGCCTGTCGTACATGAACTTCATAAGCTAACAGTAAGGATCTCATTAGAAGCACAAAACTAAAAGAGAAAGTGGGATGAGAACATCCAGCAAGGAATCACTCACAAAATAAACACGGAATGTTTGTATATTAGTTCTAAAGGCTAAAAATATTTTCAGGCAGAGTGACAGGTTCTGCACCTTTTTCCAGCCAGTCAGGAAAGCTTTGACTGCTTCATAGATACATGTAACAAACATGACAGATTTTTTTTTTTTTAATTCTAAATCATCTTTCCATTATTCATCTCTGCATAAATGATGCATCACTTCTGAATTAATGTACCATACAGTCATAGAAACATAGACTCACAGAATCATTAAGGTTAGAAGGGACCTCCAAGATCATCTGGTCCAACCATCACCCTCATACCAACGTCACCCATTAAACCATGTCCCTAAGCACCATGTCCAACCTCATAGAAGCATAGATGTTTTCTGTGAAACCTACAGTAGCTGGATTTAGAAAAAGGAAACAAAAGGCATGTTGTGTAAGTTTTTGCCTGTTTTTAAGGTATTTATACACTCAGACTTTGGTCCAACATTGACTATTCCTGATGGCCCTCTGAGGTACCAGCACAGGTCAGGCAATCTTCTTCAAATTGATCTGCAGATTTTGTTGCTTGAAATCCCTCCTTGTGCCACACAGCACTGGTTTTGCAGCTTCTTCTCCAAAACTTGCAGTTGAATGTAGTGGAAATGATGGATGCATGAGACTGGAGCTTTGAAGACTGGAGCTTGCTTTATTAGCACGGCAGATAGACCACACTATCACGGCGTAAGCATATTCCAAGCACCTTACCAATCAGGTTAAACACCGCTCTGGAGAGAGCATTCTGTGGGTGAGAGACTAATGTTTACTATATGATTTTTCACCTTTCAGCCTCTGCGCTATGGCTGCTACTACAGCAGCTAATTAGTATTAATTGGTACAGTCTTTTATGACACATTTGACCAGTAGAGTCATAGAATCACAGAATCGTTAAGGTTGGAAAAGACCTCCAAGATCATCTGGTCCAACCATCCCCCTACCACCACCGTCACCCACTAAACCATGTCCCTAAGCACCATGTCCAGCCTTTCCTTGAACACCCCCAGGGACAGTGACGCCACCACTTCCCTGGACAATTCTGAACAACAATGCCTGAAACATAGAAACCATCCTCGTATCACCAGTTCATTTCACAGAACTCATCCAGTCTGAATTAGTGCTGGACCAGAGTAGAAAAGCTTTTTTTAATAAAAAAGCTTTATAAAATAATTTTAATAAAAGCTTTATAAAATGTTGTTAATTCCATGAGCTCTTAGTAGCATAATTGCAACATATTAGCTCATATAAGGGTAATACTACTTTTACCAACTTCTACCTTTTTCATATTTGTTTTTAGTAACATTCATTGTCGAAGACAGTTACATTCCCTACAGAATCACAAAGAAGTTTTTGACCTCTCAATGATAAATAATAAATATTGCTGTAAATTCAAAATATGACAACACCAAATTATTATTAAACAACTACAATAACAACAACAACAAAAAAGATACAGGTCCTAATATTTCAGAAGAAAGAATGTTGTTAGAAGATTTGTATGGCTATGTTATACAAGATTATAGGGTGAATTGCTGTTTGTCATTTCACAGTGCAGAACAGATGCAGAACATTTTCCTAGCGTACTCCTTCGTCTGCACCAATTTGAAGATCTCATATGAAACATAACACTGTTGTACAAAATATAAAACATTAACAACAGCTATTTTTAAATATTTTTCTGAGAAGTATTAAACATTAGATGAATAATAAAGAAACCTTAAGAAATCATGAATGTCTACAAGGTCAGGACATCAAAAATGTCAGTTCAAGTTACCTTCTCATTACTTCAGTATTTAGGCCAAATAAAGGTCTTATTCAGCTCACCACAAAAAAACATTCCTGATGCATCCAGATATCCAGATACAGCAACTCACCGTCCCACAATAAGTCCACACTTTAAGCAGTTAAAAAGGCAAATTTTCTTCTGTTTAATTGATATTTTCTATCAATAAAAAAAAATGAGCAAAATAATATCCTCAAAACTTGTACCAATCTTTTACAATCCATTCCTCTTAGTCCTGAATACTGTATAACACCTTCAAGTTATTGCCTCCTGACTCTCATATGCCTGTGCTGGAGGACACTGGCTTCTGCCTTGGATATGCCAACTAGGCCAGCTTCAGTTAACTACTTCTAATTCCCCAGTACTTTTGCTGTTTCAGTATTTGGAAGGACTTTAGCACACTTCCAACCTCCAGTAAGCTGCTGCATGGTCCTCTGGTGCACGAAGCTGTAGAAGCGGAGGCTGCGGCCGGCCTGGCAGGGAGGCAGCTCTGCACGCACCTCTTCTTGCTCCTGCTCCTCTCTTTCGGTAAACCTGTATGCTATAGCAAAGCACTGCGCAGGCAAACAGAAGGCAATGGGGAAGCAGAAGAGCTGTAGTGCTGCACAGGCACAATCCTGAACCTCAGTGACTGCACTTGGATCCCCTTGGCCGAGTTCATCACCTTACGTGCAAACCTGGATGCCCACAGGCGGGGCAGGTGCCTTCAGTCCAGCCTTCAGCGCTGCTCCGTGCTCCCGCAGAGCCGTCCCCAGCACAGTGCTCACACTCTCACTGTCTCCTCTGTGCCACTCATCCCCAAGGCACCCTTCAGCAGCCTCTGCCTGGAAATCCTTTGAAGCAGGGACACTCACTTTTGTCCTGCTCGTAACGCACCAAGCACATGAGGTTCACTGGTGGGGTCCCAGATGCACCAGTAATTAACACTTTTATCCTTCACTAGACTACTGTTCCCAGTAGCTACTGGGAAGACACTGCATTAATTCAGGACATTGTCATTGCTTATTACAGTTATCTTATAATTAGTTTGAGTCAGTCCAAATTTTTGACTAGAGCAGAAGTAAATCATGTACTTAATCAATGTCAAGGTGTCCTCACTACCAAATCTCAGTGAGTATCCAATATCTGAGAAACTTTGCATGATAAGGACAGTAGTTACTTCATTACATGCTCATTAGTGCAATATTTAGAGAGACGTTCTTAAACAAAATTGGTGAAGATTTGAGAACGAAACACACAGAATGATTTTTTGCCTTTGGAATGAGCCACTTCTCCCCATTTACATCCCTCTCCCAGATAACAGGATTAGTTTATGTTCATATTTATCAACACTAAGAAAATCACAGCACTTATTTATGTGATAAACACAGAGCTTGTTTCTTGAGTTATACTTTCACACCGTCAATCTAGAGCAAGAATGACAACAAAAGACTTACACTTAAATCTTGAGAACGTATTTTTGCTGCAACAATTATGTTATTGCAGAAGTTAAAATCTCTTTGATTCGATTACACATAGACACAAGACAGATGTCTACAGATGGTTTTGGGTGGATGGCTTTCAAACCGCAACAACTGTGGAACTGTGTGCAAGAGACCTGGAGCGAGGATGTTCATCGCCTTTGCTGCTGCCTTTGCTTACTCTGCACAGCAACCAGAACCAAATTTTCACTCCAGTTTGTGCCCAAAGAAGTTTTACTTCAGTGATTATATCCTGACTCACAAAGCTATTAGAAACTCACAGCTGGTGCTCTCACTGCATGTTTTTTATTTGAAAAGAGGTCACTGGTCTCCAAAAGGATCACATTTTATCTCTGCAAACAGCAGATCCTTATCTCTGCAAACAGTAGATTCATAGGTCAGCTTTAACACCACCAAGTAGTTTAGCTGAATTATTTCCTGAGCATTGCTCAAGTTCAGTTTTTTAAAGAAAAAATAACACAATGCACAAAAAAAAAAAAAAAAAGAACCTGATTATTAAAGATTATCATCATTTGTAGGGTCCTACAGCAGATGGGGACAGTATTTGGGCAACACAGTGATCAACTGCTAAAGAAAGCAGAATTAATGATTCTAATTAAGTTAGCAAAGTATACAAGTTGTAAGAGGAAATCAATTTCTTGGATTGAGACTGTGAACTCAGTGGGGCTAATATACTATTTCACTGTAGGTGCAGATCTATTGGGGTGAGAAATGGGGGAAGAAACATGCAAGTTGCATCCCAGTCTCTCTGTGCACAGGCAATACAATATGCACACACGCACCCTGCTGGGAAGGCAGGGAGCCATTGGGCTGTTCCTGCTGCCAACGTAACTCCATACTCATATTTGAATCACACAAATTCCTTACACAACACCTTTATGTTTGACTTATGTAAGTCAAAGCCAACTTCTCTCTTACTCGACACAGCCTACTGAACACCATCTTGCAGAAATGATGGATCAGATTCTGCTTAAAACTTTGATGAAACAAACTCAGAGCAAACTTTACAAACACTGATAGCTCATGCAGGATTACACCTTTGCCTAGAGATCATGACTGAATGTAGCGGCGTACATTATATTTGTATTGTACTTAAAAAATGTGGATACACATTTTTGTATCTCTCCTTAAGTTTTGTGAAGCTCACTTGTTGTTTTTAAATTATCTGTGTTCCCAAATTCTGCATGGCTAAGTAGAAGACATTTAATCTAATTTGATAATCAGATTTGAAGGCATTGCTATTTTGAAGTGGGGAACAGCTAATTTCCCTGTGGGATGTGGAACAGCACTAACTACCCTCTCCTCCATTAGAACAACAGCAATATAGAAATATCTGCCACACTTGAAAAACTCTTAAATCACTTGTTGTTACGAAACACTAATAACTGGATTGGTGTCATATTTAATTATTATAAAGTCCACATGCAATAAGAAACTATTTTAGCTGGTAACAGCACATGCGTGAGATCTCTGAAGCTGGTGTGGTTTCTTACCAACTTCAGTAACCTCTGATAGGATTTCCAGTCAGTACTAACTAACAGACTGCCAGTAATGCCATTTACCATGAAATTTTACTTCTCTGAATAGTACAGTTTGCCCTCTCATACCTATACAGTTGTTCACAGAGAGTAAAATCAGAAATGTGAGCTAGAACTGGGAACAAGGAACACTGTAAGATAGCAGAGCAGATAATCTCTCTTGCAAAACAACAGATTTATCTACTGACACTGTTGGCATTACGAAAACAAAGGGGATCAGCATTCAAACAACAGAAGAAAGCTGCCTATTTATTTGAGCCCATGGTCACTGTGACCTGATTTGAATTTGAGGAAAGTATCTCAGTTTACTTGAACAGGAATTTGTGTGTGTTTCACACAAAACTTAGAGCGTTGCTGAACTAGAAGACAGGCACTTGGTTTCCAAAGAAATGGAGTTACTGATCTGAACAGCCATTTAGGTTGGGTTCTGATAAGAAACATGGCGGAAAATTGCTTGATCCTGCTTTTACTGGTGAAACAAATTCTTCTGAAACAAAATTTTAAATCATACTGAGAAGAAGAGAAATGTTCTATATTGAACAGTTCTGGGGCTGAACCTGATGGTACACTATTGGCAGCAGTGGGATTACAACTGTTTGCTCTGTTATAGCCTAAACAGACCAAGATGGGTTTGACTAAGTCACGGTTTACAAATTATGCTTCCATCAAGTTCATAGGATGGCTTGGGTTGGAAAGGACCTTAGAGACCATCTAATTCCAGCCCCCTGCCATGGGCAGGGACACCTCCCACCAGACCAGATTGCCCAAAGCCCCATCCAGCCTGGCCTTGAGCACCTCCAGGGATGGGGCATCCACAGCTTCTCTGGGCAGCCTGTGCCAGGGCCTCACCACCCTCTGAGTGAAGAATTTTCTCCTAACCTCTAGTCTTAATCTCCCCTCTTTTAGTTTAAAGCCATTAAAGTTGTGTTTACTAAGACAGGGAAGATTTCTCAAAATTTATCGTGAATAAAATCCTTAAAAATTCACAGGAAATACAATGACAAGTAAGGAGCCTCGTATGCAGCAGGAATTATACAGTTTATAGAAGATTAAACAAAGTGCAATTTTACATCAGTTCTTTACTGTGAATTTAAAGGTAGTCAAAAAATAAAATAAAATTTCTTCTTCCCTCCCTCTCTTGAAGAAGAAAAGTAACTACAAAGAGTGGGAGCAGTTTTACTCTGCTTCTTTACACCCTTACACCCTAGCAGAGCACAAGCTCTGGCAGAGGGAGTACAAGCATTAAATGGAAAACACATTGGTTGCAACTCAGCACCTCACAGCATTTCCTTGACTAGGACATGCATCTGAGGCAGGTGGCTGCAAGCAATGAATTCCAATTACGCTTTAATGGAAGACCCAGTTTTTATCAACAAACATGAATATAGTGAAAGAGGAAAAGATTTTAAATTGTTAATCATTCTGTATTACCTTTATCAGTGTTTCCTGAATATTCTGTCTTGTTTGGGACTCCTGTTTATTTAATTTTCTCTTTATGACAGTAGGCTGCGTGACAGCAACTTTCCCATTATACTAATATGTCTTGAATGTTAGCAGAACTCCTCAGAGTTGCAAATATCTTCTTTTACTAATATGGCTTTTCCCACTAGGATGGGATCACATTCCGAGAAGCTTTTCTACAGAATTCTCTCCAGCATTTCACATATAAATAAAAAGTGCTTCCAAATAACATTACTTAATACTAAATAAGCTGGATTCAAACTGGCATCAATAGCAACTAATATATTTATCCTATATGCCTTGGGGGTTCACATAAATAACATTAGACCGATATTCATCGGAATACTGTCCTGATTATTTTTTCACCTATAATATACAAGAAGTAAACAAGCTCAGAGAGATTGCTCCTGCTGCCATAACCTGAAGGTGCTTCCCCAAAACCTACAAAAATTGCAAAGATTGTCCAAAGCAAATCAAAAGATTCTCGCCCCCACCAAAACAAAACCAAACAAATAAAAAAAACAGTAAAACCCCCATACATATGCACTCCCTCTACCATGGATCTTAAAGCAAACGTAAGCTAATTTTGTCCAAAGATCTGTATACACCAACTTAGTGAGGAAAATCATGCTTTATGCTTTACAGTAGAGTCAGTCTGCAAATAGTTGCTTAGCAGAGTTATACCGGCAGTAAATCCTACATTCGTACTATCACCTGGTGGCACTGTTACACAGCCTTCTAAATTCTGTGTTCAGTGCTCGGCTCCAGGGAAGCCGAATCGTGCTGTTCTTGCCCTGGGGCTACATGGGCCCTCCACAGGAAGGCTGGCGATGGAGGAAGGCAATTGACCTGGACACTGGCTTTTTCTTTGGACTTTAAAACACAGCAGTCTTCCCCAAACAGGCGTGTTTCTGCCTTGATATTTGGGGAAGAAGAAATACCGACATTACATCTCAGGGCTGGTGTTGGTATAAATAATAGCAATTTGCACTCAGATTCCATGTTTCTGATTCTTCTGCCTTAAGCAACCAACTAACAAGGCAACTGAAGGCCTAGGAGGTTTTAACGGGATAAGTATCAGAAGAAAGCTGCAGTATTACCACAGGTGGTTTTAAGGGAACTTGATCAGGTGAAGATTGTGATCATTGAAGGGCTGGAGCACCTCTCCTATGAAGAAAGGCTGAGAGAGCTGGGGATGTTTAACCTGAAGAAGAGAAGGCTCTGGGCACACCTCATTGCAGTTTTTCAATACTTAAAGGGGGCTTATAAAAAAAAGATAGAGAACAACTTTTTCCTTGGGCAGATAGTAATAGGACAAGGGGAATGATTTTTAACTAAAAGAGGGGAGATTTTGATTAGAGTTTATGAAGAAATTCTTCACTCAGAGGCACTGGCACAGGTTGCCCAGAGACTGTGGATGCCCCATCCCTGGAGGTGTTCAAGTCTAGGTTCAATGAGACCCTGGCCTCATTGTGCACCTATTATTTTCCAGTGCACAGAGGCTCTATATTAATTTACAGCTAGCTTATAAACATTCAAAATTGACAAATCACTTGTGCTGTTAACCAACATCTCTTTAGAGTATGAGGTTAGATATCACTACATATAGTTTTGCA
Source organism: Anser brachyrhynchus (assembly GCF_964034855.1). Lineage (NCBI taxonomy): Eukaryota > Metazoa > Chordata > Aves > Anseriformes > Anatidae > Anser > Anser brachyrhynchus. The sequence continues at coordinate 141,979,595 of NC_137695.1, read as the reverse complement.
TTCATACATACTATGTGCACTGGTTATGAAAACATGATCTCACTGAAATCTCTAGCAACTAAAAATCAAATTATATTTAGCATTTTTACTCTTTATATTTACCTCATTTTCATACATAAGTCATCCTGACAGTAGAAAAAGGGCACATATCAAGTCTATGAGAGAGAAGGTGGGTACCTAAAACATGCTAAAAGTACTTCACAAGTATACAGTTGCAGAAGAGCACTTCTCATCGGCATACTTACATAAAGTAAATGAGCTAGAAATTCTCTTAGAGCTCTTTAAAAAAATTGTCTTAATACAAAAATATGATTGACAACAACATCTTCAACAGAACAAGAATCAGAAATGCACTGGCAGATTTTATTAACAGAACACTGGACTATTGCTTGAGACAGGGCTTTTTGATATACTGTGCCATTATTGAAGCTCTTCCCTAGTGAACTTTGTTGTAAGTCCTCTCCTCCTCACTCTCTTCGCACCTTTCTCATTTGCTTGCACTCCTACTTCTTTGCTTTTTACTTCTTATATTGGTGTCTCACTGACCCTACATTCTTCATATCTGCACTGACTCCCATTCCTTGTCTCCAACAACTTTCCCTCTGCAATCAGAAATCTTTTCCAATACCCAAGGATACGTTGGTAGTAGTAGTGAGGCACATTCACTATCGTCTAGGTTGAGTGACGGCCGGGTTTCATTTTCTCCTAGTCATTTGAGTCAACAACGCTTGTGGCCTCTGACTGAAGTAGAACATCCTTCAGCAGAACATCTGTCTCTTAAGTCATGGAGAATTCACAATAACAGATATGTTGTGTTAAAAAATAAATAAGTAATTCAGTCCTGTGTAGCTTGAAAACTTTTTGCTTCAGCTTTCAACCAAGTTGCAGTGAAATTAAATACAAATTTGTAGATGAATTACAGATCTCTCAGCCATATGATTTCAAACACATTAAATCATCTCTCAGTCTTTCTTTTCTACGTAATTTAGATAAAAGTTCTCAGAGAGAATTCTTCTTCCTTCTTAATTTAAGGCAGGCTCACTATTCACATTTAAAAAACAAAATTAAACATCCCATTTGCAAGTTCCCACTAATTGTCATTTAGGAAACCCTCACAGAGCAATACGAAAATTAAATCATTACAAAAGAACTTATTTGAAACATGTTTTTCTTGTCAGTGTAGAAAAAAAAATGCTCTGAGGAAGAAATTGGCAACCTATCCAAAAGAAAATGAAGTTATGCATTTTTGTCTCCACAAATGAAATAAGAAAATCAATCTGAAGGTATTTATAGCAGTGAAATGGGGAAGGAAATGGGACTTCTAAAAGACCATCAAATGCAGGAAGCCTGTTCAATGAATACTGAGGCACTGAACTGAACCCAAACCACCTTTATTAGTGGAGCTTTTTGGAAAAAGTTTTTTCTGGCAGGTTAGCTACAATCAAGTGTAATAAAGAAATGCTATTCTTAAGAATGTGCTGTTCCACTGGATGCATTCTCATTTAAAAAGACAGTCTCTCAGAGTGACCTTGTCATGCGAAAACATTCTCTTGCATGAGACAGCAATGGAGTGTTAGGTCTTCTCATATCAACCATCTTAATTCTCATACTTTTTAGTTGCGATGATTTGCAATCTTATCTGTAACTCTTCAAGAAAAATGAAATATGTAAAAAAAAAAAAAAAAAAGGCCAAACTCCTTGTGTTACCTGGCTTGGTTTGTTTTCAAGCAGACAACAAAATCTTTACTTATAAGAAATAAGGTTTGTCTTTTACAACTGTTACTGTATCCTCTTCTGTCTGACAAGTTCAGAATGTACACAGTAAGTATCAAGAAGAAAACACACAACTAATCAGTATAGGTTTAGATCAATGCCAGGCAGCATGAGAAAGCTGTTCTCCCTCACATAAAACTACCAAATCAGACTCACCATGGATTATGTAGATGTGACCCCAGTGGGATTCACATCCTTCCACTAGAGGTGAGTTTGGGCCACACCATTAGATCGCCTTCTGTCAGCTCAGGGCTGGCAGTGGTGCCATTCAGTCTTTTCTCAGGATTCACCATGATGCCGGTTTCTCTCTGAGATTCCAGCTGTGGTCGATAGCCAGCTCACGGTTAACTTCAGCAGCTGGGTTTGAAAGTCTTGACCTGTGCCAATCTGTGCCTCGTGTCTTATTAAAACAAAACTTTCTTCTTGTCAAATAATAAGAACAACAGCAACAAAAAAATTGATTTGTAGAATGAATTTAAGACATTTCATCAAACGTTTAATTGTCTTAGTACATTTAAATTGTATGTTTTCAGAATTAACTATACACAGGTCCTATTTTCTCTCAGACTTATTCAGAGAAGAAATAGCAGTATGTTGACAAACTACTGAACAACCAATCTCAGCACTGTCTTGAACACAAATGAAAAGGGAACAATATAATTTAAACTGTAGGTAGATAACAAAAGCATCCAATTACATACCCAAGTGGTCACATGTTTTTAAGCAAAATGTTCAGCTAAGGTGGCTGAGAAATTGCAAATCAACAGCTCTTTTAACAAATCATGCTTGCCACATTTCCTCTGCCAGAGGAAAGAGACAGTAATTCTATCTTCTGCAAATTAAAAGAATAAGAGAATCTCTCGAGCATATTAATTATTGAGATTCACTGGAAATATAGTGGGCTGCTGCCACTATTTAGTGTTCATGAACATATCTGGCCAATTAGTATCTAAATTTATAAAAAGACTTCTTTCATTGTTGAATGTTTTATGCTTGTAATGTCTTTACATACTCCTATGTGCATACTAATGCTCTGTAATTGAGGAACACTCATCAGTACAATAACTTCATGATAAAATCCAACTGTTCTTCATAGTCCAACACAAAAATCAAGTTTTGGCAACAACACTCAGTTCCCATAGGATTCTGGGGGTGGGAAGAGCATAACAACAAGCCAGTTTCTTAAAATCCAGAAGGAACTTCATAGCAAGCTGCCCTGGAGACAAATTTAACCCAGCAGCTCTGTCTCCTGAAAACTGTGTTTCACTCTGATTTATCTAGCAATCTAACAAGAAAGCCTGAAGCCAGGAAAGAGCAAAAATTAGTTAAAAAAAAAAAAAAAAAGCAGAGGAAAAAGTTTTTCAAACAGCCCGTCTGAAGGCCAGTATGTGCAAAGAGAGATTTGGGATCCCTTATGTTCAGGACCCAGAGAGATTAGTCCATGGGTAGTGCCTGTCCCAGTATAATCCCAGTATGGCTGGGATTAGATCACTGCCAGACTCACAGGGAAACAACCTGCTTGTAAGGAAGGGAGACAGCTTTGCCATCTCAGTGGTAAATTCAGAGGTAAGGGAAGTCGATTCCAATTCTGCAGTGGTAAACTGCAGTATTTCTGTATTTGTGCCTTGGTCCACCCCAAATTTATTTATTTATTTTTTCTTCACTCCTCCAGGCTTTTTTATGGATGTAAAGAAAGTTTAAGGCAACAAATAAAAAAAAAAAACTTGCCAAGTCATTTGACATTATCAATAATCTTGAGCTTCTGGTTATTACCCAGAAATCATAGCTTTAATAATACTGGCAAAGAAAACAGAAATGACCCCTAAAACAAAAATATCATACTCCTCTTGCACTAGCTGGTCTTCTATGATATTTTAAGACAAGAAATTTGAAACATTTCATTTATTTCTATTTATTTAGAGTGGGCAGTCTGAAGAACAGATAATGAGTTCAGCTACTATAATTTGTTTCCCTTTTAATTAAAAAAAATATATTTTTATAACCAGTTTCAGTGCATTTTTGGCTAGCTAGAACTACCAAGCTGTCTATGAACCTCACATTTTACTTCAGAATGAATAAAATATTAATAATCAAAATAGATGCTTTGTTATTGTAATATTTCTTTTTCTCATAGTGATGTTTACCAGATAAAATTTCTGGAAATCAATTTAGCCTAGCGGTCTTTGCTGAAGTCTACAAACATTGGGCTTTTATAATTGGTTAAAGAGAACGCTCTCTGCTGATGAAAACTACAAGCTAGGAACAGCCCTCTGACCGTGCAGGTAAATTCACTTCTTGGAATTTCAAGTTTGATTATATGAAAACACAAATAAAAGCCATTACCAATAACTTTCTTGAAAGATAACTTTTTATTTTTTGCATACAAATTAGAAATTAATGCTACCTTTCATTAGATTTTTGTTGTTGTTGTTGTTATTTATAAAACGACAATTTTATATTACCATCAGGTAGTCCAACCACCTAGACCACAATACCCCGTAGATGATGACTATGACAAAATGTGGTATTTGCTAAAGTAATGGTAGATACCATCTGTGATGTCTCCCACCATCTGCAGATCTCACCATTTCATCCCAGAGGGTAATAAGGTTCGACAAGCACAATTTATCCATAGTAAATGCTTAGTGGCTATTCCACATCATCTTCTCCTTCATGTGTTCAGAAATAGCTTCAAAGAGGACCTGCCCTATGATTTTGCTAGATACTAAAATTGAGTCTGAACAGGCTATAGTTCCCTGGATAATGCTTATTGCCATTTTTGAAAAGGGGTGTAGCATTTGACTTTCTGCCATCATCAAGGACCTCCCATGAAATCTATGACCTTGCAAAGATGATAGACAGCAGCTTCACAACAACCTCAGCCATCTCCTTCAGCATCCTTTGCACGTATCCAATTGTGTCCGTGAAATTCGATGGATCAAGATTTCCCTCAAGCGATCTCTGACTCAGTCCTCTCCCATGACCTGTAATTACTGTCCTCCCTGAGCCCTCTCTCCAGGCTCAAAAGCCTCGGTCTTATCTGCATCTACTACCACAAAATCATCCAGCAGTTTCTGCAGTGAGCCCACATTTTCTTTGTTCACTCTTTTACTGCTAGAAGGAAGACTCCACTGCTTCACAATACTCAAAAGACTGGTGCTCAAGGCATATTTGAGGTGTAAGAAATCAAGTCCTTTCTTCAGTTATTTTTCCCTTATACAGAAGACTTCCAATGAGAGACTGAAGGTGATTCACACTGTATTAGCCCACAGCTTACATGTCAGATCAGTCTTTCTGTATTTTCTCTCCCTCAGATTCAAATTTTGGTCTCCCAAGAGGATGTACTATTCGCTGATCTTGTAAGTTGAGTAGCTTGCCTATAGAACAATAAAAGATATCAGCTTTGTCCTGATGTAAAGCAGGGAAATTATGAAATCTTGAAATACATCTTGCACAAAATGACTTAGCAGATGATATGATAGCAATCTATATGATTAAAAACAAAAAAACAGGATGCTAAGAAACAGGACATGCTGAGATGAAAACATCACTCTTCTGGTGGATGCTGTCTCTATAGCTCAGAACTCATTTATATTCAAAAGATACATGAGTACATAAAGGACAAAAGAAGGACACAGCATTAAAAACTGGCTTTAAATGGCTCCAAGTTTTAAATCATTAAAAAAAAAAAAAAAAGAAAAAGAAAAACAAAGATGTGAACAAATGCTTGCTTGCTTATCCAGAGTAGCTATGTGATCTGAATCACTAACACAGTTTTTCATGAAAGGTGAATGAATAAGAACTTTGCATAGTTACTGTTGCTATGAAAGCCACTTCCCTTATTAGCCACGCATTGCACAAATTATTTCCCTTTCCTTATCACTCACAAACAGGTAATGAAGTGCTTGGAAAATGGCCTCCTCTCCTAAAAGTTTCTGAGATTGTATTTGAAAGGAAGCAGTCAGAGTGATATTCCTCAAAAAACAGCGAGCGTTCAACAAGGAATTTGCAAGTACATTGGATGGGACAGTGTCAGACTCTGCAAATGTGTGTGAACTGCATCTGGATCCTCTGAGAGAGAGTTGGCAGCTTCATCTCCCATCTGTCTTCCTCTGAAAGCAAGCGGACACAGATCAAATTTACAGCATCTACTGCACCGAACTCCTCCACTCATCTAACAAACTCTAATATACCTACCTACGTGCCAAGCTTTGCTAGAATTAGCACCAAAGAAGAGAGGTGTTTGTGTGAAAAAGAGGAAAAATCAGACATTTGAAGGCTGCTACAGAAATGAACCACATTTTGTTCTGCAGAGGAGAACAGGCAAATATACTCAACTTCTAAACAATAGGAAGGTACCTTCAAATACATGTTTGGAAAGAAAGTGGAGTATTCTTTGCAGGAGAACCTCGCTACAGTAAACACATGAATTATTATCAGAACAAGTCCCATAAAAGGTATAATCATAGAATCATATAACGGTTTGGGTTGGAAGGGACCTTAAAGACCACACAGTTCCAACCCCCTTGCCATGGGCAGGGACACCTCCCACCAGACCAGGTTGCCCAAAGCCCCATCCAGCCTGGCCTTGAGCACCTCCAGGGATGGGGCATCCACAGCTTCTCAGGGCAATAAGGTATTTCTAGAGAGTCCCAAGTAAGATCTCTAAGAGCAGAAAGGAATTTGAGCACTAAAAAAAAAGAAACAAACACAATGTCTGACCTCCAAAGAAGGCTTATATTTATTTTTGAGGACAAAGGCAAGAGGAAGCCACCTATGTTTTTATACAACAACTGCAATAGTAACTAGTCTCATGAGATAAGCCCCATATGATTCTCAGCTGGGTTAAAAGGAAACACTTATTTTAAGGTGCAGGAATTTTCTCCTCCAGTTCTGAGCCCAATAGCACATTCAGCCTGATGTCTCATCAATGGTCTAAGGCTCTCCACCATAGCTAGGCCCATTCATGGGTGATGAAGCTCCACCATACAAAATGACATACAAAATCACCACTTTAACTAAAGTCAGTCCGGGCATATTAGGTACTACTATGTACTGCATAACAAATAATCTTGTATCAGCAGATTGTGTGAATTCATCCACATTTATAGTATTTATTACTAAATTTACACTTCATCACACTATCTGTTTTCCTTGATGTATTTTAAAACAAATAAAAAATTTATGGAAGAAGCTTGGAATGTATGTGAAAGCACAAAGAAAATGTATCTACTGCACATGTAACAAATATGCTATTTATTTATGCTTCCAAATCATGACAAAAATTTATGACCTAATTGGACTCAACCCAAAACATATATCAAAAGGGTAGAATATAGTTACATTCACTCAATAGTAGTTGATCAGTTCCCATTTGTTTTTTCTTTTCATAACAGGAAGAACTATAACGTATTAATCATTTGAATAAAGTTTTGTTTTAGGTTCTCATATCACGGTGTAAAATCTCAATTACATTGTTTTGTGCATTAATAATAGCCCTTGTGACAAGTCATTACTTACATTTATAGGCCATTACATTATTTGGAAGATCCATCTTCTTTTAACAATAACACTTTTTGAAGTACTAAATTAGTAGTAGCGACTAAACTAGTCCCAAGTAAATTTGAAGTGACTTCCCACTGTAACATTGTCCCTCACACAGAAGAGTGGGAACCCACAAGAAATTCTTGCCTTTTCCTATTTAGCACTTTGGCATTAGTTAGTATTGATTTGTTTTGGAGACTTAGTCAATTAACATGTATTTATTCAGAGCTGCTCATCCCAAAAGCTTCATTTCTCTTCCACACTGATTTTATATCAGCGTACTTCTACTGCTCTGAATAGGTAATGTCTATATTCAAGAAATAAATACACATACCTATAGCAGTGGAGAGTATTAGTATCGTAATGTCAAACTAGCATAAAAAAATTCTTTACTAAGATTTCTGGCAATTTCATTTGCAAGAGAGGTTGAAGAAGAAAAGGCTTTGTTCCTATTTTTTTCAAGTAGAACTTGTAATAAATTTAAAACAAATGAACAACTGGAGCAAAGAGAACCTTGGAAATTAATATTTCCCAAGCGTCAGCATTCTGTATATTTTGTGCATACACAGATGTATGCACTCTGTCCGAACCACTGTTTGTAGTTGTAGTAGCAATACCTTCCACGGGAGATAGAGACTATACCAACACAAGATGCCTCCTGAGATAGTTGATAGTTATCTTCTACATGAAAAAAAGTGTGCTAGCAGAAGTCTACATATTAACATTTGCCTTAAAGCTTTTATAAGAAATCGTAATGTTCTAATAAAAATTGCTGCATTCCTTCTCCTCCCCCCAGCAATGTACTCAACAACATTTTCTACTTTGAAATACTGTTTTGCTTCCTGACTTCTTTTGCCCAAATCCTGGTGTCAGGAAAAAATCTTTATGCAACCATTATAACGTTAAATAATTGATCTACCCTATTGTGGGTTTATTTCAATAGCTAACAGAATAAAAGGAGGCCTTTTTCGTTACAAGACCAGGGTTACTAGGTAGACAGGCAGCATCTTCTAGAGGCACGTAAGCACTATACACCACAACTTTCATGGCTAAATGGGAACCAGGTAATACACCTCAAGCATGTGTCTTTACAGTGCAACAATATTAGGTACTTAAGTCTCCTTAACAAGCTGCTAAACATATATTCTGAGGCATCAGGCCATGAAGAGACCTCCAGTAAGGTCCTGCAAGCAACACAGCTGCGATGCTACACCCGTGCTAACTGCACACCAGCTAGGAAGAGCTACTTGTAGCCTGGACATGGCAGTAAGGTGATACAGCCTTATTGCTCCGAATTCAGCTACCCATAAGATTGTATGGAATTGTAAAGTATTCCAGCCCACTTTTTTGAATGGTGAAGACCCAGACAGATACCTTCTTCTTCTCTTTTGGGGGAGTTGCTCGACAACAAGCACTTCAGAAATAAATTGGCCTGAATTTTTAAGTGCCAGAGGCATCTAAAAACTCTAATTTTAGGTTTTTATTTTTAAGTGTCTTTGGTACTGTTTCTAGAGTTCTCTGAAAAACTTTAACCAGCCCACCATGCAGACTGTTTTTCCTACACTCGCCTTATTAATCTAGGAGTTCCCACTCAATTTCTTCACACCAGTTCAGCAGTGAAGCTGCAGGAGCCCTCCTGCCTGCTGAGCCTGCCATATGGAAGAGTTATTTCTCCCCCTCACTGACTCTCCATTTTCTGTTTCATTTCATCCAAGCACACAACTTGTTCCCTGTTGCCTTTTCCTCTCATTTCTCCCCTCTCTTACCTATTTTATTCCCCACTTTTTAGAAGTGCACTCACTAAGTTTGGAAAGCATCTGAGATGCTGCCTGTGGGAAAGATGAAATGTAAAATCAGTGTCTTGTGAATCAAGTAGGAGCAGTGCTGATAAAATTCGAAAATCTCTTGGAATTGCCAGGATATTCCTTCGTCAATAGACATTCAACTCCCAGAGGTCCAAGGGAAATCTGTGTATGCATAAGGTGACACAAAGGAAGGAGAGAAAGAAAGAGAGAAAGACATACAGAGAGAGAAAGAGGGAAGCAAACTCTGATGCTACCGAGTATTTAGAAACACGATCTGTCAGACAATTGGCTATAACAGCTCACTGAGATGAGAGCATACACAAGCTGCTACAGTTTCTTCTGCAAAGCATGTACATGCAAGGTAAATGCCCACGTGTCTTTGGGTCTGCTAAGCAGAATGAGATTTATATAAAGACCTGAGAAGTGCTTTCGTCACATGCAAATCCAAAAAAAATCAAACATGTTTTTAAATAATTTTGATTTTACTCTTTCCATGACTTGGTAAAGCAAAACTGGTTACATATTTCTTTATTCATAATTTTAAGCTGCACAGTTAGCATGCATTAAATACAATGGGCAGCCATTAACAAATCAGGCCAACTCCAGAAGTAAAGGTATAACAGGCAAAGAGATGCTGATATTTACATCTTAAACCATAAAAAATGTATATGAATACATGCTTAAATATGGATACTAAACTTCTTTTATGTATCCAGATTTGACCTCAGATCTTATATCTATAAAGTACTTTGAAGATCATTATAGTTACTGAAAACAAACATGAAAAATGAGTGTGTAACACAAAACACAACAGGTATTAGTTTACTCAAGCTCCATTAGTCACTATCATAAACACTGTCATTTGCCAATTTGCTTGGAGGTTAATGTAACAGAATACTAATTTTTAAATGAAAGAGGCAAAGCCGTCTTAGATCATTAGATTTTCAACACATGTTCTTAATCCATTTATCACAGTAATGATTAGTTCATGTTGCTTGATCTTGGACACTGATTGCTTTCAGTAGAGAACATGCAAACAAGGTCAAAACAAGGTAAAACCCTGTGTAATTGTATTAGGTGAGCAACAAGTCTAATGTGCTTGTTTAAGCTATTTAATAGCCAACTGTACACAAAACACCATTAGAATGTGGTATTTCGTATTTCAGAGTCCCTGCCCATTGCAGGTGTGTCATTACATTCACCCTCATAAAGTTACAAACCACTTGATTACACTTTGTGTATTAAAATTAATTTTTGACACGTCAAAGAAATTGAAGTAGGTTTAAATCAAAGGGGTCACATAGGTCATAACATAAAGGACATTGAAGTTGATGGGAGCTTTAAGAAGACAACTATGGTTTCTCTCACATTATAAAATCCAAAGACAATACCAGAACAATTCAGCCAGTACAGCAAACACGTTCATCTGATAAAAGTACTGTGCTGTCCAAGATGAAATCCTTCATTTTCACAATATTCAGGAACATGTATAATTACATGTTTGTGAAGATACAGAGAAACTCTTATTTCTTCAGTTTGCCTGTCAGTAAAATCTGAACATTATGTAGTATGAAGTAACACAGGCTGGTACCAACACTTTGTGATTTAGGCAGGTTGCATATTGTCCTGATTTTAGCTAGGATAGAGTTAATTTTCCTCCCAGCAGCTGGTATGGTGCTGTGTTTTGGATTTAGGACGAGAACAATGTTGACAACATGCTGATGGTTTCCTTGTTGCAGAGCAGTGCTTACACTAAGTCAAGGACTTTCCAGCTCCTCCTGCTGCCCTGCCAGCAGGGAGGCTGGGGGTGCACAAGAGGCTGGGAGGGGACAGAACCAGCACAGCTGACCCAAAGCAGACAAAGGGATGTCCCAAACCATACGGTGTCATGCTGAACAATAAATATGGGGGTCTCTGGCCAGGGTGGGGGGGATTGCTGCTCAGGGATGGGATGGGCATTGGTTAGTGGTCAGTGAGCAATTGCATTGTGCATCACTCGCTTTGCACGTTCTATTATTATTAATAATATTATTATTAATACACTTCCTATTCTGTCCTATTAAACTGTCTTTATCTCAACCCACAAGCTTTTTACTTCTTTTTTTTCCCATACTGGGTAGGTCCTTGCCCAGTACTCAGAAGATGCTGTTTAAGAAAGAACATGTAAGCTTGGCTACATTCTATGGTCTGTTCCCTTTATACTTCCCCAGGGTCTACAACTGTTGTTCACAAATGTTAGCATCTGTTTACAGACAAGCTGCCTGTTGAATGTTGCTGTTTGTGGACGCGCTGTCTGTGTTCCAGCACTGCAACAGGGTACTCAGAGACGCCATGGAATATCTACCCCTAGAGATTTTCAAGACTTGGCAAGACAACGCTTTGGCTGTTCTGATCTAGTGTTGGCTGAAGTCCTACTTCCAACAGGAGATCAGACTATCTGACCTTCAGAGGTCTTCAGAGGTCCAATCAACACTTCCATAAGTCTGTTGAATCGAGTGTCGCATGATGTTCAAACAAATTAATCAAAAGTATGAACAACATTCTGTTATTCCAACACTGAGATCGGATCACGAGCAATTAGTGTTCAGACCCTGTGATCACTAGAAGCATCTCTAGGTTTATAATATTGGTAGAGTTCACATTACAATGATTTTTTTTTTTTAACGGTTCACAACAGAAAATGCAGGTAAGTCAAATTTAACAAGGAGATAAATGCAAACCTGAGTCAGTGCCTCCATACACAAACTGGGATTTGGTTGATGGCAGAAAAACATTTAATGGTTGATGGTCAACTTTCCAATAACAGTTTTAATCTTGAGTTAAATTAAGAACTCATTTTGATGATATGGTGGATCTTTATGTTCATTAGTACTCTTCAGGAAAACTCCCACATCCCATCCCCTGCTTTAGGCGTGAAACAATCTTGGCATATCTTTGATACTCCTTTGAGATTATTTGGAGGAATGAGGAGAAAAAAAAGTCATAAAGCAGTATTTCCTAGCACATTTAAAAGTAAAAAGTTCACTCAAGAGCACCGATTTAACTATGCTTTCTCAGAAAACTCATTCTATACTAAAGTATAAAGGATTCCATTTTAGGGTGTTATTCTCAAGTGTGATAGGATAGAATGTCCTTCAAAGAAGGACTGTGCAATCTGAGATTATTAGATATAATTTTGGAATCTATGTCCAAGACACTAACAAACTCATCAATGACTTCACTTTGCCTCATTTTTGTTTATGTTGGGGTAGACAGGATTGAGTGGGAGCAGATAGTCAAAGCTTCTATGAGTTTTTGGAAGGCAGTTCCACAGCTCATTTTGAACAAGGAACATCAAAAACTGCAAATACATATAATTATTGACGACTTAAAATACATCATTCATTATTAAGTTGTGTAGATTGTTTTTAAAGAAGGAAACTACATTAACAATTTTAAGCATTCAGATGTAACACATGAAAAATGTTTAATGCAACACATTTTTCTTTACTTTTTAGATGAGTTAAAGGCACATAAATATTTACCTTTAACAGAATGAAATTCTTTAATTATACTGCAATAATTCAACAGCCAACAAACCCATAATTAAAATACATAACTTCTTTTTCTTAAAACTGCTGACTTTTCGTCTGTTCAAAGCACAGCATTAGCATCCATCCCTCTTATTTTTACAACTCGCATTAGCATATCTGCCTCTCAGAAGCATTAATGAACCAGGCACAAACACTAGAAGGCCACTCTTCATGCAGTTTTAATCAGGTGAGAAGCAAAATCTTACCAAAGAAATCAGTTGGGCCCAGTCCTGAAAAGATTTATGGGGAAGCAAGTTATGATGCATCTGCTAGGGTACCTAAGACAGTTTTATGAAGCATGTAGATACTGAAATCCCAGGAGAATATCCAAAAACCCAAATTATTCAGAAAAAGGTATCCAGAACCCCCTAATTAATCCTGGCTACGTTTTCCTAGAAGTACTCCAAGCTCAGTAGGCCTTCTCCAAACTGGAAATCCTTTCTAAACAGGAGCATTCTAAATTATCTCTGCCTAAATTCTAATGCAATCGATTGTCAAAGGCAATTACATCCTTCCCATAACCTTCCTCCCCAAATTGCTTCTGTGCTTTCTTCAATAATTGTTCTTAGGGAAAAAAAAAAAAAAAGGCTGAAGAAAGAATTCTTGTAAACTGTGCAAGATAAATAAAGCAGGTTAATTCTTAACGGTAATTTGACATCAGCATTAAGATATGACATCTTATTGCTCAGTGTGGGCATTTGTAACCTTAACAGTCAAACACAATTAACTAAAAGAAATAAAACCCAGGTAAATAGGAAATCCTTGCGATTTTAATGAGCATATTTGATTTTTTCTGTGAAAGAAAACTCACCGATGGTGTAATATCTCTTCAACTCACTCCTCCGTGGGTTGCGCCTTTGGGTATTCGCGGTGTTGTTCTGTTCCTCCTCAGAAGTTGTTGCCTTAGTGGCAAGCAAAGATTTACTGGGCTGAGGAGTCTGAGCTTCAGCTGCCACTGGGTTGCATCCTGGCCCACTAATATCCACCGACTGTGACTTTTTCTTTAATCTAAAGACAATTTAAGGCAGTAAGGTATTATTAATCTTTGTTCTACAGATAGATTGTATAATCTGCTTAATTTTATATAGAATAACACCACTATATTCACTGTACACAATTCATGCATGTCCCAGCACAACACAGAAGAACAGCAGTGGTAAATTAGGCCTTGTAGTAATTTCCCCTTTCAGCTCCTGCTAAATCAGTTACAGCAGTTACGTCTCATCCTACTGCAGCTCACATGTAGCTGCAAATGGTGAACTGCCCTCGGATCAGCCTGCTGAGCTGCCTGTAGGATCAGTCCCTAATCCATTCCAGAGAAGATGAGCTGATACAATTAACCTATCATTACATTTGCTTGGCTTAAATTTCCACAGACAAGGGGAATACAAAGAAATTAAATCATTTGCACAAAGTTGCTGAAAGCCCCATGAGAAAGGAGCTGACTTATGATCTGAATTCAGTTGTAGCTCTACAACTGCATTTCTCACTCTGCAGTAATTTCAATGCGTTGTTACTCACATAAATTCAAGATTCCCACTAACCCCTGATGCCACTTTGTGCACTGCAAGAGCAGTGGGCATAGGAAGAGAAATTCTCTCTCCTGCAGAAGAAATCAGTGCTGCTCAGCTCATTAATGGCATCCAGGCAGAATTTGACTTATTAACCACTATTCTCTGAGCCTGACCATTATTTTTTTTTTATCCATCTGGTTGTCCACACATCCAGACATAACATCATAACTCAGATAAAAGAATATTTTGGTAGACAGTGTCAAAAGCCTTGCTGAAGTCAAGGAAAATGACATGACTGCTCTCCAATTCTCCCCAAACATTTTGCCAGAATTCTGCAGGACAGAGACACACAAAAACTCTCAAATCCCACTTTGAAGAAGTGGTAAGAACAGTCCCATCACTAAATCACCACAGTTCTGCCATAACTAAGAGTGGGCAGGGCTCCCTCCCTGACTAACATGGTGTGAGAAGAAAAGAAAAATGTTATTTGAAATGACGCTCTAGAAACCTTGTTTTGAGAAGATCTAGCATTTGATCACATGTAATCACAGATGATCAAAGGTATTTACCTAAAATGAAGGATATATATATATATTTTTTTAATCGACTCATTGGTTAACTTGGTATTCCATTATGATGTTAAAATCTGCTTCCTTGTTGAATATGCCATATTCATAACAATAATTTAAAAAAATCCCTAAAATTCATTACCACTTGAAACCCTTGGAGGTTTAAAGGATGGTTTTGCAGAAGAAAATCACTAGGTTTTGAGAAATAATGTTCTACATCTGACCCAAGCTTCCACTGTGATTTCTGTAGGTTACAGAGCCTTGCTTCCGTGCTGTGCAAAAATGTTGTATGCAAAGAAGCTACGAAGTGTTTATTACCTCCATAATTTCAAACCAAGGCAAGTGAGACCTAGAGATCAATAAGTGTACATATGTTCTGCATTATGTATTTCTATGCCTGTGCCAATACTCTGCCTCGAAGGAAGACAGACAGCAGGCATATTGAAATAAATGATAGAAGTGGAAAAATACCATTATGATGCAAATTCTCAGCTATATAATGAACACTTTCTTGGCCACCAAGGCCATCTGAAGGGCAGTCCAATTAATAAAATAGATTGCTGCACTGGGGGAAACACCAGATTGTTACAAATATACCGTGCCTGTTCTTCTGGAATCAACAAGGAATAAAAGGATAATACCTGTCACCTGAACAGTAAAAGGCCACACGCCCCTTATTAGGTGACATGATTAATAAGGGACTGGGTTCAAATGCCTATAGCAAATTAATGTGCAAAAAGAAATAGTTATTTACTCTGAACACAGGTTCAAGTGAGGACATGAGTTTATAAGTTTATATGAGTTTTTGTCTTTACAAAAACAAGCCACTTACTCAAATGCATCTTATTTCTGCCCACCTGGACTGTGTATTGATGCAGTCATGGCTGGCAAAGAATTTGAAAAAATACTGCAGCCTTTGAAATGCATCTTCACTGGACTGCAATGCCTTGCAAAGAAAGCCTGAGTTCTGTGCATGTTTCGAAGCCAGGAAAAATAATTCTTTGTAAGCCTTACCCTTTTCCAGCACCCTGCTTTATTACTGGCCATGTGCTGTGCTTGCTTCCCCCTGCCCTATTTATTTATTTATTTGTTTATTTATTTATTTTTATTTAAAGCTGCACTGGCTGTGACAAAATTTATTCTCTGACAGAAAGGAATCTGAACGTGAAATGCTTCAGGATCACATTCCCTGTTCCTGCTTTATTTCAGGCTGTCTTGTAGAAAAACAAATATAAGATAGAAGAAATGTTGTGCAAAGCCTTTTTATCTTTTACTTCATGTATTCCACAGCAGCCTTCAACTAAGATTTCAACAACGGGCAACACAAGTCTTTCAGTATTGCTTGGTGTGACCCAAAATGACGCTGCTGCATCCAGACGGCAGAGAATGAATGCCAGCAAGGATTTCAAAGTCAGCACTGCATGAGCAGGACTTGGAAATGCACATTCAGTGGCAAGGGCACAGTTCTAACTTGACTGAAATCTGAATTAGAAGGGCCAGAAGTTTCTTCTTCTGCAGCCATCTTTAAATTTTACAAGTTGAAGGGGACTAAAAAAAAAAAAAAAAAAAAGTTTAACAAAGTAAAATCTTCAGCCTTTCAAAGGTGTGAAATCCCTAGGAGGTCATTACTGCCACCTCTTGGCTAGTGGTGGCTTCTGTGAAGTATGGCAGTGGTCTCACTTCAGTGTTAAGGCTCCTTCACAACAAAATCTGTAAGTTCAATGGAAACATCAAATGAGTATGAAGGCCCAATTACCGACAATTAATTGAGACAGCCCATCCTGGGCTGACGTTCAAGCAGGGCTATAGCAGGGATTACTCAGCTGCTACTGACTGGGTCTGGAGGTGCAGTGTTTGTTTGGAACGTGGCTGATTTAATGGCTGAGCAGCACCTCATTTTTAGACAGCCCTGTCAAAACACACGTTTCACACATCTATCTGCGTAATTCAACTGCACTATTACTAATAACCCATTAAAAACCCATTTGCTCCATTTATATCTCCCTGTATTTTCCTCAGAACAGATGTCACACACCCCAGTAACTCCAGCCATCAGAGACACAGTCACCCCTCGGTGCCCCTGACCTAGCCGGCAGCGGCACAGCGCCCAGACCTGCCTCTCAGCATCCCGCCGGTTCCTGATTGCAGAGGATCTGCTCATTTAGCTAATCCAGGAGGGATGTGCATCTCCGAGCTGTGTGATACGACTTATCTGCAGGCAGATACACTGACCAGCTTTTGAACTTCCTCTCTATTTCTCTTTCCATCCTCCCCATGCAAAGTTTTCTACCGCATCTTACGGACAGCCCAACAGATGGCTCCAGCTTTACCTCTGCCTGCCTGGCCAGCTGGCTCCCCGCGCTCCCCAGCAGCACCTCCCGTAACAGGTCACTTTGAACCGATTCTAAACATTTCCCTCAAAAAGCAAAAAGTCTGTCGGGTGGTTAGGCACCGACCACAAAGGGCTCTAGGCAGTCAGTACATATGGGAAGTCACGAAATCCCAGGGCTGGTGAAGTTACTGGGAAGTCTGCTATAGGTTTTAAGAGCATTAGGATTTTGTCCCTAGCACTCACTGTCACAAACCCCCTTGGTTCCTAATGCAATCCATGCATGTTTTCTTTTTATACTTTCAAACTGATTTTTTTGTAAAGCACCATGGAAAAAATAAGGCATCATTCTCTAAGCAGATCTTGAAACAAGCATGGCTGGCAGTCCTATCCAAAAGAAAAAAATAAAAATAAAAAATAAATGCTTTTAAACCATGTATGGTGGAAAAAAGCAAGCATACAAAGCACCCCAGGGGCTGGAAATCTGTACAATTTGATATTTATGAATTTCTAAGTAAAAATGCCTTACAAAGATTTGGAGGAAAGCCTAACTCATTCTTACCTACTGAACACAAAACAAGTCCCTGTGCTCTCTGTGACTATTCCAGAGATTTTACCACACAGTTAATAGGAGAAACAAAATCATTCATTTGAAGAGTGATGCTTATTCTTCACGTGGTATTTCTGAGTGCCCAGAAAAGCTGGTTATGAATTTGATTTCTTTTGAGCAAGAAATGTGATTTAAACTGATGTCAACAGCCAGGCTTTATCTGATCCTGGAAAACACAAACTTTTTCCTCTGTTTTCAACACACCACAGAAAAGATCTGGCAACTCATATACAAGAGAAAGCCTGAGAGAAGTTACTTTTTTTCCCCTGTTATCCTGCCCAGCCTCCACACAAATCTGCATTTGCATGTAGCTGGCACTTTGGACTGCCATGGCAATTGTGATGCATCAGGTAAAAGACTTGTGGCCTGCTTCGGCTCCACTTCCCGTGCGAGGCTCCCTCGGCACACTTGCAGCAGAAGGCAATGCTCTGTAAGTCTGCTGGAAAATGGTTTGTTTAATGCTCTGGAATACCACCTGCAGCTCTGGCCATGCCCTCGCAAAGAGAAGATGGCAGAGTTAGAATGATACAGAGAAAAAAAAATAAAGAAACCCAACAGCAGCGATGATGAGACAGCACCTCACAAAGAGAGACGAAGCAGCCTGCGGCTGTTCAGTGCAGGAGGGAGCCGATGGCTGGGAGCAGGGCAGGGATCTCCGCAGCCATCAGCAGTGGAGCACGCGAGCAGGAGGAAATGATTTTTCACCACTTTCACAGCAGGAGATATAAGAAGCACCAAATGAAAGCAAGCAGCAGGTCTGAAATAAACAAACAGTTGTACTTCTTTGAACTGTGTATGACGGCAATAATTGTGCAGGCTGGGAGTATCACTCAGTAAGAAAATGAATTACACAAGTCAGGGAGAAAACATCCATTATGGGCTATCAAGCATGCAGATACAGAGAGGCCACCTTCAGCTCGGAAATTCCTTGAACCAAGGATGGCTGGAAGGTAGAGGGGTTTCACAGCCACTCAGTACATGCGCTGCCTCTGATACTGTCCCAAAGCACCACTCCTCTCTAAGTACTGCACACAGCTGAGTGCGACACACTTGCAATTCATATCTGAATTGGTCATTATGAATTGCAGGGGGAAACAAAACCAAACAACACAAAGCAGCTAGAACATACAACACCGCTGAAGTGGATGCTTGCCAGTAAACACGAAAAGAGAAAAGCCCTTCAAAATATTACTTGCGGTATTGACCATGCAGCAGAGCTTTCTGATAACGCAAGCAGCTTATGAGATCATTTGATGGCAGAAAACAAGAAGACCTTCGCACAGGTGGCATTATGAAAAGATTAGAAATTAATTCACACCTACACAGCCCAAAGAGCAATTCAAAGCAGTAGGTATTTATTAACAATGCAACACTCAGCTTAGCTTCAGGAAAGAAAACAGTGTTGGCGCAACAGCTATGTGCCAAAAAATAGTGGCACTTCAACATCATGTTTTGCTCAATGTCCCCCCACCATACGTATCTGAGCACATAGAGCAATACAAAGCACTCTTTTTTTGCTCCTTCACACACACTGTCAAATATTACCATGCAAATCAAAGACACAAGAGCTGTTAGTCACCAGAACACCAGACAGCAAACCCAACCCACCCTCTCTCCACTGCCCAGTCATCCTCAAAGATGTGGTCCCGTACATGCAGGAAAGCTGCCACCATACATCATTATGTAAGAAATGACAATGCCAAAATACGAGTTTCCACAAGGTGTCAGGGGAAAAGATGAAGAACACCCAAACTGTTGAAAAAAAATGTTTGTGATGTGACCTTTTAACAAAGCTCTGTAGACAATGCTTGTGCCTAATGGGTTTCAAAGGCACACCACAGAATAAAGATTTACGAAAATGCACACAAACCTTGTGATTATTCCTGGGAGCATGACAGCACTGCTACAGGTAAACCCTTGGAGGATCATTTACAGAAGACATATAGATTGGTTGCTGCCAGGTTACATCCATTAACTCCAAGCGGGAGAATCCAGAATCCGCTTGTGGCTCAAGTGGGACAAGGCATTCTCACTGCCTGGGAGAGAAGCGTTAGTGAGTCCGCTGACAAAGGATTCAACGCGCTCTACGCACCACAGATGGGCCTGGAGATGTGCATTCACAGGAGGATGAGGTAGGGCAGTAGTGGAGAAGGCAGTGATGATGATGATGGGGAGGAAGATGGCAGCAATCATGCTAAATACATAATAACTCAGATAGTCACAGTGTATACAGATCATTATTTTTCTCCTTTGTAAGCGTTTGTAATGATTAAGAGCTCAAGATCATATGGCTTCACCATGACTGTATAATATTGTACAGCTGCTTTACATGGTGGAAATAATATGCTCAGCAACTAGGCAGCGTATTTTGTCAAGTATAAAAATTTCTTGATCTTTCCTTTTAGGATTTTGAGAGGGTGGGTTGCAACACTGTACTATTTGCTGACAGTTATCTTATCTCTGGACATGTTTTAGAAGAGATGTGAAAAGTAAATTACTATTTTGGATCTTGCTATTTTGTTAATAGCTGCTATACTGTTATTTAAATAACTCCCACTAGTTCCATTTTCACAAAAGCTCTTCCAATGCTTTATGCAAATCTACTTTTGTAAAATTTGCATGGGTCTTAAAATTTCCAGCTCTGTCATATTCTGCACAGAAAAAGTTTGCATAATGGTTTTAAAGTGATGGCAATTTCCACTTAATTCATGTTTGTCTCATTAATGCTGTAGCATTATTTCGGATGCAACCTTGTATATAAGGATTGGATTCAAATAATCCAAACTATTTTAAGGTTGTACCACTGAGGAAAGTCTTTACTTCACCTGATTAGAAGGAGCTATTTCTGAAATCTCTTTGTTATAGGCTATGCAACCAGCCCCAGATCCCATTTTTCTGACCATTACCATGAGGTTTTCACACTGGCAGGACCACATCCTATACTACTGTCATCTTTCTCCCAAACACAGAATTCACAGAGTTTCCAAAAATGTGTAGTCACTGGTCTGAGAGCAGCATAGCACACTTCGAGACACATGGAATACCTCACCTACACTGAAGCCATATAAACTTGTAGCATTTTTTTTCTGTATAATTTATTAAACTTTATCATAAAATCTCATATTTTCTGTGTTAACTGCAAGTAATTTATACATTAAAAAAGCTGCTTTATCCATAGCCTTTTATTTAGGCAATTGCATTTACATTTCTTTTTGAGTCCAACTTTAGGCTTGACTGTTTTCCAAGTTGTTTACAAGTCAGCAGCAATACCCCTGGGCACTTAATGTTCCCAGCATTGCCACAATATATGTAATCATAACGTGCATACATTTATGTAGTCAAATTTGGAAGCAAAAGGGCCTTTTAACTTCCCAAAGAGGCAGAAAGGGGGGTTGGAAGTTACAACACTCTTACAGCAGCACAGATTTGTGCTCTGTAATTCTACCATCTCAGCAAATAAGCATCAGCACAGTAGGCAACCGCTGCTCAAGTTAAAAGAAAATGCTGTGGATACACTTGTCCTAAGACATAAAAATGCAAATCTGCTCATTCTTCTGCCTTGCTCCGTAGCTCTTGCAACTTGAAATGTAAACAGTGAAACAACTTAAACACTTCTTTCAAGATATAGAACCAATTTATAGATTATTATTATTTTTATTCCACAAAATATACATGGGATTAAACATCCTGATTTCTTCACTGAAAATCATTCATTGAGTTTTTAAGGTATTTTGTAAAAGAGCAAAAGGAAATAAATAAACAGTGAGTGAGACCCAGCCAAGGGCATGGCTGTGCAATAGCCCATCAGCTGGAGTGTTTTCAGGCAACTGGAGACCTGTTGTTCTGCATCCTCTCCAGCCTAGGGATGGCACCCCCTCCTGCAGCTGAACACCCTGCGCTGTCACACCGTGACACCCCACTCTCGTGTTACGCAGGGCTGCTGGGTAGCCTGGGACCAACCTGGACCAGCAGTCCTGGGATCATCTGCAGCAAGCAAGAGCCACCATTCTTAGCCTAAGCAACTGGACACGGTATAGAGAGTGCAGAGACTGACACTTCGTGACCTGTCACTAGGCTATAGGGGTTAATCCAGGACAGAAGTCACCCACCTCACAGGCAATCACTCAACCCCTCCTCATCGTCCTTCCCAAATGGAGACTCCCCTCCTCTTCCTAGAGCCATGAGAGTGCTCCTCACACCGAGGTTCAAGGTACTCCTTGCCCAAAGCCATCCATGTCCTACCTGGCACTGGGGCTACGAGGATGCATGTGGAAGGCATTATTGCTGTTCCACTTTTCTAAGAAGCAGGTGCAGAACATTACACAGATGTAAGACTGAAAAAACATGTAATATCTAGAGATCTTTGGAAGCACCCACCTGTCTTCACTGAATAAAGGGCAATAACAAGACTAGACAAAGGCTAGCAACTTGGTTAGCAAGCCAAACAATACGTTTCTGAGGCACCTAAGTTACTCAATTTGTACAAATACTGTGTTTTCATACTTTTGCAGTATAGGTGAGTCTAGAAATAAAGATTACGTAGATTTGCAATCTGTGCATAATACATCTTTGCATAAGCCCTCACATGACAAAAAGCAGCTCGTAAAATGAAGCAGTTAGCACCATCTCACAAAGGGCAGGCTTGTTACAGTGAACAGGGACAGAAGCTGTTCCTTGAGGAGACTGAAACATCTAGCATTTCTCCTTGCTGGAAACATAAACTGGTTCTCAAAGTACTCTTCAGGATATAATAATGTCAGATAAATCTCTGCAGAAGCACCTTACTTGTCAAAGACAAGTTAGAAACTAGGCAAAATGAGAAATCTTTCATCATCATAGCCAAAGGAGAATTCAGATTTGGCCTTTAAGCTCATATATAATTCAAGTATTTTGAATAATAAGTATAATTTTAACACCTTAATGCAATGTGCAGTAAATGTAGAGATTATATAAAATGAACTTGATATCATTTGTTCTCTTTTTCTTTTCTTCTTTTTTTTTTCTTTTTTTTTCTTTTTCTTTGTTTTGACTTATTTGCTAGGCAGAACACAAGGGTATTATTTGATAGGAAAAAGCACAAAGCTGAACCAGGGGAGGTTCACCCCACAGATAAGGCAAAAATTATTTACTGTGAGGGTGGTCCAACATTGAGACAGGCTTCCTAGAGAGGTGGCTGATGCCCCATGATTGTCAGTGTTCAAGAGGCATTTGATTAATGTGCTCATTGATATGCTTTAACTTTTGATTAGCTCTGAAGTGGTCAGGCAGTGGGACTAGATGATCTCTGGAAGTCCCTTTCAACTAAACTACTCTATTCTATTAGAACACACCTTCCACTGAAAACATACTGACTTTCTTATTACATCCAAGCCACTTTTTTTTTTTTCTTGAGGGAGTTTCGCTGGGAACTAGCCATAAAAGTTTGAAAAAATATTTGACTTGTTCTTGTATTTCTGATTCATAAATTCAGTTAGCCAAGGTTATACCAGATGGGAGAGAAAGGTCATCAAAGATACAGGAATATTTTATAGTTCAACAAAAGCATTCTCCTACCCTCCCATCAGGAGACCCTCCTGCTCTAAATATTCAGCTCAGACTAACCCCGAACAGCACGCTCTCTGTTCACCCGGGGTTAGGAACATGGCAAAGTCGTTATCAGCATTTCCTCTACAGCCCCCAAAACAGCCTGCAGGGCTGACTGAGAACCCCAGGCTATCCTGTATTCACATGGATGCTGCAGCCACATGGTAGACAGAGGTCCAGAGCCATGTGTAGGTCCCATCAGAAGCAATTAGAAAATGGAAAGACTGCTAACTGCATCTACTGAGAAAAAGCTTTCTCAAGCATTTATATTTTCATGTCATGTCATCCCAAAAAGTAAGCAATGCCACAAGGTCATCTGATAAATAACAACCTACACTACTCAAACCTCTATATGAGAAGAAAGATACAGCTGAACAAATAGATTGTGGAACTGGGCCTACCTACTAAACCAAATAAAAACAAGCAAATGAACAAAACCAAAACAAAAAAACAAGAAAGAAAGAAAGAAAGAAAGCCCACACAATTGTTTTATTTCTCACTTCTGTGGTAGTAGGAGGAACATTTTTAACAACTTTTTGCTTTGGGCCCACGAGAGCATAAAGGTTGTAAAGACATTTCTTTACGTCTGCACCCTCTGAGCACAGCCCACAAAAACCTCCTGATACACCACTGGGGTCGCACGAGCAACCACATACCTGGGGAAGCTCTGTCGGGAGAGCAGCAGGACTGCAGGAGTGAGAGCCAGGGCACAAGCATCCCTCAGTGGGAAGGAAGGGGCTCTGGCAAGCACAGAGATATGGGCAAACTGAACCTAAGAAAACCTACTCTGGGCACAGCAAACTATAGTAAAAGAAAAGGGAAAAAAAAATGGAAAACTAAAGCTCTTCATGAATATGAAGGTTTTTACATCATGAGAATGTTTGACATTTCACCACTAATTGCCCTAACTACAGGGACATACAGGACTATAATATCCTAACTGTAGGGACAGAAAACAATGTGTCGTGATCTCAGTAAAAATTTCCACTCTTGGTAACTTCTAGGTCGGCACAGCCATAGGCAGGAGGAGGCAGGGCTGGTACTTATCCCACACTAAGCAAATATTTCTTACTTGGATGTTGGCTCACAACGGGCCATGCCTACTAACTTCATCAAGGCTGTTAAGGCTCTCTTCATTCCCATCAGGGCAATTTTCTTCTCTTCTTAGCTTTCATTTTAAACTAAGAATCATGACAGACAATTTCTCTTTTCAGCTTTCTTCACAAATGAAATGCCCCCTTGCCTTTTAAGCCAACTTAGTCCAGCCTTTCAGGTCCTTCAATGTAATCCTGTTTTCTTCTCCACTGGCACCCTGTTATCAAGCCACTGCTCTTTGGTGCCACAATGATCAAAGCATATCGCTGGCTGCTGGAAGGCTTCGGAGATTTAGATAGCAGACTTCCACTATTTTAAAATATTTGTCTTTTAAAAACCTGTCAGCATTCACTTTGATTTTTCTTGTTGACTGGAATTAGGACACTTGTAGACTACACAAGAAGTTGCCACCACCAGATCTCCTTCTGGACAATGCAGCAAGTCCTCTGAATCCTGTGCACTCTGCCAGGACTGGGGCTAGTAGGGGTGGCACAAGCATTTGTGTGGCCTGACATTGAAGCAGATAGGGTAAACATTTCACTGACAACATGGTTAGAGCAAAAAGCTGAATGACAGACAATATAAACATATAGTCCAGTACTTATGCAGTTCAGATTTATATAAAGATGTAGGGATTAAAAATAAATAAATAAAAAATAAAAAAACATATGTTTAAAAATTATTTATACAAATTTAATATTTAAATAGAAAAAAGATATTTTTCAGTCTTTCCTACCATAAAAATAAATAGCCTGTTTCTACACCATTAAGCAAAAATTTAACATGAGGAAAGGTAATAGTTTAAAAGAGAAAGGGAGTCTTTTATTTTATATCCATACTAATGGTAACAATAAATATTGAAAAAGTTGTTTAAAACACACACAAAAAAATAGTTTGGTTAAATATAGACTGAAGGGTTCATTTTTAAGCTGGATAATTAATAAACCCACCGTGATGTCAAGTGCTGTAGTTATCAGGTTTGTCAGTATTTTCTCAGAAGATGAACTTTCTTCAGACAGGTGTTGCCTTTCAATTAAATTAAAACAAAGAGCAGCGTGATGAACGGTGTTACTCTTCATTCTTTAATAAACTAGCTGTTTATTTCTGATGCCCTGATTTAGCAGCATCTTTAGGACCCTTAGGACCAGGGGAACAACACAGCTGTCTCTGTCCTGGGAAGGAGATGACCATCAATGCACATAGCATGTCGTATCGACAGATAGCATCCAACTTTTTTTTTTTTTTTTAACATGTGCAATGTAAATCTCTAAGTGTCAATTTTAAATTGAATAGTAAACAGAAGGATCAGATTTGCAGGTATTAAGGTATGCAGATTCTTTTCAGCCTCCCAGCACATCAGAACTGCGGAGCAGCCCCGCAGAGAGGGATCTGGGGGTTATGGTTGACAGCAAGTTGAATATGAGCCAGCAGTGTGCCCTGGCAGCCAGGAGGGCCAACCGTATCCTGGGGTGCATCAAGTACGGCACTGCTAGCTGACTGAGGGAAGGGATTGTCTCACCCTGCTCTGTGCTGGTGCAGCCTCATGTCAAGCGCTGAGTTCAGTTTTGGGCACCACAATATAAGGACATAAAACTATTATAGAATGTCCAACGGAGGGCTACAAAGATGGTGAAGCATCTAGAATGGAAGATGTATGAGGAGCAGCTGAAGTCACTTGGTTTATTCAGCTTATTGAAGAAGAAACTGAGGGGAGGCCTCATGATGGCCTGTAGCTTCCTCGCAAGGGGAACAGAGAGTCAGGTGCTGAGCTCTGCTCTCTGGTGACAGCGACAGGACCCGAGGGAATGGCATGGAGCTGGGACAGGGGAAGTGGAGATTGCATATGAAGAATAGTTTCTTCACTGAGAGGATGGTCAGGTACTGGAACTGGCTCCCCAGGGAAGTGGTCATGGCACCAAGCCTGCTGGAGTTCAAGAAGCATTTGGACAACGCTCTCAGACACATGGTTTGATTTTTGAGTGGTTCTGTGTGGAGCCAGGAGTTTGACTCAATGATCCTTTTGGGTCCCTTCCAACTCAGGATATTCTGTGGCTCTAAAGCCCAGTTGGCTCATGTGCACGTGTTGAGATTCGAGAGGATACAGCGAGCATTCTTCTGTAGTTATCTACCAAACCACTACACTATAGAAACACTTAAATAGTAAAACTACTTATTCATGTTGCAGAGCATCTAGAGCCCTTGTGAGAAATCAGCCACCACCTTAATAAGCACAAAGCAGTTGATGCCTGAGAGCTAGGTGAGTGCCCATGATGGTGCAGGCTTGGGAAGGCCCTTGTCCTAAGGCTCATCTCCTGGCAAGGAAAATATTCCTGCATAACGCTAAAGTAAAACAATTTCTCTCAGCTTTTTTCTCATTTCCTCTCAGCATATGTCTTGCATCTGTATTCCTGTACATGAAGTAACTCTCCTGGGTCAGGGTTGTTTGAGCTCTTGTGTCTTCAGTAGCAACATTCTCTGTCACGGGCCTGAGGAGGATTCTGGGGACCACAGCTCCTGCCTCCCTACACTGCAGTAAGCACAGATGTTTTATTCTTTCCTTCCCAGAGTTTTATGGATGGGCTGCCTGACCTTTAGGAACAGTGACTAGTACAACCTTGATGGATCAAGCAGGTAGGAACACACTGAGAGCAAGGAGTTAGGAGAAGATGCCAAGAAGGGCAGTCTCCATGTATTCTGCAATGACAGTGTAACAGTACGAAAGAGACAATTAAATCTTATCCACACTCTGGGCACCCTCTTAACCTTTTGGCTGCAGATGTGGGGGAGACACTGGAAGAGAGAAAGGAAGAATGGGAAGGCACAGGGAGAGAAGCAGTTCTGCCAGACAAGAACCCATGGTTCTGCAGCTGCAATAATGGTGACCAGCTGCTGCTGCTTGGGGTACAGTTCACACCTGGTATGGTATTAAGAGCCTCAGCACTGCTTGTTTCTCCTTTTTCATGTGCAGGTGGGACTTACAGGCAGCATGTGATGAAACTGAAATTCAAGTAGACAGTCTAAAAACATAAGTCAGCTTCATCCTGAAGACATGTCCCTGCCAGTGAAAATAGGTGCCCTTTCCCTTGAACCACCAGTTAGATTTATGCCTGTGACAAGCAACAATCTTTTCCTGATTTTTTTTTTCACTCATGATGACAGAAAACAGAGATGGGCAAACATAGAAACAAGAGACTGTAGAACACAGGTGCCCTGCAGGATTTTGTATTATTATTCTTAAATCAATAAGCCCAGAGAGCAGAATTGTTATAAGCACTATAATATACCCACTACCAGACACCAGCAATCTATAGGCATCATAGTAAATAGCATTATTTAAAGAAGAATCCAATCAAAAAGCACTGTATTGTAACTTTCCAAAGGCTTTTTTTCCCCTTGGTTCAGAATAAAAAGCACTTCAAGACCAGTGTGGCATTGCCAGGTGAAGATCCCCATGATCAGACACCAGCCTCTCAAGGCAGCTGAGCAGGGCAGGTACGAAGAGACAAGGAGCCCATGTCTGACAAAACGAGAAAGAGAAGCCAAGGAGAGATTTAAACACAGCTGGAAGTGATCAAAACCAGAGCTGAGATGACAAATGAGGCTGCAGTATGTTAAATGAAGCAAGTGAGTTTAGAGGCATTTATACATTTAGCTATCTAACTACAGCTCAGCTCCAAGGCAGAATTGTTAAACAACCACCTGATCAGAATTTGTAAGGAAACAGCGTACAAGCCGAAACACGGAAGCTGAATTCAGATGCATGCAGTAAAACTGTCAAGATTTTAAAAGTCCTACTATATAAATCAGAGGCTTTTAGTCTAAATGCAAAATAAGAATCAGTAAATCACATTTTATTTCATGAAGAATTGGCAGGGTTTAAAGATATATATATATATTATTTTTTTTCTCTTGGCTAATCCTCTATGAAAAGTTACCATTAGGAGATCAAAATATTATGGCTAAGCCTTGCTAATTGCTCCTCTGAATGGAAAGGTAAAAATCTCTCACTCACATGTGAAAAATGCGAGGAATAGGAAGAATTTAGAAACATAAATCAACAGGATAAAAGGAAAAAAAATGTATCCTTTATTTCTCTACATGTATTTCAATAGCCCTCTGCATTTTTCTATACGCCATTCAGATAACAGTAAATTTGGGGCTAACTTCTTTCCATATTAGGACCTTACAAAAAAAACTATTAAAACCTGTGTAAGTCTTTATAGCAAACTCAGCAGAACAGAAAAGGCAAAAGGCAGCAGAGTTTCCCAGTTTCCCCTGTTGATCCAAACTGGAAGCAGGCTCTGCTTGGAGCCAACGCTTGTTGAATGCAGATGGGAAAGGGCCAGCTGGCACCAAACACTCCTGCTA
Source organism: Anser brachyrhynchus (assembly GCF_964034855.1). Taxonomy (NCBI): domain Eukaryota; kingdom Metazoa; phylum Chordata; class Aves; order Anseriformes; family Anatidae; genus Anser; species Anser brachyrhynchus. The sequence goes on along the minus strand of NC_137695.1, from coordinate 141,950,833 downwards.
TTGCAGGGGTGCATGAGTGGCCCTGCTCCAGCTCCATGTGCCAGGCAGGATCCTCTCCTTCAAACCCCAGCTGCATAAAAACCTATAGCTATACTTCTTGCTACGGGTAGAGCTAGGAGCTAGCTATAGCTCCTTCACCACAGCATCTTCACAACAGCATCCAAAAGCTCCAGTGTTTCATACAGTCAAGGTCAAGCTTTCCACTCTCAGAATGGTTTAGGCTTAAAAAATGAACTTTCCACTGAAGTCAAAACCCAGAAGAGGTAAACCTTTGGATTATGCAATTCTTACGCTTTCCAAATTTTGTGTAAAATAATACTTTCCTCCAGAATAATGCATGTTTTTTGGTAAATGAGAACCAGATTGAACTGACTTAGTTTGGCTCTAAGATTAATGCTGGGTTTGTAGTTTTATAGAAATATTTCAGACTAACACAAAAGATTTGTTTGGAGATACCTAAAATCAGAGAGAAAGCTTGTTCCCACTCTGCAGCAGGAATATGAATTACATGAACCAGTCCAGTCTCTGTCTTGGTATTGATCATTACAGCGACCTCCTGTAGATTCAGTCCCACACCTTTTCCAAGATAATTGGGTGTCCAAATGACATATATTTAGAACAGCATAGTACTCATAATTTAGGTGAACAAAATACCGAGTTCCTCCACCTTCCAGTCCATTTATTCTGCAGTATATACTGCAAAAAAAAAAATCAGCTCAGAATTCAATAATTTATAAAAGTATACATATTCTGAGAATACAAAGCTTTTAATTTTAATATGGTAGGAATCTGCTCCTATAAAAAATACAGGGCATGTAGCATACAGGTAGAAAAAGGGTAGACAGTATTTTATCTATCAGAACTGACTTCTTCATCTGTGCTGCAGTGACTGTATTTCATCTTTTTAGAGTTTTGAGAAGCCAAGACGTTATATAACTCAGTAAAAAGCTGATAGGGCCAGTGTCATTTTAAATCCCCTTGTGTGAAAATCAATTACAGGATGTGAAAGAAAAAAAGCTCTTCAGGAACCAAGATCTCCATCCCATAATATAACCTATATATATGTATATTTTTAAGTAAGAATGAGCAATACAACTTTAAAGAAAAAGAATGTGTAGGAGGGAAGTGGAGGGACAGGCAGAGCAGAGAAGGAACAGAATAATCCCAGATCATCTCAAGGTGTTATTATGATGAAATAAAAAGACAAATTCTTATGATGACTTATCATTTTGATTCTTTTTATGCCAAATAGTAACTAGGTAAAATAATAATGACATACAACATAGAGCTTAATAAGAATAAGGAAGCCAAACAATTATCATATACTTTTGAAGGGAAGTATATGCTTTTTAAGCAGGAAACACAGTCCTACCTAGATCAGTCTCCACTTTTCTAAAGGAAAACACTCCCATCAACAAATAAATAAATATAAAATTTAAAGCTATCTTTCATTGGAGGCAGGTTAGTCCAAGTCAACAGATCTATTTCATATCCAGTTGTCTCAGCAAGTGAAAATGAAACAGACAATCCTAACTGGCTCAGGAGCCATACAGGAACATTTGCAATCCACAAAACGGATCTTTTTTATTCCCTGTATTGACCAATCTCGTCTTTTATGCATTGAAACATAGGCCACCTGGGAAAGAAAAAATCTGATAATTTTCATTTTTTGCATTTACAAGTGGAGTGAAATTTTAGAGGAGGAAAGCAAAGAAGAACTTTTCTGTAAAATGCATATAATGGAAGAAAAATGAACAAATGCAAAATACGGCCAAAGTACATGAAAAGAGAATTCACTGAACTGAAGCCAAATTAAAATGACAACATCGCACAATCAGGAATTCAGAATGGTTAACACAATTTGCATGAAGAAAACAAGTGGCTGAAATATAGAAAACTGATTAAAAAGAAATTTGAATGTGACCAGCTCACTTACCATATAGCTGCATCAGCTGCACCTCTTCCATGGTCTAATCAAGCTTAAATTCCTCCCAGCACAATGCCATAGTTTCAACAGGGCAGGGAAGTACCAAGCAGAGAAAAAACTAAAATCTAGAGGGAGCCTGTGGAGCTCCAAGTTACAGAGACGAATCCGTTCAGAACTGTCAGCTGTTTTAAAGGGACTTTGAAGGAGGTAGTTCTGGACTTGGGTATCAGAGATCGTCCTGGCTTCTTTTGGGGGGACATTGCCTCTAATGTAACATGGCCAAGGTTAAATGTGCTGTCTGCATCAAAAATTGGTCTCAGCTTCAGTGAGTCATAAGCTTTAGTGAGATACCTAAGTGCTATCGAAGTTGGGAAATTACATCCCTCCTGCCACGTAAAACAAAGTGTCAGACACTTTTTTTTTTCTTTTTTTTTTTTTTGTGAGGCATAGCAGGCAGTGCATTAAGCAGCTCCTGAAGATGCCCACCAGACCAAGGTCTTCACATGTTTAGGCACTGAAACTCAGTTTCTGGATCCAGTTCTGCAAGCAAACTGGAGAGCTGCTCAACAGCGTGGAGACAAAAGACAGTTCTGTCCACACCCAGAGGAGGAAATCTTTGCATAGAGCATAGGCCAAGGGATACAACTCTTGCTGGTAATCAATATCAGCAAACTACAGGCATTTTGGTTAGCTGGTTCTTATAAAATCAAGGCTGAGACTCTTGAGCACAACAAGCTGGAGAAACATGTGTTTGCCCTAGCTGCACAATGCTTTCCAACAGGAGATAAAGAGCTGTCTCATTTACCAATAATCTTGGTGTGATCAGGTCTGCTGCCAGGTGAGCCTAGAATTTGCTAAACTTGCTTTCACAAGAATATACATATATATATATGTATTGTAAGCATTACTTTTAATATATTTTAGAAGTATAAAGATAAAGAAATGTTCACTTCATTTTGTTCAGCCATTTCAGGATTTCCCACCATTCAAACATCAACAGCAGAATTTTAATGACTGGGAAACTGCAGCAGTACCTTGAGAGAAAATTGTCATGCAGCTAATTGCTACTTCTGTGGGTTTCCTGCACTGGAACTCTCATCTTCTACAGTGCCAGTATATATTTCTTTAAAGAACAGCTTCTAGCAAAGATATAACTATTAAGAATCAACAAAAAGGTTTGAGAACTTAGTTAAGTTTTAGAGTTGCAATACCTGGGAAAGAACTAACCAAAAGCAGAATTCCCAAATAGCTCCCACTGCCATCTGATGATATGATTTCCTTCGTTTCCTTCTTTTTAAATAACATGCCTTTGCATTTTAAAATAGCCATGTGTTTACTGTACCCTCCTCCCAGCGATGCCTTCTGGGTAGCAATTAAATGCATAATTGAGATCTTCAAGACATTAGAAGGGAAATTCAGTGTCTTTTTAAATGGCTGCAGGGACTGAAACTACACAAATCAATTTTGCGCCAAGACACATGTTTGCACACATGCGTTCAATATGCATCGCATGACCTCTTGTATTCCTGGGGGGCTTCTTCTTCCACAAATAAAGCTTCCAAGGTTGTCAGAGGAGGGATTTTCAGAGCTTTAAGATGCGGTTCATAATTGTACTGTGGATGAGATCATCAGTCAAATTGTAAGATTTTAAACCTTTTCCTAGATATTTGAGGCTAGATTTGCAGACAGCCATGTTGGTCCAATTATTTGCTTTCTCTTCTCATTTTGTTCACCAGTCACGAGCATGGTGGGATTTACTGTCCTTTGAGACTAATTCCTCAATTTACATGTTAAGGTTTCTTGCAGAAGACTGAAAGGAAGCACTTTACCCATCTTGTTACCTTCTTACCATTGACATTTTAGCTTATTTATCAACGTTTTAGTTCACCACTCACACAGACAAACAGACTAGTCACTCACTACCTCTCAGGGAACAGTCATTGATAAAACAGTGTCCCACTAAAGGTGACAAAGCTAAAAATTCAAGGTGCTGCTTCCAGGTTTAGTCAGAGCACATCAGAACTGCAAAAACACAACAGCAATTCTTCACTTATCATCTCTCTGTATCCCTGAGCACCTAAAAAGTTTCAAAACAAAGGCAATGTTAACCCACTGCAGCTCTTTTCATCTCCCTGTGCCCACAACCACACAAATGACGCACGATTTGGGATTTGAAATTAAGCTCAGCAGACAGTAAGCTGTGCCTTTCATCTGGCCGAACCTTGTCATTTCTTTTGAATTTCGTTCCCACATGAAACCATTCAGTAAAAACACAGCAAGTCTCCTTCTTCCCACGCTTAGCTGCCTCCTCCTCCTCCTGTCAAGCAGATGGCAGGACCCCAGAGATCCCCCATCTTAATCTCCTTGTTTCTCTCTAGTATTTCACCATTAATATTGCTCCACTTCCACCATGATCATAGGACTAAGGGAGCACATAAGAAAAATTCAGATAAGAAAGTTTGTGGAATTGAGCTAAGCCATTTCAATACTGTTTTTACATGGACTCTTCTCTGTGGGGGAGAGATTTTTATTTATTTATTTATTTTTAAAGGAGAAAAGATGGATGGAGAAATAATATAAGCAATCAGATCTTGGAAAGCTTCCAAGAGCAGAAATGTCAGGAGAACTACTGCAGATGTAGTAGCCTGTGCATTTCAATCAGGATTACAAATAATGGATACAAAATCCATTTAAACTGGCTGCACACAACTCTCTTGGATAAGACATCACTTCCTTTTTGTTTCTTCAGCCTTCATCTTGGCAGCAGCTTGAAATTACCACCCCCTGGACAGAGGGAGGAAAGGGATCCTTCGCTCAGGAGGACAGGGCTCTGTCACTAAAGATGTGCCCTAAAGAGCTGGGACATCCCTGGCTTGACATTTCAACTTTTCTCCCACCCCAAAGCTCCATTCTGGGGGTCGTGTGTGCCTTGCCTCATTTCCCCCTCCTCTTCTCTTCTGTTCCTCCCTCCCCTTCTTTTTTCTTCTCTTGTGAGGTAATAATAAACTGCAGAACATGGGTACCCAATTTGTCCCTCTTGAGATTTAGGAGGGTTGTCCTGGCTGAACCTCTGATGGCCCCGACTGAAGAACCCCCACCTGCATCTGCTCCATTCTGCTGGAGTGACAGGAGGAAAAAAGAGAGACAGGGTGCCAGCAGCACGCATGGCAGAGCAGGACCCAAAGGACAGATTACATCTTTCCGGAGACCAAGGTGTTATACACACGCAAAAATGCAACAGATTATTTATATGCCTGTATGCTTTAGTTTCTGCAGCATGACCACTTCATTCAGGCTGCCTGAAAAATTAGGATAACAAAAAACAAGTCTGTAGGGGACAGAATTTCCATTGTCATTTTGAAAGATTTACAATTATACAGGTAAATCCCAAAAATGAATGACTGTTGGATAGCAACAGAATACACGACACACAATTAAGAAGGCAAAAAAATGCCCTCTCACTCCTCCCACTTCCCTTCCCAGTTCTCCTAAGGGTGATTCCAAAGAAGCATTCCCATTATTTCAGCCTGGAAGATGCTGCACTTCATGCTGAACCAGTGCTTACTGAAATATAAGTCCTCCAATCCCTCACTACAGGCATGTCCCTGACCTCTCCAGATCCCCAAAGAAGTCAACACACAGCTGGCTGCATGTAGCATCTTACAGGATCATTGCCCCTCTGTATCCCCTCTATTAGTGTATTAATCTGCAAGCATCTTTGTAAGCCAACTGGACCTTCTTTACCCATTAAGCTGCCTAAGAAAAGAGGAGAGAGCTTTAAAACCAAGGCACGAAGTTAGAAGCACTGCTGTCAGTCGGGATGCTGTCACCAATCCCAAAGCAAAAAGCTCGCTCAGTTCAGAAGCTGTGGGTACTTTCCGATGCCATGTACCAAAAGGAAAAGCTGTTTTTAACTTATTCCTGTACTCAGCAGAAGAAGGCCTGCATTAAGAAATTACAGCAGCTTTCAAAAATCATTTCTCCGCAGAATCACTCTAATCCAAGCAACCCTCGGCAAAAAGCAATCTATTTTCTAAGCGACTTTCTCGGCAACCAATTGCCGTGACACTGACGTCAGCCCTTTCTCAGGTCAGTGCCTGTTTCTCACCACCAGAGCTCATCTCCTGCCGCTCAGCAATTACTGGTGCCTTCACAGCTGCCAAATCAGGAGGGTGTTCGATCCGCGCTAAGACCTCAGACGCCTAGCACCGCCTGCTCGCTATGAAACTGGGTGTTTTAGGAATGGGCATCAATTCAGCTTCTCAAACTTAAGAAGAAAAAAAAAAAGACTGTGCATCTCCTCCTCCAGGTGCAAGTCTCTTGACCTTCTTCTATCCCTGATTCAAGAGCATCAAAGAAGTCACGTTGCCACTGCCAGAGCCAATTCCCTTCACCAAAGCTGTTAAGCTCATCAGTGATCTACATTTTTCCTAAAGGGTTTTGGTTTGTTTCTTTTCCCCCTAAATACTCCATGGAGGAGGAACATCTTCCAGTAACTCCTCTTCCCTGCCCCTCATCTCATTTTCTGTCCCTCCTACCACATAGGTCACACAGGAGAGGTGGGAATGACTATCCAGGAGCCAGTTGCCTTCCCTCCCCACAAGGACAGTACTTTTCTGCAAGTCACATCTTGTTTTCCAGGCTCTAAGCTTTCACCAGCAGGCGTTGAATGTGCTAACTAGCTCTTAGAGCCAGCTTGACACAGGAATTGTGAGAAGATAGAGGGCCACAAACCTTACCAGCAATAACAAGCTTGCAAAACTGATATTTGAAAGAAAACTTGCAAAAGAGGTCACTCCCTTATATACCCCTTGAATACACTTTGCAGTTTTAGAGAACAACAGGATTTTAATCCTTTTGGAAATTGGAGAAGTGCAATATGCTTCCTTTTCTCATCCTAGGTAGATTAGAAATACTGAAGGTCAATTCTGAAAGGAGGTCTGTATCTCTAATTTCCCAGAAGAAAACCAGTTTGAGAAATAAACAACTTCTTGCACTGACATTAACTATAAATAGCACAGGGAGGCAAAGCAATACCCGGGCTGTTAGTGAGCATCTCCGAAGTTCAGAAAGCAGGTGGCTAAAAGTGACATTTGGAAACAAATAGGCAATTTATTGCCATTTAACTGTCATTTATAGGGAGAAAGAATATAAAAGTATGAACGAATTTTGGTTATTTACCCCATAAAATGATGCATCATTGACAACACCTAAACTTGTTATGGTTAACATCTTGTAGGAGTGATCCATCCTCATGGCAACTGTCTTATAAAACAAAGCTTCATAAACACACACAATAAGACAGCATTTATGTTTCTATTTGATTCCCAGCTCCTGTAATAAAACATTTATTCCAAAGGCTGTAACAGTGACATTCAGGGATGATTTTAATTGTTTTGGCCTCTTATCTGCAACTTGAAATAAAGGCTTCAGTTGGGAACAGACTAACTGGTAGTCTAAATTTTCCATCTAGAAATGGAATCTGAGGGAATTTACAAAAAAGTAAATGAACAGGAAATAGCTACAAGAAGAGAAAGAAGAGAAGAGAAAATGAGAGGAGAAAATGAGGAGAGGAGAAAATGGAGAGGAGAGGAGAGGAGAGGAGAGGAGAGGAGAGGAGAGGAGAGGAGAGGAGAGGAGAGGAGAGGAGAGGAGAGGAGAGGAGAGGAGAGGAGAGGAGAGGAGAGGAGAGGAGAGGAGAGGAGAGGAGAGGAGAGGAGAGGAGAGGAGAGGAGAGGAGAGGAGAGGAGAGGAGAGGAGAGGAGAGGAGAGGAGAGGAGAGGAGAGGAGAGGAGAGGAGAGGAGAGGAGAGGAGAGGAGAGGAGAGGAGAGGAGAGGAGAGGAGAGGAGAGGAGAGGAGAGGAAAAAGTTTAGACTGTCATGCTGATATCTTCAGCTTGTCATTTTCTAAGAAGCTATATGCAGAGCATCGCCTGCAAACCCAGCACCAGATTGCCTGGTGTCCTCTATAAAAAGGTCTTTCCACTGCCATTTCTCCTGTTCCCTCATAACTCAGTGAGGGAGAACATGAGGGTGTAGATATTAAACAGAATTAATTAATATTAAACTCCTCCTTGAACAGGAGGGTGTAGATATTAAAGCACCTAGTCATAAAAGACAGAACATAGGCAGAAATTAATATCTAGAAACATGGAGTAGAGGAATTTTCGTTCTCTGTAAAATTTCCTGGCAAATGCTGACACATCAGCAAACTGATACAGAAACCACCTCTCTCCAATAATTCAAGAGTGCCTAAAAACAGCTTCCCACTAGAGAATGTGCTGGATCACAGAACTCTTCTCTCTGAAAAGCTATGGGTTCACTTCTCCATGCTTGCAATTCAACAACAACCCTCTGCTCCCCTCCACCCGCCAAGTTTGATGCCTTGCTCTGAAACACGGTGAGCCCACCGTGCTCAATCCCAGATGTTCCAGCTGCAGCTCCTCGTGTGCTAGGACAGTAGAAAGCGTTTTAAAATTTAAGAAGCTCATATAAGCAAGTAAGAGAAAAAGTGCTGTACTATGTGATATTCCAGGCGTGGGCACTCCAATTAATTTTGTCTTAGCAACAATTTTAGCATCAACCTGTTGTGAAAATGAGCACACATACTGTATCCACAGTGCTTTGGAAAGCAAATCTTTGTCAAGTATACCAGTTTGGTAGGTATTTTCCAACTTCAGGAGATAAAAAGTGGTTACGCAATAAAGTACAGTACTTCTTTGCTCATTATTTACGTTGACATGTTTTCTCTGCATTCAGGAGGAACACTTAGAATCAGACCACTGAAAAAGTACAAGTTGTCTTCTGTTCTCTGCAGCACAAATATTTCTCATCAGCAGATTTATCTGCTTTGAAAGACAATGAAACCAGATGCTGAGCGGTAAAATGGAATTATTATTTCGGGCCATGGATTGCACTGCACGCAGGAGCTGACAGTGAAACAACTGTATTCCTGTTTGGAGGAACATCCTGATGTTCAGAGCCACCAAACACCCAGAACTACCTGTTGAAACTGAAGCTACTCAGTGCTCAGAACCAAAGCTAAACAGTACTTAAATGTTTGCGCTGACTGAAGGGTCTAACTTCAGCATTCAAGATAATTAATCCAGCATTAACCTTCAAAATTGGGATTTGAGTTTGTTCATAAACAAAGCAAACGACATTATGCTCATCTTTATGAGGCAGCTTCTGACATAGCCCACTGGTCAGGCTCCTAGGCTAATGCTGCAGTGCTCCTGGAAATCAGAAATGAAACGGGCAGAGTTCAGGAGGGTTTCTGTGCAAAACCTGCCTGCACTGCACACCTACAGCATCTGCCAGTGCCATCCATCTTCTGCGGTCACAGTAGCTGTCAAATACTAAGGGAGAAAAGTAAAACAAGGCAGGATGAAACAGAAGCTGCCAGCCGTATGACATGAAGGCTGCTAATCAGGGCGCCGAGCTTCTCTGGACACTGACATTCGCAGCAATTAGAGCAAACGTTGCCTCTCTGTGACTGAAGCCTAACGGGTGATGTAACAAATTCATTTTTATTGCTGGAAATCTATGATATTAAATAAGGACCCCTAGCCATGCAGTGTACAGTCTCCCTAATTAACACAAATTGAGCTGGGAGTCCAGGACACGGAGCCTGACCTCATGGAAGCTGTCTGGAGGTACAAGGGCATACAGACCCTGAGCTTCCTTTGGAAAACTAGGTCTCTCCTCACTGCCCCCCAAACTGTGCTTGTAGCAAAGCTGAGCTGTGACAACTCTATTTATCAGTCTGTACTCAGAGTCTGCCACTTTCGTTTAAAGCCGTTTCCACCAAGTTGTACTTCCCAGAACTGTTCTTCAAAAATCTCTCTTCCAGTGCTCCCAACCTAATGCTTGACCCACAGCTTCCCAACCAGCAGCAGTTCATTGGACTGTCCTCTAAAGCCTCGTGTCGTGGAAACCACTCACAGCTGAAAGGTAAACCCGAGCCTTGAGCCAGTTCACTTCAAGGACCCAGAAAGAAAGACCCTGAAGAGTGACACTAGCTGATCCCTTCTCACTCAGGGCCGTATTTCATAGAATCATAGGATCATTGAGGTTGGAAGACGAAAGGAGAACTGGCACTGTGGCATAGAGGAGGACTCAGGAACTCTGAAATTTCTGGAGCTTCCACAAGTGCTCCTGAGGAAGGGCAGCTGTGATACTTCACTAATGTTGCATCCTCAAAGACCTTCAAGATGAGAGCAAGTACCACGCAGCTCCTCCTGTCAGTACATCTGACCTTTCATTCCTTTGAGCAGACAGGGACACCACAGAAGTATCCCCGTCCTTCCATCTATGATGGTCAACATACATCTATTTTGTATATATTCTTTCTTCCCACTTTCCGTCTCTATGCATCCCCTTGTGCCTTGTAGGATAACAGATATTCCAGATAAGCAAAGCCTGACTGGCAGTGGTTAATGGTTAAATACACACCTCAAGTCATGTATCTCTGCTGATATATTTCCCAAATCCTCAGTGCAAAGGATAAAAAGTAAAAAAAAAAATAAAAATACTATTTTTAATGTTTTTTAAAGGTGATTTTAATGCTTTTTAAAGATGATTTTAAAAGAATTAGTCCCAAATTACAGCAGCTGTCTCCCATTTTAAAAAAGCCTTATAAGAAACTACAACTGGCAGCAATAAAGAAAGGTGCTAGAAAAACAAAACAACAAAACAGAAATGAAGATCCTGATGTGGCAATAAAAGAGAAGCATGCTTGTGAACTCAGTATGGGTTCCTTTGGTGCAGCTAAGGGATGATGACATGAAGACCACTTTCCTGTAATTCTTGTCCAGTCCAAATTCTTGTACCAGTGTAAAAAGAACCAAAGCCATTTTCCTGATCTGGCACAACACTCATGACACTGGAAGTGAGGCTTGTGTTTCTACAAGCACATGAAAAGCCTGCTCAGCTACAGGAGCTCACAGGCTGGATGCCAGTGGTGCTAGCAGAGATTGTGGCACATTTCCCCTGCATACATGACCTGCCCTGACCAAGGCTGGCCTCTCTGGGAACACAGAAATGTGCATTGTAGTAAGTAGGGCAAGTAATAAAATACCTGCCTTTACAAAATGAGGGATAAAATGAAATATTAGCCAAGGAAAGCTCTGACAACTGGGGGTTTATTTATTCACCACCTTTTGATATGTGGAGATTGATGTGGCCATTCATTGTATGGCACCACTAGGTAAAACGTGCCCCTAGCTAGCTGATCACGTTATTTTGAAGAAAAAAATTCCACAAGTCCAAATTTAAATCAAACATTTGCATTGTAAGGACACATCTGCCTGCAATGAGCAAACTTTGGATTTTCTTTAGACTAACTGGTCCTTTCTGCTCTCCTGTACAATCTCCCAGGCCAGTTATTTAACAGAATATATACTTTTGGTCAAGAATACTGTGTATGTACTTTAAATTCCCAAAACAGCTAATGCTACACCTGTATGTCATGCAAATAAAATATTTCTGTACTCCACTGCAAGTGTGAGCAAAAGCTATATATACAGTTGAATGTAAGGTTATGTGAAATTAATGCTTCCATTCACACATTTTCTATGTTTGTTTGTTTGTTTGTTTTCCTACTGATTTTTCCTTGCTTCTTCCTTTTAAAGTTGTTCTTGATTTTTTGCACAGTTTTCAAGTGATCACAAGTATCATACTGGCCCTCTGGAAAAATACATTCTCTCCTTCTTCAGTCTCTTTCTTTTTCCAACATATTTAAGACTACTTCTTCATAACTTTTGACTTTGTTCTCCCCATTCTTGTGTCTCTTTTATTTCATCACATTACTTCTCTTCCTATTTCTCTTTGCAGCAGACTGAAAAAAAGTTTGCAAGAACTTTAGTTTTACAATGTACTGGTACTATTTTAGGGATGCTTTAGAAAAAGAAAACTCTGAACTGATGAATTTTTTGCAAACCTCTGTTCTCTCCGCAGGAACATTTTTATGTCCTGTCATCATAACGTTGCATAATCAGCAGTCAGAGAACAGCACGTGAGCAGAGATGAATTCTGCCTGCAGCAGTGGGCTGCTCGGAGGGCTCGGACTGTCACTACTGCACTCGTTGCATGTCTTTCCTATATGACAGTCTGGAAGGGTCTTGTGGGAACTCACTTTCCCACAGAAACAGGGTATCGTTACTGTCATAACAGGAACATTTCTTAATAAAAATCTGGAGAAGGCCAGATTAAAAAAAAAAAAAGGCAACAATTTATTATACAGATGAAGAAGGTTTTCTTCTCATTCTGCTGTCCTACATCGTGTATTGACAGCCTGCTTCCCAATTTATTCCATTCCAAGCAAACCAGTAACACAAACCAGAAGTGGACCTGGCAGCCTATTGGCACGGCGCCCAAGCAGAAGCTTCAGATGACGGCTGTGCTCGGCAGCAGAGGGAGCAGCTCTGTTGGAAAGACTTTTGGAAACCTAACCTAAGAGCAAAGAAGATCTTTGTCTGCAGTCTAATTGGCTTAATTACACTACGATAGGGCTGCTTTGTCCTGCCAACCTGCAGGTGATCAGATGTGTAAAATATGCCACTTCCTATTCCTCGGCTCACTACTGAATGGGAGAAGCCCCATCGTGTATGTTGGGGAAGAGGGGGTACAATAGGGTGAGCTCCTTTACCTGCTGCCCACAGCATACACCCCCAGGAACCACCAACAGGCATCATTTTTTCTGAAACCCAGGAGACATGTACCCAATATGCTCAAATTGCCTAAGAGAGAAATCTGTATTACACAAGTAGGTGTGCATTCATCCTGCCCAACTGAAATAAGAAACGTCATCCTACAGATATCCCATTTAAGGGGAAAAAAGAAACATCTCCAGACTGCAATTCAGGACTTAGGATAGCAAAATCACTCCCTGGAGATTATTTGTTCTCTCTCTGGGGACAATAAAATGAGCCTACGCAACTCAGCACGGAGTTATGCACGATGGACTTCAGTGTGACTGTTACAGAAGTTATAAGTGACTATGTTTAACTCTATCAAGTTTTACAAACTCTTTTTTTGAGAAAGCTATAATAATGAGAAATACAGCCAGTCAAACCATAATTACTTCCTTGCTTATGAACAGAAAGTTAATATTACAAGAATTGCTTAACATTCTTTCTCTTCCTTTTATCTAGAATGATTACACATGGTAGAATAAAAATTCAAAAAAAGTGTATTTCACCCTTTCTAACAACCCCCCTATCTAAAAAACACTTATATGGATTTCGCCTTTATAACATTAGAATGAGACAAATGCATAATTTTTAAAATTTTTCCACATGTCCTAAGCCTAGTTCTCACGTATAAGAGATAAGTAACCGAAGAAGACTGTTCATTTCATAGTTTGTCACAGAGGTAGAAACTGGCAGAAGTGATACAAGTAATAGAAATCAAGGATTAAGAGTCCAGTGACAGTCAGAAATTATTGAAAAAGCCTGAATTTCTTCTTTTTAGAAGCTGGTAGTAACCACTGCCCATTTTCTTTTTATAATTACCACTGTGTGTGATTTAATTTTTCTTGATGTATTATTTTCCTCAATTCTAATGGAAAACACAGCAAACACTTCAGTAAAGTGGTTAGTCTGGGAGGAAACATCCTGTTTTAGTGGCTTTGGCACATACAGCATTTTCCGTTCCATATATTACATCTGGGCTCTTCCAGAAGCTCTCATGCCAGTTTTGAAGTAAAGTGAAACATATGGCTACTGTGAGAGAAAAAGAAATGTAGTACTTTGGTTTTCTTGCTACATCATTCTTGGGAATCCAGTGCTCAACAGCAGCAATATTCTGCACTAGAGCCCTATTTCCTCTGCAAAATTCTTTCCTGTTTTGTGTAATTCATAAGTTTTTGTTTGGTTGGTTGGTTTTTTTTGCTGCCTTGGTCCTGGCTCCTTAAGGCTGTAAAAGAACCTGCTGGGTACAAGCTGGAGGCACCCCCATCTCAATGTATTGCACAAAGGGAAATCCCATCGTTGCTGAAATAACATCCCTCCTTCAAAACCCTATTAGTCTTCTTGTCACAATCCACATATCACTGATAGGTGTAATGGTGAGCAAGGGTCAAATTTAGAACAAAAATTTGAATAAATTCTGCATAGGTAAGAAGGGCTACCTGCACAGACTTCATTGCCAATTGAAAGTGACAAATTACCTCTGCACGAAAAGTAGCCTGAGGTCAGAATCTCATCAATGTAAAAATAATAACCACAGTTTTGCTTTTCAACAGAAAAAATCATCATTTCTATATCTACAACTTGTCAAGACAGATTTCGTACTGAAAAAACAAATCATACTAATGTATATCATACACTATCATATCACAGAATGGCTTGGTTTGGAAAGGTCCTTAGAGACCATCTCATTCTAACCCCCTGCCACAGGCAGGGACACCTCCCCCCAGACCAGGCTGCCCAAAGCCCCATCCAGCCTGGCCTTGAGCACCTCCAGGGATGGGGCATCCACAGCTTCTCTGGGCAGCCTGTGCCAGGGCCTCACCGCCCTCTGAGTGAAGAATTTCCTCCTAACTTCTAATCTAAATCCTCCCTCTTTTAGTTTAAAACCATTCCTCCTTGTTCTATCATTATCTGCCCCAATAAAAAGCTGGACTTCATCTTTTTTATAAGTGCCGTTTAAGTACTGAAAAGCTGCAATATGGTCTCCCCGGAGCCTTCTCTTCTCCAGGCTGAACATCCCCAGCTCCCTCAGCCTGTCTGCATAGGAGAGGTGCTCCAGTCCGTCAGTCATCCTCATTGCCCGTCCCCTGGACCTGCTCTGACAGATCCACGTTTCTTGTGCTGGAGGCCCCAGACCTAGAAGCAGCACTCCAAGTGCCCAGTGGCTCTCTCCTAATTACAAATAGGAAGCAAGAAGGGCAGCTTTGAAACACTAGCTGTATTCTCAGCTATGTACAACGTTTATCTTAGCAAGAACACTGCAACGGAAAGATCTCACAAGATGTAATAAAAAGTTAAATGAGAAAATTAAGATAAAAATCCATTTCCTAGGATTTCTCAAATTAAGAACTGATGCAAGACACACACAGACTTGCAATTTGGCACAGTTTTATTCCACACCACCTACTGTCAGTGGTAATACATCCGCTGTTTTCCGAAAGAGTAAATCTGGAACTTCAGTACTCAGAGGGAGGCAAAATTGGGAAGCTTGCACCAGCAGCACCACACCTCTCTTAGATAAAATACTCACAAAATACCCATAGACTCTGAAACATTTCCAAAACGGAAGCTATTACTATGCACCCAACTGCTTCTGACTGGAGCAGTATAATCCTAAAACATCTGGATTTCCCAGGAAGTATTCATGAAGTTAGAATGTGTTACTGCACTGACATTTAACAGAAGGATCAGCATTTTTCTCTGAACACAAAGTTTCCAGAAGTTCTTCCACTTCTTAGATTTCTGCTGTTAAAATTTGTTTAAAAGAAAGAAAGAGATTTCATTTGTTATTCCATCATTACAACCTAGCTATATAGTGCTATTAGTTTTGTTATACCTCTTTTGCTGAATACATAATTAATAGCAGAAGAAGAACTTTTAAATGGACAAATGTAGTTGATGGATGTGGCCATCTGTTTCTAGTATCTCTTTAGAAAATCTGAAAGCTTTGATAAACAGCTTCTAAACAAAAAGTTTTCCTTAACAGGGTTTCTTATTCTCCCCTCACTATTCCAATTTTATCTTTGCAGCTTCCTGAGCTCACCTAGAAGGGGAAGGAAAAGCCCCACAAAGCTTTTGTTAAATATTTCTTGGCACACCTATATGAGCTGGATTGTCCACAAACTTTTAGGCTCACCGAGGTACTTTTTTCAGCTTATTTTACTGTCTTGGGGATTTCAAAGGACGTATGTGATATGGTCGCAAACAGCATTTGCATACAACACATGGTGTTGTTTTGGAGAAGATCAAAGGATTTCAAAATGCACTGATTTTGAAACTCTTTTTGATATTTATTACACATAAAGCAAAGAATAATTGTGGGAAGCTGTTCCTGCAGTAACTTGACCACTGTTAGTCTGACACAGTCAAGAAGCCTTCTGTCTGACAGCATGTGATGAGCTCTCAATGGCGTGAAAGTAAATGTGAAAAAACTACAAAGTATTGCTTCAAAATGGCAAGAAACAAAATCAGGTATTGACCCAAACCTACTTTATCTAGCAATAAAGCAAATGCCAGAGAATTTGAGTGGTCAGGTGATTTACATTCTTACAACTTTGCAAGTAGTTTCTCCCATTAAAAAAAAAAAAAAAAGTCTTAATAAATAATTGCTACTTGTCTTTCCCACATACACCTAAATGTGACAAGTCATCTCAAACCTGAAGTGGGCGTTAGGAACACACTACTGCACAGCACAAGCCTTTAACGCATCTTGGATATCACACAGGATGCTGTTTGACCCAGTGAATCCCTCCACCCACAGTGCGGTTCTGTGCTGCTCGCTGCACAATTTTCCCAAGGCCAGAGTGTTGCAGGGCTGCTGTGGGAGAGGAGGCAAAGGTAGAGGCAGATCTGCTGCCACTTCACGTCGCGTGTCCAGCTGGACAGCCCAGGCAAGGGCTTTCAGGTTAACAGAGAGCTTCAAGCTGTGAAGAGGGAGGCACTGGAGGATACGCTACCTGGCTACAGTGTACATTGCGGCATGGTCTTAGTTCTTCGGTCCTCAGCATCATTAACTCCTTCTCTGCCTGACTTGCCTAATTGGAATGTACCAAACATATTTTAAAACCCTGCAGCATATCTGGACAGGGGAATGTGTTTAAGAACAATGATCAGATTCCAGTTTCTCATTGTGCTCAGTGGTAGGCTCTCACAGTTTGTTCCACCACCTATTGTCAGTGACGTCAAAACTGAAAAGCAGATGATATAAATAATACAATATACGTCTTACATGCAGAGTTATAACTTCAAGCACAAGTGGCAATGGTGTTTGTGATGGATTTGAAGATGACACCATCAGAGTACAACAGTGCTGACCAACCTCAGCAACACCAACAAGGCTCAATGCAGCCCTGCTCCTTGGAGATACAAGCATCTTTCTTCTTATGGCTGGTTTACACATACATACGCTTCAAACACCAGGGCAAGTCTAACACATCTAGGGCACATACGTACGTAAGCTTGGCTTTGCTGAGGTAGTGGATGACAGCATAAATCTAAAAACATTTTCAGCCTCTCTTTGAATTTCCTTTCTCGGCTAGCACAATTTATTCAGCACAGAAGTCACTGAGTTTAAAAGCAGGATGAGTCATCCTTGTTTAGAGGTTTATAAATTATCTGCAGTTAAGGATGACGTTAGAAAAAATGTCAAGAAGGTTTAAATACTGTTCTTTGAAGGTGCGGTGAACTGATAGCTAATGTATTAATTTCTGGGAGCAGCTAGTTGAGCATTAAAATCAAAGTCACTTAGCTTTTCCCTTCATCATTTTACCAGTGTACACCACTTGCTAACAAAGATGTTTTAAATATAAAGCAGGGAGTTTGTAAAGAAACTTTCATTGTTTAAACAAATAAAAAACCTGATTTGGATTGTCTTAATGTTACACCCCCATAAACGGCACCTCAGCACTGCCATTTTACACTGAAGACATACAACTGTGGTGGAGACGACTACATGATTGCCATAATTATGCTGAAATTACCCAGAGGAAGGTTGTTTCTTAGTCCTGACAGTATAATTAGAGGACCACAATTTATCTATCACACACAGCGATACATTCATTAATGTCTCTGGTTCCTCAGCTTAACTTGGTTGGGTACAAAGGCTAGAAAAAGAAGGTTGCAATCATACCATCCACTAACAGCTGCTCTTGGTCTCTGCTGCTCTGTACTCAGCATGGTCTGAACTAGCCTCAGAAGATAAGACAGACAGAAAAATAGTTTTTCATGGCACATGGGAGTGGTCTGCATGCCATAGTTCTCGGACCCTCATTCTTTTCACTCACTGGATGACCTGGGGCTGACTGCAAACCTTCCTCTCTTATCACCCACCAAAGGAGGCAAAGCAAAGTATACTCTGAGCTAAATCTCCCCTCCCCACCACTTCATAAAAGCTGAATAAAGGCAAACTAATCAGACATTAATTAGTTACAATTTGCACAATTTTGTCACTATAAGTAAAAGACCTTTTTCTCAAGATTAAAGGGACTCGAAAGCGCTATGCCAAACCTTTCTTGACTTCTTCTCAGGGGAATTTTTGCAAGGCTTTCTTTCAGTGCTTCATGCAAGGATCTGATTATGTATTTTAATTCATTTTCTCTGTAATTAGTCTAAAAAGATGGGTCATATGAATATTTAAGCTACTTTAATTTGAGCAAGTTTTCTACCGGGACACACAACATATGAGCTGGAATTTGGGGCACTGAACTCAGTGCCCACTGGTTTAAATG
Organism: Anser brachyrhynchus; assembly: GCF_964034855.1. Taxonomy (NCBI): domain Eukaryota; kingdom Metazoa; phylum Chordata; class Aves; order Anseriformes; family Anatidae; genus Anser; species Anser brachyrhynchus. The sequence continues at coordinate 141,932,489 of NC_137695.1, read as the reverse complement.
GGACTAAACGTCCTTGGAGGATGGGCAACTGCAAACCAGGCTCTGGTCTCCTCCATCCCAAAGAATGCAAGCAACTAAGAATGCAAGCATTTTCTTCAATTTAGAAAAAAAAGGTCTAAAGAGCATGTACTCGGCACAGCAATCCTTGTCACGCATAGGGATGTAGTGAAACATTCACCTAGCAAGCAGCAGCAATGATTTAAGGGAGCTGCTCCTCTGCTGCTGAGATGTGGAAATTCACCACAGAGCTCTCTTAATCTGTGTTAAACTAATTTGTCTTCCTTCCCACTGAAACAGGCCATGAAGACTCACTTCCTTCAGCAGAGAGGACTGCAATGTCTTGAGCTACAGTCTCATAAGGAAACAATTTTCTGATGGAGACTTGCCGGCTCCTGGCTAACCGGGCTAGTAGCTGATCCTGTGTCGCTGCTTGGTGCCCACATTACAATGACCTGACCGCCTCTTTAAGTTCCATTTGAATTGTTTGCCCCATGACCAAAAGAAAAATTTGCAAGACCGATAAGCCTTCCTAAACACTGTGTCTGAGGCTGAGGTGCAGAGGCACACACTCCTGCAACACTGATCTTATTTAGGATTGAGAGGCAGGCTTAAGAATATTCCCTGGTTCACCGTCATGGCGAATTACACTTGGAAATCAGTTTGCTTTGCTCTAAATTCCAGACAGTGCACTGAAGAGCTACATGATAACCAATACACCTACCTCTTAAAAAAGAAATATCTGTGATGGCAGTGCTTGCTTGTCGCATCTCACAGTCAAGAGGAGTCAGGATTGCCTGAAGGGGCTTAGATTTTATTTTTTTTCTTCCCACCTTAGAGTATTTCAGTACTAGAGGAAGATGAGTAGTGTTAATATCCTAAAAGTTTACAGTTTTGTGCTACCGTGTCTGGAGCAAGACATGCTTATATTACTGCAAATCTGACTAACCTTTTCCTTTAGGAAGACTGACCTGAAATCTTGACCATATATTTATCCTTGGTCATTTTACGGTGACATGACTGTGGACTAGTATCTTATGCTAACTATTCATGATGCTTCCTGTTATGCTCTGAAAGAATACACTAGTCTAACACTGTATTAATAATGCATTACTTAGTTTGGTATGTTAAATCTTTAAAAGATGATCAAAACCAGACATTCAAAAACGTTGTGAACCTAGAATACGACAGCAAGTCTTACTACCTCAACATTTCTCAATCCAGAAATTCTTTTACATGGAACTGTTTATACCACAAATCTACTGACATCTGAGACCAAAGGATTTCAAAACAAGAGCCTGTTTTAATAAAGAGACGCTAATCTGACAGGATTATTGGCAACTGTCAAAATAAAGGATTTGTATATGCTAAAATGAGCTTAAGTCAGATGATGGCTGACTGAACAAGCAATGCTAGAAAGATAGAAGAAAACTGGAGGAAGCTTTTGCACCTGTGATAAGAAGCACAATTAATTGCAACCTGTTACTATTAACAGAAATGGGGCTGAATCTGGATGTCTGACAAAATCTAATCCAGTGTCTAAAAACGAAAATATAAACCAGGGCTAGCAACATTTTACATAAATAATACCCCAGCCTTCGCATTTATTTTGATACTAACTTGTACTTTATCTAAGACAGATGTGTGAACATAACACTGATACTAATAATAAATTCATTGTTAAAATCTGTATTTTCCAGAACTGTTCTTAAAGTAATATCACAGAAAAGAATCTCTCCTTAAAACCTAGCCATCAGCTGAGGCTCTTTTAGCTTGGACAAACTAGTTAATTTGCTGGAGCATGCCTCATTACAGTCAGCCCTTCTCTAATCAGGTCAGCTGTCAGCTCCTCCATCTAAGCTTACTTTGGGTTTCTTACACATTATGACAGACATTTTTCTTCCCACACACAAAAAAATCCAGTGAGGTGTCTTTTTTCCTGTTACATATGGAGGGGTTCGTGTCCCATCATAGATGTGGTACAATTAACACACACGTACCCGGTCCTTAGCATTGTTTTCAATGTAACATGAATCAGATTTTATAAAAATTAGCACTAATCTGCCTTTTAGAGAGCCTTCTCTTCAGTTAAGGCTTTTATTTTTGTCCCCTCTTAGATTTCAAAACTGAGATCTGAGACAAATTTAAGCGTAAAATGCAAGGCAGGGAAAGGCTTTGCTTGAGCCCGTTCCTGCCTGACATCCAAACCACACTGACACAAGCTCGTGCACAGCTGTGGGCTCTCTGCAAGCTTCAGAAGAGAAGAGGGAGAAGATCTAAGAGAGTGGTTCATGCGTGTCTGTAGATGTGAATTCGCAGAGCCTGGTCAGGACCACAGCTGCTCAGCCAAGTCTGTAACATTACAAGTGATGCTGCTTTGTGGTGACAACACTGTATGGGGAAGGGATTGTTCCTCTCTGCTCTGCTCTCGTGAGATCCCACCTGGAGCCCTGCATTCAGCTCTGCAGCCCACAGCACATGAAGGCCATAAGCCTGTGAGTCCAGAGGAGGGCCATGAGGATGGTCAGAGGGCTGGAGCACCTCTCTTATGAAGACAGGCTGAGGAAGGTGAGGTTGATCAGCTTGGAGAAGAGAAGGCTCAGGGAAGACCTTACAGCAGCCTTCCAGTAGCTAATGGGGGCCTACAGGAAAGCTGGGGAGAGACTCTGTCTGGGAGCGGAGTGACAGGACAAGGGGGGGGGTAGCTTTAAACTAAGAGAAGGCAGATTTAGATTACATATAAACCCCACCTCATGGCAGGGGGGGTGGAACTTCATGGTCTTCAAGGTCCTTCCCAGTTCAAACCATTCTGTGGTTCTATGAATCTATAGGAGACACATGAAGACATTTTCCTGGAAGAGCCCAACATCACAGTCATAAAGGCTACATAGGATCTGCAGACATTTCTCCTGAAAACTGCATTTACACAAACTAAGTGCTGCCTTGCAGGCCATTTCCACTGTGGATGGCATAGATAAGCGGCACAGATAACCTAAACGAATAAACATCAAGCAAAAAAATCTATCGCTAAGCCAGGAGGGGAAGCAAGGTCAAGCACTCCACCCATTTTGCCTTAATCCAACCTTCCTATCTTACTGATCACAAGATGTCTCCTTCCTCCCCCTCCTTCCAGAAGCAGGCAACTGTTAGTCATAGCTCCTGCAGAAAAGGAGTTAAGCACAGCCTCCCTTGCACAGAACTGAAAGTCCGTGCTTTATGCTGTTTGCTGAGACACTTCCTCCATCTCTGCGAAGCGCAGACATTCGGGTCGGCTTGCGCGCTTCTCTGCCTGCAGCCAGCAGGCTGTCTCACACCAACATGTTACTCAAAATCACAAGTCTACGGCTGCCTATAAAAAGCTCGGCGAGGCACCGAAGGCAAGCAGCAACGCTGCAGTACTTTCTGGTCACCATCAAGCAAATGCAGCTTCAGAAAACGTGCCACCTGCATGAGGTCCTAGGCTTTTGAGCGCTTTGTGTCTCAGGGAGCACATGGAATAGGTAGAATTAATTTCTCATTAAAACTTTTAAATGACAAAATACATTGAGGTTTCTTTCCTAAAGCATCTGGGAAATTATCCCTGTCTCCAAGCTGTAGTTTTCCTTCCTGTAAATATCCTGCGCTGAGTTCATGTAGTCATGCATTTGGTAAAGTCAGCCTTGTCCAGAAGGGTGAATCCAGAACAATAAAATAGATTGTCAGCTCCTAAATACTATCTGCTTTGTTTCACCCCATGCCGAATTACTGGTTGGGATCATATAGTCTATTTCTTAATTACTAAATGGGGCTTGGGCTTTCTAACATTTTCTAAGGCCTGTAGTGTCTTATTTAAGTACTTTGTAACAGTGGTGGGGAAAAAACAAACTGTAACTGTTCATCAGGTGGGAAGCTGTGTCCTTCATGTGGGACACTGATATCACAGAACCACAAAATCCCACAGTGGCCGAGGCTGGCAGGGCCCTCTGGAGCCACCCGGTGCCAGCCGTGCCCAAGCAGGGACACCCAGAGCAGGGTGCCCAGCACCACGTCCAGGCGGCTTCTGAAGGGCTCCAAGGAGGAGACCCCACAGCCTCTGGGCAGCCTGTGCCAGGGCTCCGTCACCCGCACAGCACAGAAGGGCTCCTGGTGCTCAGGGGGAGCCTCCTGGGGGCCAGTCGGTGCCCAGGGCCTCCTGTGCTGGCACTGGGCACCACTGCACACAGCCTGGCTCCGTCCTCTTTGGACAACTGAGTGAGGCAGGGGAATGGACGGCATAGGAGGACCCTAAGCACTGTTTGGGTGTTCACGTCCTGCACAATGCTGCCTTTATCCCTGGCTCAGAGACTTAAAGCTCACAGATTTTCTCTGCTCCTTCTCTACACATTTACTGTGAAGGGCATGGCCCTGATCAAAAGCACCAAGCACCCGTTTTATGTTTAAGCCTCACTGTGACTCCTTTGAGAGAACAAAATGAATGGGTTCACTTTTCCTCAGATGCACAGTTCTGGGATAAGTACAAAAGCTTGCCATCTTACATGCAATGGTACACAAAATTCTCCTTATATACAAACTAGGCATGCAGCCAAAATACAGCCAAATTTTTCTAGTGTTTTTGCTTGTTTATTCTTTCCATCCCCAAACCGTGACTCTCAGAACTTGGGGCATGAATACATCAACTCTTGTATATGCAATAATCAATCTCTTACTCTAAATTAGACAAACTAAGGAAAGAAAAAAACAAACAAACAAACAAAAACTTCATCTTATTTCAAATTTTCTTCGTTTCTTCCTGCAGTTAAATTAAATATATATATATTAAAATATAATAAATATAATATAATATAATAAATATATATAAATAATATAAATAAATATATAATTAATATAATATAATATATATTAAATATATATATATATTTCAAAGTTTAAATAAAGAAAAGCAAGGAAGGCAGTCATGAAAGTTTTTGTAGCCAGACACTGCAGAACAGCTATAAATGGAATGGTTCAGAGCACCAATATGAACTGGAAATTAAAGATATTTATGCTGAAGCCTCATTTTACATTTGCAATCTGAATGTATACAAAAAAAAAAAAAGCTTCTCATAGGTGTGAACTATATGAATTTTTACAAAAAGGTCATTAAATAAATTATAATGCACGTACTGTCCTAAAAGCAGTAAAGAAAAACAACAACCAAATCAAAATAAATAAATAAATAAATAAATAATCAATCTAAATATTTCTGAGCTTTTATCTCCACTGGGCATCTGCTCCAAAACCTGCTGGCATTCAGCTCCCTTGACCACACTTGTCCTAAATGATCTGGTCCTGAGAGACATTTGGGCCAGATCATGCACTGAGGTAAACTGGAAAATAAAAGGGTAAGAGTCATCTTGCTTTCCTTGGCCTTCGTCTCCTGCTGTGCAATGGAAGTCTTGGACAGATCTGTTTTAGCAACATTTCTTCACCCCTAAGTTTTTTGTTCGCTTGTTTTCTGTTTCGTTTGTTTTGTAATTCTGAAAAAAAAGCTTGAACTTAAAAGAAAAAAAATTTAAAGCAGTGGAGTCACCAGTTTAGGATAGCAATATTTTCAGTGCCTTGACAGAAGAGCAAGAACATGCTATGAAAACAATCAGTCAGAAGCATGAGATGTTTTTTTACGTTTTAATATACTTTTCAGTACCAGCAATTCTCCTTCTCTCCACACTAAATCAGAGGCTAACTGGCATTAGTAACTTTAGAAAGAGCAATTACTGCAGTTCCCACGATTTCTGGCACATTGTGCATGGAACACGCTGTTAATTCCAAACATTTACAAGAGCACATTACACCTGCTTTACTGCTACTCTCTCTGCGGGATATCATTTGCTAAGGAAACACATTAAAATGTTTAGGCAACAAGATGCAGAACAAAAGTAACTTCTAGCATCATGAAACCACGTGAATAATTATCAGACCTGATGTAAAAGACACTACAGTATCAACTGTATCAACTACAGCAACTGTTATAAATCTCTTTAAAATTATTTTGAATCATTCTAAAAGGTCTATGTCTGACTTGATTTCAAACTAAACACATAAAAGCTCTTGGATACTCCACATATGCCCACAGTTTCCTGAGCAGAAAAAAAAAAAAAAAAGAAAAGAAAAAAAAAAAGGAAGTTTCATAACAGTATGATTATACACCTTGCTGCCACGGATTATGCAAACTGCAACATATGGCACACACGTTACTGTGACAGAGGAGCGTGTGGAATTTACTGTCCACTTACAAAATGTTTAAATACACTGACATCTTCAACAGAATTGGCATCTCCAAACACTGATATTGAGCAGTAATTGGCAGTTTGCTATTCTACACATAAACCAGCATGAGAATAGGTATTTGCTATTAAGTTCTTATTTTGATCCAGCATTTGCAGCTGAGCAGTCAAAACCCCAGCAGAATTTATAATGGCTACAAAAATGCCAGTCTTACTCTCCAGGAAGTCCCTGTAAATCACGGTGTCACAGAGCATCAGCAGCAGTCCTGAGTTTCTTATCACCATCAGCACACAGTTTCATCAATATTACACGGACTTTTCTAATTTCATGCAGAGCCTTAGAAGAGAGCAGGCAGGCACAGCCTGGCTAAGCAGGTGCATCTGTAAAATCAGAACAGATGCATTTTCTTTTCTTTTTATTTATTTATTTTATTTTTTTAATATTGTTTCACCTGCAGTGTACTTACCCATCATAACTGTGACAGTACCAGAACTGTCGCATTGGTCAGAACGACTCCCCTTTGCTTCCTATCCCCCAGAGTAGCCAAAAACTGGAACTTGCCAAAAGAGCATAAGAAAAAGGGCAAACATATTAACCCTCTGTATTTATCCTTCTGAAAATTGGTAGCTTAGGAACTTGCTGAGTAGATTGAAGTGATTATATCTGGACTATTGTGTTTAATCCCTTTTTCAACTCAGCTGTGCTTTTGGCCTTCATGGGAACCTGTGGCAATGAATTCCACTATTTAATGCGGCTTGGGCAAAAAATACCTTCCTCTGTTTCAAAGCTATTGACAGCTGTATTGAATGGATGCTCTACAGACATTATATGATGAGAACCATCATCAGCTTCCATTTTCCACACCGTTCATGGTTTTGCATACCTCTGTATTTTGTCTCTCTCTCAAACTGAAGAGTCCCTGCATACTCTCGCCTTGCAGGGAGGCCACACAATAACTCTGAGCAGCTTGGCCTCCCTTCTCTGCCTGTTTCTGGTAAACACTAAATAAACAAAACTCCAACTAATGACAAAACTGTGCTACGTCCAGCAACCATCCATCTCCATTGGTAACCACTTGCCAAAGCAAATGTGAAAAACTGCTCGGAAGTTTTCCCCACCAGCACAGACAGATGAAGCTGGCACCGCACCAACTTTTCAGGTTTGCATCTTTGCTGAATTGTATGTGTATCTGAAATAGTCAAGTAAACAAGTCAAGGTAATTTCATTTTGCTTGCTTTAATATTCCTATACGCTGACGACCTGGGGAAGCACAACTTTAGAATACTCATTCAAAGCAAGCATGATAAATTATAGAACTACAAGTGAATTAGGTACTTTGAACATCAAGCTACCTTTAGAAAGCACCATTTGAAATAAATAAATTTAAAAAAAAGATCAATTTGAGTGACATGGTAAAAATCATTATTAAGATTTTGAGTTGTAGCAACAGTAACAATAATACATTTTGGAGTCTTCTGCAGTGTTCAAACACAAACACAGGGCAGATCTGTCTGCTGGTTGACAAAGTACTACAGCTGAATTTATACAGTATAAGAGTGCCCAAAGGCTTAAGATTTCTGCTTGAAAGAGCCATTTCTGTCACCACAGAGCACATGATTTGCCCTTTTCAGGATACAGTATAGAGCTTTCCCTTCTGCTGATTAGCAAATGGGCATCCAAATTGTTCATTTTCCAAGTATGGGTGGATTGACAGACACCTTATTTACTGTTCCTTTTTCCCAGTGTTTCTGGCATAACAAAGGGAAATAACAACCCCCAGAGAGATATATGACATGCCATCAACACACTACAAACTAAACAGAATCTTTAGTGAGCTTCTGGACTGTAAGGAGCAGTTCCATCACCACCCTTCCCTTCTGTGACCACTAAATAACACAGAGTCTTTTTTTTTTTTTTTTTTTAAGTCTAACTTAATACAAAGTCCATCACTTTCCCTAAGCAAGCAGGCCAAGAAGGATTTCAAAGCCCCACAGTGCTCTTTGGTTGGAGACCAAGCCATAAAGCAATGCCTTCACCCAGAGCTTGGTTATTTGAGAAGGAATCAAAGCCACGTGGTTGTGAAGGGATAGTGGTGTGACTCAGGTCCCCATTCGGGACCATGAGGAGCTCAAAAGGGGAACACAGCCACCGGTCAGTCTAGAAGTAGTCATCAGGCATAGTGTCAAATTTGCCAATAAAGGCTAAAAACTGTAATGCAGGGCCCAACAAACTTCCAGATCTTCCCACTACTCTACCCAAACGGAATCCGCGGTCCAGATGCGAGTTTACAAGCTTCATTTTCAAACAAAGTGCTTCTGGGCAAGAGTGAGTTAGACAGCTGTGTTCACATGTAGGAAGGGCACACAGCCCCAGCATGCCAACCCTTCGAACAGGCTCCATTTTGCTGCACGGACAATGCTCCTGTCCAGGTTTCTCTGGGGTCAGCCTGCACCCTTGGCCGTTTGAAACATGCCAGTTGCTCAAATCTTGAAAAGAGATGCAATGTGGTAAAAGTGACAGGGTCAGCCTTTAAAAGAACATCTACAGGTTTTAGAGAAAAGCTAGGTGTGCAGAACATGTCTTGCATACAAAAAAAGGCCCTCTCTTCCTTCCAAACTACCTCTCTTCAAGGAAAGAAGGCTCAGAATTTCAGCAGATAGACAACAGAATATGAGGCTGTTTAGACAAGTCCCTCTTTTGTTTTTCTTTTTTTAATCAAAGTTCTCTTGAACTCTTCTCTTATAGGCACAATATTACTTAATTCAAATATTCCGGTCCAAGAGACTAAAAGGAAAACTGAAAAGGTAAATAGCCAACGGGAATGAGCAAGACACTACCAGTGCCTGGGGCACCTCTGCTAGCAGGGTAGTAATTAGGCGAAATATGCCCGGATGAACCCAGCAAGGGAACCACTAGGTTCCCAGGTGAAAGATCTGGAAGACATAAGATACGAGGAGGTCAGAGCTATCACTTTAACATTTAATAACTGGAATCTACAGAAAGGAAACTTGAATCAACACCTCAGTAACAGAAAATCTTTCTACAAATATGTTTCTGAACTCAGTCTCAACAGAAAACTGCAGTCACACTGAGAACTTAATTCTGCTAATATCAAGGGACCTAACTTCAAATGTATTCCCCTTTTGATCTTGGAGCAGAGGGAGAATTGCAGGCAAACAGGAACAAGAAGTATAGATCTCAATTGTGGTTTCATGCCCATCCTTTTAAAGCAGGTACTTCTATTACAAAAACACAACCAACCAAACCCAGAATAACACAGATACAACTGAGAAGTGTACTGAGACCACAGTAAATTGAAATGGCAATCCATTCATTTCTAAAGGGCAGGAGTTCTGAGGAGTACACAGAAGCTATCAGGGACTTGTTACTGCAGTCGAGTTTCCATGAGTCATAATTAGCTGCTAAGGAAAATACAACAGCACAAAGCTCCAACATATGTCCAAGGAAGCCCTTGGAAGCAGAAAGCCCTTCAGTTTTGCATCTTGATCAGGCTGTTGCTGTGCCTCCCAAAGTGACATTGAGACACAGTTCTTCCACCTCACGTCCCAGCCTCTGGGACCTGCTCAGAACAGACCAAGGAAAACAAGAAGAGGGGGCCCTCCCAGCTGCTGCCACCAAGATGCTGTAAGAACCACAGCATCTCTGTATAAATCACTCCAGGTCTGCCGAAGCACATCCAAACAGCCTAGCTCGCACAACCGTGCTGCATCTCCTGGTGTGCATACCTTACACACCATAAAAGAAATTCCCGACACCAGCAGGGCACACAGCTCTTACATCCATAACCCAACATCATGCTGGGGCAGGTGTGACAGGAGCCTGTCTCTCCCGCAAAGGGTGCAATTTTGGCATGAGAAGCTTCACCTGCACTCTTCTGCCTACTGGCAGCATCCTCAGAAGAGGGTACCGCCAGCAGTCCTCAGCTGAGATCTCAGACACTGCTGACCAGGTGGGAGCTCTCTTACCAAAGGGGCCACCATGGGGTGACCATGAAAGGCTTCAAGGCAAACAGGTTCACACTCCCTGAGGGGGGCGAACCCTGTCAGGCAGCTGCTACAGGTCTCTGCTTGGGGTCAGGGCCGACAATACGACAGCACTGCAGTGCCTTTGCCTTCCCCCGCCACAGCTTACACTCCCTCTCACCCTTCCCAACCCAGAGCACAAGCCACAGACTGTCACGGGGTATCGACTGAGGGCGACTGCAGAAGGGCACGAATGCTCACAGGCTTTTGCTCATGACAGCAGGACCTGGGACACACAGGGCCACCTGATATCTGGGGCAGGGCAGGCAGGAGAAGGGCAGGAGAAGGTGCAGGCACCTTCACACCTGGATATCCTTTCAAGGGTACCTGGTGCTGCTGCAGCATGGGCTCTTCTGGTGAATTTCAGGGAGGTATTAAAGGGCCCCCAGAAAAGAAAGACCAAATATATCATGGAACAACACAACAAACAGATCAAAATTCCCTGAAAAAAAAATATATATATATATCATTTACATGCTCTTGGATAAACAAACTTATTTTGCACTGGTTTCACTAAGAATTGTACCATTGGATTACGGGCAATAAGATCAAAGTAATAATCCTTAAATAGATTTTTAACAATTTTCAATTTGTTGATTATTTGCATGTTGATTAAGGTTGTTAGAGGATTAGAAATAAATTTAAGTCACTTAGGGAAAATGATTTAATTTCTGTTTAGAAGTAAGTCCAAGTAAATAATTCCTTTTGCTCCAGGAATCATGGAAAAAATAGGTCAGGCTGATATTAATTTTCTCTCCTTCTTCACCCTCATGTCTTAGGAGGATACAAATTAATACTTTCCTACAGCAAACATATGTTGGAGAGCTCTTCATTCTCTGTCAAAAGCATGTTTTTTTCCAGCGCCCAAACACCAAGTCTGTACTTTAGGAATTCACATCCTTCCTGAGATAACTGGGTTTTGTTATCAAGTCACCCATGTATATTTTTATAACCTATAAAGGACATCAGTATATAGCTTAGCCTTTGTGCATTTGTTTAAATGTTGGGAAATGGAGGGTGGGTCACAGCACCTGCCTACTGATTAATTTGACTTTAACTGATTGAGGGTGATTTAACCTCTCTGTTGATGAGGGGGGAGCCAAGGTAAGCTGGACAGCAGTTAGGTCCCAAGCAGGCGTGGTGTGAACGAATGCAACTCTGCGTGCTGAGCACTGTGCACTTCTCTGGACAAAATTAAAATTAGGGGATGTGAGAAGATCGAACACATGTATCTGAAGAAATAGCATATATTATTGTTTGTATTCTTCTTCCTTGATTCTCAATGTAGTATATTCCATGGATTTTCCTTCTCCATAAAGCAACATTGAGTTAAAATTTGGCTTTCTGGGAAAGGGAGAGAAGGCAGAGGGAAGTAGACAGGAAGAAGGAAAACACCCATAATGAAAAGAAGTAAGAACTCCTTAACTAAAATTAACAGTCTACGGCTAATAGATGCTAGGCTCTGTGCCATCTATATAATGATAGGCATATATACCTTCTTTCCTAATGCCTCCACTGCTTTGTATGTGGATCACATAAAGAAAAAATTGTTTCGAGGGCAACGGATGCGCTTTTTTCACTTTGATGCCTCACTAGAATGTAATAGGATTTTGTGGAAATAAATCCTGGCTTTGATGTTACACACACATTTCTAAACAGCATAATTTCTTCCAAATGCTCAGTTCAGCAATCAGAGCAGAGACTTATTCTGTTTGTCTCAGTCACTAAATCATTATTTAGTTTCCTACAAGGGGTGTTTGGGAAACTATTTCTCAACACTAAAGACACAGAAAACAAAGCATCAACTCAATACTAGTAACTGAGAAACTTCTCAAAATTTATCATGTTATAGAACTGGAAGTATAAAATACATTAAAATCTGTTACTTTAAAACAAATATTTTACATTAAGTTTATCCAAGTGCATGGGATTATCGTTTGTCTAAAGTGACTACAAGTTCTTACTGCTTGATGTGAAGATCAGCTCTGATGAACTGGTCTGACAACTTGCACTTTTGCATTGGACATAGTGCCAGGTTTTAGTAATGTATTTATCAGTATTTGAGGGAACTTAAGCAACAGGCCATGAAACATAGCAGCTTATTTACAACCAATGAGCCAAAGTCATGAAAAAGTGTATAAGGCTGGTTCTAAATGGACCATAACAATAAGCAGAACAAGCACCATGCAGAACACAGTGATTTTGTTCATTTTTTTCCACTCTGAAAAATGAAAGTTTTGAGTGCCATCTATACAAAAAAAGTGTTAAAGGCTTCATGTTGAGTCTAGATACCAAAAGTGATGCCAGCTGTGTTTTTTGTTTGTTTGTTTGTTTTATTTTTTAAATCTCCTAACCCCTTCCAAAAACATTGTTTTAAAATCTGGTCTTCTTAATGGCACCTGAAGCTAAGCAGTGTTTGTGGTTGGCTTAAGACACATTACCAGCTGTTTTTTGAATCTTATTTGCAACTTTAAGGAAGGATTGTATAACCACGTAAATTTACACTTCCTCTAAGTTACTTAAACACTTTAGATGTGTCCAGAGAACTCCACAGAGATCTGTGCAAAAACATGTAAAACCATCAGGAATTATACACAGGTATGAAACACAGACATAGTATCTAAATCCTACAAAGATTTTTTTCTGAAAAGAGTGCTCTTATAGGTTTTCTTCATGTAAAAAGCTGTACTTTGTGGGGAAAAAAATGAAAGCACCATAGGATGTCTACGACACAAAGCTGGAGTTCAAGGCAAGGAATGGAAAAAAAAGGTATCTCAAGAGAAGTAGAAACGTTTTTGCCTTATGAACATTCTACTTTTTTGTTCAAGCCAAGAGGAGCAAGCAAACGTTGGATAATTATTCAAACCAGGAGATGTTCAGGGAACAGAGCTTTGTAGGGCTGTAACATTCCACCATGTAGGTTCAGATGCCTGAAACACAGGTCTTATCCACTTTCTGAGGTTTATCAAAAAAAGTGTGGTTTCATGAGAAGAGTCATCATCCTCTGAAAGCCATTCGCAAGTGAAACAATGTGATTATACTTCTCAGATATTAATCTTTCATTAAGCTCTCAGTCTATTACCAGTGCAATATACACACGAGCCAAGAGTATGTTAATCATCTACTTCAAATTAATAAAATGTTATTCATGTTTTATATACAGAACAGTGCCAATAAATAAATGTGCTTGCACTTTAAGAAAGGAGAAAATGCAACTTTAAAAAAAATACACATACACTCAAATTGCAACCTATTTCTTACCAACAGGCCTACACTAACCAAACACTCCTTTGTGATTGTACTGGTTCTGGTCGGGATAGAGTTAATTTGCTTCATAGTGGTAGGTATGGTGCTGTGTTCTGGATTTGTGATTAAAATAGCACTAGTTACACACCAGTGTTTTAATTGTTGCAGAGCAGTGCTCACACAGAGCCAAGGACGTTCCAGTTCCTCATGCTGCCCTGCCAGTGAGGAAGCTGGGGATGCACCAGGAGCTGGGTGGGGACACAGCCAGGACAGGTGGCCCAGACTGACCAAGGGGATGTCCCATGCCATATGGTGTCTTGCTCAGCAATAAAAGCTGGGGTAAAGAAGGAGGAAGGGGGGGACGTTCAGAGTTCAGATGGCGACTTCCCAAGAAACCATTACGCGTGGTGAGCCCTGCTTTCCTGGGGGTGGCTGAACACCTGCCTGCCGATGGGAAGTACAGAATTTATTCCTGGTTTTGCTTCTCTTGCACACCCAGCTTTTGCTTTACCTCATAACCTGCCTTTATCCCAACCCACAAGTTTTCTCTTTTACCTTTCTGATTCTCTCCCCCATCCCACTGAAGGACAGTAAGCAAGCAGCCGTGCAGTGCTGCCGGGTTAAACCACAGCAGTGACACACATGCTACTGAGCAATTATACTTCTTTCTCCCCGCAACCCCAGATACACTTTTTTGCCACACGGAAAGCAGAAGGGCCCGGCCCAGCCCCTGCCACCACACCACAGGAGGAGGAACTCCTCGCTCTGCGTGCTGCATGGCTGCACGCGTGAGGCGTCCCACCGCTCACCCACCCGCCATCCCCGCTCCCACCGCGTTATTCCTTCTACCCCGAGCCCGTTTTAAGGCATTTAGGCCGAAAACGGCCAACGTGCGGCTGCCACTGAACACTAACTGCCCCGCAGCCTGCCGCGATGAGACGGAGCGGGGCCGCCCCCTGCTGGCAGGCCCCGGCCGCGGCCTCGGCGGGGCCCCGCGGCCATGAGCCCGATCCTCGCGCCCGAAGCCTCGCCGCCTCCCTGCCCCTAAAAACGGGCCTGGAGGAGGCGTACAGAGCCATGGGGAGCGGGCAGCCCCTCCGGGGGGCCCCTCACTTGCACGCCGCATGAGGCGAGAGCGGGTTGGCCCTCAACCACATCCACAAAATTTGACTTCAGCAGCCGGCGATCAGCACCACACGCAGCATCAGCCGACACAATCGGCACATGCCACCATACCTTCAAACCAGATTCTCTTCTAGACTACACTAGAATTCACAACCAGTTGGCATTATTGATGAAAGCCACATTAAATCTGTAGTTTTTCACATAAGGCTTCTATTTTTTTTGTATGTTTTCTGTACAAAATGAAGCTGGCTCATTGCAGTTTGCCCATGACTCGTCATGACTTCTTCTTTCTTTTAAATACATGATAATACTTACCAAGCACATATCACCTTATACTTTCAAATAAGGCAATGCAGCATTACTAAAGCAACAGTTTATTTTCCAGTTGACAAGCACACTAAGCAGTTGGAGAGGCGCTGCTCCCACTGTTACACAAGGATCGATTGTGACGTAACTTTGACCATAATACGTGCAACAGATGGCAGATGTCAATGCATCTGATCCCCCAAACCATCATAAAGTGCTCAGTGTTTCCTCATATGTACACACCTGAAAGGAAGTCAAATCCCCAAAAGGGACTGAGAAACATCCACTCAACCTATAAAACTATCTCTTTAGGGGAAAGACTGTAACAGAAACATCTGTAAGTAAACAAAGAAAATAGAATTACATCCACATAGTAATGCACAGGCTTCAGTTTACCTGTGCTACAACTCCTTGTTCAGACTGTTAAGACCTGTTGCACTTGATACTGCTTCCATCCCAGTGAAAGTCTTAAGAATTTTGGGAGGATCCCATGAAGTAAGGAGCATTCAGAATCACAGAATCGAAGGGGTTGGAAGGGACCTCGAAAGATCATCGGGTCCAACCCCCCTGCCAAAGCAGGTTCCTTAGAGCAGGCTGCCCAGGTAGGCGTCCAGACGGGCCTTGAATATCTCTAGAGAAGGAGACTCCACAACCTCCCTGGGCAGCCTGTCCCAGTGCTCCGTCACCCTCACCGTGAAGAAGTTCTTTCGCATGTTGGTGCGGAACTTCCTGTGCTCTATCTTGTGGCCATTGCCACTTGTCCTGTCCCCACAAACCACTGAAAAGAGGTTGGCCAAATCCCTCTGTCTCCCACACCTCAGGTATTTATACACATTGCTGAGATCCCCTCTCAGTCATCTTTTCTCCAGGCTGAACAGACCCAGGTCTCGCAGCCCTTCTTCATAGGGAAGATGCTCCAGGCCCCGTATCATCTTTGTGGCCCTCTGCTGGACTCTTTCCAGGAGATCCCTGTCTTTTTTGTACCGGGGAGCCCAGAACTAGACACAGTACTCCAGGTGAGGCCTGACCAGAGCGGAGTAGAGGGGGAGGATCACCTCCCTTGACCTGCTGGCCACGCTCCTTTTAACGCACGCCAGGATCCCATTGGCCCTCTTGGCCACAAGGGCATTAATATCATGCAGGAAAGATGTAGTCTTCTGCTCCACTTTGCACAGACAACACTCATTTGCTAATAAAAAACAATGTTCTCCCCCATGTTCCTGGGGGAACATGCTTCCATCTTCAGATTACTTCTAGGAGTCATTCTCAATTCAGTCTCAAGAATTGTTTTACCTGATTTTTGCTGCTGCCCACACTTGCTGAAGAGTTAAACGCAGCCTTGTGGGAGCTCACAAAAAAAGGCAGATGACAGCTGTCTGATCTGTGGAACCTAGCAGGGATTTGAGACAGGAGTAGGTTTATTGGCCTTTTGTTAAATCAAGTGTAATCTTATGTCAGGTAGCGTATTACTCCTTTTGATCTTGAAAGTCATAAAAATGTATTCCTCTTGGTCAATACAAAATATAGTTTTTATTTACTGCAGATCAAAGTTGACCTAGGCACTCTCAAAAACATATTTCTGTATTATGAGACATTCAAAATTTGATTCAAACCTTGTAAGCATATAAGAGAGAAATGTTGTGTGTTGGGAGAGACTAGCAGGATATAGGTGATTATTTTTGGTGGGTGCTCTTCATCTTTGGAAATAAGCCTGTCTACAGCTCTTCATGGGCACTGTACAGCCACAGCGCTGGGCCGGAGGCTGAACAGCACTAGCACCTGTGCCTAGGAATTATGTACCACTATCCAGTTTGCATTTGAACTAAAGCCTGCTTTTGTCAAATCATTCTTCTATACGTAGGTCTGCAGTCTGAGAGGAAGGAGGAAAAAGACTTTGCTAGCATCCATTGCCAAATCAGACAAAGACAAATGATAAGGGCACCTAGGGAGACCTTTAGCTTTTCTAGCTATCACTTGTAAGCCTGACTGACATTTTTGTTTGTGTTAGTTTTCAGTGAGACATTTGGTTCCAGTCCTGTCATTTTTTTTGTATCACCTAGCAGGCAGTGCTAGATGCATACTTGTGTCAGAAGGCTGGAAGCTGTGGTATATTTCAAAAATATCTTTACAGCAAAATAGTCCTATAAATGAAAAAGAGAAGCAAACAGCTTGAATTAATCCATTTACTCTGAGACTTCCTGAAGTCATTGTCAGTCAGGTCTGAAAAGAGACTAGATGTTATCAAAACTTGACAATTTTTTTTTTTTTTTTCCACAGAATTATGCTGTTCCATCAAAGCTGAAGTGTTCCACGGGGATGTATTGATTTCAGTGGAAAGGTGTCTGTAGTTCATGGTACCTTTTTGTCACTTGCAAAGGGAGATGCCAAATAAAAAAATTTAATCTTTCCAATCTGAAAACAGATACTTTCACACAATTTCGTCTTGTGACACTGATTTGAAGGGTTTGGATCTGTTCCAGCACAGACCAGAAACGCATTGCAAAATGAAATTGCCATTGTTCAGAAAGCTCAACTCAGAAATCCTAGATCTGTGTCAGCCTGGCATTTCTGTGGCTAGAAGCATATAGACATTGACGTAGGCACCTTTTTATTTGCATGCACCACAGCAGATTGTTGGTCTTCTTTTAAACCCTATTAATTTAGAAACAAACATGAAGACATTCCTTCAGAGGCTGTTAGTTAAAAGGCTGTAGCTGTTCTGACAGTTTCCGTGTGGCCCAGGCAACCGTTAAGAGCGATGCTCCAGAAATGCAGGCTGTATTTCCACACTTCACCATCAAGCAGTGGATGTGGACTCTTCTCCATCTTGAGATCCATATCCGGACCTTATGTCTGTACTACATAAACCTGTCAGATTTGAGGTATGTGAAACTAACCTCTGCTGCTACCCTCCCCTCTCGTTTCTGACACTGGCAATTCATGCATTTTATTGCTGTAATGTAGCATCCCACATCCTACAAAACTCCACGTATCAGATGTAACTCACTGCATTGCCCAACTGACATGTCCCTGAAGAACAGGAGAGGCTCTGATGCTCTGCAGAGCTGGCTGCCATGTGTCTCCTACAAGCTTCTCATGTTCGAAGGGTTTCCCCAAGGAAAAACATATAATGTATTTGCTGGTTACAGCCTTCTGTCACAGCCTGCTGCATGACCCAGTGCATAAAAACAGTTTAATTATAAAGGGATAAAAAGATGTTAGTTTCAACCGACATCTGAGATTTCACGTATAGCAGCTGGACAAAGTGTCCTTGGCAAACAGAAAGAACCAGTGACAAGAAGGAAAAAAGGAGGAAGCCAAAGCCCAGCAGGGGAGCTGTCAGCAGCTGGCGTCTGGAGCAAAGTATTGGTCGGGCACCCAAACCTGCACAGCACAGAAATACACCGAGTCCAAAGGAGCAGGAGATATAGTTGCAAATATCCTTTGAATAGTTTTATATCATACTACTCATTTCAAGTTTGCATATATTTTTTTCTGGTATATGCACTCTACTCTAGAAAAAAAACAAAACTTCTGATGAGAAGTAGTCACAGCAGTAGCAGATTCATACATACCCATCCCCAGTGCAGTAATATTTTACTAATAGCTTTGTCAGGAATCATAGCACCTATAATTTGTGCTTTCCAAATTCCTCCCCTGTAGTTACAGGTTTGAGAAGCACCACGAATGGAAAGAACATGAAATAACTGTTTCTTACTGAATTTCTAGCACACCTGACACATAAGGAGATTTAATCCTCAGCACAATGGAAACTTGCTCACAGCAGCAGTATAAATTGGAGAGAGTTACTAAGGTGACAACTGTCATCATCCCAAGTGGAGATGACTGTACTGAGGCTAATAATGAGAAGACTCAAATACATAATCAGTACATTTTAAATAAGTTCGTCTAGGTTAGCCTGTTCTTGCTAAAAACCTCTCCAGCTCTGCTCCTAATGTACATTTTCTTTCAACGTGCATTCCTACTGCCCACACAGATACAGAAGCCTGCAGTTACCAAGCTTACATTCAGAATAATGAACAGAACTGCTGTAACGTAGCTAAAAATAAAAAGATTTCCCATTCATGCTATTGTTGCTGCCGTGTCACACCATTCACATGCAGAACAGAGTGGGAACCAGTTTGTCCCCAACTCCCTTCCTTTCCAAACAGGCCGTCTTTGTTTTTCCTGACAACACTTTGAACTCTCTGAAGGCAGAAGATAACACAGACCTTCTGATTCTCACTCCTGTTGCTGCTGCTGCTAGACCCCAGCCGTCAAGGACAGAAGAACCCGTGACAGCTGGACCAACACTTCGCTTGTGAAGGTTGGGCACGCTGTGTCAGGATCATACGGGCTGCCATCACTCACTGTGTGAGTAATGGCTTCTCCTCTTTAAAAGCATATTCTGCTAGTTTCTAAACTGCCAAGTGCTATTTGGTTCTTCACTCAGAAAATAGGGCGTTACTAACAACTGCCTAGAAATCATTAGTACAATACAAAAAAAAAAAAAAAGATATAAAAAAAAAACATCAAAATAGACCCCAAACCCAGAAACACTGCTAATGTCATCTACAACCTATTTTATCCCTAGAGTACTATGAAAACAAATGTAGATATTCAGTTTGATTACTGCATAATCTCTTCTAGGGATCTTGCATTATTTTAGGCAAAGTAGACACCTGCCTCCTGAGAGAAGCAGACCCTGAGATTCCCCGGTAAGATTTATGGGGATGCTGCCTCTGCTCCAAATTATCAGTACCTTAACTAAGGGTGCAAGAGTTGTTATTGCATTGGCCACCTCCAGACAGCACAGAAAGACCAAATGAAGATAAATACTAAATTATCAGTAGATTTTGCACACACAGCCTGAGTGCCATACAACCTGAAGAGTTGACTGGGAGGAGGAAAAGAAGAGAGGAAGAGAAGCAGGAAAAAGGCCTGTGGCAGTGTCCGGCAGGGAAGGAAGAGATGAAATGCCTGAAAGAAGGCTTGGCTACTGCAGCCACCGAGTGTTTGGCTTCTCTGTGCACCACAGGGAGACTTATTGGGTGCAAATCTTTTGCCTGCAGTGAGAGATGAAACGAGACCACCCCCACTCTTTGAAACCGTTAATGAGGATGATACCACAGCAGTGGAAGTTTCCAGGTATCTTGCAGGTTCTTTCTCACTTACAAGATGATTTTGCCCAAATACTCACTGTTGTTTCCTTTCGAATCTTGGATGAAGGGGGACTGGCATGAGAACCCAGTCTATCAGACTCCACCAGGAGATACCTCTCAGGAGGAAGAAATACTTCTCCGAACAGACAGGAATTGCTGTCTGAATTCTAAGTAAGTTATTTATATTTTAATAAATAACCATTTCTCTCTTTTCTTAGTCTTCACTCCAAATGAGGAAAACATGCCATGTTTTATATCCCCGGATGGAATTTATGGCTTTTTAGCAAAATCTTTCAGAAATAGGTAATAGCATAAATAATTACAGAAAATTACTCTGAAGGGAAAAAAATCAGTCTTAGAATTCAAACAAGACAACCCATTAATATTTACAGAAGGAATATGGAAATCAGGGAAGGCATGAGGGTTACAAGGGGATGCTAGCTCTGTGCTGCAGAGCAGCAGCAGCTGCCCAGGTCCTGCAGGGCTGCCTCTGGGAGAAGGCAGGAGAACCAGAAACCAGTAACTGTTGCAATGACTTTATTTACACATATTTACGCCCTTCTGACAATAACAGTGGTCAAAGACTTCCTTTTGTAAGGATTTTCATGTCAGACTTGTTAACTGCAGAACACATTTTTTTCTTCCAGAACAGACGAGCTAGAAGACTGAGGCATCATGCAACATCTTTGCTGCTTATTACACTTCTCACAAAAGACTACAGAAAAATCACAAATTAAACTATTATTTCACACAGTGGCATGTGCTCTAGGGCTAGTAATTTGCTTAGATGCTAAAAAAGGATGCAAACTTAAAAAACATTATTGCACTGCAAATATTGAACTCTTTCAATGCATCATTTAATGATAGACTCCAGCAGTATTTTAATAACAGTAAGTTTCTATTTTTGGGTGGAAGATTTATGGTGGCAGAGTTGCTATTTGGATGCTGACCATCACTTAACATAATGAAAATCTGACTTTAAAAAAGAAATATTATATAAAGAAATGAAAATATAAATTATTAAGGAATGTATTTGGCTTTAGCTTTTGCCACTACTTGTTTGGCTACTATTCACCTATCAGTGTTAACAGGACAGCTCCACAGAACAGTTCCCTAAATCATCCACAGCAAATTTACACCACATGCAAAGAATATATTTTTCAAAATAAAATGAAATAAATAAAACCACAGATTGAAATATCTTTTAGAATGTGCCCCTATAATATCAAACAAATATTTTTTTCACAACAAAGGCTAAAGATTTTGTTCCAATATCTTAAATACAGACAGGTTTTTCTTTTTTTCTCCTTTTCAAGTGGAAAAGGTAAAAAACTAATACTCAAACATGACTAGCACTTGTTTAACCTTCTTGTTTAAAAGAACAAAACTTAATTTAAAAGCTCATAAAATATTATTTAAGATATTTCTTTACAAATCTATTTTCCTACTCCAAATGTCTACAGACCATTAAAGGATATATATTTTTTTTTACAATATTCACAGGTTTCAGATGTCCATTGGCCATTAATTTTTATGTGGTCTTAAAATTAAACTAAAACCATTCCTAACATTTTGTTATTTTCTTTAGCACAATATGACATCTGCAATATTTGCTGAATGAGGCTTTTATTCCCTACTCCATTTCTGCAAATGGGATGAGTATTATTCCTCCATTTCAAGTAATAATTTTGCAAATGACACTCAACGCACTCCAAGCACAATGGGAGAAGTCAAAAATAAATCCTCCAAGTGCAAGGGGCAGTGCCGATGTGCATAAAGCCCAAATCCATTTTGGTCTCCTGCTGACAGCCTTATGTGCCCAACAGAAAAAGGCGGCGGAGACCATCCCAACGATAATAATTCCCTTCTCCAGCTGGAAGGGCACTCAGGTTTATGTAACGCAGCTAGTTTATTTTCATCAAAATTCAGTTGCATGGCCGGGAAATCTGGGCAGAAGGCAGAAACTGTAAGCCTTGAAGGAGATCAGCCCTCTAGCAAGGATATTGGGGGTTAAAAAAAAACGACTCCAGCCATTCCCTGAAGACAAGGCATGCAAGACATGCAGCCCCAGCAACAGGACTGGGCAGCTGGGACATGTGCTCACTCTGATTAATAAATGTCCGGTTTGATTCCATGGTTTGTTTTCACTGGGCATGAGGAGGTTGATTTACCATTCCTATCATTTTCTAACTGATTTTATGATACTCAGCAGAGATGTGCTGTCAAGTGTCTCACAGCTCAGGCTCCCTCGGGCTCACTGCAGGAGCTGGAGTGAGGAGAAGGGACTGAAGGCAGAGCTCAGAGCCAGGGCTCAGTGCTGCCAAAGATCATCCAGCAGTCTCAGGCAAAACCAGTGATGTTCCTCTCTCTATTTCCTGAAAGCAGATGGTGGAAAAGTTGGGAACAAACCACCCCACAGTGCCCAGTACCTCTTCTCTGACAGCCCCCAGAGGGGTCTCGATGCGCGGGGCAGCATCAGTGCCCAGGAATCCCTGAGCAAACTGGATCTGGGGAGATGTGTCTCTGAATGGCATCAAGTGCACTAAGGAACTTGATTTCTTGTTAACAATAAATTTTATTGTGTAATTCTGTCAAAGTCACCAGCTCATCTTTCCGGCCCCCACCATCCATTCACAGAGGCTTTTTGTACAATATTTCTAATACAGGAACGAGCACATTGAATCAGGTCTGACAGTATTTTGCTCAAACATTTTGCTAGCAACATAAACAATTGCTCTAGAGAAGCACAGGGTAAAAGGTCCCTTCCCTTCTCACATACACACTTTACAACTGACTGTAAATCTTCCTATTTAGACATAAGCTGCTTCAAAATCTTTTCTCCACATTAAAATGTGACAGTATTTACTGATATCTAAAGGTATTCTTGCAATCCACAGGAAAATTCAGGGTCTCTAAATTTTTTTTTCTGTGTTGTCATCACAGTGACAAATAATTAGATGTAAGAAAACTAATTAATGCCAGTCAACATGTTTTTTTTTTTGAAAGAAGTTTTGTCACTTCAATGTTTTCTTTTCTTTTTTTTTTCCCTTTTTTTTTTTTTTTCTCCAAGATAACGTGGCTCAAAGACAGACTTGGTTATCTAAACCAACATCTGCCATCTCATAAAGGTCTTGGTCCAACTCTGGGGTAAAAGTTAAATCCTTTTCTTTTCATATATCTGCTGGTTGAATTAAATCACGACCAGATTAGAACAACATTTCTGATAATTTTTTTTCCACTTCCTTCTTGAAAAATTTGAAGGAGAACAAAAGTAATCCTGCAGCTGAAAAAAGGTCTTGTAATGCTAAATTAAAGAAGTTCAATCTATTCAGCTCATAAGGGAAGGATGACAGGTGAACTGTCACCGAATTTATAGGATTACATACGGAAAATGCTTAGAGGGAAATGACTTTCCGGTCTTGCAAACAAAGGCATAAGATTCAACAGCTGTAAATGGAACTTAGGTGAATGAAACCTTAAAATGATTAAATTTCCTGACAGGAAGGGAAATTAAAATTTGGAATAACTTACCTCCAGCAGGGGTGAGCCGTGCTGCAGTGGCCTTGCAGCCATGCCTGTGCCTGCCTTTGCACGTGCTGATCCAGACCCCATCCCATGGGGGTCACTTGTTGGGTGACCACTGGACATGGGGGTGACGCTGGCCACCACCACCAGCCCTACCAAGGGGTGACCCGCCGGCAGCCTGCCCGGCCTCCCCTCCAGCAAAAGTGCCTCCCTGGTGGTGCTGTGTTTGTGATAAATGTTTGTCACCAGATCATAAGCACCGTCATTTAGTAAAATCACGTATCGCTATGGGGTACTGCCATATGTCTGCCTATACTGGAGGCAGGGAAGGGAAATTAGACAGGTGTCGCCAAGCCCAGAGGCTCTCGGTATCCACAGATGACACAGACTACCCTCTATGGCAAAGGGCAAATGAAGGCAAAACCTAAAGTGAATAAAGGGCACTTTTGCTGAGGAAATTCTTGGCTCCATAGGCTACTTGCACACGTTGCTGTCACACAGCCCGAAACTGAGAACCCCTCCATCCTGCCTTCCTCTGGCTTCCCATGGTCTTTGAACACACAGTCTCTGGCAGCAGCCAGCGTGCATTATCCAAGCAGCTTCCCAGAGTTTGCCCAGCACATTCACCTGTCCTAGAGTGCCTCACAGAATGTGCCCCTGCAGAAAGGAGCCTGGTTTCTTCACCCAGTGGCTCCTGGTCTGCTTTCATCAAGCAAGATGCACTGAGCACGGCAGGAGTTAGAAAGGTCCGAAGCAAAACACACGTGCTTTCCAGTCTAGAAAATATTTTTAGAGGACAGCTGTACAGAAATTCATGACCTACCTGTGATCTAGCTCAAAGCTTCCAGCTCTTCCATACACAGCTCAGCCCTCCGAGACCACCCAGCCACTGTTTGCTCTGTCCCTTGCCTCCCAGCAGCACGCAGCACGCCATATCTCACATTGCTGTGGGTACTTCGTACCCCACACCTGCCCCCAGTGGGGGAACTTTTTGGAAATAAAAGTCATGTGATGCAGTAGACGCCGAAAACAGGCTAATATCCAAACTGTACTGTCTAGCAGAGATGTGGTATAAACATTTTTTAATGACAAAGACTACAGGCGAAAAATGAATATAGTGTTCAATTTGGGGGGCATTTTAGTTGCTTAAAACACGATTCCCCTAAAAATGCAATTACAAAAAGCCCCAGTACCAGTGATAACCACTCCTGAAATCATGCTTTAAATGATTGCTTAAATGAATGCTTTAAAAATTGAGTATCCTCAGTCCTCCCAATACAAACTGGTTGCTTGAAAAACAAAACCACAATAAAAAACTTATGCATTTTTCAAAACAATCCCAGCATGTACTCTGCATGTCACTAGCAATCCACTACCAATACATCACAGCGGTCCTCCTCTCTACACAGCGTACAGGCTAGACACCTCAGGCCATACAGCAGCACTGATCACAATGGCTCTGGCTATCTGAAACTCAGATATACAAAATGAGCAAAGTCTTTTGTTAGAAACTCTGAGAACTGCTCTTTAAGAACCCTTGTATGCCCAACAGGACTATTTCACACCCACTCATGGATAAGCAATTCTGGTTATGAATACCAAAAATAGCTTTCTTTTCATCCTATAGATATAATGTTTCACAGAACTGTGATTTCTGGTGTCAGATATTACATTTTGTCCCTGATTCTTTATATCATTATTACTAGAGATCTGCAGAATTATTCCACATGACATATTTTTATATGCAAATAGTTTATCATAGCATTATCTTAGTAAGAAAAATAACCTAGAAAAATTAAAAATATAACCTTTTAAGTCCCATTCTTCTTTGTGCAATGTATCTGTAAAGTACCTCTCCCATTTCCCAACCTGACAGTATAAAAACAGAAGGAAAAGAGATGGAGAAAAACACCGAATCTTCAATCACAACTAACAAGATAACACCAATCAAGAATGTGTAGGCTACGGCTGGTAGGACATATGTTAAGATTTATAAAAACAGCTTTAAATTAACTCCAGAATCCCTTCGCCTGAACAGCCACCAAATTTCTCAGAGGAAAGAACAGGTTGTGCAGTTTTCGGAGGTTGTTTTGTCTCTGGAAAATTTATGTAATCGAAAATTGGGTTTATAAGAGGTAAAGCAAGCATCAGGCTTAGCTATGGGGTGGCTGCTGCAGTTCCGTAGTGCCCCTTTCCCCTGGGAGCCAGCAGTCACAGCTGCCTGTGAGATGCTGTCAAAAACCCAGTGCCATTCCTCCTGGGAGTACAACTAAAAATACCAGTCCAAATTAGCAGTGCGCAATGGCAGTCATTAAGCACCTTAACACGTTCCTGCCAGAACACATGCAGAGATTCTTACTCAAATGATATCCCCATGTACCTTTATGAAGCCCACCACAATAGCTCAATGTATTTTTAGGGTACTGCTGCAAAAAAACAACATGACAGTGAGTGTGCTAAAAGGAGCCCATTTCAAAACAGTTTCTCTGTCCTTTCATATGTCATGGAATAACTCCAAGTGACATATTTAAGTGTATCCACTTCAACAGAATACCCAATATCTTGTACAAAATATTAGGTCTAGAAAACACTAAACTCTGTTGCACTCTCTTCAGCTCCCCACAGTCTTTCTCTTCCTATTGGCAAGAAATGCTATTGAAATATAAAATATATATTGAATTCACAAAGTGGCTTACATTTCCTGCCACTGCTGCACCTGCTCCTGTATTACTGCTTATTTTTAACTTTTAAAACCCAGATCTGCATATATGACAATGACAACATTTTTAATAATAGAAGTCAGTGCAGGTACTTGATTCAGAACTGCTGAGGACAGCTTATATCTTGTAACTCATCAGTGACACCATTTCACCTTACCAGCTCGTTGTTTTTTTCTTTTTTCCCCTAAGCCCATGTCTGTCAAGAGGTACGCTCATACAGGAATGAGGCAGCTTTGGCTTTGCTAACACCAAAGATTTTGCTGTTTGTCAGGGAAAAAATGGAATGGCTGTCCACAGGAGCTCACACTGTTAGAAAACGGGCAATAATGCCAGCACTGAAACGTCTAACCTGCCCCACATTTTACAACACTTCTGTTGGCTATTGCTGCTCATTCCTGACTGCTATAGCCGTGTTCATTCCTGGGCTTGTCGTGGTCAGCTCTGCCTCACCTCACCCCTTCCGCTGCCAACAAGTGGGCATGAATCTCAAGAGCTCCAGCAGTGATTGTTAGTAATATTAGTAATATTCCCTTGCCTATGATATATGCCTTTATTTCATAGAATCCCAGAGTGGCTGAGGCCAGCAGGGCCCTCTGGAGCCACCCAGTGCCACCCGTGCCCAAGCAGGGACACCCAGAGCAGGGTGCCCAGAACCACGTCCAGGCGGCTTCTGAAGGGCTCCAAGGAGGAGACCCCACAGCCTCTGGGCAGCCTGTGCCAGGGCTCCGTCACCCCTTTCACCTGCACAATAAAGAAGAGCTTCTCTTGTTTCCATGGCATTGTACATTAAACATTTACCTTGTACACCTCATGGTCTTCAGGTAATGCCAATGTCATTTCGATGTCGCTTTCATCTCCACTGTCTCCACATCTCAAAGGCTCTTTTAGCAGCATCTGCTTTAGCCTGAGCTTCTGCTGACCTCTGGCACAGGCTGACAGCATTCCCACCCATTATTGATGGTAAGTTACGGGTTAGCAGCAGAAAACTGAAGAGTAACAAATGCATTGTACACTAAGCTGCCCTCTCCTCTAGCCATGATGTTCCTGCTACTCTGCTGCCTGCCAGCAGCCATTACTCAGACAGAAAACAAATTAATTTTAAAACCTCAAATAAAAGTATGAAAAACTTCAGTTCCTCTTCAAAAAGAAATTAATTAAACTCTTTGCAGGTACAACAGCTACCACCTTGGAAGAGGCTTCCTAGTGAGGTGGCCGATCAGTGTTCAGGAGGCCTTTGGGCGATGCCCTCACAAACATGTTTCAAGTTGTGGTGGGGCCTGCAGCGGTCAGGCCGGAAGGACTCGATGGTCTCTGCAGGTCCCTTCCAGCTGAACTATTCTATTATGCTTGTTCTCTGCTCTTTATTTCGGGGTTTAGTGGAACAGCACCTCTCACAACACTCCTCAGATGAGGCTTTGCAAGGCTCTGACAAACTGTTTGGTGTTAGAGCCACAGGCCGACTGTGCTGGAGCTGACTCCATCCCCCGGCTCCTTCTCCTCCTCCCCTTGCCCAGGCAGGGCAAAAGGACCTTTTCCCTCCTGCAGAGGAAATCTTGCACTGACTCAGTTATGAATTTTCATGCATAAGGAGCTCTCTGTGCCGAGACTGGTGATAAAGGCTGTGCTTTAGCTACAGCAGAAATGCTAATCAAGATGTTGAGATGCAGCCGGAGATGGTGGCATTAAGACAAAAGGGATGAAATGGTTACTTTCCTTAGCATACCATCAATAAACTGCTATCTAATTTGAAGTGACATTTTTATAGCTCTTGCAGAAACATGAAAATTAAAGGGTCTACTTGTTTAATAAAATATGACAGGGGGTTTTACTTTGACATTTTTCTTTTTTATATTCTTATTAGAAATAATTAGAAATTTAATTAACAATTGATGATCGGACTGAATGTTTCTGATGAAGCCATTATTATCCATGAATAAAATAGGCTTTCCCATCAATACTCCAAAAGTAAATTTAAATGAAGGCAAAAACCCTAGACAGGATTCTCAGCAAGTTCAAACTGAGGTTGTTCTTGTTTGTAATGGGGTGGTGTTAACTTCCACAAGCACTGCTGGCCTTACACCTTCTGGGTCCGATGCTCCGAGTTCGGCTCTCCTGCACTCCTGCGATGCCATGTGAGCATCCTCTACCTTGTGGCTAAAAAGGAACCTCCAATGTTAAAATAATTCCAAGTATTCAAACTGATTCTGAAGCTCTGTGTTTACCAAGAAGTAAAAGCTGTCTGTCACTTATTGCATGTATAAATCAAGATCTAAATAACTAGGCATTTTTATTTTTAAAAAAAATATTTAAAAAAAAAATCATGACAGCAGCAGAGCAACAGCCGTACTATGTAACAACCAATTGTTCTGAGTATGTAATCAAAATAATTATGATGACAACCAAGAGTCAAGTGATAATTTAACAAAATACCCCTAATTTTTGACCCAGTTACTGGTTTGTGGTAGCTTAGGATATTTATTCAGGCCAAAAAGTCCTACTAATCAGAAAAATATAATCAGCACAAACTGCAAGCAGATACATTTTTCCAGAATATCACTGCCTCCACCTTTCATACCTGAATTACTTTCTAATAGGTGTATCAATCAAACAGCAAATCTAATCTGAGAGAGAAAAAAAAAAAAAAAGAGAGAGAGAACAGATTATAGTACTGATTCTCTGTTATTCAGAACAAGGAAGAAGCTTAAATGGGCATGGAAACAATTCACCAGTGCTTGTATATTGCTTTGGGGAAAAAAAAATAGTGCTTTGATCAGGAGTATTACAGCACTCACTCAGAAACACTGGCCTGCATTTAGGAAACTGGAATGTAATTTTTAGTAACTGAAGTATGCAGAAGTGGGCTTGCGACTGTCACATGTGCAGTGCAATGAGACCCTGACCAAGACATTTCCCCCACCCACCCGAAATCTGTCCCAGGCACCACAAACTTGAGGGGAGGAGAGAGAGCTTCTCCTTCACTGTAATAAAATGTATGAGGGAGGGCTGGCACAGACTATGGCATGTGTCTCATCCATCTCCAGTCACAACATGGTTACTGCACCCCTTGATTTGCCATCACAGCAGCAGGAATGCATTGCAAGGTACAACAGGCAAATTGGAGCTGCTGACTATGTATCATGAGATATTGACTTACGGATTTATAGGCCATTTTAGCCTTTTGTTCTTTTAAACTTCTACAGAGATAGGGAACAACAGTCCATTACGATTCAATAAATAAGCTGGTTGCCTGCAGTGTGGAACAACTACAGTTCTGGAGTTTTGCCCAGCTCCCTGCTTGTTTCCCAGGGCCAGTGATCACATACTCCTGAGGGAGGAACCAGCAGCACTGGATCAGCCATCCAGTGCTGAGTTTTTTAGAATGCAAGATCATTTTAACCTTCACAAAGCCACGTCTTCACATTCGTGTGTCAAAGACGTCCGCAGACTTATCAAAGAAAAAGCAACACAGATACATGTTATTACTAAGTCACTCGTGGTTTAGCAGCTAGAGACCTCAAGCACACAGCCTTACTCCAAAGAAATAAATTTTCCCAAGTTACATGTAGGGCCTATAAAACCTCTGGTTTATCACAGGCGAGGAAGATGACCACAACTTGCTTCCTTCAGTATCTGCACTGTAACCCAGCAGGGACACTCAGCACATGGCACTACACAACTGCTTCAACATAACACAACTACTTTCATGCTGGTCTCCTTTGGAAGGAAACCTTTACTATGTTCCTACAAAGATAACAATGAACAACAGGCACTTGCAGGACCAATAACCAGTTGTTAAATACCAATAACCAATCTGTTTGCAAAACCAAACTAGCAATATTAGTTTAATCTCAAGGTTATTGACACTGCTGCCTGGCTCTCCAAACGTTTCGCCTACCCTGCAGAAGCTCTGTTTGCACTCTGTGACTTGGCTCTGACATCTCAGTCTGCACCGTGGCATGTCTGACACCTTCTAAGGAAAAACAACGTACCAGGATCATTCACTTCCCTTCCTACAGCGATTCAGTGAACTGTGGTTGGGCCCTTCACAGTCTGAGTAATGATACTGTGTGGTCACCAGACCATTCCCTGCAATACCAGCACTATTTGAGGACATCATTCCCAGCTGTAAAAACAAACTGTGTCATTTTGTGAAGTGGTGACATTGCCCAGGACACAAACCATATTGATTTTTGCTGTGTTTATCTGTCTCTCTATATCTCTGCAATTCCCTGGGGATTCTGATACCACTTTCTAACAGTGCATTCTTCCTGTTTTCCACTGAATTAAATGTCAGCAGATGACAACTTATGCTTTGTTGTTGCCATTCTGTAATTTAACAGCACTAAATAAGGATTGGCATCTGATTGTATAATCTTTTTGCACGAACTCTGTATTATTTTAACATATGTTTCTGCCATCTTAGTAGGTCGGAGATCAAAAGCATAAATGGTAAACCTGTTATAAGTGTTTATTTCACTGTTAACCACTTGGTTCAGCAACTTTGTAAAGCTGACAGGCAACATTTATTTAAGAAACTTCGGATACATGGTTAAATGTTCTTTTTTTTTTTTTCCCCAGTAAAATTATCCCAGTAAAATATGAATAAACAGTCCAACACATTATATATTATTCACACTAATGTAAACAATCCTCTGCCTACTTTGTTGTACAATACCAACTTCTTTACCTTGTTCAGGGGGGGCAGGCTGCTTCTGCAGGACCCCCACAGCGCTCCAGGCCAGCGGCTCTGCTGGAATCAGGCCCCAGGGCTAGGGAACAACCCGCGGTGGGACCAGGGAAGGTGAGGCTCAGGAGGTGACTGTGGAATTAAACTGGCCTCGAATTGCCTGGGGGTCAAAATCCCAGAACACTTTCTTCCACACTGGAAAACACAAGGCAGCTGAAGGCAGGGAGTTTCAACATACTCAGATTTTAATCTAGGCAAAACAAGAAATGGAAGGAGTTGATAATCGTATCCCATACCTCAATAGGCAGTCACATGGGAAATTAATGATAATTCAGTACTTCTAGTGATTTCTGCCCAAGATCCCGCAGAACGTTAGCCGGTTCATATTCCATTACAGATAGAGGAGAGAGCACACGCTAATATGATGCCTGACTCCAGCAGGTCTTTCCTTTGTACCAAAGCCTCCAAATTAAAGAACAAATTCAGGGTTATTTATTAAAAATAACTGTTTTTTAAAAGGGAAGGGAAAAATTGCAGGAGTTGCAAAATAAAAAATTGAGGTGGAGTAATTTGCTCTTTGCTTTCAACTTAAAAAGAATAAATGGGCCTGGAATGGGGTTTGAAATACGACTCAAGATGAGATATGGCTCAAGATGACTTTCTTGTCATCAAGTGACTGATGCAAGCTCCTATTTCAATTAACTTTCAGAAGAATTTAATGGAAATATGCATAACTTGGCAGAAATAACATACGCATTTCAGCATTATTGAATATCTTAGCAATTTACAGAGGTTGTTCTATGTCTTGAGAAAGTCTGAGAATTAGGCCCAAAAAGCAAGCAAAGGAAATTTTTAAGGCTTGCATGGAACCACAAGCTCCAAATGTTAATGTCTGCAAGGAAACAGAAGCTTCAATGGCTAAAAATGTAAATGGCTGCTAGTAAGCTGCATGCCTTAAGACCATATCAAGGCACTGTCAAATCAGAAAAAATCACGTATGCACAAAGTTGTCACCCGTCACCTTGGATATTCATTTGTATTTACTGGAGCTTCACCTCTTGTGCAACGAGTGACTCAGGCTGCTCTAGGATCCAGCATCTTTCACAGTAATGGGTTCACCAAAGCTGTAGTGCTGTTCTCAGCTTCTGCTCAGCAGTTGGCCCGAGGTTACAAACTGTACTGTTTATTGAGCCTCATTAAGACTGCTGTCATGTGGGATCAGCTTAGCTTGGCTTTAAGAAAATATTATAGAATCGCCTAAATGTGCACTTCCCTTTGAAGTTGGAACACTTAAGTTTGTAACATATTCCAATTATTCTAATAAATCGTATTCTATGACTAATAAGTGGTCACATACATTTGTTGGTTTAAAACCTGTCTCCAACAAAGGTAATAATTACACCAAAATAATTTGTCAACATACAATTAATGCTGCAACATGATTATCTCCTTTGTCTAAGGAACAAAAACCAAATCCTGATCATGCAGGGGTTGCAAATACGCAGTATGTGCCCAACACCTTTGGCAAGAAACCAAAGAACTATTATAAATTTCATACTCAATGTTCAATTCATCTAGGCTGGCCCAGAACATTTATTGAACTGTTATCTCACATACTATAAAGCAGTGACAAAGTAGGTTCTGCATGAATGCTATTAAATCTCCTCAAGGCGTCGTTACAACTGGTAGCGTTATTGCAGAACAAGAACTTTGCAGTTTGTGATATATTGTACAGTAATTAATATAACAAGCCCGTGATACATTATCATAGGGTTCCTGCTCCAGACGTGGGGCTGGCTTCTGGGAGATATGGAGGAGAAAAAAAGCTTCCCTTAATATGCTTGTACATTCCCTTCAAACTATTTTATATTTTCATGCAGAAAGTCTTAGAAATGGAGGATGACAGAGAGGGGCATTTAAGCAATTGTTATAAAGATAGCACATGGTAACAGTTTTAAGTGGCAGAGGAACAGACCTAATAATCTTTTCTGTACCTCTCTGCTATCATAAACTGTGATAAAGAACACAAGAGAAAGAATGAGCTCCAGCTAAAAGAAGGAGATAATTCCTAACACTAACGTTAATTAGTAAAGAGATCACCAAGGCATTGAACCTGCTTCTGCTAACACCAGCAGAAAAATTCCCTGCAATTTTGCAGGATGACATTCAGTGCTTAAAAAAATAGGAGATTCTTTATCAAACTAGATGTCCCAGCAATTTCTCCCGGGAATCTTTTTTTTTTTCCTCTTCCAGTCATTCCTTTTTTAAGATATATTCAATGAACTTTCCCCTACACAGAAAAACAATTTCCATCCCTGTATTACACAAAAACTTTTGGAGTTGGAGCAAAAACTTTTTGGAGCATGAAGCTCATGTAACCATAAAAATGAGAATCTAATACTATGACCAGAAAGCCCACTGTCAACTCAGGGTAACTATTTAAAAAGCACTGAGTGATGCATGTGAAGCAAGGGTGAGGACTATATATAGAGTATATACATTCAGTATCCTGTGGCTATAATCACAGAGAAGCATTACTATGCTCTCATGGATCAAAACCCTCTCCTGTGTATCACCTCCATAACTTGCTAATCCATCTTCTTCACATTCCCCTTTCAAATTCTCCTGAGTTTATCAGTTTTCACGTCCTATCCTATACCTTCTAAGGGATTACTCAACACTGCTTTCTGAGGAATGTCTCTCAGAAAAAAAATGAATTCCATCTTGTATACAGAATATTTGATGACTTCTATATTTCGTATGTGAGTATTTTAAGTCCAGGTATAAAATGTGGGGAAGGATGCAGAATTTCTCTGTTAGCTGGCTTACAGGAGACAATGCAGCTCTTCCTCTCGTTATTCTCTGTTACTTTTCTTTTTGCTATTACGCAGTGAATTTAAGACTCGATAGCAGTGCATCAGGCAATAAGCTCTTCAGAAGTGATGTTGTCTTTACATTTAATTCAGGAATTTTCTGACTGCTTGAATGTAGTTTCATTACAGTGCATAGCTCTAACTCATCCTCTGAAGTAACCATTTCTTTGCAACCATCAAACAAGCAGATCAATTCAAGTACCCTCTCACCAGCTGAGAATTTTCATGCTTAAAAGTTCACCATGAGAAAAGGAAATAGGAACCTAGAGCACGGAGTCCAGCATGACTTATCATCCTGCCCCAGCAGGCCAAAAAAAGACGTACGACAACGAA
The DNA here is from genome assembly GCF_964034855.1 of Anser brachyrhynchus. NCBI lineage: Eukaryota > Metazoa > Chordata > Aves > Anseriformes > Anatidae > Anser > Anser brachyrhynchus. The sequence continues at coordinate 141,898,229 of NC_137695.1, read as the reverse complement.
TGAAAGACCCTTCAGCATAACATTTCATACAGCGATATCAAGCTTGTCTTTTTTCATTTTTGTTTTGAAAATGTATGCAAATTTTCTTTTCAAGCCTCTATCACTATGATCATTTCAAGTGAACAGTAATCTGACAGTCTGTTTTAATGCCTGTTTGGAATAGTCTTAAAAGTCTAGGCTCTCATTTTTTTGGAATATATCATAAGTGGCTATTACGATACCCTGAAAGAGAGTTTAAAAGCCAGTATTTTTTTTTACAGAAGAAATGAAGAAGACTGGTACAAGCCCACTCAGCCTCATGGTATTATTGATCCATTTAGACATGTAAAAGCAACACAGTAGAAGAATTGATATTTTGAAAATGAATAGGTAATGGAGATGGAGTTGCAGTAGCCAGTGATAAAGCAGCACTTTGGTGTTGAAAACCTGAACTCGTGCTTTTGATTAGTACAGCAAAGCAAACATTTAACTATTATTGAATGACATTACAAAAGTAATTAGGGGAAAAAAATGAAAACCATTCCCCCAGCAAACAAAATAGTTTTATGTTGAAATAAAAATCCACACCCTCAGCATGCCCCAGGGGAAACTAGAACAAACAAACAAAAAAAAAAAAAAAAAAAAACAAGGAGGCAATAATAGCAACACATCATAATTTTGTGAGTGAATTTTAGTTTAATTGGACGTCAGCACCACACAGAAATATGAATCATTGTGATGTGACTGTGGTCCATTATTATGGAGGATGAAATGCCAGCCGATGTGACTCATTAGACCTTCACCTAATATGCTTTCCTTCACTGCAGAGCTGTGAAGTGGATGGAGCAGTGGACCCTAGCTGTGGGGTCTGCACTCTCTTCTCTGCTTGGCCATGACCTTAGAAGTAACCCTGGCAGAAGACGAAGCTTTTAGAATAACATTTCACTGTATTCCCACTTCTTTTTAGCATGAGTTGTGTATCTAGATTTAGTTCCATCAAACACAGGGAATTAAAACCCTTTTTTTAAAAAAAAAAACCTAGAAATCCAGGATGAGAACAGGAGTCCCATTACTGACAAGCGGCCAACACTATTGAGCAGAACCCAAGGGAAGTTTTCTCCAGACTATAGTCAGCCAGCAGTTTCATTCCCTGAGCAATGAGGATTTTTCTGGCATTCCTTAAAAAATAAAAATAAAAAAAATAAATAAAAAATCATCCTATCTTAACAAAATTGTGTTTCATTACCACTGAGTGAATGCAAAACCCTTTATGAACTCAACTAGTCCTTTTGCCTCTGGCACTACTTCCACAAGTTAGTTTGTGATAAAAAAAAAAAAAAAAAAAAGGCATATATTTTGGTAGGCATAAACTAAGGCATATATTTTGGTAGGCATAAAATCATCCATTCATCCATCACCTTTGAAATTCTTTTAAATCAATGTTTTGCCTTATATAATGTAGTAAGAATGTTATATTATTTTTTCAAATGCTGTTCACTGTTTTCTATACCTTATCCTTTTCCTGCTGTTCCATTTCCTGGTGATTCAAACAAACGTATCACTGTTGACATTCTTCACTGACCTCCTCTACATTGTGAACGTCAAGAACCAGCATGACTTTGCTTTCCCTGTAAAGACATAGGTCAGCTATCCCAACTGGCATCAAAGAGCAGACCCAGGCAACAAAATATTAATTAACCAGGGGTGCATTTTATATACTGGCATAGCTAATCAGACAGGAAGCAGAAGATTAGACAGATATGCTGTTTCAAAAACCTGAACACTGCGTAAGGATCATCTACATTAAACAATTATTGTGAAACTAACACTATACAAATACAGCATAAAGGCAACCAGGCACACGTTTCCATAGCGCATTACAGATGCTATCACTGATATTACCCTGAGTATGAGTGAGTATATGAAGTATAATTAGTGACCTATATTCTAATTCTATTCTCTTTTCTTAATACTACTGTTTGAAATTAGACTGCCTCTAGAAACTGGGAAAACAAGCTTCTAATGAAATAAGTGGTTGGTTTTTGGCATACTATCACGTCAGCTCTTTCACACTGGATTTTTTGCTATTCCAACTAAAATACCACTTACGTTCAATCACAAAATAGTGTAAAGTAGACATTAATGAGAAAATTGCTACAGACAGGAGACAAATTTAAGAACAGCAAAAACCTAACAGGAAGATTAATCTTATGTTTATAAGGAAAAATAAAAATAAAAATAAAAATAATAAAAATAAAAATAAAAATAAAAATAAAATACAGTTTTGAGAGTATAAATTTAGAGTTTCAGTTTAGGAAAGTATTCTCACTAAATCAAGGACAAGTGGTATCTACTAAACATATTACAGAATTGATCAAAGTGTCAGAGGAAATAGTTTCAGCAGCTTGGGATAGACAGAGACAATTTAAGAGAGCCTTATCCTGTCAGGTGCTAAGCAACTCCTTAATTCCTGCTTTTATCGGATAAGGTATGAAGAAACAGCTTGCGGGATGATTTCTTAAGGAGCATCCCAGATACAGGCTCTGCGATTCTGACTCTAGGAAGCATTGCACCCACTTATTGTTGGCTTTACAATACACCTGCAAAGGGTGCTACTGTGATGCTACAGCAAGACCTTGCAGGACTTCTGTTATGGGTTGTTATTTGTGTTCCCCTACCCAAGGGGGTTGCATCGCAGTGGTACTGTGTGATACTAAGACAACTATGATATGTCTAGTGTAACCTTGACTGAAGAGATATTAGGGGTGTTTTTAGAATTGTCTGAAGAGTTTGAAGTTTCTTTCAAATAAGATCAATCATATTTCAATAGAAGTGATGAAGCTTTATAAACAAATAAGCTAAGCAATAGAGAAGATTTTTAAATGTTCAAGAGTCCAGAACCCCTGGTCTACAAGGAGTATGGAGCCTTGGGCCTGAAAAACCCTGGAGAATCACCTAGTGAAATTTCAAAGGTCCAGGCAGCCCTTGTTTTTCCATGGTATGCTAACAGCTGTCCCCTTTCAAAAAAGAAAAAAGAAAAAAAAAAGAAAAAAGGAAAAAAAAAAAGCTTACTTTTTGCTCTTTGGAAAACAATTTAGGACATTAAACTGTTGGAGAGTGTCCAGAGGAGGGCTATGAAGATGGTGAAGGGACTAAAGGGGAAGACATATGAGGAGCGGCTGAGGTCACTTGGCCTGTTCAGCCTGGAGAAGAGGAGGCTGAGGGGGGACCTCATCGCGGTCTACAACTTCTTCGCGAGGGGGAGTGGAGAGGCAGGGGACCTATTTTCCATAAACACCAGTGATAGGACCTGTGGGAACGGTGTTAGGCTGAGGCAGGGGAAGTTTAGGCTGGACATCAGGAAGAGGTTCTTCACCAAGAGGGTGGTCGCACACTGGAACAGGCTCCCCAGGGACGTAGTCACTGCACGAAGCCTGTCTGAATTTAAGAAGAGATTGGACTGTGCACTTAGTCGCATGGTCTAAGCTTTTGGGCAGACCTGTGCGGTGCCAGGAGTTGGACTCGATGATCCTTATGGGTCCCTTCCAACTCGGGATATTCTATGATTCTATGAAATTAACAAATTCATAGTTCCTGCAAAGGGAAATAGGAACAAGGAGAGACAGCTGCAGTGTACACAAAATACACTTATTAAACTATTATGTTTTGAATCCTACCTCAAAAAGAACAAAACCCACAAAATGATTTAAGATAGCATTGATGTTAAAATAAATAAATAAATAAAAAATAAAAAGAAAATATATATATATGTCTTCTGGAGCAGTCTGAAAACTTTTGGGGCCCTAAGCATTGACCTGGCAAGCTCAGCAGCCTGCTCTTCTTCCTTCCCTGACCACCTTCTACATTATTCCACAGTCTACTATCAACTTTTCCTTCTCTTATTTTTGCTTCAATTTGATTTGCTACACTTAAATGCTTTAGAAGAAACTATAATTATGATGTAACACACTTGGAAAGTTTTTGTCATATTTAAAACATTTTAATTTCTGTCATGTTACCTCCTTCTTAAATCTATAATTGAGAATCTATTAATTTTCCTAGAGCCATCAAACTGTTTCTCTATACACGTGTAACTCCATTTTTTTTTCTCAGCTCTTTCCCTTGTTTTCATTTATTCACTCATACTCCCACCTCTTTTTTCACTTCTCTCCCGTTTGTTTCCTCCCTTTATTCACTCAATCTTTTTATTGGCCCTCTTTATTTTCTTAATTTGCACAGAAAGGAAAACAAACAGGAAAGCAGAGTATTTATAACCAGATACATGTTTTCAGAAAGGAGTTATAAAAGAAAACTTTACGGACATTTCATTATAAACAAATTGGGAAGAAAACTGCATCTGCAGGCCTGTGCAATGCTGAGGTGCAAGGTGCAGCTCCAGCTGAGCGCACCTTGGCTTCCTGAAGGACCCTTGGGAAACATGCAGCCAGGGGTGATGCCCAGGAGCCCCCCACTACCAAGTTGTACCATCCATGTTGCAGGAAGTGTCTGTTATTATTTTCATCTCATAGATCTTTAAAGCAACAAACCGCACAAGGACAATGAGAAAGCCTGAGCCAGAGCATGAGATTCTAGCACCTTTACCAAATACCAAATTAAAGCTGGGCAGTAAATGGCTCTGTCTTCCCAGCAAAATTTGTTACATCTCTGGCAAAACTAACCTGTCCTGAAGAGGACTTCATCTGCCAACACATCATAAATCTGCAAATTTTTAGCACCGCAGAATGCAGCCCTACCTACATTTAATGAAAAAATGGAAGGACATATTTTACACTTGAATGCACCAACACAGCTTCTGTTGAAGCTAATGGACTACTCACGGTGATAACTGCTGCTCTTCATAATTACAAGCTGTGGTAGCTGGGGACTTGAGCCATGACTCTACGTTGGTGCAACACCCCATATATATCACATTAAGTGCCATACTTACTGGCACTTTCAGGGATTGTCCATGCTCCCAGGCGGGAGCATGAGGCTTTGGGCAGATGATTTACCTTCTCTGTACTTTGACACCAACCTGTAAATCCCAGCAGCTTACATTGTGAAAGGCTGAGAATAAAATACACCAAAAGTTTTGAGAAAGGACTATTTAACAGTAACTGAACCTTTATTTGTAGCTACCGTACCTATGATTTTCAATTCCTGAATCAACAGCTCACCTTTCTGAAGCTGAATGTCATCTTTCCTTCTTTACATCCACAACATATTCAGAAGGCATCTCCCTCCTCTTTGCTTTCCTATTTACTGAAGCAATTATTACCCCACTGGTAAATGTACAAAGAAGGGGCAGGGGGTGTTACCTTTTTTTAAATGGTATTACAAATGAAACTATATATTTCTACAAGGTAGAAAACACAAACAGTGCACTAAACAAATATAAGAATACGTTCAACAGAGAAGATCTCAAATACTTTGACAATAGAAATGAATCTTTTATTAAGAAACAATCTAGGTTTTGGTTTTTGTTGTTTTATATATATATATCCTTGTTATCACTTGCTTTCACTAAAATGCAGTTTTTAAAGTAAAAAGGGCTCAGCTCTTCCTCCTCTCCCTCAGAAGACCTACCTACAGGTCCCACGGGGGAGAGAAAAGCAGTGCCTGAAACTGCACGATAACAAACCTGGCTCTGATCTCCCTTCCACTGAGATGAAGCCCCTGTAGCACCACCAGGTCCAATGGGTTACGCCTCACGTACAACATGCAGAGACCACAGAGATGTCTTTGTAGGCAGCAATAGATATTAGTGCAAAGAAACACATCAAATTACTGGAGATTCGTGAGACTAATCTCGCAGTAAGTCACAGGCCATCTGTCTTTACTAACATAAATCTAAGAGACTTTCAAAAAGCAATTACAGCATATAATTAAACCCATTTGCAGACATTACAAGTAAGGCCAGTGGATCTTGTAACCACACTAACACCTCAAAACATGACTTCACTTGGCAGCTCCAGGCTGTCCGCCTCCAGCTGACACCACAAGCAGCAGTGACCATCTGAGAAATCCTTTATCACAATATTCACAGAAATTAAGTTAGATCCACCGGTCAAGGCTATTTTTTTCCTTACAAAACATATACAAGACAGTCAGAAGGACAATTTACTTAGGTTATTAAGTACTAATATCTGCAATGATTTACTGCAATAGTAGAACAACACTTGAGCATCTTCTCATCTAGGTTACAGCACTTTTTTAAATAGAGCCCGAACAGCATTCACTTCCTTTTGGTTGCAGTGAATAGTTTGAAGGTTGAAATTACATTCTCTGTCGATCACTAGAAGACAGACATAGGGACAGACTATTGAAAAATTTCACAGTGTCCTTTTGGCTGCCTTCCAGTCCCATCTCCAAGTGGCTGCTATTCTATTTAATGTAACTGGAGTCTACCCTTAGGATGAATATCTTTCTTCCTGACAGTTTTTGTTCTTTTTCAAGGCAGAGAAACAGCCGCAGCCCAACAAAGACTGCCTCTCCCCAAGCCTCCGCCTGCCTAGAGGCTCAGAAATGGAACAAACAACATGGCCAAAATGCTGCTGCAGACCAGGTTGCAAACAAGATTCTCTACAATTTCACTGAAAATGCAGAGGATATAACAGCTGTGGTTAGGATAACCCCACAAACAGAATTTTTTTCCAATTGCAAAGATCTAAAACAGGAATGTATTCTGAGGAAAACTTGTTCCATTGCTGCAGTACGCAGCAACCAGTCAGAAAATGATACTGCATTGCTAAAAGATTGTAAGCTGCAGCTGATTCTTGTAGAAAACCACAGAAAATGGTGGTTCTTTTTTTCTTCCTTTTTTTTTTTTTTTTAATTTCATACAGACCACAGGCTAAACTGCCTGTCTGGCTGCATTTAAAAGCTTCATTCCAGAACAAAATCCAACCTGCCTCAAGTCTTCAAAACAGGCACACATAAAAGGTTAAATAAATTCTCTGCATGGCTAGTCCTGTGCTAATTGCTAATGCAATTATGTGCTGATCATACTGACCAGATATTAAAGGCATGGCAGCACACAGGTCCAAACGCATGACTTAAAAAAGCAAGCTAACAATAACATCAATCTGTGTCTAACCTACAGTGCCCTTGGGGCACACACTACACGCATAAGGGCAAGTTCTGCTATATGATTGTTCTTCATGGCTACCAGCTGCAAAATTGGACAAGCCTCTAACTGACCAATTCTTGCTGGTTGAGCTACAGGCTCAGCCAGTTACCAATGCTTCTCACGAACTTTCTTCCTGCTCTGCACTGTAGATGCTTGTGCAGCATCACAGCTCTGGTGCACACGATAAGTCTGCACCTTCTGCTTGTTATATCTGCAAGTAGCAAAACACTAAGGTGTTTAGCAGCTATTTACGCTCCACAAAATAGCCAGGACTCATTCACATTTACTCCAACTCACATAACTTATCACAATCCCATTACATTCAGAAAAAAAATCAGTTAAGAGCAATTTGTGCCAGGAGCACAAGCAAAGAACTATTCCATTATAACATGCCTGCACTGATAAGTTAACGTCTTTCCCTCAGGAAATGTCAACAGCAACACCACAAAAAACAAACCTATTAGTTTGTCTAAATATTAAAAAGAGCCTGAAACAGTTTCTAAGACATCAAGAAACCCAGTGCAGAGACAGCATGATTTTTATTTTTGCTGCAAAAACAAATAGTCCTTAGGTTAGTTTGGAGAGCAAACGATGGGCAGTCAGCACGGATCTCAGAGATAAGGAGGGATTCCCTCCTCACAGTATGCAAGGAACATATTAATCATGCAAAAAGAAAGTCTTTAGAGGGAAAGCAAAAAATATATTATCTCTCTTTGGGAAAAGAGAAGCAAAAGTGTAAAGATCTGGCTTCTAGGAAAAAAAAAGGGAAATCTAAGGAGATGACTAAAATCAATTTGCCAGTTACTGGGTTACTGATTTCTGTACAATGCGAAGGGCTAGGTATCTTGCACTTAATACATTGCTCATTTCTTTTACTTAGTATAAAACACAGTCACAAGAATCTAGTATTGACAGCTACTTTAAATAACACCACTCTCCAAACATAGAACAGTCTTGAGACAGATTCCACACTTTATAATACGCTAACCATTATTAGATATTTTTGTATTTTTATTACCTATACATAATATCATTATTATTTATCTTTATCATCACTGTATGACAAATAGCAGCACTGCACTTATTATACGTTATTTAATGGCAAATAAGCCCACATAACCTCAGCAGGAAGTCAGTGCTGCAGAACAAACGTGGTACTTGTGCCCTCTACATCTACAAAGCACCACTCACTTGTGCATCCAAGAGCACGTGGCCATAGATCCCATCCTTCCCCTCCTTAGAGGGCAGAGAGGATGTAATGTGGAAGAGGAATTACCAGTTGCTGTTAGCAACCAGGTACCAACAGGACTAGGATTTACAGCTTTCATTGAGTTTCGCTAAGTAGGAAGTGGCTTTATCACACTGGAAATAGAAACCAAGCCACAGCTAGCTTACAGTCCTGTCTTCAAAGGTTGCTTACTATCCTGCAAAAGTGGAAGAGGCAGTTGCCTGAAATACTCTAGATAATCCCATATGGTTTCTCCCTCCTCTAGCTAGTAGGAGGCAAGCCCTTTTTGAGTTCCCCACCTAAGCCTCCATCTTTCTTTTAAACCCACCTCTCCACAGCTGGGTCTAACAAACAAACCTTGTTTTCCCATTCAAGCTAAAACCTCTGAGCCTGCCTGGAAAGCAACGAGAGAAGACACTGGGCCTCCAGCGCAGGTTAGGGGATGGATACTTTCATCCCTGGTTCTTCCACTTGAGAGTCTGGGAAATGGAATGTCTTCTGATTCTTTTAGCATCAATTAATTACCACAAGGCTGAAATCCGTAGCTCCTTCGGGGTCAATACTTTGTTTACTATTGCCTTTATACCTAAGAACAGAACTTAACAGACTATTAATATGCAATTGTGCTTGATACATTTTAGCAATCTGTCATCTAAAAATTAAAACAAATTCACAGTTAATAATACAGCGTGGTTCTTCTGTCAGTATGAGTTTCCATGCTTGCTATATTTTCAGTGATTTACAGATTCTCCTTTTTTCTTTCCCAAACAAACATAAGGATGTTTCTCATTGCTAGAACACTTGAGCTGGAAGCTGAAAGCCAGGTTTGATGCTTACTCATGAATTAGTAATTGGGATTTTGCAGGTCAAGCTCTGCCCTGGTGTCAGCTGTCAAGTTACCTTTTATTGCAGCCAGGTTAAATACACACCCACACCCTACATTTATAGTCATAAATGTAACTACTTATATCCATGGGAATTGAAAGGTTACTGGACAGTAACAGGACAGGTCAAGAACAGGACAGAATCGGGCTCTTCATTTGAATTTGTTCTCATTAAAGGAGACAAGAAATCTGCTCGCTATTTCTCACAGCTGTTAATACTTTACTCAAACAAAACAAAAGCCCATACTCGTGACTTTAAGGACCAGCAGATGCGCTCATTAAAATAAAGGGAGTTTTATCTTTTTTAATGAGCAGTGTTGTTTTTCAAATCTGAACATAGGCAATAATCAAGCAATAATCAGTAACACAGGCAATAATCACAGAACAAGTTTTCCAGTTGGTACTCAAGTTCATGACGAAATAGTGACTTGGGAGGAAATAAAGACGAGTGATACTTGCATCATTTTCAGGGGAATCAAATAGATTCTCTCTTCTCCCTCTCCTGCCACACACTAGGTACAGCAATGCTGTATCACTTCTGGATCCTGCTGACAACATATATTGCTGAGACAATTTTGGCTAGTATCACAGACATGCTATGCCAGCCTTCTCTGGTATTTCTGATCTCCTATATGCAACAGGGTGTTACGTACTTTATCTGCTTTATCTCTTCAAATGTAGTTTACTGATTTTTGGAACTTAAAAGAATGTATTTAATTCAAAGGAGGTTTATCAGCATTTGTATTTATAAAGTGTTTTGAAGATCAGCTCTTTCATAAATTAGGTGCACATGAATAGAGAGATTTTTTCCCCCTCAGTTGCCCCCTCAAATCTCAAATTCCCACTGAAAGGCTGGAATATGCCCAGGACACAACCTTTATTCCTAGTCAAGCTCATTCCTACCAGTGACCACAGCAAGACTTGAAGTTCTGCAAAGACAGCTGGCAGCTGAGAGAACATGGATCTGATGAACAGCAGTCTTGTGTCTAACTTGCAATCTGTTCCTGCTGTTGATGCAGATATATTTTTAATATAAAGGAGTGAGTCTAGTCCCAAAAGATTACAGGGAGCAAAAAGAGAGCTTACCAGATTCCTGACAACGTTTTGAGTCTTTGCATCATTTTACATTGCTGTTTGTGCAACAAGAAAGGTCTGACAGCAGGACTAGCAGTTCCTTTAAGGAAAGAATTTGCATTTGCAGAACTAGGGACGAAACATTAAGTTAGAAGAATTTTGATAAAGGATTGTATTTTTAAAGCAAATCTTCATTTAACAACATTTGACCTCATTATCATACATATAACCTACTCCTCTTGCTCTTTGGAAGAAGATTTATTGACCACACAGGATTCAGTCACTCCCTTTGAATTAGTAAGTACTTCTTGCAGGGCCACAGCGAGAGCCCTGAAACATAAGGAGGAAAACAACACTCCTATTCAGAGCAAGAACAGCCCAAAAAATGCTCTCACTTTTGTGAGTGGCTTTTCTTAAAACAGGACAGAACCCCAGAATGGCTAAAGAGAGGTTGTCAAGTGACAGAAAAGTGACAGAAAATGTGGGAGAGAGGCACTTGACATTCATGCATATGTTGCAATGCCTTTTATATCGGTGTTGGAGACGCTGGACCTGGAGCATTTAAATAGATTGACTGCTTTTGTTTGCTGACGTCAGTGTAAATCACTACAGCACAGTAAGCTTCACCATGACATCTACAAGAACAATTTCAAGTTCAGCATTATAACTGCACAGCACCACTCAGTTCAGACCCCTGCTGCCGCATTGGGTTTTTTACAGGGCTGTATGGATGTAAGCTTAGACAACGAGTATGTATTACTTTCTCTTCCCAGCTGTGTTGGGTCAGAGGGTTACAGCCCCAAGACCTGCCAGCTTAGCTGACCATTCTGCCCACCATCTCAGCTGTAAAAGATCTTGGGTTAAATCTCTTTTTCTAGAAGAGCTGAGGGAGTGACGACCAGGAGCTGGAGCAGAATTGGAACAAAACTGTGAGCCCAAATTCAGGTATGGAGTCTGGCACCCTTGTGAATTTGGAAACCCCCTTCTAGTTATCTGTTGTTTCCCAAAGTGAACTTTTCCCAAATAAAACCAGGATTTAGAAACATTGTTTCCTTCTCTAATTATTAAGAGTTTTATGAAGTGCTGTGTAACATCTGGGAAATCACAAAACTTATTGACTGTTCTTACAGGCAAGCACAATGTCTGTAAATTCACAAAGGAAAAAAGTACAAATAAAAGACAAATCCTTGTACTTTATTGAGTTCTATTTGAGGAAAGGTGGGTTTTTTTGTTGTTTTTTTTTTTTTTTCCCAAAATGTGTCCTGTTACTCTGATTAAATCCATTAATTCCCTCTAATGTGAACAGCACTTTGAAGCTCCATTGATCAGCGTGATCATTGCCGACATTTTCGCATTAGCTTCTATGGGCTTAGCATTATTCTTAACTTGATTCTTCAAGTGTGCTTCCAGAGGACAAGCCATTACCAAGGATTTTATTATGCACAGCCACATTAAAATTATTTTTCAGCATCTTCCATTATCTCATTGAACCTTCTAGAACAACTGGCTGTAGTCAGGTATTTTGAAAACAGAACTCAGACTTTGCACTGCTTCTTGTTACATACACAAATATTGCAAAACAGAATCCCATCTTCTCCAAATACAGAAAGAATGGAGGCTTTTATTGACATTTTAGGCTGAGCAGCAGAATAAAGATCTGTGAGGGAATATCAGTAAGGATACCCAACAGTACTGAGTTCCTTGTTCTTCACATGCTATCACAAGAACATGCACTTAGGAACTTGCAGCAGTAACTTTCCAATGGTAATACCAATTCCCCCTGCATCCTAAGGACTTCTTTCCAGTGAAAAAGGAACACATTTGCTGGATCCCATCAAAATCCTACAACAGAACAACCTCTAGACTCACTCCCAGTGAGTTTGGCTGTGTGATGAACAAGCATTTAGTTAACTCTGTGTCAAAGCAGTTGGGAGTTACATACATCTTTATAAATACTTAATTTTCATTGAGGTTTCCAGTTAACTTAGTAGAACACAATTCAGTCAGTGTAGCAACTGCTACAAGAAACTGAGTCATGGGTCAGCAATTGGGGCTGAGTCCACCCTCTGCAGAGCAAATGCTATTATGTTTTGACCAGCAATTTAATGAGATAATCAGATCTGGGGGCAATACACCCAAAATCTGATAATGTAGACTGATGCTGTCCAGAGTGTAGGCTTCGGCTGATAATCCATTTTGGTACCAGTGTACGTTTGGTATGCACTTAGTTCTGCAAGAATAGACTTCCTTGTGTGATCTGGGAGGCTGGAACCCAACAGGTAATGTTATCTTTATGACTTAGACTTGATTTAAATTAAGACCTATTTAGTTCCTTTTTTTCCAGCCACTGAAGATACATTTAATAAGCTTAACATCATCTCTGTGTGGAGTAGCAAACAAGGTTTTGGAGCTGCTGGCTGAAGACCCAAACAGCTATGTGCTGATAGGAGAAAGGGTCTAGGTTGCAACCTCAGTTCGTTCTGGAGTTACCATAAGAACTACTGCCAGGAAGCCTTCAATAGCCACACATCTGCCAACTGTATTTCTCTTCAGTGGTTTCCGTCTATTTTACTACAGTGGGCAGGAAGACTCACCAAAACTGAGATAAATCTGTTTCTGTTGACTCCATTAGAGGAAAGGGAAAGGGAAATGGAACACCACCACCACCACCACATTGACTAGGATTCTGGACAAAAACACTAACTCCATGTAAACAGTTTTTGGGATCTTTGGTACCAAGTCTCTGTCTCTGCAGTTTTAAAATTATTTCTACGTTTGGGAAAATTGCACCTTTGTCCATCAAAGAAACCTTTCCAATAAGTCATCCGGGCCTGCTTTTTCTTCAAGACTGGAGTGCTGAAACACAGTACAGCATACCTTCTGTCTCCCACCATCACAACAAGCATAACATTTCCAGTATGTTGTAAAAATACTGGCTATTGGCTAAGGCTTACATGGAGTTAGGACTCAAACAAGACTACTTGTTGCCCTAGAATGAGCACAAGGGTTAAAATAAAAAATGTTTAGGACAGATTAACTGTATACCAAGATACAGCATTACTACTAGCAATTCCTAAGAGTGCTGTTATAGAAAATTGTTCTGAATTATGGTATGTAATTGTAGAATTGCAGAACAATACAGGCATGAAGGTAACTTTGGCACTTACCTGCTCTAACCCCTTGCTCAAAGCAAGGCCAAATTTGAAAACAGATCTAAATATCTAACTGTCTAAGTCAGGACAAGACAGGGACTTAATTGTTCAGTCAACTCTAGAGTATCTCCAAGGAAGGACATTGCCAGCAGATCAAGACAAGCCATTATTTCCCTCTGCTCAGCAGCAGTGAGACTGCATCAAAGTACTGGTTCCTGTGCTTTGAACTCCCCAGTACAAGAAAGACATTGACAAACTGGAGCCAGAAGAACCAGTTTCTCCCATCAGTACCAACTGATTTCCTTCTGTACCAGTACCAAATCAACATCAATTTCTGACCAATCTAGTGGGCACTGGAGTATTTCTGTCCTTGGTTTCAGAGAATCACAGAATGGTTTGGGTTGGAAGGGACCTTAAAGACCATCTAGTTCCAACCCCCTGCCATGGGCAGGGACACAGGGAAAATTCTGTTCCTTATAGTTCTAGGGAATAATAATGTTTGGGGCCAGAGGTAAAAATGCCATGTCTGACAATCACTTTCTGGTTGTCCTACTAAAAAATTGATTTTTCTGTTAAATTTATATTCCAAGCAGAGCCATTAGATTTTAAAGGTGATGATCCCAAACAATACGCATTTCATATTCTTTTATATTCCCAAATCCTGTCAAAATGTATATGTTTAGATCTTTCTGGATACTGCTTTCAAATACACAAATGCCTTTTACAAAAATGCAGTGCAGGGACATACAATTTTTTTCAGTGTCATGGTCCCCTTTGAAATGGCAGAGAACTCTCACCATGAATAACTTTTACCTGTCTCAAGGGGATTTTCACACACGTTACAGGAAACAAATCAGCCTTAAGCAATGCCCTTGTGCAACATACTGCATTTTTATTCATTTCTGCACACCTTCAAACTTCTGCTATCTGGCATACCTAATTTCTGTGCAACAGCCCCAGTTTCTGTCTCAACATGCTAATGCTCAGGTATGTACAGAATGAAACAACTGCATATACCAAATTAACATCAGTTATCATGGTTACATCAGTTTCAACACATTTATTTTAGTTTGGAATATTTTTGTACATCCTCTCTGTGAAAAAAAAATAGTAATATGTAGCATTATTGAAAACACCTATATATATACAAATTATACAGTAGCACCAGCAACAGAAAATGGGGTCTATAATTAAAATGGGAGATAAAATTATCCCAGCATAGACAAGAGAGCAACTCAGAACCCAAACCCCAAAACTGAGTGGTCCCCTCCTGTTCCCCTCCTTCCTCCCAGCCACCATGCCTGCACTAGCTCTGATGCTGGTTGTCAGCCTGTGTAACTCACTGCTGTAGCAAAAGATGTTACTCCCCCAAGCCAGTCTTCTGCTGCTTTCAGGCATCAGATCCACCTGCGACACAATCACCTTGAAAGCTCTGACACTTGCTGAAGTGGAAAGAGATGCAGAGGGAGTGGAGCTAAGCAAGAGAGGGAGAAACCAGAACCTCCCTCCCTTCCTGCCCCTTTTGCTAGAAGTGAGCTCTTACTTTGGCTCCAGATGATTCCTAAAACTAAAGCTTCTGTCTGAAAACTAGCTTCATTTTTTTTTTTTTAACTTCCTCTTCCAAATGCTTTGGATATTGCGTTATATCCTTGTTCTGTTAAAATTTTAAACCACCTCAAAATCACATATGAATTGGTAAATGACTTAAATTTTCACATTACATATTTAAAGCACGCTTTAAGTGACATTCTGGAATACAAAGCATTTCTGAAACAAGGTCACAAACACCAGGCACAAAAACGCTCTTGCCATGAATAAAGCAGAAGACTAGGATTTTTAGAACCACAGCCTGCAAATGTTAAATATCCAGTATTGCTAACACTCACCAGGCACCCAGTAATGACTTCTGAACACGCAAGGCAGTAGACCATTATATATTTACAGCTAAAAAAGATGAATGAATTAATTATTCTGTGGAAGAAGCAGACTGTGGTTTAGTTATCTACTATTACCATAGACTCAGACAAAAGTACATAACACTTTCCATCTGCAAAAGCTACCAAACATTCCTTGACTAGAGTTGGTTACCTACCCAAAATACCTATTTACCATGCCTTGTGTACAGAAAATATACACCTGCTTTTCCCCAGATCCTTAACCCATGGGGTGGTGTTAACCCACCAGTTCTTACTAGTCAAGCAGAATTACTAGTCAGTTTGTCAGCCTATACAGGGATGTTTTACAGAACATCCCTGCAGCAATGTTAGGATCACCAGCTCCTAAACTGTTAATGCTAAATCCATATTTATTTCCATGCTCCATGCAGAAATCCTACCACTATTGGAATTCTGAAAGCAGTACATTTATTTGCCTGCTATGAAAGTACAGCAAGTCTGGCATGTTTGGGTCTGCCAGACATACAGAAAAAATCCATACGCAGCTGCCTGAAGCAGTAATCCATAACTGAAAGTTGCAGGGTGCAGGGCTGACTGGTCTCCTGGCGGGATGCATTTTGAATGAAACCTTAAATCAACGTCCTGATTGTTTATAGGCTTCCAAGTCCTAACAACATAATTTACAGTAATATTGTATTATCTACCTTATAGAGGCATCAATCCAAGTATTATTATGAGTTATTTGAGCTAAACTGATGGTGCAAACTCTTCCTAATGTTTGTGTGGTGAAGAAGCAATACAGCTATGTAAATTAAATTGATATATATGTAACATGAAACATTCGTCTGTCATAAGCAGTTCAGAAACTATGAGATCTACAACCTCCTTAACTTTGTTTCAATCATAATGTGAATCCTGACACCACATACATTAGAACAGATATACCTACGGTTTTTGAGATGATTTAAGCATCCTAGAAAGCTACTAGTGAGAAGGCATTCACTGATCAGATTATGAATTCAAACACCTTTTCAGAACTGTAGCCTTCCTCTACAGTCCTTTCCTGATACTACTTGAATCCTGTTCCTGTTGAGAGGCTTGCACAGAGAGACAGAGGGAGAAATGCAAAGCGTTTCAGCCACCGGTCAGGACAAGACCAAAACTAACTCCAGCGGGAGCTTACTTCAGTGGTTCTAGGACTTCATCCCATTTCAAATCCTCATTTTGGACACAGCTGCACAGGAGTTGCTGAGCCTATGAAACAGCAGCGACATGACAGGATGCAGAGAACTATGGGTTAAAAAGTCTGCAGCCATGAGCTTCACACAGCTTTTAGTTAACAGCGTTTCCCTCCTACTAGCACATCGTACTGGGTGAATTAGGTAAACAGATGAGATTTCATTTGGATTTTCAATGTAATTAAAAAATAAAATACAATATTCTGCCAAGTCAACTCTTCTATGTTCACAGACTATAATAACAGCCAAAACAAAAGAGGAAGAGCAAGGGTTAAATCCACGTCCATTATGAACAACAAAGACCATAAGATTTCATCAAGAGATCCCTGTAGAAAGCTTAATTCCTTGTTATCTAGATGATCATTTATTCTGAATTAATGGCCTTTACTGAACAAACAATCTGCCAAATCCTTTGGTAATATCTTATGACAGCTACAGTCAGTGCTAAGAATATGCACAGAATTTTGGTAAAACTCATTAACTGATAATAACAATTTCTGTTAAGCCAGTTTCTTCCTATAAAATGGCTTTCAGAAACTTTCACAAGATTTACCTTAGAGAATCTACAGACGTATGTGAGAAAACGAAGCCTAAAACCAATATATATATATTTTAATATTCGGGTATCATTAACTGTGCCAGCTCTTTCATAATCAAATGTCAACATCATTCTTTTATATTAAACATGTTTAGTAGGGCTAAGTTCAAATTCTTCACATGAAAATGTTCAGCTCGATAGTTAATTTTTAAAAAATCATATTAGCTAGACTTAAGTAACTTCCATTATTAAAGGAAGCACATGATTGATTTTTCTGAGATTAGAAGTGTGTATGCCTTAGTCAATGCCAGTCACAAGGGCTAAGACCAAACTCTTAACATTCACATATGCTGTGAATATGTGAGAAAATGTCACAGGACAAGAACTATGGAACCACAGGCAGCTCAGGAGTCTTTTATCTATCTGAAGTGATACATGAGGGAGTGCTTCTGGTAAATAAGACACAGAGAAGGACAAATCTTATTTATTTATTTTCCTAAAGGAAGAGACTACTCACTTTTTCAAACAAACACACTTTCAGGATGCCGACACAAACAGTAAGTAAAAGCCACAGAAAGATGTGCTTTACCACAGGAACAGTCTTCTTTCTGTAAACTTCTATTAAATACAAACTCTCATTTAACAAATCAATGCAGAAAAATAAACCTATGCAGAAGCTGCTGCCAGAACTGTGTTGCTGAGAAGAATCCTTATCAGGCAATCCAAAGGGTAAAGCAGGAGGCAATCACTACGTCCCATGTGATGCCCCCCTAAAGGGAATTTAGGAAAACAGGTAATTTTACGGACAAGGCAACCTTCTACCGTTACCACCACTGCACTTTCATATATGAGAGGATACTGCCACAGTATTTGCTCCTTTCTACAAAAACTTCTCCAACAAATTAATGGCTATTACAAATCTTTTCTCATCCTGGCTTTATGAATTTTACCTACGGACTAGAGCAGAAAACAGCAAGGCAGAGATCATCTCATTATATGCTCATCATAAAGCATAATAAGTACCCAAATTTCATTAGGGCTTATCACTCAGCACGAGTGACTGAACAACTGAAACGGGTGGTAACTGGATGTCCAGGATTTCTATCCTGACACCAAATCCACACGCCACTTTGAAAAGAATTAGATAAAGTTCAGATAAGTATAGTGTAAGTAGGTGGACACTGAGGGAGTTTTGAGATATCTCATTAATTCTACTGCTCATTAGTGGACAGGACAGTGTATTTCCAACACCTTATGGTCTTCAAAGATTTTTTTAATATCGTAAGTAAAATGGATAAGCAGGATACCAAGGCTCACCTGTTCCCTTTGTCATCGCAACAAGCCTACACTGCAGTTCAAAGCATGTTTGAATTTGCGCTTCTCTTACTGAGAAACAATCCATCACTAGCAGCTAATGATCTTTTTTTGCCCTAATAAATCTACCTTGAAAGGAGTCTACCTGGGGCTCCCTGCTGTTCACAGTTATTAAAACATGAAAGCTGGACTAACTCTGCAGAGGACATTGATGGTTAACTCTGAAGTCAGTTAAATGCCAGCTTTATGAACCAGGAATCAATTCAGACAACACAAAACTGTGTTTATGTTAAAGATGATGCATGCAGAAGCCCTTTACTCAGTGCAGGGGCTCTGGGTCTCCACTGGCATAAGCCACACTGCAGAGGGCCAAGGCCCAAAGGGCAGCTCTGGCAGAAGGAAACACGGGTGCCAGGAATGTGAAAAATAACACACAGCTGTTTCTGATGGCACAAATATGCTTCTGATAGCCCAGGCAAAAATCCAGCTGCTGCAAGACAAGCTTGTATGTGGATCTCCTACGGGCAGACATCATCACAGTATGGGGCATCTTGTTATCCTTTTTGTTGCTGCTGCTTTGCATAACACATGTGAACGACTGGAAAAAAACAAACAGCATTTATTTGTAGGTATGTCTGTCATGAAGCTACAGTTTTGCTCCACTTGCAAAAGTCACATTCTCCTTTGAAAGGCAGCATCCAGGTACTGCAGTGCCTCCTCACAGGGGAGGGCCCATAAGCTTTATGCCATTCAGTCTCTACAAGAACACAACCACGTGCTTTCCTACCTTTCTTTCTCATTACCTGAAAGGAGGAGCAGAGCTGTATCGCAGCCTTGTGGCAATAAGCACTGGGCAAAGCACAGGATACCCAAGCAACAGTAGTGTCAAGATTCTTTACTCACTATCTGGTTGTGGGGGTTATTGAATAACAATAATTAAAAATACATCTGCATTGTTATGTGTAACTTTGCTAACTTCCCATTTTATATAGAAGCACTTAATTTTGAGGACAGAATATTATAAACACTATTTCGTATATAATAAACAAAATATAAATGTCTATAAATCTGCCACTTTATCTGACCAGTGCCAGTTAAGGCAGAATAAAAATTACTGTCTCTGCATAAAGTTATGTAAGTAGGCAAGGGGGTTCAAAAAGAAAACACAGACCTCAGAAAGTTATATTCACCTGTTAAAGCAAGTAAACGAGCAGATGAAAGGCAAGATATGTCTGATTATGTTTAAAGCCTTATTTTTTTCCTAAAAAGCACAGATTTAGAAATGCTGAAGTCTGCATATCTAAAATACACAATAAGAAAGGTGAGCTCTTGAGTCATCACCCATTAATTTAAAAGAGCAAACTGTTTATTTATAAAGAAACTGAGGACTCACAGTTGAAGAAGGAGCAGTCTTTGGTGTTTGGAGCTTTGGTTTCATTGTTTTGTCATTTTTCTTAATTTACTTTGCTTCAGCTCCATTTCTAACTTCAGAAGTATCAAATCTCAAATCTTTCCTTTTTTTGGTTTCTGCTGGAGGAAGGAACTATTGTGGCCTTTAGAGCTTGTGGCAAACCCTGCACACACCCTAACAAGATGTGAATCTTTAATGCAATAGTCCTGTCTGCTAAATGAGTGAAACTGAGCAAGTGTTATAACATAAACCGAAGCTGCCCAGCTGTCAAATGTCACAAATGCCAATTTCTTTAGCTCTTTGGAGAATGTCAGGTCCCCAACAACGGGACTAAACATGCTTACAATTAAGAGGAATGCTGTGCTGGGTTTTCACGAAGGAGTGGTAAGAACAGGGCACCCATGAGCCTTGTTCCTTAGCTTCTCTGCGCCATCAGCAGCCTGGGAGCATCAGGCTGTGGATGCTGCCTTTAGCCAGATTTCCAGCATCCCAGCCCTGAATTACAATGCACACAGGAGAAACTGATGCCTAAATTTCATGACTCCCCCCTGGGCTGCCCTATGTGTACTGCAGGCCTAGCTGCTCTGCTTTATCCTCCTCTCCTAAATAGCTTCCCCTGCATAATCAGGCTTACTCCTTATCTGCAGTCTAGCCCGGTATCCTCTTAACACACACAAGAACATCCATACTGGATCAGGCTGAGGGTCAGTCCAGCCCTGCATCCTCTTGGAGAATGGCCAAGAACAACCCTGAGAGAGAAATGAGTGACGACGGGCAGCAGGACAGAGCCGCCACAGCATGGAGCAGCAGCCTCCCGCCTGGAGGCCATCCTGCGCTACGTTCTCTAGGTGGTCCTGCTCGGCAGGGGGTTGGACTGGATGATCGTCAGAGGTCCTTCCAACCTCAGCCATTCTGTGACTCTGTGACTCCAGAGCCTGCCCACACACTGCCCCAGGAGCTGCAGGCAAACCTGGGCGATGAGGGAGGGAAGTCCAACAGGGGACTCGTTGTTCCTCATGCCTCTTCTCTCTAGGACCGCTGCTCTAACTCAATGTAAAGTTTCCCGAAAGGAAAATCTTCTTACACAAATTTTAAGACAACAGCAAAGGTCTTAAGACCACAGCTTTCATTACTTTTATTGGAATACTCTCAGATAATTTGGGTTTGGGATTCTGGAGCTTGCCCTCGAGTCCTTTCCTACATGTTGTCTGTATTGATTCATTTCTTTGCCTTTCTTTGTCCTGAGCAGTGGAGGCATCTAGCATTGCTCCATAATACCCAGAGAGACAAGATCACTCTGTTTATAACCAGTTTCTGATAATAAATGCCAAACTATTTCTCATCTCTCAGATTAGAAAAAGTTAGGCAAAATGCAATTATTTGCCAAAAGGTAAATAACCTGATGGCATCTTCTGTTCTTGGAACTACTCTCACAAATAGCTTTTTTGCTCTTATGATGCATCTGTTGCATTTATTTCTCCCCTTCCCATGAGACTTCCCCATCTGCTGTAGACATTTCAAATGGCATCTGATAATTCATGCTAAGAAAACAGCCTTATCTATTCCAGCTTCAGATTCACTTTTTCATAAACATCACCAAGAGTAAAGAAAGATACTAGGAAATCAAACCCATAATTCTGAGTTCAGAAAATAACAAACAAACAAAATGTGGCTTTGGGGATGCACAAAGGCTTCATCTGAGTTTGCAGGAGGATACGCATTTAAAGGAAGATGAATAGAAGGAGCTGCCCAATCACTCGTCATACAATGGAACAAAAGAGTTCACCATGATAAGGCTTAAGTCACCGGTGTTGTTCTTTTATTGTGGTTATTTAATGCAAGGAATATCTGAGAGTTATATTAAAGATGGAGGATCAAATAAGCACAGAAACAAAGACTGCGCGGACATCCCTAGCCCCTCATGTCCCCCATCCATTTCCTCTGGAAGCAAAGCTGAGTGAATAATAAAACAGTTTTTTTACATTGGTTAAAATGGATAAAAGGGCAGAATTAATGCTACGTTTTGAGTCCATAAAAATGTTACAGTGAATAAGGCAAATACCATAAGATATAATATGTCCTGTACATATCTGGTCATCTCAGAGGGTGCAGGGCTGGCTGTTTTCGCATTGCTATATTGCAGGCAGAACAATGAACCATACACCAAGCATTATCCAGAATTAATCATGCAGCATATCTATTGGTAAATGAATAATCCCCACTCTTCAGCATTGTTCTTTTCATAAAGAGCTATCCTTCTGGACAGTCTGAAGAGAAATTAGTGAATTTGCTTCCCTGTAACCAGGAAACCAGGAAACAGAGCTAAATTTTCCATCTAATAAATTTAATTTTAACAGCTGGAATTTTAAACTAGCTACCTAGTTATAGAAGATTTGCTATAAAAAATGATATATGTATTAACATTGAATATTTGGATATTTTAAATTTGGAAATCGTTACAGAAATTACAAATGAAAAATAATTACCTTCGGTAAGCCAGCTTCCAGTGTTCTTCTGATAATTGCAATTAGGGATCTAATGAAATCCACCATATCAGATTAGTTTCACAATCCCTACCTCTGACCTGTATTACCATGACACCTTCCAACAAGTATGGAGCGAATGGATTAGATCAACAGACTAATTTTATAGTCTTCCCTTCAGACTGATTTTCGTATACTTTCTGGCAAAATTTAAGAAAATATTTTCCAATTAATTGAAAGTCATTTAGTGCTCTCACCAAATTACTCCTCAATGAGTCTGGAGCAGATACACTTTCTTTTTCCCAAGTGCCTTTGATTTCTACTCTGCATGCAGAGACATGCACTTAATTAAAACTTTCCATCGAAGTGGTATTAGCTAGACACACGAGGATACCAAGTCGCTCTTAGGCTTTCTGCCAGAAAGCCAGCAGTGCTGATGCTTTCCTTCATTTACTTTATAGTGTCAGCAAAATAGGCAATTTATGACCACATAAATACGGAGCCAACAACCTATGAGCACTATCTGCAGCAACACAGAGCAGACACAGCCACTTAGCTGGTCCTGTTCCCTCGGACTGGTCCGTGTTGCTGAACACAGGATGAGAGCATGCTTTACCAAGTGGCTTCTAGAACACCATAATAAAATAAATCACCAATACGAGCATTTAAAAAGGTGTCAGGCAGCAGCATGAACAAATCCCATTAGCAGACAAAAGGATTTGTGTGGATATCCACTATTCACCACTTTGAAAATTTAACCCCAGGGCTTTATACGTACAAGCAGGATGTAGACATATCACATTATGAAATGAGGTTTGGTTTTTATCAGGACGTCTGGATTTTTGTTAGCAAATAAAGATACAGGGAAAAAAGCAAAAGCTTCTGATACAGTGTTATGATTATAGGCAGGGAAAAGACATCCGAAGAAAGGGAAACATCTAAGAAATTGTGTAATTGCCAGGACCATTTGAAAAAAGTCTGTAAGACAACATTATGTTGTACCAGGTTTGCTTTGGAAAACTAATGGAAGGCTTCACATAGATATCTGGCAAACACCACCTGAGAGAAGAAGCAGTCTTAACTACCAGTGTAGCTACTCCTACATGTGAAAAATACAGCAGAGTCTAGATGATGCCCTTTATCTCTCTTAGGTGCTGATGATCATATGTGTAGCTTTCACATTTAAGTTGAAATTAAACATGAGTGGCTTTAAATTGAGACTAGGTTTCATGCACAGCAGCACTGATAATCTTCTAACCTACAGATTTCATTTCCTGAAAATGAGAGAAATCCTACAGTTATTTTTACAGCCAGAATCTAAGAGGAGCAGTTCTACTAAGACTAGAAAGACAGCAAGAGCTGGAAATATCTGAAGGGCAAAGAGGCCCAAGTTCACTGTAAAACCTGAGCATGAGAAAAAAATTTATGTGAGAAATATCTTCTTGCTTTCCTGTGCAAGGAAAGGACTGAATGGGGGCATAAGCACCTCTTTCCTTGTGGTTATTTAATTCAAAGAGTATCTTAGAGTTATACATACATACACTTTGTACAGCATTTTTTAGAAAATTCAAGTGAAATCCTTACTTTTACAAGAGCAACAGAATTCCACTAACTTTATAAATGCCAAGGTTTGGCTCTTCAGGATAGGTACAATAAACTGAGGTATAATGGGTATAACGGTACATCCCTGTACACTGAAGTGCCCAGCCACATATACTACATGTCTTAAAGGTCTTGCTCAGAACCTCTTTGCCTCCTAAATCTCTAAAAGCATAAGAGAACTGAAATCACAAGAAAGGTGTCTGCAGTTTTGCTCACAAATTAATTGCAGGAGAATTGCATTAATTCACTTCACTGGAGAAGTGAATAAGCGCGCTGGCATTCCAGTAAAAAAAGGGCAAAAAAATCAGTTACTGAGATGGTAGGTTCACTTGTAATTTCAAGTGTCAGCCACTTTTGAAGAATAAACTCATAATATTAACATTATAACTGAAGTGCAAGTGTAATCCTGTAATTATAGAATATGCAGGCAGTAATCAGACACTCTCACAAAAACTCCAAAATATATCAAAGAAATTCAACAGGAGAATTAAATAATTCTAAGTATTACAGCTACTGCATAAAGTCAATGTAGAAATGAAGATGATTTACTGTGGCAAAAAGATACACGTGAAGTCGGTTGGCTAACACACGTATATGTCTTTGAAAGGCTCCAGACAAGGCAAAGCAAAGTCTTATGATAACAGACTTCTGTAAAAATATAACTGAGAAAAAGTTAACTATTTAAGATTAAACAGACTTAATCTTCTTTTGTATTTTCATTGGTAAAACAGATTATATCCAAATATTCATAAACATTTTATAATTAGGGTTGCAGCTTTTTAACTTTAAAAGATGCTCAAAATAGCTTTTTTTTTTTTGGTGATTTTATTTGTACATATAGGAAACGAAAGCTTTTGTTGGAATTTAAGCTCCATGAACACTGACTGAACTTTTTACATTGTACTGGGTTTGGCTGGGATAGAATTTATTTTCTTCACAGCAGTCTGTATGGTGCTGTCTTTTGGATTTGTGATTAAAACACTGTTAAAACACTCATCAATGTTTTGGTTGTTGCTGAACAGTGCTTGCACAGCATCAAGGCTTTCTCTTTTTCTCACTCCACCCTTCCCACCCCAGCAAATAGCCTGGAGGTGAGCAAGGAACCGAGAGGACACAGCCAGGACAGTTGACCCAAACTGACCAAAGGGATACTCCAAACCCAAGTAATGCTGTGCTCAGCAATAAAAGGCAATGGAAAGGAGAAGGAAGTGGGGACACTCATGGTTATGGAATTTGTCTTCCAAAGTAATATGCTGAGGCCATGCTTTCCAGAAAGTGGTAAACATCTGCCTGCCAGTGGGAAGAAGTGAATGAATTTCTTGTGCATACTTTTGCTTCATTTGTTAACCTGTCTTTATCTCAGTCCTCGAGTCTTCTCATCTTTCTTCTCATCTTCTCCTCATACAATGGGAAAGTGGAATGAACAAGTATCTGTGCATGTGGTTGGCTGACTTCAGCCTACCACATACTTGTATAAACTCTTCTGACATATTTTTGTGGATCCATTGTAAATCAAATTTTTGTCATCTGAATACTTCACCACCTAAACATTGGTACTTTGGGTTTTAGTTTCATGATTATCATAGAAAACAGATAAGATCGAAACTCAGTTCAGAGAAGTGAGACTAAAGGAAAGCTAACAAAGTACACGTTTTCAAGAACTGCATGTTTAAAGCAGGTACCACGTTACAGAGACCCAAGTCCTGTATGGACTCACATGGAGGACATTAAGAATCCTGGTGAAATTAGTCCAAGTGTGTGAACTGAGTGCAAGAGGCAGAAGAAGCACAGCAGATGCTCAGACAAGGTAGAGACAGAAAACAGGAAACAGAACAGAAAGCGATTAGAGAAAGTAGCGTGTGTCAAATAATAAATCCAATGGAGAGAAGAAAACTAAGCAGATGGAAGACTTGAAAGAGGAAACACTGCTTATGGTTAAGTTCTGGAGCTACAAACATACAAAGATGTCAAGAAATACAATTTGGCCACTTACATCCTGGATCAGTTGGCACTGGGTCAGTGTGAACACTGCAGGTGAAGAAGAAAAATCTTCCTGACACTATTTGATGTAAGCAAGCAACCATTCATAACGGGATAAACCCGCTCAGTTCGATTTCTGCTCCTTCTTGTTTATCCCCAACCAGAACAAATGCTGCTGAGAGAAGCTGTGTGCTAACGGAAGAGAGAGAAGCACTCCATGCTGGAAGGATGAATTCTGCAGCGGAGAAGCCGTATATATATATGCACTGAAGGCTTGAGTTACTGAAGTGTTATGTGATATAGTAAGCATAATAAACATTAATAAATGTTAAGCATAGCACAGGCTAGATACGATGGCTAGATGTGCAAAAGAGATAAAACTTGAGAACAAAGAAACAGTAAATATAGGGTGTCTCACATTCTGTTGCCCTATATATATCTGTATACTAGACTGCATTTGCTCTGGTTAAATTAGAAACTAAGTCCCTCAGCTGCCTTATCATTTTCCATTATTCAGCCTCCAAGCCTCGAAGCAATAAAACAGTGCAAAACATTGGAGGTTGATATTTGGGAAATGGTAGTAAACTTAAAGAGAGTCCATGTCAACAGATATTTGCAATCCACTTCTGTAAAAAATTTTAGCAGTAACAAAGTTAATTCTCTAACAGAGCAGAAGAAGTAAAGCATGCTATAGCTTTACTCAAGTAACGTCACTTCCAATTAAAAATAAAAAGGGCATAGTGAGTACCATGTGAATTTAGGCCAAATCGGATAATTACTTCTGTACACTTAAAAATCCCAAAGAAATGTACTGGCTGACACCTACTCTTTGGCACAAACCCTGTTCAGAAATGGCCAGAGTTATCTGGCCATCCACTGCCGTGTTTTAGAACCTGCCAAAGGTATCAGAACAAACACAGGAATGGTCTAAGACTACTGCCAATCGAAAAACATGGACAGAAACCTAGAAACCATATGTAAACATAGCCTTTTGGTAGGGCATCAGAATAAGGTTTCCAAACTGAAGAATGTGTATAACCATAGGTTACAGTACCCCTGAAAATCATGATGCCAGTTTTAGGTTGACAGTTAGCCAATGTCTACTGCAAATCCTGAGCGTGTGATAATTTGGGGCCTATCTCTTTGCAGAGCAAATTTCATTTCTGTCACACGTAAGGTAGGTTCCTACAAAATAAAAATACCTTCCCTAGAGCCCTTTACATACTTTTCCCTTCCACAGGAAGACAGTGGTATTGGCAGTCGCTCTTGCAAGGCTGAAATGAGTACACAACATCAATAATATATTACATCAGAAACTCACTAGTATGCATATTGACCTCTGCTATTTCCATGCTGGTGACTATTGCAGATATAATTAATTAGAGAAAAATTACCACAATAGAGAAAAAGACGAGAGCAGAATATAAAACAACACAGGAAAATCACAACAGTTCAGCATTTAAAAGCATGGGATCGGATCTCAAATTAAACTGAAATCAAGAGGAATGCACCTCTCAGTTGGCACCATCAGTTCACTTTGACAACACAGCTTCTTACGAAGCAGTTGAGAAATATCTTCCTCACACAAATTTTAGCAAAGTTGTTCTGATAGGACAGTTACTTTTATCAACTTCACTATTCAGTCAGTTCAACAAGGTCTACTAACTAAATATAAAGTTACATGTAAAATCATAAAAAGGTAAAAATAAAAGGGACCTAAGCTACTACAATACTCCTGACAACTTCAAACAACTTGGTGGCAGGAGATAGTTCAATCTTTGAGTCAGTGATGTGGTTTTGTTAAATGTTTAGTAAAGATTATAATTGGCGGTGTATTATGAGAACTAATTCAAAATTTATTTTAGAAGAAAATAAACCTTCAATCATTTTTTCCTACAAAAATAGCTTAGTTCTTAATGATGTTTCCAAGTAAAGACACTTTCTCTTTTGGAAGAGAATTAATATATCAAACCAAGATTTTCAAAAATTCTGAATAATTTTGGGCAGTCTGTTTGCATGAACTTATAACCTTTAAAAGTGATCAATGAAAACTCAAGATCTTCTTATTCATAATTAACAGTCATCTATGAAAAATAAATTCAAAGTGCACTGCGATTCTGAGAACAAAATATCTGATAAGTACTCAATTACTGCCTAATAAAAATACGATACCAATCTCAAGACTATTTGACATAATTTCCCAGTTAGCACGTAGGAGCCTATTATTATGGAATCTGCTCTGTCTTTTTCACTCCTGGAAGCAGGAAACCCCTTATTTATCATAAGTGGTTCAAAACAGTCTGGGTAAAGTGAGAAGTAGCAAAACATAGAACAGTAAACAGGCAGAGAACTTCTCTTTCCCAGGTCATAAAAACTCTTGTTTGCAGACATGAAATGGAATTTTGCATTTTTTGTATTATTCTATAAGAGGAATTTTTATTTGCATAGTAATCAGGATTCAATCTGGGAGAAAAAATAAATAATCAAATTTCAAGGCTACCAATTAGACAATTCTTCCTTCTGCCATTTCCTTATAATGCTGAGAGACAGAGACAATTAAGAAACAATTGTGAGAGAAAAAAAAATAATTAGATTGGTTCTGAAGGAGTTCTTATATATTGGAACACGTTGCCCATGGAAGTGGTGGAGTCACCGTTCCTGGAGGTGTTTAAAGAAAGGGTAGATGTGGTACTTTGGGACATGGTTTAGTGGGCAATACTGGTGGTAGGGGGACAGTTGGACCACATATCTTAGAGGTCTTTTCCAACCTTAATGATTCTATGATTATAGGTCAGTATTAAACAGTGGCAAAAATAACTAAGCCATCTCAACTATAATATAATTTATTTCACTTAGCAGAATGTCTTTGGTTAACTTGAGAGTTAATACTCTGCAGTGTCAAACAATCAAAAGCAGAAATCTCCAAGTGGGAAGTTCACAATTCTGTTACTGTACCCTCAGCAAATGACCTCAAACACCAGATACTCCCAAAACAACATACTCTGTATTCACCCAAATAAGATCAAAGTTGCCCTTTCCTGAAGTTACCCTAAAAATATCTTATTTGCAGATCATATTCAAGGTAACAGAATCCAGAACCAGAAGTCAGTACCACTTCAGACAGAAGGGAAATAAGGCTTTACGCTTTGAAACTGTTACTTCTCTTCTGGAAGACTAATGTGTACGTTGTCTCTAACAGCACTAGCTAAGGTACGCGTGAACCTAGGAGCTGCGCAGCTGGAAGGAGCTCCCGGTGTTTGGAAGGAGACTGATGTGGTGATGAAATCAGAATCTATTTGTGTATCTAGTTTGGCACAGGAACACTGCACAGTGAACACCGAATTTGCTCCCCCTGTTTCTGTCACCATCTCCTAATTTTGTCCTTAACCTGTGTTGCACTAAGTTTTGAGCAAGCTTTGGATCGTGTGTGGAGATCAGGCTTGACCTGACAGAAGCTTTAAAGGGGAGGTACTGCAAACATACAGTCCTTTTAAGAAATACCAAGAAAGAATACTCTTGCTTCCCTTATGTATTTTCCCCTGATTTCGAGTTCTGTTTTGCCCCATTTTCAGGGTCCTTTATAGAGATGTGCCCTAAGACTAAGGGACAGGCGCTGAGCTCTGCTCTCTGGGAACAGCGACAGGACCCGAGGGAACGGCATGGAGCTGGGACAGGGGAGGGTCAGGCTGGGGGTTAGGGAAAGGTTCTGCACCCAGAGGGAGGTCGAGCACTGGGACAGGCTCCCCAGGGCAGTGGTCACAGCACCGAACCTGCCAGAGTTCAAGAAACATTTGTACAACACTCTCAGACAAGTGCACTGATTTTTGGGTAGTCCTGTGTGGAGCCAGGAGTTGGACTCGATGATCCTTGTGGGTCCCTTCCAACTTGGGATATTCTATGAAGTTAGCAGGTTGTATTTGCTGCTTTGTGAGCAGCAGTGCCCATGCTCGCAGGAACGCAGGGGACCAGATGTCCCAGGCAGCCCTCTGCTAGGGCCTGGACTCAGGCGGGGCTGCAGCTCACTCTGAAGCTGGAGTGGGAGCTGAAGCCTCAGAAAACCAAGCTCCTCTTCGCCACCCCTAATTCCCACAGGCATGCAGGATGCTACTTCATACATGCTGCTTCTTAGCAGCAAGCCAGCCGCCCCTCTTTCCAACAGTTCAGAAAAGGTGAGCTATTTCTGTGGGTACAAGATGAAAGGTACTCTGCTGCTACACAGGTTTCACTAGGCTGCCATGCTACAGGGGCACAAATGTCAAAACCCTTCACCAGCAGAAATACAAATAAGCTTGTACAAAAAAACTAAAAGCCTTCCAACAAGCACAGAAATCAGGGAGTTCACACAGAGGGTGGATGACCAACAGTATGTCTGTTCTGTGGAAAAATTGGACTCGCCTGTGGAAGACCCATGGGTGCAGAAAATGATAACTTAGAAAGGTGGCTCAGTGTGCCACCACAGCTTGGGCTGCAGGAACCATGCAGAAAGCAATGTCATGCTGTCCGCTTATGGATACAGGAGCAGAACTACACCACCTGAGGCTTAAAAGAAGCACTCAAAGAGTGCAGAAAGTAGACAGTGCAGATTCAAAACTGTTGATTTTTGAGACATTTGGGATATGACACGAAATCACGCTGAATAAGAGATGGAAGTTACCTTGTACTCGGTATGGACTCCTGAAAACAGCAGAAAATAATGTATCTGAAACCAGTACTTTGTGATCCCAGTATTATTTCTCTACCCAGAAAACAGGAGGGATGCCCTCCAGCACTAGCACAGTGTCTTCTTTGGCAGTCTTGCTGTGACCCATAATGGCACGGGGGTGCTGCTTGCCTGCGTGCTACATGGCCTTTATGTCACATACTTGCCAATTAAAGCAGACCAGATTTGTACAGCAAAGAAAAACCTACCAATGTAATAGAAAAAAATATATATCCAGCTCACGTATTTTATATAACAATACATTTAGAACAGGTGAATTTTAAGGTTAGAGTCCCATCGGCTATACCATTGTCTTGGAGATGAAAAGCATAATGAAGGTAAGAACTGACCTCCTGGTGCCAAACATGATGGGGGGGAAGCGTGATTCACATTTATGAATTCACTTCTCTGCACAGGCTGTTTCTGTTGACCTGGATGGGAAGAAAGAGATTTTTAGACCAAGCAATTCAGGACCTTGATTTTAAAATCCTGAACATTAGTAAATACCTTCCAGTGCAGCTTCATAGAATACCTGGCAATTTTACAGAAACATAAAAATAGATTAGTAAAACAAACACAAAACAATGTAAATATTAATAACAAAACAAAAAGATAAAGGTTAAGAAACCCAAGAACAACTCCTACTGGTATGGCTTAAACCTGGCTGTTAGGGCAGTTACTGAACAAATGACTTAGGTATAGTGCTATTTCATAGAGCAACGTCTAAAAGCCGATGTCTCTGAAAAGGGGATTCATCTGCCTGAGTGAAATTCAGGTGCCTTAAATCAGCTAAGCAAGGCCATCATGAATTGCTGGTCTGAACATGGACATATAAATTTACATCTAAATTGCATTTTGGTACTTAGTTTGTTGAATGACTATCTTAGTAAATCAGTCACTTTTTTCTTTCTTTTTTTTTTTTTTTCCAGAAAGAAACCATTAATATGAATAAGAAATTTCCTGGAGTGGGATGAGTATGAATTTCAAGAAATCCTATTATTTGAACAAAAAGAATTTCCAACTTTTATATATATATACAAATTTTAAAACATTATAATATTATAGACTGAAAGAATAATTCAGGTTGGAAGGAACTGCCTATCCAACCCTCAGCTCAGATCATGTCTAATCACATCAGGCTGCTCAGGGATATTTCCAGCTGAGTCCTGAATACCTCCATGACCTCTCTGGGAAATAAGTTCCGGTACTTCACCATTATCATTGTATAAACATTTTTGCTAATACCTAACGAGAATATTCCATATTGCAACTTATGTTCACTGCCTCTTATCCTGTCACTGTGAACATTCAAGTCTGGCTCCATCTGCTCTGTATCCACCACCCAGGCATTTGGTCATAGCACTGCGGTCTCTTTGCCATCTCTTCGTAAGGCTCTCTCAGCCTCACCTTGTATGCCATGTGCTGCAGCCCCTGACCACCTTGTTTGGTCTCCATATGTCGACATCCTTCCTGTAGTGGGGAGCCCAGAACTGGACACAGTACTGCATAGTTAGTCTTGTAAATGCCAAACAGAGAGGAAGGATCATTTCCCTGACCTGCTGCCTGCACTCTTACTCATGCAGCTGAGGGATGCAGGTCACTTTCTTTGCTGTAACGGCACGCTGCTGGCTCATGCTCAAATTGCTGTTCCCCAGGACTCACCGATCCCTTTCTGCAGCACTGCCTCGCAGGCAGTCAGCTCCCAGCCCATCCTGTTACAAAGGGTTCTTCCATCCCACAGGTAAGACCTTGCATTTGCTTTTGCTGAACTTCTGTGATGTTTCTGTCAGCCTATTTCTCCCAGGTCCCTAGGTAGCAGCACTGCCCTCCAGCCCACTGCTGCCCAGCTGCCCACTGCCCACAAACTCGCTGAGATTGCACTCTGTCCCCTCACTGATGTCATTAAGACACCAAGCAGTATCGGTATCAGTACTGAACCCCAAGGGGCCACACCATTTACTAACTGGGTGTGATGTTTGCTGTTTTCCCCCAGCTGCCATGACTTGTCCAAGACTAGAGAGCAACCTCAAACACATCCCATCTGGTCCCATGCACTTATGTACATTCAAGTGGGTTACATGATCCCTTGCTGTCTTCCTCTCCTGCAGATACTGCTTGCCTCCCACTCTGCTAGAAGGCCAAGGGAGCTGGGAGGCCTGAGGACAATTCTCTGCACTGAAATCTGAGGCAAAAAAGGCATTGAATACTTCAGCTTTTTTTCCATATGGCCACACTGAGCGATGGGCCCACGCTCTCCTTGCCTTCCCTTCTGCTGCTGATGTACTTACAGAAACCTTTCTTCTTGCCCTTAACCTCCTCTGCTAGTTTCAATTCCAGCTGAGCACTAGCTTTCCTGTGTTGCTACGTGTTCCCACATACCTCATATTCCTCCCAAGCAGCCTGCCCCCACTTCCACTGTGTGACCTTCCTTTTTGTTCTTCTGTTTGAGCTCCTTCCCACAGATCACAATGCCTCCTCCCGACCTGCCCACCTTATCTCCAGCCCGTGTCCTATGCCCACCCTGAGGGCTATCCCACCATTTACCTGGAGTCCCAGTAGGGTCACAGCACATCATTTCGATGATACTGACACCTTTCTGCCCTACTCCCGAATATGTAATTCAAAGCACGATTCCGTAACTTGCAAAATAAAAAGTTCTACCCTAGCTTAGCTGATTTTTTAAATGTAAATGTGCAATCTAAATACAAATATTTTGTTAATCAGAACGAAGCTGTGATTACATGATCTTGACTGGCAGGAGGATTTTTGGCTACAAATTCTGTCCTAAGTTTATAAGATGCTGAAGCGGACTTTACAGCTCTATGTCACACCAGAAAGAATGACATCAGGTAAAATATTTTGTTATCTCCAGGATACAAAGTGGTATTTTAAAAGCATCGTATTTCATTATGGATTTGGACAGTGACATTTTTATCTCAACTTATCAATTTTATCAATTGCCCTTAAAGCCTTTTTCTTTTTTTTCTTTGGATTTTTGTTTTAAATTGGTGTGGCTCATTATTCACTTGTACAGCTGCAAAGAAGAGATGAAGTGAACCTCCCTCTTCCTTTCCATGCCCTCATTTCAGAATCACAGCCTTACAGCTGGGTTAGTGGCATGAGCATCATCAGCCTGAAGTACATTTTCCTTCCCATGCAGTTCTCCCCCTTGCCATTTGCTACCATCAGTCACTTAACATTGAGAGCACAACAAACACATGCTTGAAGTTAGCTGTCTTGATTGGGCGTTTCAAAAGCCCCAAAGAAAGCCAAGTGGCCAACTCCAATTGAAAAATCGATGGCATGTGCATTCTCTGCAGGCCTTGGGAAATCACATTCCGGTTCCCTATTTACAATCCTAGCTAGCCTGTGAGATATATACCTCAGAGACTGAATATGGCTGAGATTAAGGACTGCAACTCAACCTCTGCCCTAGTGCACACAATTATCTCAAGTCATTTAGATAGCTGCTTATGCAACGTAGAGCCTACGTCTGTAAGTGCACTACAGAGAGTTTAGTCAGGGGTTCCTTCTCTCTTAGAAGCAGAAAAGTTCATGTTCCTTAATTTAATTTTCAGTAGTAATTAGGTCAATACCTGGAAGTCCGGGTCCCATACGAAAATAGGACACAGTCACTTATGATCCCAGGAACGTCAATGGAGCTTTGGCACTTAATATTTTCTCCCCAATTTATTCAATCATTTGATGATAATCTCTATTTCCAGAAAAGAGCACCATTCACAAGTATTTCTTATATTTTAAGCACGTTACATTAGAAATTAGCAGTGCTTCTGTGCTGATAAGAACTTTAACTGAAGGGCTCTGACGCCTTCTGGCTCTTCTTGGATATAAATAATGTTAGTGACGACATAAGGCACTGAAGTTTCTCAGAAAACAGGACAAGCTATTCGAAGAAAACCAACAGGTATAAAATTGCTGAGCAGATAAAGTATCCTCCCTTGAAGGTGACTCATACAAAAGTCAGAAGAGCAAGGTGTTGGATGTGTTGGCACCTATCTCAGCAGATACACTGCTGGCAGCATCACCTTCCTTTTCCTTGAGGCACAACTATCTCCTTTTTGGAAAGCAAGACTGATACAGTTACTGAATACACTAAACAAAACATTAATTCAGACTTTGGACATTTCATTTGTCCAATTTTGGACATCTTTGGGAAGATGCAACCAGGTTCTTCACAGTGGTGCTTGGTGGGAGGATGAGAGACAATAAGTATGAACAGAAATGAGGTGCTTTTTACCACGAGCACAGTTGAGCAGTGGGCCGCTTTGCCCACTGAGGTTGTGCAGCCAC
Source organism: Anser brachyrhynchus (assembly GCF_964034855.1). Classification (NCBI taxonomy): domain Eukaryota; kingdom Metazoa; phylum Chordata; class Aves; order Anseriformes; family Anatidae; genus Anser; species Anser brachyrhynchus. The sequence goes on along the minus strand of NC_137695.1, from coordinate 141,863,312 downwards.
GCTCCATCGAGGTTCTCAAAACCTTTCTGAATGAAGTCCTGAGCAACCTGGCATGATCTCACCACTGACCCTGCTTTGAGAGGAATTATCCTGTGAACCCATGAGTCCATGTATAAAGACAGAAAAGAAAAAAAAAAAAAGGGAGGAGATGATGGCTGAAGTTGGAATAATTAAACTAAGATGCAGGTACAAGTATGACGACAGGATGACTGCTGACTATTTTTAAGGAAATATCATGAGGAGAACACTTAGATTCTTTTCTGAAAAAGAAAAGTTACAAAAACAACCATATTAATTATTCTCAGAAGAGACTAAATCCTGTATATTTATATTCAAGACTGAAAGCAGCAAACAGGAACAAAATATATCAAAATATAAACATGATTTAGATGAGTTGAAGGATATTGAAAGCTTGGAGAAGAAAGTAAGTATGTGAGGCATGACCTGAGAAATAAAAGGCACAGTAAAATTTGAAAAGTAAAAACAGAACAAAACATCTTCCATAGGAAATGGGAATTACTGAGTTGCAAAATGGTAACTGAATCCAAGGAAGATTCTAAGAATTGTTACCTTTGACTTAAAAATAACTGCACATAAAGGGAAAAGACCTTGAAGTTGCATAGAATTTTATCAGTTAAAAAAAAAAAAATAACAAAGAATGGAAAGGCAGTGACTCCTATGTCTATAGTATTGGGGTTACCTAGATAATAAGAGAAGTTTATTAGGACCATCACAGTTCTACAGAATTTTTGTAGATGCAAAAGGATGGAGAAGAAAAATATTAAAAAAAAAAAAGAGAGAGACAGAGAGAACTCTGGTTCAGTACTTAGGCAAGTGAAAACGAGCATGGATTTACGCAGAACAGGTCATGCTTAAATTCCTGTATGATGAAGTGGCAATGAGAGCTAATGGGTATGAAACAATTTCTGCACTTCAGGAAAGCTTTGATATACTGCTACATTAAAGGCTATGTGATGGCTCAATATAAGTATTACGGTTCCAGCAAAATGCAAAGAAAAATTCTAAGTAAGATTTGGCAGTCACTTAATTCAGGGTATATCTGGAAAAGGACTGCTGAGAAATAAATCAACAAACAAGCAAAGCATCAAGTTAGCTGGAAATATTCTTAATTCTATCCTTGCCACAAAGCAATCAGTAGAAAAACAGTTACTGATGGTTACCAGTTACTAATTATAATCACCTTTTTTTTAAAAAGTTACTAATAATGTAAAAGAATCTAAGGCCCTTTAACATTATTTAAACTTCATAAGTAGGTATATATCAAAGTGCCCATACAATATTTACCAAATACAATGCCTCTGTGTTGATGGTCCCATCTGAAAGATTACAGTACTACCCATACACTTTCCTGTTCTCAGCTAAATCCTCCACTAAAACATTTATTTTATTAAACTGTACTTCCATATATACTGTACTGTACATATGGGGCTTTTTGTGTAATTCCACCCAACGACATCAAAGATCAAAACCATGCAGCCTTAGTATTCAGTGTGTCTCAGCAACGTAGTATCAGGCTTAAATTCCATACTTTGTATTTTTTTTCCTAAAAAAACATTTTGATAAAATCACCACACCCTCAGAGATATCAAAAGGTGTGAAAGAAAGAGAGAAAGAGAAAAAGAGAGAAAGAGAGAAAGAGAAAAAGAAAAAACACTGAAGAACAGGAGAACAGGTGGTTCAGTGTTTTTCTCCCGTCCTCTATCTTGGAAATGGCTTTCTCCTGCAGATTCTTGCCCTCTTTGACACTTAAGAAACCGTATAGATTATTTTAATCTAAGAGTCTAACTGCTCAGAGTAAAGGATCTGGGTGATATGCAGATGTATCTAAGAACATATAAGGCAAGAAAGTGTCACCTGAATTTTCAAGTACAACAGTGTAAAAAAAAAAAAAAAGGAACAAAGCACTGTGAGAAATGCTTCTACAGCAAGTAGTCATTTGCAGTGTAAATGGACACTTATGTAAGATCACAACATCTCCCCAGAAGCTGTCCTTCAAAAAACACAAGCTATATCTAGCCAAAGACACTAAGACCATACAGGGTTAACCAGAAGAAATGTAATGGTCTGTGGATACAAAGCATGAGATTGATTGCTTCTTGCTTTAAGTTCTATGAAGCTCTGTCTCAGATCACTTCCTCAGCCTTTACTGCACAATCAACCATTTCAAAATGAAATCAAATAATTTCATCAAATCTTTACCAAACAGGCAAGGCATTAATTCACTCTGTGTATGTGTGTAATTTTAACACTTGAAGAAAGCATGCTTTAAAATTCAAAGTTTTAGTTTGACAGCTTTTGTAGCTAATTCATTAGTAGCTCCTTAGGCAACTAAATTATAAATGAAAATAAATGAGCCAATAAAATGAAGTCCTATTCAAATGGAGACAAAGTTACTAACATAAAGGTCTATTTATTTGAAATTGAAATGAAATCTTCAGCAGCAATTCTTATGCTATGTGAAATAAAACCAACTGCCTTCTGTTGTCGATCAAAGGTCAGTTCACTATAAAGAGTTTAAGAAATAATTCATTTTGCCTATCATAAATCACGAGGGCAACCAACATTACGGCCATTCAGAAGTATTAATTCTGTATTTTTTTGAATTAACATGTTTCTATGGATATCTCAAGGGAATGGATTTCAGACATATATAAATTAACTGCTTATATTTGACTATGGTGATTATTTCACCTGTCAAGAGTCTGCTACAGCAATCATATAGTTGCCAAAGATCTAATACTATTGTCTGTTAAGATTACATTTGTAATCCTGTTAATTTAATCTTCTTACACTTCCAGTTTTTTCTTTACAAATTAATTAAATTATGACTGCTGTATGCTTTGCACTTGAATCATACAGTTTCCATGACAGAGGTTTCCTTCTTCCAAAATGACGTTAAACATTTCTGGTCTTAAGACAAGGAAAACAAAGAAGAATTACCAGTTTGCCTCTTCATCTCAATGACAGTTCGGGTGATCTCATCAGGTAATTTTTCTTTCACCCTTTGTTTTTAAACCCCCATCTTTCATTCTTTAAAATAACAATACAATCCCCTAAGTCTGACAGTATAATGCATTTCATTTTTTTCTCTTCCTTTCCTACACTGTATATAATACCATATACGCATCTTTTTCATTTCTTAGCTAAAGGTAGCTCAAAATCAGCATAGTCTATACAATGCTGCGATGTATCTGTGCTCTATAACTCATTCTCCATTAGATCATCCACCTTTGTCTGCAGGTAATTCAAGGCAAATCCTAACTACTCTAGTAGGAGAGAAAAAAATTCCTAGCATGTTGTCTGTGAGCACGCTAAAGGAATGTAGTGATTTTTAAATAAGGCAGATAAAAACAAACATTTCTCCCGCACATTTAGCCCTCCTTCACCTTAAAGATAGTACACAGCTTCCTTTCCTATGATTTCAGGATAATGAGACATTACTCTTTATCGTCTAGATCATCTTAAAATCCGAATTCCTCAAAAATCTGAGGAGGAAAAACGTCTGTTTCTCCGTCTCTAGGCACACTTGCTGGATTATCAATTATTTATTTTTAATTAAGAAGTGAATGTGCCTATGAACAGAAAACAGCATGCATGCAGAGAAGACTCACATAGAGTAAGCAGGACTGACCAGGATTTCATTATTTCTTCTTTATTCACAAAGAGTTATAAAGCCCACAGAAGTTAAAAATAATCAGAATGAAAAACAACTTAATAGGGTAGAAGAAAAACTTTCCAAAAGCTCACCTACAGTCAATGAACATTAATGATTAAATTGAATCTGCTGAGACACAAATGTTAAATGCAATGGTTCATTTGCACCTGCTATGAGATGTGAAGATGGTGCTATTTATCTACCCCAAAAAATCAAGAATATCCCAGACAGACGTGAGAGATCATGACCTCAATGTTCCTTAAAGCTGAAGAAACCAACATCACTTGCAGCAGGCAGGCTGCTGCTTTCAGATACAGCTTGATGAGGAATTTGCTCTAGAGGCAAATGAGGTCCTATTCTCTTTAGGTCCATCTTGGTTTTTAACTGCTTTCCCTCAGTTTGGTGTCCCTTTAGTTGCACAAACGCAACAGCATATAGCAGCATTACACTACCAGAAAGCTGAAATGATTCAGATTAAGACCTGTCTCTCCCGAGCCAGCCCCTGCCCCAAAAATAAAAGTATTTACTTTAGAGTTTTTTAATAACCCCGATCATTTCAGTGATGTACATTACACTGCAGGTTGCACTGGCACAAGCTGTGAACTCCAGAACTGTGGTTTCTTAAGCAGACTTAGAGCCAAAGACAACATCCGGGTCATAGCTTCTCAAATGATTATGAAAGATCATTTAAAACCTTTAAGAAATGTTTGTACCTTACGTAAAATTAGTTCCAAAGGGCATTCTGAATGCAGGTCTTAATCTGCACAGAAGTCATCTCTCAGATTGTATATCCCACAGACAAAAAATTTAGTAAAATCAGAAGTTTAGGAAACAGTCTTGCTTCTGCCTGATTACAAGCCATTTGAGACGCTATCAGATTTCTATATATCATTTGCTAATGCTGCAGACAAAATATAACATAGTTATACAAATTACAGCAGCAGAGGTGTGCAGGAATCGCACGTAATTCCACAGGCAAGAGATAGAGAAGCAAAGATGAAACAATTCCTGGGACCAAAACAGAACTGTTATCTTTCCTATTCTTTTTTTCACTATGATGGAATGCAGTGGTACTTCAAGCCCAACTCAGTATTTCACAATCACTGAAAGAGAAAAGTTTTTTCTCTTCAGAGTAAACTAATACCATCTAAATGTGATCAACTACTGCCAGGAAACAGGGAACAGAATTATACAGACCTGAGTTTCTAATCAGCCAAACAAAAAAAGAAACCTTTGGAGGATGAAAAAATGGAGATGAGCTTTGGCTGTAGTTAGCTGGACTAATTCAAAAGGGAGTACGACCTGGGCAGACAAAGCAGAATATATCAAGAACATGAGTTTATTAACTATCACAATAAAAAGAGGTGTATTAATTTTTTTCTACCTTCTCACAGATACTACAGAAAACAGCAGTAATGGATTTACCTTAAATATATGGAAATTCTGCTTTTCATGCTTCAACTTTTAAACTAGTGCTACAACCCTGATTTTCATTTTAACTATGATTTCCCTTTATAATTACTTGTATCAAAAATTAAAGATGTCACTTGACTATACAGAAGGATATAAAATAGTAATTTTAATATAAGTATTTCTTATTAAACTGTCACTCGAGCAATTTTACTTAAGCTAGTCTGTGATATCCAAAAGGAGGAAAATAAAAAGAATGACATTCATTCGGTACAATGTGAAGGCCAGTTATGCTTAGTCATTAGCCTGCAGAAGAATGTAGCCCAAGATACAATAATGCAGATTTTCCTGACTGTATTACAAATGCGTCTTTCTAGACAGTTCATTTACTAGTCTCACCTAATCAGCTGGCTTGGCTTCCTATTCATTCCTGAATTATCAATACAAAAAAACCCTTTCATTCGTAAACACCATGGTTGTCCCACTGCCATTCATTTAATGGCATTAATGTTTCTCCTCTTATCTTTTGAAAGCCATAAATACAAAAATGACAATATATAATATTTACAATCCCTTGTTTTCCTTTCACAATTTTTATATATTAGTGTCAGTTGTTACCATGTTTTCCAACCCTGCTCCTTTACAAGATGAAAGCTGACTACACAGTGAAGTTCTCAGCTGGAATCTGATCCAAGTGCTGCAGTCTATAGGCTCTGTCACTCCTAAACCTTTTGGGCAAGCTCTGTAAGAACTGGCGAAGAGTTCTTTTAAATCAAAGGTCACACTTCAATTTTTGTAAATAACTGAAGTGTTTCATTTCTTGGCACAAGACTTGAAAATACTGTACCCAGCTTTCATCCCACTATGTACAGCTGAAACCAAGGGGTCTCGTCATAACTGAAAAGGGTTATACGTGTCTGTGGCCCCTAAAGGTGATTTTTCCTCAGCTTCCCTCCCACCAGTCCTGTTCTGAAGGCTGAGGGCTGCAGTCACATTGTGACTTTCAACTTCGACAGACCAGTACACCAAGTTCTACTGTTTTCCTTTCCAAGCAGAAGAGGATTCGCTGGAAGTCAATAACTGTTACAGAATGATTTCGACTTTCACAGAACTCTCAGAAGCCCCATTAAATTAAAAATCAGCAAAAACTAAAAAGAAAGAAGATGATTGTCCCTGAACTAAAAACTTGCATAGATGTTGTGCTCGACAGTTTAAGGCTGCTTGATAGACCTATTCTGAAAAACCTCAAACGATGGAGGCTGTACAACATGATAACATAATATTATATAATATAGTAATTATGTAATAGCAATATAGTTTTGCTATCCTAAACATCTGAAATCCTTTTCCTGAAAACAATAGTCTTTGCCACAACTTAAGCTCATTGCTCTTGTTGCTTTCCCAGCAGGTACAGAGAACATTTCTTCACCCGCTTTCTCCCAACAGCATTTTTACAACTCAAGCACTGTTCCCAAGTCATCTGTTTCTTTTCTAGGTTAAACATCCCCTTAGGATCTGATTTTTCCTAGAGTTCATGTTTTCTTGGATTCCGATTGTCTTTCCTCCTGTATTAAAAGGTGGATGCCCAAAACCAGAGATAGTATTCCATGCAGAACTAAGCAAAATAGGATTTTTTTAATTTTTTTTTTTTATGTTACATGTGCCAATCCTGGTTCTATATCCCAGTTTAATATTCCCTTTTTTTCCTCCTCAGTAGTCGGCATCAGTGGCTAGCATTTACTTTGCTGTTCGTCTTTCAGATATTTCTTTCTCTATAGTTCCTACACAGCTCATCACTCACTGCCTTGTGTTTTGTAATTTCTGGAAATTCAACAATATATAAGAATTCTCAAAAAGAATTTACTAATGTGTTTTGTGATTGCCTTAGCCAGTTTCCTATCTATTTCAGTGTAAACATCAATAAGTTCATACAATTTAAGGTTTGACTAATAATTTAAAATTATAAAATACCTAGTCTATCAATCATCTGTGGGGTGGAAGGATCTTTGACATTAAAGCTAGAAGAGGCAGCCTGAATTGATCATATTTTAGCACCATCATCATGCTCACTGTCCATCATGCTCACTGTCTTACAGCAGTACAGGTTATTCTGCACTGTTGTTATACCTTTGCTGCCCTCAGGCTAAGAGATGGTAGGAATAAACCAAGTCAGAGAATGAGAGATTGAAATAATTTTGTTGTCTCTTAAATCTTCAGGCTCTGAAAATCACCTAGAATGCAAAACTTAAGTTTTTCCTTCACAAAACTCTTTTTCCTTTCTCTCTTCATTAACCTTTAGCTTTCAATTTACTTAAAAAAAAAAAAAAAAAAAAAAAGACAGACGTAGATAGCCAGGTCCTCATCCTTTGCAACACAGCACTGTAGCCTTTGACCAGACAGGCAGCTAAAAGCAAGGTCTTGCACAGTCCTGAGCTGATCCAGGTTTGCCAAGGTCTGAACTGGCACCTTTGTCATACTTACCTTTCTTTGGCAGCCCTGTAGGCGTCCCTACAAGGAACAGATGATGCATTTCATTTCTCACTGTTCTTTTCCTTCCCTATTTTTAAGCGTTCATCTCATTTTCTTCTCCACAGACAGGATCTGACTCACACAACAGCAAGAACAGGAACCACTTCAACCTGTCCCAAAGAACTTTCCCTCATTTCCCCACCAGGACAGCTAACAAAGAAAGCTACCAGGTGAAAAAGAAAAAAAAAAAAAAGAAAAAAAAATAGTTATAGCTAAAAAAAAAAAAAAGCAGGAGAACAGATTTGCTAATGTAAAAGTTTGTGTTAGTAAGTCAGAAGAAATTTTAGTAATAATTTTACTGATTAGTGAGATAGAATATTAGACACCGGTTAAATCTGAGTACTAATACGATCCCTTTAGCATACAAAAATATCTCTCAGACCATACGTGCTGTTTGAATCAACAGCTCCTAAGACTTCTTGAACTGAATGATTTATTAGTAACATAATAAGCAAATTATTTTCACATTTGAAACTTTGGCATTTGGTTTTGGTATTTTATGCTCCAAGAAAATTATGCATGTTCTCTAACTCCTCCCAGCAGAAAGACAAATGTGGGAATTACAGATCTTAATATAAATGCTTGAGCCTGTCTACCGCTTAAATGAAGGATCTGTGATTCACCAAAGCTGACACATCTGTCCCTGGCAGAGGTTACAGCACCACGACAAGGAGACTACAAAAGTTCTAATCAGTGAAAAGACACTGAAGGAAGTTTTAATTTAATTTTAAGGTATGTAATTTTTTTACATTTTTTCACTTCAACAATGTCAAAATTCTCATAATTTTTCTCGCCAGAAGAAAAGAGCATTGGAAGTAGCTTTGCATTGGCTATTTTACTAGCCAAAATCAGACGAGGAAATTGGTCCTCTTCTGAGACACAATACAGGAGACAGAGAGATGCCTTTTGGCAGCTATTGGTATGATACATCAGCAAATCTCCACAGGACAGAAAATCTTTTTGTCAAAGCTGCAAGAGAAGATCTATGGTCTGAACCATCACAAAGAGAATGTTGCAAAATATTTAGAATTAGAAACAAATTGATGCTACGGTTTGTCACTAAATTAAAGACACCAGGAAAAAAAAAATGAAGACAAATCAACAACTAAATGTGAAAAATAAAAGTCAAGCACCAGACAACTAAAACAGAAACAAACATACCTTTAGAAATACTTTGAAATTCCAGCTTTATCAAGAACTGCTAACACTGTACCGCTGTAGTTACCAAAATACATGAAAAGAATACTCCTATAAGAAGCTAAACACAGTATTCTGGGGTTTATTTTGCCTGTGACAGGAAATCAAAGTCTGATCAATGAGAAGTCTTGATCAGCTTGGATTTATGAGCATCTTGAAGCAGCTGTGAACAAGTTACATACTAAAACATTTTTTTCTGAAGCCACAGGAAAAATCACCAACCTGAAGAGGGAAGAATATACAAACATTTTTCCCCCACTCATCCACATTTGCAAACAGTCCTTTTTATCTTTTAGCAAAATGAACTGTGTTAGCTGTAACTTTGTACATAACTATTAATAAAGTATAACACTTCATCTTTATTTAGGGTTTTTTATTTATTCCACAAGCTGAGAGCAAGTAAAAAAAAAAAAAAAAAAAAAAGGGGAATCAATTTATTATTAAGATCTTCCATGTAGGTCTCCTGGGAGGCACAGTCAGCAACCCAGAAGTGAAGTCAGGAAGGATGTCATTGCCCTTGGGTAGCCAGCAGTCATCACAGTGGGCAGTCTTTATTGTCTACCATGTTGTAATAGGTTCTCAGCAGGGAAGGCAGTACGTAATCGAGAGATGACATGTAAGATAATGCCTAAAAATGCAAAAGTGTTTTAGGGAGAGGTGACTGGAAGTGAGTGTTTACAGCAGCAGCAGCAGCAGAACGGATAAAAGCAGAATGTCTTGGTAAAACAAAAAAAAGTCATTCTGTGTCATGCACATTCAGTGAACCAAAAACAGTTTCTTCCCACCATATTTTTTTATTTGGTCACTATTTGCTTACCTCTCTTCTACACATCTCTCCGAAAATGGCTTTTATGGCATCTGATTTCCCCCAGAAACAGGGAAAAACACACTGCAAACTATTTCCCAGTTCCATACAGTATTGGCAGGCCAGTTATTGCTGTCACTGACCTTCTGTTTTACTTTAATTTATTTAAAATGGCCGGTGAAGCTGAACTATAATCAGTGATAATCACTACTGTTACATATACTGTTAGGTAGTCACTGCTGCTAGATGAGTACAGAAAAATAAAAGACAAAAAAAAGGTTTACATCCAATGATTTCGTAAAGAAAAAGGGTCATTCGGATCCAAAGGTTGCCTATGAATAGTGGGCAGCAGCAGAGAATTTAAAGTCAAATTGGAACTGACTGCAAATTTTCCAGCAGAAACACTACGGCGTCATGGGTGTGTTAAAAAGGCAGTGGTCTGCAACATGCTTGTTTTCCAGTTAATCATGACATCTGTCTCAGACTATGTTGAATGAGATTTTGAAACAACTCACTAATTTGTTCTTACTTTTACAAGTAGTTTCATCCACTTCAAAGCACTAAGATGCTATTCGGTGTGAATTACACAGCAGCACTGCCACTGAGCCCCACTGAGTAAGGGCAGATTCAGTGAGTGACTGACGCACCTGACAGCAAGATCCAAAATGCCTTCTTGGTGGTTGCACTCCAAAAGTCCCAGTCAGCTCTTCTGGTGAAGCTGGGTGACGCTGCTGCCAGGTGGGGCTGTTCAAGGAAAGGTTGGACGTCGTACTTAGGGACATGGTTTAGTGGGTGACATTGGTGGTAGGGGGATGGTTAGACCAGGTGATCTTGGAGGTCTTTTCCAACCTTAATGATTCTGTGATTCTATGCATGTGACCAAGACAGCAGGTAAGCGGGGACAACCTTCAGCTTCACACAGAGCCACCAGCTACTATTTGCAGGGTATCAGTCCACTGGTTTCACGAAGCAATATGCCAGGATATGACATCCTGCATGCCACCTTTGCAGTGGTGAAACCCTCCCAACATCAAGACTTTGGGAAGATGGAGGAGTCCATAAAGCATGAAAAAAATATGTCGGCTCCTGAAAGACTTTGGGAGAATTCACAAACTTGAAATTTTAGTGGGATTATGGTAAAGTTTACTCAAGGTGCAGACCCAGACTGGAGCCTGTCATTTGTCAGTGACTTAAGTGTTATATGACATTGGGTGGACCTGCAAATAAAATGCAATGAGATAACTCAATAGTCTACTTCAATAATCTCTAGACTGGAAAATATGCTCCCCCCTTCTTTAAATTCTTAATTCCCTACATTGGATGACTTAGCTAAGAATCTCTGTGTAGAAACTAGGAAAAGAGAAAGCACGATGTATATAAAGTCAGCTAAAATTTGTTGAGATAAAGATGAAAAGATTGCCCAGCCATCTGCTACTTAGCCTCTGCTGAAAGGTTTACTTTTGGTTAAAAAAAAAAAAAAAAAAAAAAGAGTACAAACAGATTTCTTCTCTATAAGTGGTGGAAACTGGTTGCAGCCAGAAATTCTGGGAGGTAAACAATGACTAACTACTTGTTTCTGGATTTGACTTTTTTTTTTTTTTTATCAAAAGGCCATATCAAAGGAAAACAAGCTGCTGCAGAGCAGCCACAGCTGCCAGCACAGCCTCGCTTTGCAGCCACAACACACAGATCGAGTGTTGGTACCCTGAATGGGCATGAAATATGAAAACACCCCCAGGCATCTAACTTTCAGTACAAAATGTAACAGGAATACCATCACGGCACTGATGGAGTGTAACGCTGTTGACACAAGTACAGTCAGGGCTGACAGGGCATGAAACTAGGTCTAGGAAAATGCAAAAAGATGTAGTCTGTGAAATCTGGCCTTATTTTCTTGAAAAAATGCGATTTGTATTACTCAACATGGCACATTTTTTTTCTTTTTTTTTTTTTTTTTTTGCCAGCTTAATATCAGAAAGGAAAAAGTGTATGAGTGGACTTCAAAGGAGGAGAAGTCTCAAGTATTCCCAGTTCTGAGATAGTCCACAATTTCTATTTGGTGCTTTTTGTGTGAGAAATTGAAGATTCAAGCCACTGGATTGAAAAATATTACTGCCATGGCATGTAAAATATTAATCATTCTAATTCTTTTCAAGTACCTTATTAGAAAACAAACCCACTTGATGTTTCTTCAGTCTTGCAGATGTTTTGCTTTCAAGCAATTATACTATAGTCTTATTGCCTCTCAAGGCAGTTTCTAATGAGAAACCCAATTAACATTCAGCACGTTAAAGAGGTAAAATTTAAGAGTTTTGTGTTCATCTTTTCTTAGCCAGCTAAATGATGAACACAATTTATTTTGCATAATAAAAACAAGGATAGAAAATATTAAAAAGACAACAGTTCCAGCAGGGGAGCCCTCAAATGCAGCTTGCTATTAATCAATTTATGAATAACAGGAGTTTCTAAGCAGCACAAGTGTACGTTTACTATGTGTCCATGAAAATAAGAACAGTGAAAAACTGGATGTTCTAATTCTTAAAGGACGTCGATCACACAGGATTAAAAGCATTGCATAAGAACATGAAAACAGCAGTAGATCGTCAGCTACCGCATAATGAAGTTATTTGAAAAATGTATGGCAGAAAGATCTGTTTTCCATTTTTGTGTAATTTAGGTAATGGGGAAAATGTATTATGCTCTTCTAAAGCTATAGTGATGAAGCACATCCGCAAAAAACAAGGTCAATGACCGTATCTGTTTACAAACAGTCAGATTACGAATCTGCTAACTTGCGATCCTGAAAGCTCCTTACTAAGTCAGATTAACGTGGAGTTTCTGTTTATCATTCTGACAGAGCTAAAGCATGCCCAAAGAATACAAATGTCTCCCTGGTTTTGACGGTGTAAGTTTAAGAAAAGGTTTTCTGCTTATTTCCTGAATTTACAGTAAAATGTCCACAATATTGCTAAACAAAGTATACAGGAATCACAATCCAACTATCCAGATATATCACTTACAATCTCATCTGCTGGTAAAATGGGTTTCAAAAGGTTGAAAAGATAGTTAATACATTTCATCGTGAATTTACACCATTACCTATGCTGGACCCTTTGTCCAGTAGTGAATTAACTGAATTGAACCCTCGTGTTTAAATGCCTAAATGCACCAAAGTATACAGGTTAGTTGATTTTATGGCGAATTTCCCTGTGAGTGGCTCAGGACTCAATGAATGTAACAAGATACAGCAAGACCAGTGGTTTGCCTGGACTGCCTCTTCCATCACCCTACCATGGGGTATTGCACTGAGCCTGAAACGTCTCTTTCAGGAAGCAGTGGCGGTAACTACTATTGGATGTATGTTTGCTTCCATCACAAACTCCGTTTTGTGCCAAATGCTGCTCTGCACCTTGCCTTAAAATTAAGGGGGCAGAAAATGACAGAAATTAAATGCTCAGTATCCACACATATATAAATTGAGAAAACCTGTTAATTTACTTATTTTGGTTTTGAATAAGCTAAATACAAGTTATTCTTTCTAAGCCCTTAGTATGTCCCTGGGTTGCAGAATGCAAACCAGCATTGTTCAAGTCATGTTGGTTTACGACAAAACACATTTCCTACCTTGTCCCTAAGGGGTAACAAAAAAGAAGAAGAAAAAAAAAGAAGAAAAAAGAAGAAGAAAAAAAGGAAAAGGAAAAGGAAAAGGAAAAGGAAAAGGAAAAGGAAAAGGAAAAGGAAAAGGAAAAGGAAAAGGAAAAGGAAAAGGGAAAGGAAAAGGGAAAGGGAAAGGGAAAGGGAAAGGGAAAGGGAAAGGGAAAGGGAAAGGGAAAGGGAAAGGGAAAGGGAAAGGGAAAGGGAAAGGGAAAGGGAAAGGGAAAGGGAAAGGGAAAGGGAAAGGGAAAGGGAAAGGGAAAGGGAAAGGGAAAGGGAAAGGGAAAGAAAGAGAAAGAGAAAAGAAGAGAAAGAAGAGAAAGAGAGAAAGAGAAAGAGAAAGAGAAAGAGAAAGAGAAAGAGAAAGAGAAAGAGAAAGAGAAAGAGAAAGAGAAAGAAAAAGAAAAGAGAAAGAGAAAAGAGAAAGAGAAAGAGAAAGAGAAAGAGAAAGAGAAAGAGAAAGAGAAAGAGAAAGAGAAAGAGAAAGAGAAAGAGAAAGAGAAAGAGAAAGAGAAAGAGAAAGAGAAAGAGAAAGAGAAAGAGAAAGAGAAAGAGAAAGAGAAAGAAAAAGAAAAAGAAAAAGAAAAAGAAAAAGAAAAAGAAAAAGAAAAAGAAAAAGAAAAAGAAAAAGAAAAAGAAAAAGAAAAAGGAAAAAGAAAAAGAAAAAGAAAAAGAAAAAGAAAAAGAAAAAGAAAAAGAAAAAGAAAAAGAAAAAGAAAAAGAAAAAGAAAGGTAATAATAATAATGAACACAAAGAAAAAAAAAGAAAAAAATCAGTGCATATGGACCTTGGCTTTGGTTATGTTTGAAAGATGAGCTACAAGAGAAAGAAGAAAGAAAGATGAGCTCTAAGAGACCAAAATGGTCCATACGGCAAGCAATGGTACCCGCACATACTCTGTAACCACACAGCGGCACGAATGTGCTTTTCACCCGCATATTCTCCCAGAGGCCCCTGCCAGCAGGCATCCCTGCCATAAACTGCAATCTCCCAGAAGCACAAAGAAAAAAAGAGTGGACAACCTCTGGAAAAGAGAAAGACCATACAGCAGAACTCTGAATCATCTCCCATTGAGCCTGGGATGAAAGAAAGCATGTCTACTGAGTATCAGATTTTTTGTCCTCTCATAAAATTTTTATAATTATTACATTTTTTATTACTTTCTACATGCCTCTGACCACACTAATGTATTTTGTAGCAGCCAAATGTGAGGAAAGGCTAAGGGTATGGAGAGTTCATTCTTTTTGAAAAAATGGCATTACCTTATCTTTTCTTCTTCTAAACATATTTTTCTTCTAAATGTATTTTGAACCAAAATAAAACATAAATGAAAAACTGCAACTCACTAAACCACCTCTAAGATGCTGCTGAGGAACTTGTCTTTTTTGCCTTATCTCGACCATGAATTTTTTCCTCGTTTTCTTCCCCTATATGAAGTATAATCTATGGGTTTCTTTTGGTAATTAGAAAACAAGGGCTCAAGACTAATCTAACAACAGCAGAAGAAACTATTCCCTCCAAGAATACTCCAGGTTGATCCTCTCTAATACGACATGAATAGTAAATACTGGAAGAATTTGCTCACAAAAGGCTAGCCAACTCTAAATTACCTACTTTCAAGATCCACTTATGGAAGAGTGACACAATACCTTCATCTGACAATTAAACTGCAATTTAAAGCAAACAAACAAAAACTTTCTCATTCATATTAAACTACAATTTGCAAGAAATCTAGGTCAAAGCAAATTTTTTATTAGACCTTACGAAAAGAACGCAATGTTAAGAAAATAGATTAATCCACTCAAGATAAACATGTCTGAGAGAGCCAAAATCACAGGCAGGCTCAAGTTGTGACATATATCAAATTAGGACATGGAATACTGAAAGTACATGGCCCATATCTAAACATACTAAAAAAAGGTTTCCAAGCAAGTCACTCTTTCTTTAACATATCTCTGGTCAAATCAGTTCCACTCCAAAACAAAACTGCCAAACAAGCTGCACAGAATAACATTTGAGGCTAATATCTTATCTGGATGGAGTTTTCAACTTAACAAAATAACAAGAACCATAAATCTTGCAGCCAAAAAGTAGACGCACTTGAATCTATACCATGTAAAGAGCACAGAGGTGAGCAGAACACTGACAGCTGTACTAACCATCCTCAATACTTGTTCCTCCTGAAACATTCATTCTTCATCCTGAGCACCTGCAAAGATTAACTTGGAAAGACTTGGTATGACGAATGACTCGAGATACTAACCTCAGCCAATTCACGGAAAAACAGACTAAAGAACTACTAAGAAATTTCGTATCACAAGGCCAGAGCAGGACCAAAAAAAAACCTACCAAACTTCCTAACAAAAGGGCTGTAAAATCGGTTCAGCACTTATCTTGTACACAGCAATTTATTTCACTGAAAGAGAAAATGCTCACTGATCTCACAGGAGGTAGCTTCTTGACTCATAAAACTAATGTCATAAAGTCACTCCCAAGAAGAAATTACGCTATAAAACCAATTAAAATTCACCGCTTCAGTAACAAAACAGCGCGCAGGTTTACTTTGTCAAATAAGATACTGTAGAAAAAATATGATCCATGCTGACAAGGAAGTAATTGAGTAAGAACTACAGCACTATCAAAAGGGAAGCATGAGATTTACGTTGACTTTTTGCTTTTAATTTTCCTATAACATGTACATTCGAAAAAAAAAAAAAAAGAAAGAAAAAATGGGGTAAAAGAATTGAGTTCCCTGTATTGCCCTTTATAAAACCTGAAAACAGAAGTTGCAGTTTTCAAACTAGAGTATTTGTAAAGTCAGATTTTAAGAAAATATGGTAATCTCCTAAGTAGATACTTACAGTTCATGGATAGAAAGACAAACAGACTCATACAAGCAGAAGTCTTATTTAGCTGTTAGCTAGCTAATACAGCAATTAAATGATGGAGCCTTGAGAGATTAGGCTTATGAACACTGTGCTCTGGCACGCATCTTTCTGCTTGATTTCAGCACTGCTAAACACAGCCCTTGCTGGCTTCAGCAACAGGCAAAGCATTTTGAACTTCCAAAAATCAGTAGGAATTTAGCACTGCTGAAAAAACAAATGCAGCAAGCACTGAATTCAACTCCACTTAGCTTCCCTCCAATATTGAAAACTCCATCCCCAGGATCTGTAACTGTAAAAAAGCACCAGTATAGGCATCCTACACTGTTTTGGCCATAACACTGCAAGAGACTAGCCAAAAAATATAGATCTTGTACTGTGGTATTCCTTTTGGTTTGTTTTCTGGCCAGTTTGAAAGAATCTAGAATTGCTGCACAATTTTAAGTCATCATGGTTTGCTATTATCACTACAGCTGCTACCAATATTTTAGTTCCCATTATGCCATGATACTGAAAATGGTCTGTAAAGCTCTGGTTTCTTAAAATACCTGGTGAAGCTTTAATTGCAGCAACAATTCAAAAGAGAAATGATCTAATTGTTTCACTCCCTTTGAGGTACCTGGTCTACTGGGAGCTGACGGGGTGCTGTCAGAGGAGAAGAGCATCTTTGGTCATAGTTTTGCCAAGCTGGTGAAGAGGGCTTTAGAGTTACCAGGGGAGGGGAACCTCACTCCATCCCACTCCTCCCAGCTTGATACCAGTGTCAACGATGGATGCCCAGAGCCTGGAGAAGGGTCACGGGTCAGCAGGAGAGCACCTGAAGAGCAGCACAAGAAGCCCAGCCACACCAGCCAGTAAGCCAGCTTCATCAGGGGCCCAACTCAAATGTCTCTATGCTGATGCACGTAGCAAGGGCAATACACAGGAGGAGTTAGAGATGTACGCACACCTGCAGGACTACGACCTCATTAGCATTACAGAGACATGGTGGGGCAGCTCCCATGGCTTGAGTGTTGGGATGCGGGATACAGGATGTAGGAAGGACAGCAGCGGAGGTGAGGAAGTAGCGTCGCCCACAATGTCAATGAGCAGCTGGAGTGTGTGGAGCTCAGCCTGGGGATGGGTGAGGAGCTGACAGAGTTTCTTGGAGGAGGTCAAAATTACAGGGAGGGAAGGGACAGGGGACATTGTGGTGGGGGTCTGCTGCAGGCCACCTGATCAAGAAGACCAAGCAGATGAGGCTCTCTATAGACAGAGAGAAGCAGACTCACATTTGCATGCCTTGGTCCTCATGGACTTTAACCATCTTGATATCTGCTGGAGGGACAGCATAGCAGGGAATAGGCAATGCAGGAGGTTCCTGGAATGCACTGATGATCAATTCCTTCTCCAAATGATAGAGAAGCCAACAAGGAGAGGTACTGTGCTGGATCTCATTCTCACCAAGAAAGGGCTGGTGAGGAACATGAAGCTCAAGGGCAGCCTTGACTGCAGTGACCACGAACTGGAGCAGTTTAGGATCCCAAGGGCAGTGAGGAGAGAGCACAGCAAGCTCACTACCCTGGACTTTGGGAGAGCAGACTTTGGCCTCTTCAGGGATCTGCTTGGTAGAGTAACCAGAAAGCTGGTTAATATTCAGGGATCACCTCCTCCTAGCTCAAGAGCAATGCCTCCCAACAAAGAGGAAGCTGGGCAAAAATACCAGAAGACCTGCATGGATGAACAAAGAGCTCCTGGCCAAACTTAAACAGAAAAAGGAGGCCTACAAAGGGTGGAAGCAAGGACAGACAGCCTGGGAGGGATACAGAGAAATCGTCTGAGCAGCCAAGAATCAGGTTAGGAAAGCTAAAGCCCTATTAGAATTAAATTTGACCAGGGATGTCAAGGGCAACAAGACAGGCTTCTACAGGTACGTCAGTGATAAAATGAAGACTAGGGAAATTGTGGGCACTCTCCAGAAGGAATCAGGAGGCCTGGTCACACAGGATAAGGAGAAGGCTGAGGTACTCCATGACTTTTTTGCCTCAGTCTTTATCGGCAAGAACTCTAGCCACATAGCCCAAGTCCCAGAAGGCAAAGGCCTTCTCTAAATTAGAGAGGCAGGTTAGGTTCTGATTAGCAAAGAATTTCTTCCCAGTATCTATGAGGGCGGTGAGGCCCTGGCACAGGCTGCCCAGAGAAGCTGTGGATGCCCCATCCCTGGAGGTGTTCAAGACCAGGCTGGATGGGGCTTTGGGCAACCTGGGCTGGTGGGAGGTGTCCCTGCCTGTGGCAGGGGGTTGGAACTGGGTGATTTTAAGGTCCCTTCCAACCCAAACTGTTCTGTGATTCTGTGAATTCTGATTGTTCAGAAAAGCTTGAAACTATGAACTCCAAACACCAGATCACTACTATTACTTTTTAAACCTCACTCTATTTTACCAATCATGTTATCTGAGAAGAATCTCTAAAGCTATTTGGTACTTAAAATTGCATGGAAATAGAAAAGGGACTGAAATGAACTTTGATGGATCCAGAGACATTTGCATTATAAAACTGAAGAGAAAGTATTGCTGAAAGACAGCAAGTGGTAATTGGAAAGACAGATCTCAGAGAAACCTCATGGGAAGACATTATGAAAATGGGAAGTAATTCAATTGCAAAATGGATTTGGGAGTATCTGTTTGTGAGTGTTGATAATACCCTAAAATCAAGAAGAAAGTAGAAAAAATGAAACACATACTTCCTCTACTGGAGTTTCCATTTGCAGTTTTAATGTTTATAAATCCTCACACAGGACATTTCAACTATGAAACAGAATAAAACTGGATCTAATTGTGACTTCCTTAATACAGTCTATTATACAGTTAGTATTTTTCTAATGTAAACTTTGAGTTGCTTAAGATTTTTCCTCACTTTCTTTCTAAGAAGCAAGTATTTAGTTGCCTCTTTATGTTCTAAATTCACTTTTTCTTGGTGAGTCATTATTAATTTGGAAATTAAAATAACTGTGTTTCCATACAAAAAAGATCAATTCATTTTTTAATATTAAAATTACCTCTATATAAAATAATGTCAATGATAACCATGCTGCTTGCTCACATGCCATTAAAATGGCACCAGACATTCAGCCCACTGTTTAGAAGTCTGATTTTTAGGATTACAAGACTACTCTTGAGAATGAGATCAGAATTGAACAAAGAGGTCATTTATTTCCTACTTGTTCATTTTCACTTAAACACGACCTTAAAAATCCTTAGTTATTCATTCTGAACTAGGAAAGGTCTTCTGATTTTCTTTCATCGTGGTAAAAAACTTTTTGACAGATCAGTGAATGAATGTCAGAAACACGCCTGCTTCCTGGGGTATCCTCAGCAGCTTCAACCTGCAGGTGAGCAGCATGGGGAGCCCCTGGATCTCATCAGCTGAGCAGGAGATACACTTTTTACATACTCTTGCAGTTCCAGGTGGAAGTCCGAAGGGGAGGTTACACGTGCTTCATCCTCGAGCTTAGCACCATGGTTCTTTTTTTAGCCAAGAGGGGCTTATCTTATTACCCTTCTTAGCTATTATCTCCACACAGAACTGGAGGAAAGCATCATCCCAAAAGGTAGAGGCAGCACGCGGGAAACAGACAACACAGACACTCACATGTGCCTTCACCTCTTAAACATCTAACAGGATTCCATCACTTGGCTTAGTGCATTTTGTTAATATAAAACCCTAGCTCCCTTTCTCTTAAATCAGGTAAAATCGATGCAGTGAAATCATTAACCCCATGGCTAGTTTTTTTTTAAACCCATAACACTTTGTTGAACTACAACTAATGTGAATGGTTTTCCTGCCTGGCAGGGTGCACACACTATTTTTCACCATCGCCTGATGAATAATTCAAGCTTCGTATATTTGTGCATAAATAGGTTCCTCTGTCTATTCTGTTTCAGGTATTACAGCATGACCACTACAAGGAATTTCCATGTAATCTCAGACTGTCTGCATTAGGCATTTTCCCAGTGATATTCAACTGTGGCACCTGCAAAGTGATTCAGGACATAAGTGGAGTGAGGGTGACAGAGTGTTTTCTTTCCAAAATGACAACTTCACCATTGTCCCAACAGAATATATGGGGGCATAAATTACCTTTATTACCCTGTGAATGAAAGTCCATTTGGGGATGTTTGAGAACAGCAGAGACCTCTGACAAAAGCAGAACACTGTCACATAATTAAAATACAATTTCAGCACTAGTCAGAGGTTATTTATATAATGTCGGCGCAGGTTTACGAGTTTTCCATTCATACAGACAACTTACTATCGCTACTACAGTCTTGTGAGAGATGCATTTGCCTGCACCAGTATTATTACAACTGCTTTTGAGTCACAGAGGAAAATTTGGCCCATGCTGATAAACTATGCAGGACATCTATAAAAGTGATTACGCTGAGAGCATTATGTAAGAACTACAACCATGGAATTGGAAATGTTATTGTCTTCACAATAGTAAATTTACTTTTTCTTAAAAATAAAGGAAAGTGAAAACAGTAACACTTTGAAAAGATAATGAGCAATTCAACAGTAACAACAAATCTACCGCCTACCCATTTTTTTTTTCAGGTCATCCCATGCGCCATATCATCAACCAACAGATTTGAGCTGTGAACTGGAATGTTTCAAGACCATTCCTTTCCAAATATAAACAAGATTTCAGCAGGAATCAAATCAACTGAAAGAGAATAGTGGTTTTTTTTGCTCTGTTTCTGTAATCTGATTATTTTAACGACAAGCACAGTAGAGCTACTTGAAATTTGCAAAACAATGGAGTAACACAAAATAGTATTGTGTAAAAACTTGATTTATGCAAGTTATTTTTCTTCCCGCATCCGGCTTGTCACCCTGCAGAAGAACAAACACAAAACATTTGTTCCTATTAATCCTGCAATTAAAGTACTCAAGGATTTGTACCACAGGGCCAGGACTCTTCACTGCTTCATCTACAACAATACGTTTTCATTCATTCCATCCATTGTGGCAAACAGTGTTTAGTGACCAGCCATGTGTAAAAATCAGCAGTGATCCATCAGAAGTCATATGTGCTGTTAAATTAAAAAAAATGATAATACAGATTAGTACCCTTGCTAGCATGCATGTCCAATCCGTTGCAGCTCAGTTCCACATTACCAATTTGCCAGAAGGTTGAGGACAAAAAATACATATGGATTTAATTTTATTAAATATAAATACAAACATGCAATGTTTGCTTCCCTATCGATGAACAGAAGGTAGGAATATTCTCCACACATGGCTCAAAGCTGTCTGTAATACACTCTATCTGACCCTTTGCTACAACATGGGAAGAACCTCTTTCACCACCTGTTGATTTGTGGAATTGATTAAAAGCGAATTATCCAGCATCTTCCGTATGTTAAAATAAAATCAGTCAGTCAGTTCCATCTCCCATGGCTGTTCTAGACTTAAGATCTTGAAGAAGTAACTCTTTAAGGGAAAGGTTAAATATTTGGGTTTCAACAAGACTCTACTGTTGTTACGTATGGCTTTATTAGGTTTAGGTCATAAATCCATAGTAGAGCCTTTTAGCTTCTAACATAGTAAAGATTTCCTTTAATAGGTAAGAATCTAAACTAAAACTTCCAAACACAAGTAACTTGTGCAAGAAGGGGGAGAAAAAAAAATACACAAGCTAAGGCACACATTTCAATTTACTACACAGTGTTTCTGTGATATTCTTGCCCAAACTCTGGTTAATAGCTTAATTAAAAAAATTAAATGTTGTTCTTATAGCACATCCCTAACCAATCATCCTCATGTCATGCTTTATGTCACTGGGCCCAGAGATTACTATAATTTTTAAAGTATTCTGCTACTGGTCTCAATTTTTTCTCATCAGCAATTTTAAAAAAAAAAAGTGTAAAAATTAGTGTAATTAGTGATATTAAAATTGTATCCATAATGGTCTGAAGATTTAAGAAAAGTAAGGCATGGAGGGACAGGGTAGATTAGGTTAGGGAAAAAAAAATGAGAGAAAAAAAAAAATTGAGTCACTTGGTTACATTAGACTCTTTGTTGGGATTCCTAATTAGGAGTCATGCGCTGTTACAGATGGATGAATTGATCGTTGTACTGTATAAATTCAAATGCTCAAAAGAGTACAGTTAAATAACAAACAGTACCTTTATCTAAATGTCACACGTTAAGGAATAATCAATAAAATATGGTAGTAGTTTTGTCATAGCTATGATGATCTACTAGCCAAATGGGGACTCCTGTGTTCCTCCTAAAAGTGTTCTTGCACAGCTCAATAGCTGTATATTTGGAGAAAGCATCTTAGAGGGTTATAGACTGAAATCCTTTTATTAATAGTGTTGCTTTTCTTGCCTAAGATGGAAAAACAGATGTTTAGTTTGGTTTCTTTGGAGGAAATGCTGCCATTTTACCTTCTTTATCTGCTAGAGGGGTATTTGTGTATGGATAACAGAGCACCAAGAATGGAGTGGAAGAGGCAATAATAGCTGTCCTTCAAGTTAATCAGTTGTGTATCTTAAGTATTAACAAATTTGCAGGTTTCAGATGTGCTGCAGCTCAGAAATGGTCATAATCATTAATTTATCAGAATTCAATTTTTATTAGAAGGAACATGAATCTTCCTAAACAAGGATACATGACAAAACACTAGTGGTTTAAAATTGCAACACTCCAGAACTCCAAACAAACTTGAGTAATTTAATCCTGGCATGGAAACTGAATGCTTGGTGCACTGAAATTTGCGTCGTGCTACTGTGCAAGCACTGCGGTATAAAATGTCAGGTACAAGCATCTGGAAAACTACAAGCTGCTTATACAAGCTTCACTGCTCCACACCATCCCAATCTATTTCTGTAAATTGGCACAATTTATATTAATGTACTCCTCAAAAAGCTATTGCCTTTACTTTTTTTTTTTGTCAGACTACTCTTTAAAATTCTTTTAATAGCCATGCACTTACACGAAGAGACTATTTTAACTTGTATGCATTAAAGCACATTGACTGCTACAGTCCTTGCACAGTATAAAATCTAGCTCATTTTGGCAAATGCCAATTAATTCACTTTGATTTTTTTCTGAATGTCTGTAAATTAAGAGAGAGATACTGTGTTTGACATAATTATTTAAAGCTGCTCTTATTATTAAAGCTGAAGATCTACAGGTTTACATATGGGTGCGCATTTGGAAAATTAAAGACAGCAAACTGACTTATGCTCGGGTATTACAATACAGAAAGCACTGGTTAAATAACAACAACAAAAAACAACCCACAAGATTGTTTACTTAAGGAAACCAAAGTAACTAACAAAGGCATAGACAAAAAAAAGGAGGAAAAAACTCAGGTCTTAGAATGAGCATAAGTATTTGAAATATCCAGCACATGTTTAAAAGTTTATTACAAAATTCTGCCTCATCATTCACACTTCAGTCATATTAATGTTGAAGCTACGAGATGCTAATGAAAGTTGTAACTTTTTTTCCCTCAAAAATTCTTCTTCATAAATATGTAAGTAAAAAAGTAGAATAAATAAAGGAATATAAAATTCTTATTTTTTATTTTTCCTCCTCTTGGATTCATCAAGATAGACAGCAATACAGACAGGTTCTCTTGCCATTCTGAGCTGTGATTAAAATACCTGGGAAGGAGAATTAGAAAGCAGAAAACAATTAGCAGTTGTTATAAAAATTTAAAACATATGACAAGGAACCTTTGCACGTTTTATGGAGATGGAATAATTTCCTCCCTATAAACACCAACTGTCAGATTTCCTCTAAATTTAATTTGTTTCAGCTGATGAAAGCCCACTGGGTTCCAGTCAGTGGTCCCCTATGTTTCCCAAAGGAGGTCAGATGGGATGGCATGCAATTGTTCCTTTGGGGAATTAATTCCTACTGCCCGTTGCCACATCATCCTATAAAAATTCTGCCTTTAGGTATACCTGAGAAACAAAAATTATCAGAAGTGACTGAGGGAATTAAAAGGGATTGGATAGAGCAGTAACAAGTTTACATTCTGCCTCTGCTATGGTTAGAATCATAGAACATCCCGAGTCGGAAGAGACCCACAAAGATCATTAAGTCCAACTCCTGGTTCCACACAGGACCATCCAAAAATCAGTCCACATGTCTGAGAGTGTTGTACAAATGTTTCTTGAACTCTGGCAGGTTCCGTGCTGTGACCACTGCCCTGGGGAGCCTGTCCCAGTGCCCGACCACCCTCTGGGTGCAGAACCTTTCCCTAACCCCCAGCCTGACCCTCCCCTGTCCCAGCTCCATGCCGTTCCCTCGGGTCCTGTCCTTGTCCCCAGAGAGCAGAGCTCAGCACCTGCCCCTTAGTCTTAGGGCACATCTCTATAAAGGACCCTGAAAATTGGGTAAAACAGAACTCGAAATCAGGGGAAAATACATATGGGAAGCAAGAGTATCCTTTCTTGGTATTTCTTAAAAGGACTGTATGTTTGCAGTACCTCACCTTTAAAGCTTCTGTCAGGTCAAGCCTGATCTCCACACACGATCCAAAGCTTGCTCAAAACTTAGTGCAACACAGGCTAAGGACAAAATTAGGAGATGGTGACAGAAACAGGGGGAGCAAATTCGGTGTTCACTGTGCAGCGTTCCTGTGCCAAACTAGATACACAAGTAGACCCTGATTTCATCACCACTTCAGTCTCCTTCCAAACACCGGGAGCTCCTTCCAGCTGCGCAGCTCCTAGGTTCACGCGTACCTTAGCTAGTGCTGTTAGAGACAACGTACACATTAGTCTTCCAGAAGAGAAGTAACAGTTTCAAAGCGTAAAGCCTTATTTCCCTTATGGAGTAAGTGTAATGAAAAGTATCATGCTCACCAAAACAAAAACTGCTTGTATCTTAATTCTGCCTTGCTCCGTTCTGTGTTTACCCACTCTCCACTGTTTATAGGTAGTAGTGACTGTGAGGCCTGTTACAGAGACCCATCTTCCCGTGGTCACGCTGGCACCGCAAGGAGAATTTTTCCCTGTTAAAGACATCCTAATTAAAAATATTGATTTCGGTTTGATGAGGACTTGGGAGTAGTAAGTAACAGCTTCCCATGCTTCATTGCTATTTTTACAAAGTCACAGATTGGTTTGGGTTGGAAGGGACCTTAAAGCCCACCCAGTTCCAACCCCCCTGCCACAGGCAGGGACACCTCCCACCAGACCAGGTTGCCCAAAGCCCCATCCAGCCTGGCCTTGAGCACCTCCAGGGATGGGGCAGCTACAGCTTTTTGACTTCCAAAGTCAAGACTATATATATACTATATATGTATAGTTTATATTTATATATAAACAAAAATCAAGAACTACTGGTCAGCAAGTGTCTAAACAATATTCTCAAAGAAATTACATAAACAGCTTTATACAGTTTTCAGCTGTGCATTCACATAAAATTTATTTTCCCCAAGACTGCTGCAACACTCAGAGAACAGGGGTGATGGTATTTCCTGAGCAAGCAGTGACCGTATCCAGTGTCTGGTCTGACCACAGGTGTCCGATCCACGGCCGTGTGGTACTCCCCTACCTCTGGCATCCTAACGGAGCTCAAGCAATCTCCTCACGTTCCTCTCCAAGTTGACCATCACTACAGTAGCAGAGCATTTCACCAATAATAATAAAACTTATCTTCTCACAACATGCCATGCTGTGCAGGTAGTATTGTCTTCATTTTACAGACACACACTTGAAGCATAGAGACTCAAGGTAAATTGAAAAGTCTATTTATTTTGGACAGCAGCTTTAGCTCTGGTACTTCTGAATTTGTGAGACTTAATTACACCACAATGATAAATAAGTAGGAGAAGCAGGAGGGCTGTGAGGAGGTAGAACACTGAAGTGAAATACCCTTAGCAATGAATCACAACAGGGCAGAAGAATCAGAAACTTGGGATTTCTGCTGGGCTCTTATAACAGCATAGTCACAAGACACAGACCACCACTTGTGCTTCTTCCCACCTGCCCAGCTAGTCCCCTGCATGCCAGCCACCAGCACCACTCTCCAACAACCTCATCTTAGTTCTGAATTTCACAGCAACCAACCCTAAGACTTTGTCCAGGCAGCCCATCCAAGACCTGCTCAAAATCAGGACCTGCTCTCCCATACATTGGGAAAGCATGTAAAGCAGCTACTGTGGCTGAGGCACTAAGAACAATCTCACATCCAGGGCCTCGAATTTGATAGATTTGTATTAACAGTTTTGTTTTGATGATAAGCATAAACCAGACTATTTCTGTACAAACAGCTGAATGTACTCAGCCCTCTACAAGTAAATGCGAGCTCCACTGCAGAGAGCTTGCAGAGTGTGTACACAGCATACAGCAAGACAGTAGGACACAGTAAGCAGACCATCGACTGAGCACCGAAGCTTTAATAAATGGTAATTCCACTTTAAACCTTTCCTTATGATTTCTTCCACATCGCTATTTGATTGTTTCCACTCTTCGGGTGTCTAACTCACTGCTTCAGGTAAGACTTCTTTGTGAAGCATAAACTCATGTAAAAGCTTTCAGATGAAGGAGATCTTACTGAAAAAAAAAATGCAGAAGAAAATGAGGTATTCCAGCATGCATATGGAAAAGTTTCACAGCCACATGTTCCACATGGACCAGCCAGTTCCTGCTACTATCGTCCTTTCTAGCATATGGAAAATACATGCAAAGATAGAAGTTTTTTTTTTGTTTTTGTTTTTTTTTTTTTTTTTGCTATGGTCATATGCTAATATCAACATAAAGCATGTGTGGGACTTCCATCAGCTGGTTAAGTCCACACTATAAATTAGTGCAACTCTTCAAAAAATATTAAAGCAGAAAGTACCACAAGGGTTTTGAAGTTTGATCTAGAAGTGAGATTAGATTACTAATGAATTAGTATTAGTATTTTGGCAGTAACATTTCAGTGCATTGTTCATACTGACTCTTGGGGAAAAAGAAAAAAGAAAGAAAAATATAGCCATAATCCCAGAGAAAAACATTGAAAAACCCACAGAGACTAATGATAAGATTCCAAAGTAGAAATAAAACTGGAACAAGCAAATGTATTTTGGTTCCTAACATATCTCTTTTCCTTGGTATTACTGTTTGTAGTCCTGGATAAGAACTGTTTCCTTCTCTAAATGGGATTTAAAAGCTTTTACAGTTTCCCTTCTCAGAAGCTGGAGAAGCTGTGATATATCAATCATCGATTAATCATCTCGGAACGTGCTTGTGTCAACAAGATGGCTGTCCTGCCTTTTCAGTGTGACTAAACAAGAAAGACAATTTGGAATTCAACTACCAGACATACAGATGACTGAATAGATTATTTTTACATCAACAGCATATAAATATCAATTTCTGAAATAACAATAATTTAAAATCACAAAGTAAATATAAGGACTCATAAGTGAATCCAATCTCACTGAAGTGAATATAAATACTAACATTTTAGTATGCTCTTATGATATTTATAAAATATTCAGATTTATTACTAAGCATTTCTACAGCTAAGTGTAGATTAAGGAATAACAAATAATGTGTTTGCCACTACTATAGAACATACTTCCATGGAATCTGGTTGCGTTATGCCTTAAGAAAAAAAGGTTCAGTCTATATTTATAGTATCAAAGTCTTCTCTTCATGTGCATGTCATATTTTATGAAGGTTTATTGATACCTATTATCTGTAGGAATATTTAAGTGAACTATGTTTTACCTATGAATTTGTTCCATGATTATGTGTCCCAGAAGCTTTTTATACACAGGAGCATGGGAGATAGCCGATTCTTTCCTCCTGTTTGCAGAGCTCAAGTTTATAGTGAAATGGATGGGAACTGTATACATAGAGGAACATACATCCCCACACTCAGAGTTGTAATGGATGAGATCACTCACTGGAGACACACAAGATGGTTCTTAGTATCCTGTGATGTGATGAAGGCAGATCACCTTTCAAAATGAAAGTCTTCTCAAACAGTACCGCTGAACAAACCAGATACCTACACTAACGGGGGTAATACCTTGTCCTTCAGAGGTGTTGTGAGTTAGATATAGAAGTGCCATGGATTTGCTTTCCATGCTCAGGAGGAAGTACAGCATGCCCATGATTGCACAAATGTCAACTATGCCTTCAGAGATGTACGGGATATACCCCAGGTAAACCCAAAGCATTACTCTGGCCACTGACTACTGAAGAACTTGTGAACTACAAAGAGAATCTTACCTGACTGAGGCTCTTCTTCGCACACTAACAAGGTTACATTTGTATTCACTCATGGCAAGTGAATCATTACCAGGTGTTTAAATAACATTATACTGGGGGGGGGGGGGGGGGAAGCAGAGGGGTTAATTTGCAGTTTCTAGAAAACAAACAAACAAATAAACAAAAAACCAACATGAAGTTCTTACTTCAGGAAATTTCTACCAATGTCAAAGGTAGTTTTGCTTAAGTAAGCAATTCCAGTTTGGGCTTGTATAAGCAACTCAGTAAGCTATTCAAGACTGGTCAGAGGACACCAGAGATGCATCTCGTAGGGACTGCTTATTATTGCTGATATTACCCAGCAACTAAATACACAGCGCCTGGTCTGGGCCACGCATCACAATGATTTATGAAGAAAGAAAATAATGCTTTGCTTAGAGTGTTCAAAATTTCCTCTTTCATCCATCTTTCACTTTTGATCACTGATAGATTTAGTAGCAAAGTATTAAAAAACTTGCACCTGCTTCACCATTAAAAAGCACGTTATCTTCTGTCTTGTTAGGGCGCTAACTTTCCATGGGAAAGACACTGCACATGTCCCTCTGGTTTTATAACGCCTACGGTTGTGTTGGGGGAATCCTATTGTTCCTACACAAGCTTTAAGTTCAATTCCCTTTTAAAAATCAGTCAGACAGGCTTCCAAAGTTCAGTAACAGTTCCCTTCATGAGGGAAACACCCCTCATAAGTAACAAAAAGCCTCCCAGAATAAGAGCTTACCAGAAATGTACACATTGGCTTCCACTTACCCATTCAAGACTGAAAACAATGTGTCCAGCAAAGGGGAAATAAAGAAGTGGCAGGTATACCTTTGTACCCTTCTGTTCAGAATCCCTTTTTTTTTCATGTTGCTGCCCCTGAACTACATGGACACTGTTACACAGGCCCCGGAGAAGATACAATCACTTGTTTTGTGACAAATGGGTTGTTTTAAGCTATGTTCATGACCATTGGGCTCTCTGTTAACACACACCTGAAGCTCGTGAGTAGCTGTCCTCTCTTCCCTTTGCTCCCCTCTCCAGCATCAAATGGTAAAGATACCTCAGTGCATTCGTGAGGAGGAACAGAGTGAAGCCGAAAGGTCCTTTCCCCTTGTGTCACTGAAGAGTTAAGGAGCCAAAACTCCAGCTTGTTCTCAGTTCAAGAGCTGTGGAAGATTAACACAGGTTTACGTGTTTTCTTCTCTACCTTTCTTTTTCCTCCCCAGCTTTTTCTTCCTCTCCAAATCCTTCCTTTTACAGGCAGCAGAGTAACACACAAAAAAAGGAGCAAGTACTCCTCTCTCTGTTTTGCTAGCGCAACGTAAAAAAGCAGGGCCGGGAGGCCAAGATCCCCTGCTTCAGTGTATAACTGAGAGATGCAGACAGGAACCTGACGTTCAGGAGGAACTTGCTAATTGTACTGCTGCAGCCACAGATAAGCTCGCTCAGCGACAAAGCTCTGCACAGTCTGAAAGATGTTGACCTTAAGGTCCAATAACTTTGTCTCAGACGGAAACTGTATGACACATCCGTATCATTTCCTGAGATAGCAAGGAGATACCTTCCCTATATCTACGTTTAATCTTGAGTAAAGCTGGTAGGAGCAGATGCTAGAATAAAAGCAAGATTTCCAGCTGATTGCGGCAGTGCACCCACCATGTGAGCATCTGCTCCTGGCACAAAACAACACCAATGAACTGAAGGCAGCGATGTCTTTTTTGAACACTTGAAGGTCTTCCCCAGGAGCTTTGGCAAACATGAAATTCTTCTCCTGTCCAAAACTGCCTTCTGCCTCTGATGGTAACAGCTCACGCATCAAAGAAAGGCACATTACCTTAAAGGATATCTGTCACAGTAGACAAGGAAGGCATCCTGGATTTAAGTACTTAGTTCTATCAAGCAAAAGTTTTGGTATGTTCTTATTCAACCCATTCACGAACATACAGCAATCTCATGCTAACCTGACACTGAACCACGCTTGTTAGCGATAATTGTTTGTTTCTGTAAGGCTGTCACCTCCCCAGTGTATTCCAGTAATATGCTTCATTGAATATTTTCAATGTAGTAACTTAAGGAACAACAGTAGCTCGCTAAAGGGTGAAGAAGAAAGAAATTGAAGTAGCTCATCAACAAAAAGGAAGCTAAGAGACCCTCTCAGGAATTAATGGCTGAATGGTAATGCTGACAATCCTAGAGTAATCAATCTCCTATGAAATTTCCCAGGGCATTATTAATATTTTGTAGTTAAATTCATGATTAAAAAAAATAATAATACAAAAAATTAACATCTCTTTCCACAGTCCTGTTATTCTTTAGAGTCCTACGGGAATAAGTGTATATAAGATGCCCTGCAATGTGAGATGACATGCCTTATTACAAAAAGTAAAGAACAAAAGAAAGATATTCCCTTAGATTAAATGAATAATGGAGAAATAAGAGTTTTCAAGGGAAAAAGTCCACGGAGAAGGAAAACTACAGCTTTTTTTTCTGCCTGAAGGGAAAAAATAAGTACGTGCAAACACTGCAACTGCTACTTAGGCATTCTCCAACAATTAATATGCAACCCCACTGCCACTCAAATAATTTTCTCATTTCCATTAGTTGGGCTCAAACCTGGACAAGAGGTGAAGAATCAACTGAGACTCTACAGAAATTATACCACAGAGTATAATATGCTAAGGATACGCCTATATGCTCTACCTGCATATGCTTTGACTTCGGAGAATACTTATCTGCTTAGGATGCTGAAATAATTCAGTTATCTGTATGAGCTCTGGAGCCCTAACAAAAGGTATTGAAATGTCGTAACAGTAAATGTAACACAAACGGCACCTACTAAACAAATTACTACTGCACAAGCATAAGGAAAGCCATCTTTTAATCAAAGACTTTGAAGCCCAGTGACATTTTGAACAATTTTATTTTTAAAATCCATACTGTTATTAATTCAGCTCAAATCTAATTCCAAGAAAAAGATGGCAGGTTGCCACATTCGAAAATTTCCCTCCTTATTTTTCACAACATCACCAACATAGGTAAAACAAACTGTTCTTTCCTGCTGCATTCTCTTATGGTTTTGTGCAGCAGGCAAAAGGCATCCACTCAAGAATTCTTTTTTTCTCCCATTATTGCAGGCTCATAAAAAGGCAGCAGACAGGACAGCAGCTTATTCATGCACAAGTCAGATCCCAAGCGCACACACTCACTGGCTTTCCAAAACCCACGGATCAATGCCCATCTTACTGCTATGGGGGGGCTGCCTTGGGATTTATTTTTAATTCATTTGGGGGAGGGGAAGAGCTGCAGACATACAGAAACAATCACACAGCAGTCTTCCTGGCTCCATTGCAATAACACTAATTAATAGAACCAAGACGATACACAGCAGGGCTGGCAGGTTCTGGGTCTTTAACTACTTCGAAACACATCTAGATTTTGATGACGTTTGACCTGCAGACACTTCAGCTCACGGGCATATTCATCTGTGTGAGCATCCCAGGCTAATCCAAATCAACATGCAGAGAGCGCCTTGCCTGTGAGAGTGTCAAAAGTCGGGTTGTTAAACTCAGAAAACCTACTGAAACGGTCTAATGAAAATTAACACAGACTGTCCACCACGAGCACCTTAGTGGCCCTCACTCAGTCTAGTTCTTTCACCGGTGCCACGCTAAGCAGCAGAAGGCTCATAACCAACGCTCATTTTCACAGAAATCCCTTCAAATTCCCCCATCCTTATTATTATATCATTTTAATTGGATGGCTGCCTTCATACAACTTTGGAAACAACCACAACAAGCCTCCGGTGAGCAGGAAAGCAGTTTCTGAAGCCTTTTCCCATTCAGCACGTAGAAAAGAAAAAGTAAAACGCGCCTGTTTCAACGCCAAGTGAGGAACTTTGTATTCCCCAGCATCAAACAGCACTCAGACCGACTTGGCGCGTGAAAGGAACGAGGGCAAGACGTGCATTTTTAAAAAGAACAAGAAAATGCTATTTATAGGGGGGGGGAAATTAAATAAATTTGGGGCGTAGTTAGGTGTTTACTACTGACAGGCAGGTTGAAATACCGCACGTATACACACGCATCTCCCCTTCCCCTCGGCCCCGCTCTGAGGGGAGCGGGGCGGCAGCGCGTGCCGCGGCGGTTGGGCGGGCACCCATCCAACCGCCGCGGCACGCGCCACCGCCCCGCGCGCGCGCGCGCCCCTTTCCCGCCCCGCAGAAACTTACTTGCAAGGCGGCGGCTGCTGCTGCTGCTGCTGCTGCTGCTGCTGCTGCACGCGCCAGCCCTCACGCGGCCCCCCGGCGCGCGCCCTCCTTCCCGCCCCGCGAGCCCCGGCGCGGCGGCCGCTGCTGCCGAGCGCGTTCGGACATGCTCAGTGCCCGAGCCGCCGTCCGCCGCGCGGAACCTACCACCGAGGGAGGGGTGGGGGGAGGATGAGCACCGGGGGGGAGAGCGGAGAAACAGGGGGCAGAGCTGGATGCTACCAAGAGGATGAGCTAAAAATAGGCGCTCCACGGAAAAAAAAAAAAAAAAAAAAAAGGCAGCCGGAGCTTAAAGGGGCAGAGGCGAGCTTGCTTGCCCTACTGATGGCTGAGGAGGCAGCGGGGCCACGGGCCTGCCGTTGGGGTGAGGTGCGCTTGGCCCGGTAACGCTGTCGCCTGTACGGGTGCACGGGTTAGGGCCGCGGCTACGGCCGGGCACGTTTACCTCAGGGCCGAGCGGTTTTACCTCAGGGCCGGGCGGTTTTACCTCACGGCTGGGCATTTTTACCTCACGGCCGGGCGGTTTACCTCACGGCTGGGCAGTTTTACGTCACGGACGGGCATTTTTACGTCACGGACGGGCAGTTTTACCTCATGGCTGGGCATTTTTACCTCATGGACGGGCATTTTTACCTCACGGCCGGGCGGTTTACCTCACGGCCGCGCCACCCCGCGAAGCGGCAGGCTCAGAAACTCTGTCTAGAAAGTGCGGGAGAGGCTGCGGGGGATGTTTCCATGCAGTGTTTCTCAGGAAACATCCCCGTCGCATCCTGAGGTGTTAGGTTTTAGGGTGAGCCTCAAGCTCATGCCAGCTCTCCAGTGAAACCCAGAGCAGTCGTGTGAGGATGTGACAGGTCCCAGGCACGCAGCTTCGCCTTAAATAGTGAAGATGGGGTCTCTCCTAGTATTGAAGATTTATTTCCTAAGAGAAAAGACGTCACTCAAACACTAATGTGTTTCAAACCTAACACCTATAGATAATTGTTAGAAATTAAGAGCCCACCAAATACTTGTGAATGGGAGTTTCTGATGTCTTTGAGATGCTGCAGTTTACGATTCCCTACCTTCCTAAAAGACCAGTAAGAATAACCATGACAACGCCACATTATTTTAAATTTATAAACATACTACAAAGCCTAAAATTATAATATCATTGCAAGACTTCAGAATTTTGCTGAATTCTGCTTTTACAGATGCAGAAAAGTGGTACTGCACAAAAACTTTACAGTATTGAAGCCAAGTTCTCACTCAGGAAGGAATTGGACAGCAAAATGACGATTCAATACTTTGACGACATCACTTATAAGAGTGTGTAAAGTCAAGATTACCGTGTTAAAAAGCTAATTTATTTTCCCAGACATGTAAGGAAATCACATGAAGTTAATCTGAAATATTTCAGAGGACTCTTAAGACAGCCATGTGTAAAAACTACTGCAGAAAAAAATGCTTAGTTACACGTAGGTGAGCATAATCAGGAAAGGAAACGCTACTTGTCAGTGATGTCAAATAAAGTGACAGCAAGGAAGCAATTTTCCTAACAGACTGACATACAATGGGATAGATTATTAGACAAGATTATGTAGGCAACTCTGCTGCAGTACTTTAAGAAACAAAAGATGATGTCATGAAGATTATAGTATTAGAAGGGAATGAATCATGTTCACTAATTGTCTCTTCCTTCTGTGTTCTCTGTAAGCAGTGAGATGCACATTTTATTCTGTAGTCCATGTCTAACTGCAGCCTTCACGCTGTATATTGTAAAAAGTTGTAAGCTATGCAGCATGCATAACTGTTCAAAATGATGAAAAAAAAAAGTACAAATATTATGTAGTGCTTTAGCCTGGAGCTAGTGATTTTGAGATAAACAGCAGGGGACATAGAATAGGCATTTTTCTGAGTGCAGCCTCAGATTTGGGAGAAGAGGGCTAACATTCTTCTGGCTGCAGCTGGAGCTCTGTGGAAACAGCAGGCAGTCTCTGGAGAATTTTCTAGAACAGTTTACACCTTCACCACGGTCATACAGCTCTAGATAAATTGGGAGACCGAAAGATGTCCCGAGTCTCAGGAGAGTAGCTTCCAGCTGGGGACTCTGCTATTGTCTAGGGAGAGCAGAAGACTGTCCATCATGGGAACAAGCATCTCCGTTAAAACAATAGTGAACAAAATAGATTTAAATATACATATATGCCTTATTATCCTCTTCAGGTCTATTATCATCAGGTCTAGCTATGCTATCATTCATACATCTTCCTGTGTCTTACAGCAGCCTCTTCAGAATTCATCAAATATAACTGCTTTTATGAGAGGAGATAAGCATATTGCATGAAATTGTAAAAATAAAATAAAATAAAATAAAATCCCTGAGCTAACAAGTTCTTATAGCTTCAGCATTCCAAAGATATCATTATCAACCCAGATGCAAATTACTAAATTGGACATTAGCAAGTGAGTGGTGGCAGCAGCTGCTGTGTCAACCAGTGAACTCTGAATTACTTCGAGGCAGACCCATCTGAAGCTGGATGCTGTTCCTTTCTTCTTCCAGTTTTGCTCAGCAGAAATATCCATCGAGCTGCATTTTGTTCCTACACAGCAACAAAGATTTAAATATCTACTGTGCTGCTGCGCCCCTATCAGACAGCAGAAGAGGAACAATTCCTCAGCATGCAGAAGATGTACAGCGTTGGCTTCCATGAATAGCACAGCACTGTACAAATTTCATATGGCTTGGGAATGCTCTAATAAAATCCTTGTTTTTCAAATATGTCTCCAACAATTCCACTCTGCTGATGGTCTGAGACACTGACATGCCAGAGGCTGGCTCTGGCTCTCTAACATTCTCCACAGTCCTCTCAATTTTCTCTTCTCATTGTTATTTTCACTCTTCTCCCTGATAGCAGCATTCAGATCCTCTCTTCTTTACTCACAGCTACAGTACAACACTACCACCTCTCAAGTTTGCTCAAGTTTACTGCCATAGTTAATTTAGTGTAGACAAGCACAGAAGCATTTTTTTTTTTTTTTTACTTTTTTCCTGCTTGATTTTGTACTACAAAAAATACAGGAGAAAAAAAAATCATTTTTGAGGCATTTAACTTGGATGTTTAGTGAAGATATGAAAAACATGCATAGGTATAAGATCATTTACGTGACCATTTCTTGTACATCCCTTTAAATTAAACACTACAGGGAGTAGGCACCAAATCAAAATTCATGTTATTAAGTACAGAAGAAAGGAGAGACATGCACAAAGAGAATCCAGCTATCAGGCTGGGGCCCAAAGGGGACATGTGCCTCAGAGTAGCAGAACGGCTGGTGTGATCAGTGTGTATCCTGCTGTGGTCAAGGGAAGAGGAACAGTTTTACTTTACAAAACATTGCTTTTGGATTGCAGTTAAGAAGTACAAAATAAGACCGGATGAATGGTTTTCCATAGTGTGTGAGGAGGCATCTTCACTTTGACCCAATGCTATCTCAGGCCTCTAAACAAGAGTATAGCTTCCCGCCCTGCCTGCCATCCATTTACATTGACCCTGAAATTAAATTCCTTCAGAAAAAATTGTGAGAGAAAGGTGAGAAATATGAACCCAACTAGGAAAATTAGGAGGAAAAATATGGAGTGTCTGAAATATTGTTTAGAATCACAGAATCATTAAGGTTGGAAAAGACCTCCAAGATCACCTGGTCCAACCATCCCCCCACCACCAATGTCACCCACTAAACCATGTCCCTAAGCACCACGTCCAACCTTTCCTTGAACACCCCCAGGGACGGTGACTCCACCACGTCCTTGGGCAACCCATTCCCATGCCTGACTGCTCTTTCTGAGAAGAAATGTCTCCTCATTTCCAACCTGAACCTCCCCTGGTTTAGAATGTATATCAGATTACATTACGATGGATCTATCATAATTTTCAAAAACTACATCTGAGTTGTGAAGGAGGCACAAAGCATATGACAATGCATGTGAAGGAAGTAATCTAAACCACACGTACATGAAGCTGAACCCAGAGTTGGCAGCTACAACTCAGCTACAGCGAGCTCTTGGAGTCACCGTTGAGCATTCTCTGCAGTTAGCAGAGCAGTGTGCAGCAGTAGTCAAAGAGACCGTGAAGTGCTAGGTTTCATCAGGAGCAGAAGGGAACACTTGGCTGCTCTTTGCAAGCCTGAAGACAGAGATAGAAAAGGTACAGAGAAAGGCAACAGAGCAGACAACTGCCATGTGAGGAGAATATCAAAAGGCCTGGACTCTTCAGTCTGGAGAGAGAAGCATGAGGGGGCACATGATGGAGGTTTACAAAATCGTGAAAGCAATAAGTAAGGAAAAGGTGAAAAAGAATGATTATGCACCAAATTCCACAGTCCTAGGGAAAAGCAGTGAAAGTAACACAAGGGTAAAGCAGCTGAAAGAAAGAACTTTCCAACCCTGTTCCCTAAGCACAGAGGGTAGTAGCCTTCAGAAAAGTGTTACCCTCAGTAGGTTCTGGAAGCAGACCTCATCAGCAGGTTCCAAAAACAATTAGGAAAATTCATAGACAACAGGTTTATAAGCAGGAAATGGAGAGGCTGGGGTGCACCTTCAGCATTTGGATTGCACGAGCTGTGGATTCGGGGACAGTACTAGGTGAACCGAGTACAGAAAGCTTAGGTTTATATGCTGTCTGCAAATAGTCTCCTTCTGTCACTGCTGGAGGCAGCACACCAGGCTAGATAATACCTGTGATTCACTTGCTGCAAATTACACTATATGTGATCCACAAGGCGCATCGTTTATCATAGAGGTAGCTAATGGTGTGCTGTTGTGCTGTTGTGCTGTTTAGAATTTAAGAGTAACACAGCAAAAAGCCTCTTTACATTTAATAAACCAGGATGTTACATAAAAAATCCCAGTTTCACTATTAATATTCATTAAGCATGACTGGCAAAGGCCTTTGGAGGTATGGTAAAAATAGCATTCTCTGCACTGGAATTCATTGTGATCAAAATATTATGTCCCATATGAGTCCTGAACACACAGATATCTTGATAAGGACATTTAGAAGATTTATAAAGAAGTTTAACCATCTCCCATGATCTTTAATTACTGGTAGCTGTTACCATTGATTAGCCGCTTTGTTTACCATCTGAGGGGCTCTGCTACCATACTCTCCAGAAAAAACGGCCAGTGGACATGAGTAGTTTGAAACCCTTGGATATCCATCTATCCATCTCTCTACAAGTTCATTATCTTTCTGGTATCCTTTTTTTTATCTCTCTCTTTTTTTTTTTTCTTCCATGACCATGAATAACAGCCATTCTGCTGCCAACAGGTCATTGTGTGTCTGTGGCAAGCTAAACAGGAGTTTTTCCTTAATAAGAGGAAACGCAACAAACCAGCTGTTTTCTACAGCCTCCTGTTGGAGGAGCTTAAATCAGAGCAAAGCAGAGAGGGCTCATCCTGCCAGTGCTGCGCAGAAAACACCCTGACAGTGCAAGTTTTGCCCAGTGGAGGATTCTGAAATCTTCCTTTAAAAAGGTTTTTTATGTAAGAAACAGAATTGTTTTCAGAAGCAACTCAAAATATAGCTGAATTTCAAACAATGAGTTTCATTTTGACTTCATATTAATGCAAAAGGAAAACAACCTTATATACTAACCTAGGAATAATATAGAATGCATTTTTACTTTAGATCAATATTTCCAGCATTTTAAATTTGTTGGCCACGTTCCCCTCAGAAATGTTCTTTGCTGTAATCAATGCTTTTTCCCAGTCAGTCTGCAGTAATCTACATTTTACTGCCCTCTGTGGGCTTTGAAGTTATTTTTGTTGTTGTTGTTTTTTTTTTTCCCTTAGCCATTTAAATATCCAACTCTGACTTCTTTAACTGAGAGCTCTGCCAGGCATTTGGGGGCTTGGAGGTAAACATTTCACTGTAAGGTTGTGTGTGTGCTGTTTTCAGTACTGTATAGCAAACTCATTCTCCTCATGCGTTACTTTCACACATTATGCAGATTTGTATACATGAGATTAATTTGCTTTGTTTTCAAAGATGGTAATAATTGAGCAATGTGTTATGAACACAGTCACAGGCTTATATTGCTATGTAAATGTAATAAATGCCTCAGAAAGATTTCCTTAGTACTATTCAATAGTAAAAAAAAAAAAAATCATTAATTAATTGTAGCTTTCTTTCAACATCAGTGTAGATGAACCCCTGCAAAACACAAAAATATAACTCTTATATTACTATTGTAGGGCACACAAGCTGCAGTAGATGCTGTAAAATCCCAAATAAATAGAGAATAGGACATCTGTAATGAGAGAAGATGTGCGTGCGTGGAGCACTCTGCACCAGCAAGCTGCCGGAAGCTTCTGCCTCTCGGAGAGCTGCGGTAAGAGCAGGGTGCTATTAGTGCTGCTATTAAAAACAAAAAAGAGAAGTGCAGTATACTACTTTAGGATCAATATTTAATCTAATACAGCCCCTTGGCTGCTCTCAGTAATCTGAAACAAGTTGTATGGTGTTTACAAAGGAAGATTAGGTGAGGTTTCTGGTGCTCACTAGAGCCAGGCCAGGGGCATGCATTGGCTTGATTGACCCTTTGGCTGCCTTCTTTAAATCAGTATGAAGACTAGAAGTATGCTGAGATCATCTGTGATTTCACAGAAATCATACATCTTACTACCATAAAAAATCAAATTAACAACAGTCATCTACAAGCATCTTAAAAAGGCGTGACCCCAATAACTAACAGGTAATATACTACAATAAAGGGTGCAGCTGCAAGCATTATTTGCAACTAAGAACTTTCTTTCCATGCATTTTCCAGTGAATTTATAAAACAAAACCCATTAGTAAAAAATAATAATAATGAAAAAAATCCAGACTTCAATAGCTTTTATCAAAACAAAAAAGAACCACCTTGCTGACACTAACAATAACTCACAGATGCTATTCTGAGGATAATTAGTTATATGCTCCTAAAAGGGAGACATGTAAGTGTTTGCTAAAGCCTTATGAATTTTCAATCAGCTCTGGGAAATGTTTTTTAAGCTGCCTAGAAAACTGGTCCTACCATTTAAAAACAAAACAAGACAAAAATAACAAGCAAAAACCCACTTAAAAATAAAGGGGGAATGCCACTTCTTAAATATTGCATTCAATCTCTGTGTTTTTAACTCTGAAAGAAAAATAAAAAGATGCAGTAAGCCAAAAGGTAAACTACTTCCAAACTGGTTTAATAATACATGCAAAATTTAAATTCAAGTCACTGGAGAAAAATATTTTAACTAAGCCAACATCTACATCTACAGTATATGGGCTGTTTCATAATGAATGACATGTAGGCTGCCCAAAATAGCTGGTCAAGGTATGTGACATGAAGTTCAATTTCAGTATTTGTATTTAGGCATCATGAAGTGTTAGTTCCCAACAACAGCAATTCGAAGGAGCATGGAGGTCATTAGAAGGCAGAGAAGGCATTAAAAGCAGCATGAACCATTCATACATCTCATGACTTACTTATATATTAATGAAAATGAAAGATTCTGGCTACCTGATCAGATGTTCCCCGTAAGTTCTTCACTCCTGAAATCACTGTGATAGAGTTACCTTGAGATTTAGTAATTTCACCAAAAGGAGGCAGAATTACTTGTGCGTGTTTTATGCACTTCATAGATGTCCTTGGGAGCTTATTGGCAATGCACCAAGGTGGTGGAAGTTTTGCTGTTGATGCCACAGACCACCATACAGATTTTTAGGATCAGGAGGATCATAGTCCTGCTTATCTGGTGAAGGCAGCATAATAATACGTGTGCATTTCTATCTGAAGGTGAAAAGAAAAGAAGAAAAGAAAAAAAAAAGAGAAGAAAAAAAGAAAAAAAAGAAAAAAGAAAAAAAGAAAAAAGAAAAAAAAGAAAAAGGAAAAGAAAAGAAGAAAAAAAGAAAAAAAGAAAAAAAAAGAAAAAAGAAAAAGAAAAGAAAAAAGAAAAGAAAAAAGAAAAGAAAAAAGGAAAAGAAAGGAAAGGAAAAGAAAGGAAAGGAAAAGAAAGGAAAGGAAAAGAAAGGAAAGGAAAAGAAAGGAAAAGAAAGGAAAGGAAAAGAAAGGAAAAGAAAGGAAAGGAAAAGAAAGGAAAAGAAAGGAAAGGAAAAGAAAGGAAAAGAAAGGAAAAAAAGAAAGGAAAAAAAGAAAAAGGAAAGGAAAGGAAAGGAAAGGAAAGGAAAGGAAAGGAAAGGAAAGGAAAGGAAAGGAAAGGAAAGGAAAGGAAAGGAAAGGAAAGGAAAGGAAAGGAAAGGAAAGGAAAGGAAAGGAAAGGAAAGAAAGGAAAGGAAAGGAAAGGAAAAGGAAAGGAAAGAAAGGAAAGGAAAGGAAAGGAAAGGAAAGGAAAGGAAAGGAAAGGAAAGGAAAGGAAAGGAAAGGAAAGGAAAGGAAAGGAAAGGAAAGGAAAGGAAATTGGATTGCAAAACTGACATGGCTGCTATCAAAAAATATAAATATGTCTCAGCTGCTGAAAAATTCTTGCTCTCTTCCAGCTTTGTTTGATTCTAGACTAGAAAAATGCATAAACAGACAAATAAATTCTCCCATTACTATAAAAATGCTGAAGTAGCCCAAATACAATATAAAATCTTTTCTCTTTTTCATTGAAGTGATGGAAGAAAACATGAAATCAAACAAGCAAAAAAAAACTAACAAAAAGCTAAAATAAATTCAGGATTTTTTTAGTAAAAACCCTTTGTTTCCTTTTATGTGAAAACAGAAAAAAGCCTCCTCTACATTTTGATCTTGACATTAGAGAACTCTTTATCTTTTTTTTTTTTTCTTGATAGGTATAAGTAGTATTGTTTTTTTTTTTTTAATTTCTAAGTATAAAAAAGATTCAAAATTCCAAAAGTTTGTATTTTTTCAGCTCTGTGTTGGAAAAGAAGACAGAAAAATACAGAAACTTTTTTCATTCAGCCCAAATTTAAAAGTTTCTTTCTAATCCTACACCAGTGTTTTTGATACAGTCCTCAAAACAAATGTGGCCATTCTAAGCGGCCATGCCACTGTTGCTGCTGCTGCTGCGAACACTTGTTCCCATCATATTTGCTTTGCTGAATGACACAGACAAATGACTGCTACTAGTGGTGCACTATAGCATATACTTAAGCAATATTTAAGCCAATACAAACAGAATCTCTGATTGTTTTTCCATTTGCTTCTTTGTTTGTTGCAGCAGAAACCTGCTGTTTCTCAGCAGGTTAGAAACTTCTGGCAACTTATACTTTCAGAACAAGCATTGCAAATTGTTTCTTTCAAAAATGAAGACAAAGCATTTACAAAAACAAGTAAAAGGGGCACAGGTGCATGTTACTGGCTGTTTTTATTGTGGATTTTCAAAGGTTCTGAGTCGCAGTTGATATTTTTAGCTGTGCTTTTAACCACTTTTTCTGCTACATTGACTAGATGGAAATAATTTTGATAGTGGTTTGATCTTTGTGCTTATTTGAGTTT
The DNA here is from genome assembly GCF_964034855.1 of Anser brachyrhynchus. Taxonomy (NCBI): domain Eukaryota; kingdom Metazoa; phylum Chordata; class Aves; order Anseriformes; family Anatidae; genus Anser; species Anser brachyrhynchus. The sequence continues at coordinate 141,821,169 of NC_137695.1, read as the reverse complement.
AGATCCTTTGTTAAATAAATTAATCTATGTTATGTCTTTGATACACGTCTGATACTTGTAGCATTAAGTTTGTATCTTTAACGGTATATTATTTACCTGCCTTAGGTAAATATTAAATAATATGAAATAAAAGCCCTTTAATTTTGTTTTTGGATGTGTAATACCCAATTACCAATTACATTCTTGTAAATTCCAAGAATGGGGATTATAGAGCTGATAGGAAATTCATGAGGTTTCATAAAATAAATACCTGGGTTAATGTAGTGCTTGTTTATCTTTTAAAACTTCATACTCCATTTACTGTTGACTCAAACAAGGTTTATGTACAAGAAGCTGAGGTGTAACTTTTGCTGTTATGGTCAAAGTTAAGTCTATAATCTATAAGATTTTTAAAACCGTTATAAAAATATCAATTAATTTTAGAGTTGTGTTCAATACCTGCTTACTTGTGAGGTCCAATGCAGAGTACTATTTTTGTGCATGATTTGATGACCACTGGCAATTACCTCCAGATTACATGTTATTTCTGGAAAAATTCTTTCTTTTAAGAATTATCATGCTCAGAGTTACTTTGGAACAGACATATTTGTAGGAAATATATCGGGGGACAAAAGTCTGAAATGAAGAGTGATGGAAATAGTCACCTAACAAGCCTTCTCACCTACAATCACAGATGAGAGTCCTATAACCAACTCACGCATTGACAAGAGCAAGTGATTTAAAGTGGAGCAGGTATTGCAAAGTTTTACCAGGGACATGGAGAGCTCACATTGCCAAAAGAAGAACAGCTCGACTTCTTTAACCTTGTACAGCAGAGGCTGAGAAACTATCACTCTCCCTAGATACCTAGCATGAATGGTTATTGACAATGGAAAGATAAACTTCATTCTCTAAAGGCAAATGTTAGCAGAGGAGCAAATGTCTAGAAATTAGCTATTAATACATACCCAATGCAAATGAGAAAAAGATGACAAAGCAATAAAATTCAGGAAATTGCATGGAAGGGATTATGAGACCTGATTGCTTATACTGTCAGGGTCTGAACCCACTGAACAAAGAGGACTTTCCTGTTCTGTGCTTCTGACCTTTTAGGCAGCTGTGTTCAAGAATTGTATTAGTGTAGTTTCTGAGAGATTTATCAACTCTGGGAAAGAATTGGGAATGAAATGTTTTTGTGATTAAACTTTTATATACAATACCAACACCATAAATCAAGAGTTCCATTCTTATAAATTATAAAGCATACTGGAATCTCTCTGCACATTTTTGTCTTAAAGTTATAGCCCTTAATAGAGTTATGTTTTTCTGTCTGCATTCCAATCAGATATTATTTGTTACTTTGGTTTTCTGCTTCTGTATTAAGAAGATGCAAGAATGTGCAGTGTCAAAAGAACCTGTGAGCTTTGTAAAAGGTTCAAAAAGAGCTTGCACCACATTGAATTGGTGACATTATTATAATTGTTATTGTTATTATTATTGTAAGCAGTTTATTTACCATCCTAACACTATTTACAAATTTAAGCTCAAATTGTTATATTTGCTGACAAAATATCTAGGTGGTAGTTCTTGTGTTATCCATTGGTATTCGTATTGGGCTTACATAGCAAGGTTTTTGTAGTAGGGGTCCTGCAGGGGTGGCGTCTCTGAGTGGCCTCCCCGTTCCCCTGCACCACTCAGGGGGAGGAGGTAGAAGAGGGTGGATGGGGAGAAGGTGTTCTTAGTTTGCTTTGAGTTTCTCACTGCTCTAGTCTGCTAGTGATAGGCAATAAATTATATTAATCTCCCTATGCTGAGTCTGTTTTGCCTGTGACAATAATTGTTGAGTGATCTCCCTGTCCTTATCTCAACCCTCGAGCCCTTTGCATGGTATTTTCTCCCCCTTTCCCTTTGAGGAGGGGGAGTGAGAGAGCAGTTGTGGTGGAGCTTGGCTGTCCAGCTGACGAAAACCACCACAGTAGTGCACGGAAAACTGAAGTGAAATCCTCATCATTTTATGTCAGTAAATACGTTGGCTGTATATTCCAGCATGGGATATTCCTACTTGCTATTGTTTTGGCCAATTAATGCAGGTGGGAGCTGACTGTCCCACTTCAGAGGTGGGTGACACTAAATACGTTTGAAGGGTTTTTAACCTCACTTAAACAAGAAAGACTGAAGGACAGGCGGTGGCAAAGACGTTTCCCATCTAAATACAGTATTTCAGCCAAAAACTTATGCACTTCACAGACAGACGATTTCTCCTGAAAACCTGAGAAAAGGAAAGTTCTTGTCTGTCTTGAAAGCTGTGGGTCTCCCTTGCAAGGGTCTGAATGTCATTAAGGACTTGGTAAAGCAGAATGTAAGAAATGTTAGGCAAATGCCTCCTGACCCAATGAAGCAGGAAGTGTGTTGCATATCCCACCATGCAGATGGGCTCCCAGATGTTGTGAATGCTCCTCTCCTTTGAAAAAAAAAATGTACCAGTTTCCATATCAGGCCCAAAGCCAGAATTGCAGAAGAGTATCATAGTTCCTGCAGGCAAAGCCTGCCAGAATGTCTATAAATCTGTCTCAGTAATTCAGGGAGTGGTTGTCCTTGCAGGTAATGTCCTTGGAGCTGGTGAATGTAGCTGAATGTGGATCTCACCATCAGCCTCTTCATAGTTTGAGAACCCAGAGAGGCCAAAGGCATGGATGATTTAATTGATGAATCACATGTGCAAGAAATAAGAATTTGGGGTGGTCTTGGAAAACTTCTTTACCACTTTGACAATTTTTCTATCCCTTTCCTTTTTCCCCAGTGAAAAAGAGGTGCAGGAGGATAGGAGCCAGTTCATACACATTAACTCCCCTGTAAAGCCATTGCATTTTTAAATCTGGCATCCCTCCCTCCTAGTGCACTGCAGCAAGTGCACATTGTCCAAACTCAGAAGGAGAAGGACAGAACATCAGGTACCATAGAATGGCTCACAAGTAGCACGAAGAGAGATGGAGGGAAGGGCATCAGTTTTGATGTGAACAGAGATGTGTGACTATTTTCTGCATAACAGACAAAAAAGGGGAAGAGGATTTCCTAGAATGATCCCAGTTGAGGGAGCCAAGGTCTGTGGGGTACCTGCTCCTCCAAAAGCTCTGAGCACCACGTAAAGCCCAACTACCCAACCTGAAGTGAACCCCAAACTACACATAATGGAGCTGGGAGAAACCATAGCACCAGTCATTTTTATCTATCCATAACATGCAAAATTACTTGTTAATGTAGACATAGACAAACTTAAGTAAGAATTAAAGCACTTTGTTGTATAAGGATAAATCTAAGGTCTAGGTATTCATTTGCTTGTTTGTTTTTGTTTTTGTTTTCCAAAATGGTGAATGCTTTTGAAAAGTAAAAATTGTCAGTCAGCTGTCTTCTCCCAAATAGTGCACCCAGAACCATTTGGAATTTCAAACCAAGAAAATGGTGATGGAACAGTATTTGTGATAAAAAATGTTCTTCCAGAGTTGCACTTCTAAAGCTCCAGTCACCGTTTGCCTTAGGAATTCATTCTGCACAAAAGCAAGTAATACATCAAAGCTGGTTAACCTTTTAGAAACAGTAATGATATTTTACAGTAAAAGTTGATAAAAGTAAGACAGGAACATTTTTTACAAAAGTTCCAGGTTCTCTCATGTTATTTTGACATAATTACCAAATTAGTTTCATTTTAAAATTTTCAAATTTTTGATGCAATTAGAACCTTTCTCCTAATATTATTCTTTTCTCTTCCAATATACACACTAAACAATTACAGTACAATGATACATTGTTCTCTCAAAAGAAAGACCTAGGGAAACAGAAGAGAGGCAAAGATGAGTAGGTGGAATTCAAATATCCATTGTTGGATCTCTGTGCTAAACTGTGAATCTCTTATGTGTTCCTGTATATATATTTATATATATATATATATATTTTTTTTTGGTCTTCTAAAATTATAATTTTACAGCAAGCTAAAACTGTTCTTTAACTGTAAGAGAACTCACGAAAGGAAAAAAAGTAAAACACCTGTGCAGACTTGGCCATAACTGTAATTGAAAATGGTTATTTCAGATCCTTTTAGGGAAGTCAGTAGAAGGGTAAATGCAATAAGCATTTTTCATTTGGGCACAGGATGACACACTGAATTCCTAACTAAGTTTGTGAGCATCAATACTGACATTTATTAGCAGAAAAGAAATTCATTCAAGACAAATGAATAACAAATTCTGTCAATTTTTAATTGTATTACACGAGCCCTTCCCTTTCCTTCCCTGCTCTTCTCTTCATTATGTCTACATTTCTAACGTGTTAATACCTCATATCATCACTCACTGGATTTTGTTAAACCTGAGTTTTTCTTTGCCCCCTTTTTTCTGATTGTTTTGGTTAGATATCTATGCCAACCTGCACAGGTAAAGATGTGAAAAGCAGGGGTCTAAATACTAGGTCACCTTTATTTCAGGGTCATTGAAGATTAAACCACTTTTGAAGAGGCTGAAACTACATTTATTTATTTATTTATTTATTTTCCAGCTAATGAATTTGAAGAGAAAGGCTCACCAGCTCTCTGTGCTATATGGTTAGCAAACGTTACACAGATCCCACTGTCAGCCCGTGAAGTTAATGCTTTATTGATACAATGAAGAGGAGAATTTAAGTTTTCAAAACTTTCCAAGGTAGAAACCTAACATTAGAACCTTCTGAAGGATAAAAAAAGGCATACAAAGAGTATGAAAGAAAACAAAAAAAAAAAAAAGAAAAAAAAAGAAAAAAGCAAGAATCAAGTTTACTGTCAAGAGACAGAAAGATGCTTTATGACTAATGTTTCTTTCATTATTTACAGCCATATTACAAGAGATGAGATTTTTGACTGTTGTCTTAAAGTGTTGGGAAAGTCTTGGGAAAATGTAGGCCCTGCTGCAGTTTTCTAGGCATGTAGCAGAAAGAAGAGTTTTGCTTTTGTTAGCACCTGGGGACCTAACCCGGGAGCTGAGCAGGTGACCACATCTAGTGTGATAAGGCAGACACGCCATCACCTCACACAGTCTGGAGCAGATCTGGAGAAGCAAACAGTTTTGGCAGCCCTGATAAGGAGGAGTGCTGGAAGACTTTAAATATTCTGTGACATTTATGCACATATTTTCTTGACCAGATGGATCAGAACATAATAGGCTGACAGAAAAAAAAAAAAAAAAAAAAAAAGGAGGGGAAGTTCAGGGCCTTAGTTGGGATTCACATGACCTGAAGCTGAATCCCTTTTCCAATACGGTTTTGCTATACTTCCTCAGCTAAGCTGATGAGGAGTGTTTCAACATATGTATGTGGGCCATGAACACTCTTAAGCTGCTCACCAGAATTCGTAGTCCTATGTTAGGTGCTCATGTTTCCCATAAGAAGTTTTTCACTGGAAGCAGCCAGTTTTTCACTTGCAGCCTGAGGATGATATTAGTAATGCAGGGAAACACTAAAGCAAACCAGTGAGAAATGCCAGGGAGAGGTATAAAGGAGCTGTGTTCCTGAAAGGTAAGCTAAAATTTAATGCTGTGCAGAATAATGAATGAACTCTCCTCTGGGATGAGGTATTTAAGACAATGGCTAAGCTCAGTGCTTTCTAGCAGAAGGAAAATACCCTCTGCTAACACAATATTTAAGTGATTTATTTTTCCTTCACAGCTTTTACTCAAGCATGTTTATTCAAGAAGCAATTCTCTGCACAGGACTTGTATGGATCTGCCCTTTATCTGCCCATGTCCCAAGCCATCTGAATGCAAGCAAGCCTCTGTCAAATGGTGTATTCAAGCTAAAAATCCTACAGAAACAAAGTGTTTGGGGGGAATAGGGCTGGCTGGCATCCCCTATCTTGAGCCTAATGAATCAAGCTCAGGTGAAGAAAAAGGCTAGAACCCTAGGATAGTTTTTAATGCTAGATAGAGGGAAGAGCCCATGTGAGAGCTTTCCCGCTTTTTTCTCGTCAGTGAAAATTTGAAAGTTGGAACTTGAATGTAGCAGTTACCATATCTCTTGTTCACACTAACCAAAGGAACTGTGATTTCAAAGTTTGGCCAGTGCTGTGGAGCTGCGACCAATGTCTTGGTTCCCTTTGTACCAAATAACTGGGCATTCCAGTGGGAACCTCCCCAGCTGCAGATCCTTCAGGAAAGTTACTTCACAACCCCTCTCCTAATACTTCACTATCAACAGAAAGGAAATAGGAGAAGCCCTCACAGACAGCTGAAGTGTGTGACAGTTCAAAAACATCTTGGTTTCTGGGGTTCTGGAAGCTCCTACTGGAACTAATTGAATTGGTGGATGGTGGGCTTCAAAATCCTGCTGAATAGGAGGCCTGAACTGAGCCTTGCATTGCTTTAGACATACAAAAAAAATGAATTTGTAAAGGGTCAAGTACCCACATTTTGCTGTTATAGGTTTAAGATATTGTCTTGGGTTTACATGACAAGAGCTTGGTAGCAGGGGGGCTGCAGGGGTGGTCTCTGTGAGCAGAGCCCAGCAGCTGCCCCATGTGAGAGCAGAGACAGCTCCAACTGCTCCAAAAGTGACCCACTGCTGGCCATAGCCAAGCCAGGGAGCAACGCTGGGTGAGCCTCTGGTAGAGCAGAGTTAAGAAAGTCTGCTAGTGATAGGCAATAAATTATATTAATCTCCCTATGCTGAGTCTGTTTTGCCTGTGACAATAATTGTTAAGTGACCTCCCTGTCCTTATCTCAGCCCTTGAGCCCTTTCCATTGTATTTTCTCCCCTTTTTCCTTTAAGGAGGGGGAATGAGAGAGCAGTAGCATGGAGTTCAGCTGCATATCAAGCTAAAACCACCACAGATGTGTGCTAAAGGAGCCTGACTTCTTTTCCTTGAGTTAGACATCTGTGCTGTTCTTGTGAAACACCACGCCTTCCCTACTGCATGGACAGGATGGATGAATGTAACTAAAGACAAGGAACTCGTGTACTACAGAGCAGGGCTCCTACAAGAGCTATCAGAAGATATATAGAATGTGGCAATGTGAGCACAGGTGCACAATTGTATGAACACTTCTTTGTCTGATTAACTTTTACTTTTTTTTTTTTTTTGTATTGTATTAATTGATGGGGAAATATTACCTGCTAAGAACATTTCTGCAAATTTTAATTATACCTTACAGTTGTGTTAGATATTCTCTAGAGATGAAGGCTTAGGATGTTTGCTTTAACATTTGCTCTGTTGAGCCAACAGACAAACGTTCTCAGGAACAGGCATTTTTCCCCTGGTGTACAGCATAGTACAAAATAAAAAAAAATCTAAAATATCCATCTCACTGAATTAATACAATGAAAGGGCAAATTTTCAATAAGCAGCAGACTGGCCTAGCATTTTATGTGCAGAAGTTTGGGTCATGCAAACTGAAGGTATGAGGGCATTACCAGCTGTCTGGTCTCAGAGCCTTAAGTTCTGAACTGGAGGTCTGCTACCAGCTCAGCCACAGGTTAATGTGAAGTTGGGCAATCTGTTTAGGAGGAGTTTTCAAATGAACCTTTATAAAATCCAAGTTTAGTGGTGCTATGTTTTTATATACTTTTAACAAAAAGATTGACTGCTTGGAAGATAAGGCTTTGTTTCTGTAGAACATGTAAAAAAACAAACAATAAAAAACCATGCAAATGCAGGGTGGATGAAAAGACAATGAGATCCCCAAACATAAACAAAAGCAAAAAAGAAAAGCAAAAAAAAAGAAATGCTTTAATGTAGACTGTCATGAATGAATGCCTGTGTTTTTTCCTAAGCAAATTCTGTGTAAGAATATCATTCATTTCTCCTTTTTTGTATATTCATGTAAAATAGGCTTCTAATTAGTTGTTTTAGAGTAATCATATGCAGTGAACTATTCAGAGCTGTAAATATCCAGGCGTACTGAAAGAAAGAAGCTTTCAAGTTATATATTTTAGTTCCAGAATGAAAGGTGGATTGCAATCTGGTTTCGTTTCTCAGGACAACAGGATACTTCTTTAAAAACTGAGAAGGTGCTCCCAAATAGAGGTCTTCTGGTCATCTAAGCACAGGCAATGCCAGAAATGTCAGTTACCACTAAGATTGATATGCTAGGAGTACAAAGTTTGCCTAGAGAAGCTGTGAATGTCCCATCCCTGGAAGTGTTCAAGACCAGGCTGGATGGGGCTTTGAGCAACCTGGTCTGGTGGGAGGTGCCCCTGCCCATGGCAGGACAGTTGGTACTGGATGATCTTTCTGTTTCCTTCCAACCTATACCATTTTGTCATTCTACAAGCATGTGATATTACTTTTACCAGTGTCCTCTTTAAAGAAGACTTTGGATATTGGCATTAAAAGGCTAGGGCAGGTAACTCCTGCTATTGCCATGGTATTGGGGCACTGTTGCACTATTGCAGTGCTTGTGGTTGAGTGCTGATGTTATCTGGGGGGTTGTTGTGTTTGGACATCAGAACATTTGTATGGGAAATTTGTAGGGGAAAAAGCATAACCATGCTGTGTATCAACATACTTATGAAGGCAAAAGCTGGTATAGTTTCAGGCATGCCAAATTAGTGTTGCTTGGGCAGTGTTAAACTCGGAAAAAACAAAACCCAAACTTTTGTTGACACATACTAGGCCTTCACTCGGCAATGGCTATCTATGGTAATTTTCAGTTCATTATTTGATATTACTGGAGCACAGATTCAGTAGTTATCTTATTGTCAATGTGGTTTAGTGACTCCAGAGTTCTTTGCACCAATGTTTTCTCCAGCACTGTTCAAATTCAGTTAATAAACACTATGTAAACACTAGTAAATACTACAGCCAATTTATGTAAAAACTTTCCATTGTGTAAAAGATAATCTAGTCCTAGACAGCTAGATCCAAGCATGCCATGAACAGAGTGTACATAACAATGAAGACCCAAATAAGTACAAATTTAATATTAACACTTCTTTGTTATAATATTCAGACAAAACCAAAATGGAAATTACTGTTTGTTGGTTTGTTCGTTTTTGTCATTTATTTTCCAACCTGCTTCAAATATCTTAAGTTCTTTTTTTTTTTTTTTTTATGATACACTTCCTAAAATGTTCAAAATAATTTAATCAAATAGTCTAGAAATAGAATACAAAACCTGATTTCCTATGGATTTGTGTCTGCTGTCGGTCAGGTTCTCTACTCTGAACTAAAGAATGAGTTTCCAGATGAAAAAGTTGCTGTCATTTGCAGAATTTATAACTGTACTCTCCTTTCTGGATTCTCTGACATTTGCCAGAGAATCATGTGACTCTACAGACATTTTTTTTCTCCTTAGTCTTTTTGCTTGACTGTGGCATAAAACTCAACTTTCTTAAACTGGTGCCATCTTCCTGCCTTAGAAATTATCAAAAAAACATAGACAGAAAGAAATGGACAGAACAAGGTCGCAATTGCATAAATTTCACTTACATAAGAAACTCGGAGAAAACACAAGGACATCTGAACATTTATCCCTGTAGTTGAAATATAATTTTAACTCCTTTATATGTGTTGAATTCCTGTGACAATGTAGATATCTTGCCCATGGAGACCTGATAAAGTAGGAAATATGCCTGAAGATGATCCATTACCCTATCATTCAAGTGAAGATAAAAATCCCCACTGAGGAGTTTCATGGAACCAGAGAATAAAAGAGAGTCCTTTTTCCATTTCCACAGTACATTCTTTGCTGCTTCTCGAGAGAAAGATGTTGGCTTTCAACGGGGACAAAACACCACATTGTATAGATAACATATTCTGTTGAATGTAGTCAATGACAACTAATCAGATTGCTAACAAAACCTAGTGTATTTTTGACAAAAAGTCTGTGCTTCAGGAGAACATCTCTCTGTGACTGATGGGAATAGTGAATCTGTTCACTCAGCTGTCTGGAACGCTGAAGTTAGCAAGTGCCATCCACTGCAGGAATGTGAATCAGACACTTGGTGGAGCAAAGATGAATGCTATGTAAGAAGATGTGTCACAGTAAGGATAAGGTCACCTTTTACTTTACATTTATTTTGACAACTACCTTTGATGTATGTCTGCACTTAGCTGATTTGGAAGTTTTGAAGAACACTTCCTTTTAAAAACACTTAATTGAAGCCAGACAGTCCAGAGTTACTTTCTACAGTTGGGCTGACAAAACATTTTAGAGCTCTGAGCTGCAGCATCACCTCAGCAGTGTGAAGAAAGAATATGGCCACGTGAACTGGTTTCACCCTGTGCTGCACTCGGGGCTGTAGCAAGGCATCCTCACTACTGAGAAGGAGAATAACCTGTGGCTGGTAAGTGGAGACTGGTGAGGTGGTCTGATAGCTGAAGCACAATTATCTGGTTCCCCCCCACACCAATAGATTGTAAGAGGAAGATTTATACATCTTAAACTGTAAAGAATATGCTAGCACAATATATGATTTTGTAAACTTCTGAAATTGTTTTACTGAGCATCATTTTCAGCAGCCTTCTCTGTTGTGCACTGATTCATAGAGGTGTAATTGTTTGTTACTACTCTAGTCAGAAGCCCATTAAATTGTTTCAGCTATTTAGTAACACGTGGTTGAACTTCATGTGAAATATATTTATTTATATATGTATACATACAGATATACAGACGTTGATATCTAGATATAGCGTTCTTGAGCATTTTAAACTAGCACAAAAGAGAAAAATGAAACCAAAGATTTAGAAGTTATCAATACAAATTCTTTGAGAAAACTTCTAAATAAACATACAGTTCTCAACAAGGAATGATTCTGAACTAGAAATTTATATTTATCATATGTATTATGGAATCTGGATGATTATAATATTTCAATGCTTTAAAATAACCTTGTAGGAATAAATAGTATTTCACAACTTTATTTCTTAGTTTAGAGCTTAGAATAATGTGAAATGAAGGAAGGCTTCTAATAAAAGCATTCATCAAGTAGAAAAATTTGTTCTTAATAATTTTCACAATGCTACTGCCACATTCTGGCAATGTCTGAACTCCATAATTACCTGAGTTTTTCATAGCAGAGTTCCTTATACATGCAGATCTGTTCTGGCAATGACTGCAAGTATATTTCCAGCCACTGCAACAATGAGTTTATCTTACACAAGTCCTGTCAGAATTCACAGACATGTGAACGTTTCTTTTATTTGGGGAAGGGAGGGTTCAAAAACTTAACAGATTGGGCTTTACACAAGAATACAGCTAGAAGAGAAGGAGATGTTTTCATCTCTCCTTTCTTCAAACAGCTTGAGCACTCACCCAAAAATCTAAGGTCTAATTGCCTCATCTGCTTGACAGCCCTTGAATCCCCATCTCCCACTTCCCTGCAGCACATCCAGCAATCATGCTCCTGGGTATTCTAAGGTGAAGTACTGTGTTTGTCTCTTTTGCAGAAGCTGTTTTATTTTGCATGGAATAATCAATGACTCAATGGACTATTCAGTGAAAGTGTGTACGTCACTCATCTCTCTAACAACAGCATTCATCTGGGAAGGGAAATACTTGTATCTAATGAATCCACAAGTATTTCAGATTGAGTGAGCATTGGAGCAGAATGCACAACACAAGTTTCTCCCGTTTCTGCAAAAAGTTCCTTATCAGCAGGCTGAGGAGTAAAGCTCACTTTGACTTGCTCTCTTCAACATACACCAGATGGGTAGCTAATTATCGCATGCAAGTGAAATAGTCTTGCAGAGGAGTCCTACCACAGAATATCATAGCGTCCCTGGTGCTCAGGGCACTCTGCTGAGAGGTGGGAAAGAGACTCTGAATCTACTCAGAAAGTGATGAGGAGCACTCCACAGAGACATCAGGTATTTCTTGTCCTCGGGTATTTCAAACAAATCTTCTCTATGAGCATGTTGGACTCAATAGACTCTCCTCTCCTCTGACTTTTCCCAGCTCAGCACTTCAGCTTTTTTAAAAACCAAGAGATTAAAACTTGCTATTTGGAAATTGTTTCATTATCAGCAAACATGGATGATGCAAAGTAACAAGAGGTTGCACTGAGGAGGGTGTTGGTCTCTTCTCTGAAGCTACAAGTGATAGGATACGAGGAAATGGTCTCAAGATGCACCAAGAGAGTTTTAGATTGGACATTAGGAAGAATTTCTTTATGGAGAGGGTGGTCAAGCATTGGAATGGGCTGCCCAGGAAGCGATGGGGTCACCGTCCCTGGAGATATTTAAGAGATTGTTGTGGTTTAACCCGGCTGGCAGCTAAACACCACACAGCCGTTCGCTCACCCTCCCCCCTCCCTCTCTGGGATGGGGGGAGAGAAACGGGAAAGTGAAGCCTGTGAGTTGAGATAAAGACAGTTTATTAAGACAGGAAAATAATAATAACAATAATAATAATAATAGTGATAATGGTAATAGTATTAACAATAATAATGTGTAAGAAAACAAGTGATGCACAATGCAATTGCTCACCACCCGCTGACCGATGCCCAGCCTATCCCCGAGCAGCCGGCCCCCCCACCCCGGCCAGCCACCCCTATATATTGTTTAGCATGACGTCAGATGGTATGGAATACCCCTTTGGCCAGTTTGGGTCAGCTGTCCTGGGTCTGTCCCCTCCCAGCTCCTGCTGCACCCCCAGCCTGCTCGCTGGCAGGACAGAGCGAGAAGCCGAAAAGTCCTTGGCCTGGTGTAAACACTGCTCTGCAACAATTAAAACATCAGCATGTTATCAGCGTTCTTCTCATCCTAATCCAAAACATAGCACCCTACCAGCTACTATGAGGGAACATTAACTCTGTCCTAACTGGAACCAGGACAGATATCCACCCCTTATTCCATACCATTTATGTCATGCTCAGGTTACACTCTGTCCAATACATTCTAATTAATCATCATTTTCATCTATGATATATAGCAATCATGGTAGTGATGACATACATTATTATATAATAATTAACATACTACAATTCAACTCATGGGCTATTCTCACCCAGTATCAAATCCCCTTGAGGTACACACCGGACCTCCCCATTCTTTTGCATTACCCACCAAGTGCATCCAGGTCCCTGAGCAAAAGCAATTCCACGAATGGGTTTGCCTTTTCCTGAGGCAGGAGTAGCCCAGACTGTTTTACCCAGCATGTTTCTTACGTGCACTACAGGAACTTTATCCCCTTCTACAGTGCGTAACAGGTTTGATTGGGCAGGTCCAGCTCGGTTGGCAGATCCCCTGGTATTGACTAACCAGGTGGCCTTTGCCAAATGTGTATCCCAATTTTTGAATGTCCCAGCACCCATTGCTTTCAGTGTAGTCTTCAACAGTCCATTGTATCGTTCAACTTTTCCAGAGGCTGGTGCATGATAGGGGATGTGATACACCCACTCAATACCATGTTCTTTGGCCCAAGTGTCTATAAGGTTGTTTCGGAAATGAGTCCCGTTGTCTGACTCAATTCTCTCTGGGGTGCCATGTCGCCATAAGACTTGCTTTTCAAGGCCCAGGATAGTGTTCCGGGCGGTGGCATGGGGCACAGGATATGTTTCCAGCCATCCGGTGGTTGCTTCCACCATTGTAAGTACGTGGTGCTTGCCGTTGCGGGTTTGAGGGAGTGTGATGTAATCAATCTGCCAGGCCTCTCCATATTTATATTTCAGCCATCGTCCTCCATACCAAAGAGGTTTTGACCGTTTGGCTTGCTTGATTGCAGCACATGTTTCACAGTCATGAATAACCTGTGCTATAGTGTCCATGGTCAGGTCCACCCCTCGATCACGAGCCCATCTGTAGGTTGCATCTCTACCTTGATGGCCTGAGGTGTCATGGGCCCATCGGGCTATAAATAATTCACCTTTATGTTGCCAGTCCAGGTCCACCTGAGCCACTTCAATCTTAGCAGCCTGATCCACCTGCTGGTTGTTTTGGTGTTCTTCAGTAGCCCGATTCTTGGGCACATGAGCATCTACATGGCGTACCTTTACAACCAGGTTCTCTACCCGGGCAGCAATATCTTGCCACAATGCCGCAGCCCAGATGGGCTTGCCCCTGCGCTGCCAGTTGTTCTGCTTCCATTGCTGTAACCACCCCCACAGGGCATTTGCTACCATCCATGAATCAGTATAGAGATAGAGAACTGGCCACTTTTCTCGTTCAGCAATATCTAAAGCCAGCTGAATGGCTTTTACTTCTGCAAACTGACTCGATTCACCTTCTCCCTCAGCAGCTTCTGCAACTCGTCGTGTAGGACTCCATACAGCAGCTTTCCATCTCCGATGCTTTCCCACAATACGACAGGACCCGTCAGTGAACAAGGCATATTTCTTCTCATTTTCTGGTAGCTTGTTGTACAGGGGGGCTTCTTCAGCACGAACCACCTCCTCCTCTGGTGATATCCCAAAGTATTTGCCTTCTGGCCAGTCCATAATCACCTCCAAGATTCCTGGGCGACTGGGGTTTCCTATTCGAGCCCGCTGAGTAATCAGTGCAACCCACTTGCTCCATGTAGCATCAGTTGCATGATGCGTAGAGGGGACCCTTCCTTTGAACATCCAGCCTAGTACCGGCAGTCGGGGTGCCAGGAGGAGCTGCGCTTCAGTACCGACCACTTCCGAAGCAGATCGAACTCCTTCATATGCTGCCAATATCTCCTTTTCAGTTGGAGTATAGCGGGCTTCAGATCCTCTGTATCCCCGACTCCAAAACCCCAGGGGTCGACCTCGAGTTTCCCCAGGTTCTTTCTGCCAGAGGCTCCAGGTGGGACCATTCTCTCCGGCTGCGGTGTAGAGCACATTCTTTACATCTGGTCCTGTTCGGACTGGCCCGAGGGCTACTGCATGAACTATTTCCTGCTTAATTTGTTCAAAGGCTTGTCGTTGCTCAGGGCCCCATTCAAAAGCATTCTTCTTACGGGTTACTTGGTAGAGCGGGTTTACAATCAGACTGTAATTTGGAATATGCATTCTCCAAAACCCCACGACACCTAGGAAAGTTTGTGTTTCTTTTTTGCTAGTTGGTGGAGACATAGCTGTTATTTTGTTGATCACATCCATTGGGATTTGACGGCGTCCATCTTGCCATTTTATTCCTAAAAACTGGATCTCTCGTGCAGGTCCTTTAACTTTATTCTGTTTTATGGCAAAACCGGCCTTCAGAAGGATTTGGACTATTTTCTTCCCTTTCTCGAAAACTTCTTCTGCAGTGTCACCCCACACAATGATGTCATCGATGTACTGCAGGTGTTCAGGAGCTTCCCCCTGCTCCAGCGCAGACTGGATCAGTCCATGGCAAATGGTAGGGCTGTGTTTCCACCCCTGGGGCAGCCGATTCCAAGTATATTGGACTCCCCTCCAAGTGAAAGCAAACTGTGGCCTGCACTGTGCTGCTAGAGGGATGGAGAAAAATGCATTAGCGATATCAATTGTGGCATACCACTTGGCTGCCTTTGATTCCAGTTCATACTGGAGTTCTAGCATGTCCGGCACTGCAGCACTCAGTGGTGGCGTGACTTCGTTCAGGCCACGATAGTCCACTGTTAGTCTCCACTCACCATTAGACTTTCGCACTGGCCATATGGGACTATTAAAAGGTGAATGAGTCTTGCTGATCACTCCTTGGCTCTCCAGTT
The DNA here is from genome assembly GCF_964034855.1 of Anser brachyrhynchus. Taxonomy (NCBI): domain Eukaryota; kingdom Metazoa; phylum Chordata; class Aves; order Anseriformes; family Anatidae; genus Anser; species Anser brachyrhynchus. The sequence continues at coordinate 141,805,597 of NC_137695.1, read as the reverse complement.
GACGAATTAGCTTATGGATGGGACTCAGGGAGTCTCGGTTGGTGCGATATTGCCGCCGGTGCACAGTTGTGGTAGCGATCGGCACTTGCTGTTCTTCAACCCTCAGCAACCCCACAACAGAAGGGTCCTCTGAGAGACCAGGCAAGGTAGACAACTGTTTAATGTCCTCTGTCTCCAAAGCAGCTATGCCAAAAGCCCAGCGGAACCCTTTTGGGTCCTTGAAATATCCTCTTCTAAGATAGTCTATGCCAAGGATGCACGGAGCATCTGGGCCAGTCACAATACGGTGCTTTTGCCACTCATTACCGGTTAGACTCACTTCAGCCTCCAATACAGTTAACTGCTGGGATCCCCCCGTCACACCATAAATACAGATGGGCTCTGGCCCTTTATAGCTTGATGGCATTAGAGTACATTGTGCACCGGTGTCTACCAAAGCCTTATACTTCTGTGCGTCTGACGTGCCAGGCCATCGAATCCACACAGTCCAATAAACTCGATTGTCCCTTTCCTCCCCCTGGCTGGAGGCAGGGCCCCTCTAGTCCTGGTCAGAATCTTCATTTCTGTGTTTAAAGGACTGCCTGCTGGAAGTTGGAGCAGCAAACCTTTCAGAGAACTCCTTTTTCCCAATTGTTTTCCTTTGCAATTCACGTACCCGTGCCTCTAGGGTCGCAGTAGATTTTCCATCCCATTTTCTCATGTCCTCTCCATGGTCACGTAGGTAAAACCACAGGGTGGCGCGGTGTGTGTGCCCACCATATTGTCTTCCTTGCATAGATGAACGTTTACCCCTAATAGCTGAGACACTGGTTTGTACAGGTGGGGAGGAAAATAAACTCTCTTTAAGTTGGTGGATCTCTTCAGAAAGTTTCTCCAAGGTATTCTCTTTTAGCTGGTGGACACTAGTTCGTTCAGGTGAAGGGGAAGATAATCTTTCTTCAAGTTGGTGGATCTTTTCAGAAAGTTTCTCCAAAGCATTCTCTTTTAGCTGGTGGACACTGGTTCGTTCAGGTGAAGGGGAAGATAATCTTTCTTCAAGTTGGTGGATCTTTTCAGAAAGTTTCTCCAAAGCATTCTCTTTTAGCTGGTGGACACTGGTTCGTTCAGGTGAAGGGGAAGATAATCTTTCTTCAAGTTGGTGGATCTTTTCAGAAAGTTTCTCTAAAGCATTCTCTTTTAGCTGGTGGACACTGGTTCGTTCAGGTGGAGGGGAAGATAAATTCTCTTTAAGTTGGTGGACCTCTTCAGAGAGTTTCTCCACAGCTGAGACACAGGCCTTTAGGGAAGAGGAGAGATTTCCTTCGTACTGCCGGAGTATTTTAGTCACTTCATTCACTGTGGGATTCTCCTCCGTTTTCCAGGTTAGTATTGCCAATGAGTTGGCATATGATGATGGGGCACTCCGTACAAACTTCCGCCACATGGGTGGTGTACACTGGACTGCATCTGGATCTGCGGATGTTTGTGCGTCATCTAGGTCCTTATAAATTACTTCCCGTACGGCCAATTCCCTCAGGTACTGAATTCCCTTCTCCATGGTGGTCCATTTGCTTGGTAAACATACAAGTTCTTCCTTGAAGAGATACCTTTCCTTCACAGCTGACAGGAGACGCCTCCAGAGGCTGCGAGATTGTGCTCCATCTCCAATTGCTTTGTCAATGCATGCGTCCCTAGCAAGGGATCCCAGCCGCCTGGCTTCCTTGCCCTCCAATTCCACATAATTGGCTCCCGTGTCCCAGCACCGGAGCAGCCAGGTGACAAGCTGCTCGCCTATACAGCGACCAAAATCTTTTCGCACATCTCGTAGCTCACGCTGGTATAGAGTCCGGGTAGTTACTGTTGATTTTCCGACATCCTCATCCTCATCTTCAGTCTCCTGCACCTTTGATGACTGGTATGGAGTCCGGGTAGTTACTGTTGATTTTTCGCCATCCTCATCCTCATCTTCAGTCTCCTGCACCTTTGATGGCCCAGCCTCGTCCTCACTACGCCCAGACTTAGCAGAAGACTGTCTGCGTTTTAAACGACCTGAGCCTCTATACCATTTTTTCACCTTGTCTACAGGGGCAACTTGCACTGCTACAGCTCGTTTCTCTGACCCAGACACAGGGTCTGCCACAGGGGTTGGAATACCCTCTGCGGGGTCAACTTGCACTGCTACAGCTCGTTTCTCTGACCCAGACACAGGGTCTGCCACAGGGCTTGGAATACACTCTGCGGGGTCAACTTGCACTGCTACAGCTCGTTTCTCTGACCCAGACACAGGGTCTGCCACAGGGGTTGGGATACCCTCTGCGGGGTCAACTTGCACTGCTACAGCTCGTTTCTCTGACCCAGCCACAGGAGTGGGAGCAGCTGCACGAGCTGGGGCAGCTGCAGGAGCTGGGGCAGCTGCAGGAGCTGGAGCGGCTGCAGGGGCTGGAGCTGGAGCGGCTGCAGGAGCCGGAACGGCTGCAGGAGCTGGAGCTGGAGCGGCTGCAGGAGCTGGAGCGGCTGCAGGAGCTGGAGCTGGAGTAGCTGCAGGAGCTGGAGCTGGAGCGGCTGCAGGAGCTGGAGCGGCTGCAGGAGCTGGAGCTGGAGTAGCTGCAGGAGCTGGAGCTGGAGCGGCTGCAGGAGCTGGAGCGGCTGCAGGAGCTGGAGCTGGAGCGGCTGCAGGAGCTGGAGCGGCTGCAGGAGCTGGAGCTGGAGTAGCTGCAGGAGCTGGAACTGGAGCGGCTGCAGGAGCTGGAGCTGGAGCTGGAGCGGCTGCAGGAGCTGGAACTGGAGTAGCTGCAGGAGCTGGAACTGGAGCGGCTGCAGGAGCTGGAGCGGCTGCAGGAGCTGCAGCTGGAGTAGCTGCAGGAGCTGGAGCTGGAGCGGCTGCAGGAGCTGGAGCTGGAGTAGCTGCAGGAGCTGGAACTGGAGCGGCTGCAGGAGCTGGAGCTGGAGCTGGAGCGGCTGCAGGAGCTGGAACTGGAGTAGCTGCAGGAGCTGGAACTGGAGCGGCTGCAGGAGCTGCAGCTGGAGCGGCCGCAGGAGCTGGAGCTAGGTTGCTAATAACATCAATTGCAGCTCGATAGGCACAAGCCAGACCCCAGCACGCTACAGTGATTTGTGTCACTTTGGAACTGCCAGAGTCATGACACCTTTTTTTCAAGCATTCTGCCAGCTTTTTAGGATTTTGCAGCTGTTCAGGGGTGAATGTCCAAAACACTGGAGGTGACCACTGCTCTAGAAACCTGCCCATATCCTCCCACACTCCCTGCCACTCGCAACTACCCCGCCTCAAGACAGATCTCCGGATGAGATTCCTAAGTAGTTGTTTAACCCTCCACAAAATCTGAAGCGCATTCAGGAGACATAACAACAAGAGCAGGCTGGTCTGAGTATCCCAAGGATATTCAACATCTCGGAGAGCCACCGTAACTAACTCGGGGGATAAGAGGGTGGTGGTGAAGGAGAAAGGGAGAGTGAACAGGTAGGGAAACATGTCTTCCCCTGTCCCCTTCACAGATTGGCTCCCTAACGAAAACAGGCAATAGGTGTAATTGCTAATAGTTTCCGAGATATGGGTTCCAAAGTATAGAGTCGACGTCAGTGCTGAGTACAAATACCAGGTTAAAGTCGTGACCAGATATTTCATCATTTCATAAGCCATTGTTACACCGCACAGTACCATAACAATCTTAAACCAGGGCCCGGAAAGGATAAACAGTGCAACAGGGAGCACATACAGAAAGTAACGCACCATAAAACTCAATTTGGAATACAGGTACAGCAGACTGGAGATTAAGGCAATCAACATCGTGACTAGCAACTATTAAGCAGGTCCAATACTTATACCAATTTTAGTTTAACACACTCTGGTCAGATTTGTCGATATCTCAACCCTTCGGGCCCCACGTTGGGCGCCAAAAAGACTGTTGTGGTTTAACCCGGCTGGCAGCTAAACACCACACAGCCGTTCGCTCACCCTCCCCCCTCCCTCTCTGGGATGGGGGGAGAGAAACGGGAAAGTGAAGCCTGTGAGTTGAGATAAAGACAGTTTATTAAGACAGGAAAATAATAATAACAATAATAATAATAATAGTGATAATGGTAATAGTATTAACAATAATAATGTGTAAGAAAACAAGTGATGCACAATGCAATTGCTCACCACCCGCTGACCGATGCCCAGCCTATCCCCGAGCAGCCGGCCCCCCCACCCCGGCCAGCCACCCCTATATATTGTTTAGCATGACGTCAGATGGTATGGAATACCCCTTTGGCCAGTTTGGGTCAGCTGTCCTGGGTCTGTCCCCTCCCAGCTCCTGCTGCACCCCCAGCCTGCTCGCTGGCAGGACAGAGCGAGAAGCCGAAAAGTCCTTGGCCTGGTGTAAACACTGCTCTGCAACAATTAAAACATCAGCATGTTATCAGCGTTCTTCTCATCCTAATCCAAAACATAGCACCCTACCAGCTACTATGAGGGAACATTAACTCTGTCCTAACTGGAACCAGGACAGAGATGTACGGATGTGGCACTAAGGGACGCGGTTTAGTGATGGGACCCAGTAGGTTAGGCTGATGGTTGGACTTGGTGATCTTGAAGGTCTTTTCCAACCTAGATGATTCTATGAATCTATGTTGAAGAAGTTACCAACAGAACCAAAATATATAGAATCAAGGGAGTGTACAACTTGGAAATTAAAACCTCAAAAGACATGACTGAGAATATGTGAAAAGTACTTTAATTGCCTTCATTGCAGTTTTATGCAAGCTTGTGAAAAGATCTACGAAACCTGTTTTCCCTCAGACTGTTTTTAAGTAACCAGGAAAAACATGGAGGAAAATGCCTTATGAAAATAAAGAGATGGGGATTGAAGAGTCTGAAGCAATTTGTCAGTGGCAGATTACATCCTTTCTTTATTGCAGAACAATCTTCAATAAGATTAATGAGAGAAACAAAACAAGCTTGATAGAGAAATCCTGTAGGGATCAAACGTTCATGTTTTATGGCTACAGTAACCATATAATCTTGTTTAGCCGATTAGATTGTTTTATCTGAAACCTGGGTATGAAATGCAGTGAAAGATGGAGCTCAGCAGCATGCCTCCAAATTAAAGCATATAATAGAAGGCACAGGTCATGCTGATTTGTGTGACTGATGCACGTGCAGGAAGAGTTAATAACACTGCAATTCAGCAAGCTGTCACATTCCAGTGTTGTAGCTGGATGTACCATTTCAATGGGAGGTTAGTCAGATAACAGAGAATGATGCAGGAAAGTCTCCAGATTTGGCGTCACGCTGTCTAATAAAGGAATTCAGATTTAGGTGTGAAATTTATCTAAGATGTTTCATCTGTGGGTGTTTTTGTTTTGTTTTGTTTTGTTTTGTTTTGGCTAATATACAGAATATTTCCCTTTTCATGGCTGTGCTAAGACTGCTGTGCTTCCCCTTAAAAAATCATTTGAGCCTTATTTCTTTTCTGGAATACAGAAGTGTATTCCTAATGATATTTTTGTCTGTTCAAATAAAAACATTGAAATCTCTGATGTATCAAGTAATGCAATGGTGGTACGTTTGATTTCTGGAGAAATAAAGCACCATTAGTTTTGGTATGTTATTTATATGTGTTTGTCTGGAGGAAAATATATATGTATTTTTAAATAAAACTGTAGTTGGCCACAGTTTATATTTTCTTTTGGAAACAAACAAACAAATAAACAAAAACAAACAAAAACACAACAAAAACATATAAACAAACAAAGAAACCCAGCCTGATGAATGAAGTTATATATTTTTACAAGCAGCATAAGGGAGACAACATTTTGCATGACAGTGTGACAAAGACAAAATCTTTAGTTGTTACTCAGTAGAGTCTTTTTTTATTGTATCTATTTGAATCCTTCAAGGTAGGCTGTCAAATGCTCAAAGCAGAGTGAACTGTTTAACTGGTTGCCTGTAATTCTTCTAAATCCAGACATAAAAGGGAAACCTCCCACTGCCCATTTGTTTAAGTTTGTTTAAGTTTGCAGTGTTGCATGTTGCTCTCTTTTCTCTTCAGCCAATCATTTTCTATCCTTTTAAATACTGGAGGTAAAAGTCAGACTTGCTGTCAAAATAAGGAACTAGCAGCTTAAATACATTGCCCCTCAGCTATTGTAATTTAAAGCTGCGTATTTTTGCTTGTAGAAAACAACTCAATAATAACACAAAATAATCTATTTTTAGGAATTAATATTAATCTGTTTTGGAATATTCTTGCAGTGTTATTTTAGGCCTTACTAGGCCTATATATTTGATATCCTGTCATCTAAATCATGTGCTTTTACAGCTCTACAGCAACCAAGCCCATGACTCTATGCTAGGAGCTGCAGTGGAAGGTCTAGCACAAGTGCTTACTTCTCAGTGACGGCGTGCTGCTTGCTCTGCCTCTCTTACTAATGAGGCACTCAGCACCCTGCCTGCAGCACCTGGGCCTCCTCCAGCCAACGGGCTGTATTGGAGTGGCACTTCAAAGCACTACGAAATGAAGAGGAATTGATCGCGGAACAAAATTTCAGCAGAGTTTATGGTACATACATACATCACCTTGATGATGTATGTTGTACACAAACAGAATGATGTCCTAACTAATAATGCAATATGTTATTACACATATCTGTACACAGAAGCACAGACACAAATAACTGTACATGATGTGTTTGTTTCAGAAAGCTAAATATGTGATGTACAAGATAATATCTGAATAGATTGGTGGATGAAAGGCTTGTAATAACAGACAAGAAATAGAGTGGATTTTAATGAGCATACCGAGGAATGAACATCTAGGAAGGAAACATAAGCCGATTAAAGAGTGGAAGTGAGAAGTTCCATTCCACACATCTCCTGAAAAATGTGAAAACAGCAGCTAGTAAATCAGTAAACTGCTTGTTTTGCTTATATATATATATATGTATATATGTATATTTAAACCAGAAGGTCTCAAACACATGCATTTGTAACCACTGAAAACTATCTGCTAATAAGCTTTCTTGGCTATGTTTGTCAATTGTCAATAATGTTTAAAACACAGGAAATTCCAGACACCAAGAAAAATGCATATCTTAAGGAATTATTTTAAAAGGGCAAACAACCTATCAAAACTCAGTCCTAGGCAAATAATACAATGTTGGACAACATCATTAATAAATAATTTTATTCCCCTCTACTAATACCAACTTCATTGTATGAAAAATAAATATTTTCAAACTAATTTGGTATTTTTCTTAGAATATAGATCTAGCTGACAAATAATATCAGTATTGTATTAATTTTTTAAAATCCTGTCAGGCATTTGCCCTAATAGCATCTCATATTTTTATTAGGAAACTAGAATCACAATTATAAACTTTTCCTGAAAACACTAAATGGATTCAAACTTGCTAACTAATGGCTTTTAAACTGCAGTTGTAAAGAGAAAATGCTTGTGTGGTAATGTGTCTAAAGGTTTCCTACAGGGATTTGAATTCCAGGGATAGAATAGTTCAGTTGGAAGGGACCTTCAAAGAACATCAAGTCCAATTGCCTGACCATTTCAGGGCTAAACAAAAGCTAAAGCATATTAATAAGGGCATTGTCCACATGAATACTGAAAAGGATTGAGCATCAACCACCTCTCTAGGAAAAGCCAGTTCCAGTATTTTACCACCCTCACAGTAAAGAAACTTTCATGCCATTGCTGATTGCACAAAGCTCCAATCTGTCTAGATCCCTCTGCAAGGCCCCTCATCCCTCAAAGAAATCAACATCACCTCCCAGTTTAGTATCGTCAGCAAATTCATGAAGGATGCATTCCACTCTTGCATCCAGATCACTGATAAAAGTGTTGAACGGAGCCTTCCCTAGAAGTGAGTTCCTTCTGATGTAGCCCCATTCACTATGACACTTTGATCTCTGCTGTTCAGCCAGTTCATCACCCAGCATAGCACGAACCTATTCAACTCACACTTGGACAATTTGTCCAGAAGGATGCAGTAAGGGACAGTATTAAAGGCCTTGCTAAAAACCAGAAAGATTACATTCACTGCCTTCCCGTCACCCACTAAGCAGGTGACCATATTGTAGAAGGAGATCAAATTGCTAAGACAGGACTTTCTTTGATGAACCCATGTTGACTATGCCCGATAATAGCTTTGTTATTTAAAGAATAGAGCTATGCCTTTCAAAAACATCCAGGATTATCTTCTCCATAGTTTTCCAGGGATCGAGGTTAGACTAACACGCCTGTAGTTTCCTTGGTCTTCTCTCATGTCCTTCTTGGAGGATTTTGTAACATTGGTTAGCTTCCTGTCAGCAGGGACCTCTCCAGACTCCCAAGACCTTTGGTAAGTTGTTGAGAGGGATCTGGCTATAACGTCCACTAACTTCTTCAGCACTTGCACGATGCACGACTTAGCTGATGCAACTGATCTCTTACAATTCTGGTGACCACAAAAGGAAAGTCATTGCTCCCCCAGTCATGATCCTTCATCTCAGAGGACCGGGCAACACAAGAACTACTATTAATATTAAAAAATGAGACAACAATAAAGGCATTAAATGCCTCCACCTTTTCCTCATCCTTACTTGTTAGGTGACTATCTTCAGCAAGTATCATTCCTGTTTTTCTTAGACCCCCACTTGATGTTGGCATACTTTAAAAAGCCTTTTTTTTGTCTTATACCACACTGGCCATTGTCAACTGAAGCTGAGCTTTATCTTTTTTCCCTGCAGATTCCAACCGCAGCTCTGTAATCTCCCTGTGAAGCCTGACCGTGGTTCCAGAGACCATGCTTTTTCTTCTTCTGCCCAAGTTTCAAGGGGAGTTCCGTGTTCAAGCAAATCCCCAGGGGACACTCCCAACTGGCTTCCTGAGAAGCTTAAAGCTCTCTTAAAATGTGGGCTGGCAAGTCTGCTGATCTTTTTTCTCCTTACACCCAAAATGTTGAACTCAATTATTTCATGATCATTGCAGCCAAGAGAGTCATCCACGATCATAACTCCCACAAGGCCTTCTCTAGACTCAAACAACAGATCTAGGAGGGCAAATTTCCTAGCTGGCTCACTAAGTACTTGAGACAGGAAATTATCATCAACATGCTTTAGGAATTTCCCAGGCTTGCTTGTCACAGCAGTATGATATTCCCAGTTTATATTTGGGAATTTGAAGTCTCCCACAAGGAAGAGAGCAACTGATCCAGCCTTTTCTCCTAACTGCCTATAGAAATACTTATCTGTGCTGTCATCCTGGGTGGGGGGTTGATAGTAGACACCCACGATGACATCTGCTTTGCTATCCATCCCCTTAATCCTCACCCAGATGCTCTCTATCTTGTCATCTCTAACTGCAAGGGCTGTGCAGTCTAATCTCCCTTATGTACAGTGTAACACCAACTCACCTGCCCTGCCTATCCCTCCTGAACAGCCAAGAGCCCTCCACCCTAGCACTCCAGCCATGGGACTTGTTCCACCAGGTCCCACTACTGCCAGTGAGGTCATAGCTCTCGGAAAGGACCTGAACTTCCAGGTCATCCCGTTTGTTCCTCATACCGTGTGTGCACTGGTATACAAGCACTTGAGTGCTCCTGAACCATCTCCTACCTCCCAAGACATCCAACCAGGCTCATGTACATGGAGTTCAGAACACGGCTTTGTCTGTGGCTGCAGACTAAACAGGAGCAGAGCCCATTCTCTGGGCCAAGTGCCACAGCATGGCTTGTGTCCGTGGGGCTTGGAAAATGTGGTGACCTCTTCCATATTTTCTGTTGGGAATGATTTCATATATTCCCCTGGACAAGGTAATAGTCCAGAGATTGCTAGATGAACATTATGAATGATGGGAATCATTCTGGATCTGTTTTAGCCTAAAGGTGTAGGACACGTAACAAAATAAGTGGCATTTAAATAATTTTTTTTTTTTTTTCCTGAGAAGTCTTTCAGTGCAGCTTGGAAGACAGAGTTTCCATTCAAGTGTTAGCTTGCCAGCATTAATTTAGGGAAGGGAGTGAGGTGTGAAATCAAAGAATAAACATATATGTCAATGTTGTTTAAAAAAAAAATAGTAAAATAGATTTAAAGAAAATTAATCTAAATAGTTGGAACCTTTGTGTGGGAAATCTCTTATTCACACATTTTTGTGCTGTAAGATGCTTTTGACATGTACTCTGCAAATCCTGTGCTTTTTTACCCTCAGGCATTTGCTGCACAAGAGCACAGAAAAAGAAAAATGATACCTCTGCTGCAATGTTCATGAAATTTAGAGAAGAGAGGGGCTAAAAGCTTAATTCAGTAGAGGTAGTTTTTCTAAGTTCCTTCTTTTCCTGAGCTATTGCTCCTAAGGGCTGATGTGTGAATGCATCTAAGAAATGCACAGATTTGTGTGCAAATTCCTCCCTCCCCTCTGCTTGATGCATCTGCACCTTGAACAGGAAGCACACTTCTGAGAAGAGCATGAGAATAATATGGAAGGGAAGGAATAAATATGGTCAGCCTTGTTACTGGCTAGACCTGGAGGCATGAAGCTGCAGCAGCCTTATCTTCATTGGACTGACAGATTTGACTACTCCTAACAGAGCCTACTATCCACATAGGTGCTCTGGTAAAAAATATCCACACATTTTACTGTGAGATGGGTGCTTTATGTGTGCAATGACATTTCTGGAAGGGGCACCATGTTTTCTGCTGGAGTCGAGGGCGGTGTGCAGGCAGAAGATCTATTAACTTATGTTCATATGCACAACCACATTTGGGTTCCTGGGTGAAACTTGCCTGGGACGTGCATACACTGCTCTTCAACCACAGTAATACATCATACACTCAACGCAACACTTTTCAATGAAATACACTTTCTGACTGCATCAACATACTGCCTGACTGAAGTTGTATTTGTGATAGGAGACCATCAGTTGAAGAGATGATGTGTATTCTCTGTGAATAATGGTGACACTGGGCAGCATCAATTTTCAGCAGAACTCCATAACAAACTCTTCCCTTCCCTAGCCAGGGGAGCCAAAGTGACACTTGCTTGAGTTGTGCTCTGCTGGAACAACTACACCCAACCTGGTGGTTGCAGCAAAAGCAAAGGGCACAGCTGTCCTGCAGAGTGTCTTCCCAGCATCATCCCCCTTCTTTTCCTTTTGAGGGGACAAACAGGACAAAATTTTTGCTCCCTTCTTTCCATCAGAGAGAAGACTGAAGGCTCCAGGATATTTATGGGTCACACGAACTCCTTGAAGAGCATAGGTGGGGATTAACAAGTTAGCTGTTCTTGCAAAGAAATGGCAACAAGGTGGAATCTGTATGTTTACTCAGGCATCCTAGATGAAATGTCTTTGTTTCCTTTCCTTGTCCTATCCCTAACAATCCTGTACAGCTCCTGTTGAAGACTTACCACACAGTGATGAGCATATTTGAATGCAAAACACACTGTGGGGTCTCTTAGCTTCAGCAGAACCGCTATTAGATCTGTTCCCACAAGACTCCACTAAAAGTAGTTGTCAAGACTTCCCCTAGGTGAAATCTACAGTCCAGATGCTTCACTGCTGCTTTTTTTTCAAACCTTTATTAAAACTTCTCTGTGGTCTGCAGTTGTCTGCATGGGGATGATAAAGTCCTACAGAGGATAAGTTCCATCAGTGTAGATGCATGTTCACTATTTTATGTTACTAATTTCTTGCTTGCGAGGGGGTGGAGCACAACCTGAACCATCCAAGACAGCAAACAGAAAAACGTTGTATATTTTTCCAGATCCCACTTTGATTGACCTATGGAGACATGCATTAGCAACAAATTGTAAAAATGCAGTGGGACGAATTTTAGGCATACGGATGTTGCTGGTCACCCTGATCCCACCTCCACTGGCCCAAGGAGTGCCAGCATTACTGACTGCCTAGGACAGCATAGAGTATAGAAGATAGAATAAAGGTGTGCAAATCTGGTCTGATGGCGAATTTCCCTGTCTCAAATGACTGTTCTGGCAAAGTTTTGCATAGGCATACTCTAACACCTGGTGGCTGCACATCTGGACTTAGAGAGGAGCGGCTGTTCCTGCAAGGCAAGGGCCTTGGCAGAAGGCCATAAGTGTGACCCTCCACAGCCAGCTTTTACTTGCCCCCATGGTCTGAAAGCAATGTGTACAACACACATCTTGCTTTGATCACTCATCTCCCTTCTTCAAAACACCTACTTTCTACCCAGTATTCCGGCTCAAACCTTTCTCTAATCCTGTAGTTTAACTGGGAAGGAAGGAGTAGTTGATTTCTCAGGCAACATTAGAAATCTGTCCCAACAGTGGAGTAGGAGATGAAGGCACTGTTTCCTTCTTCACCTAGGCTTGCTTAATAGAAAGGCAACAGTATTGCTATGGAGCAGGAGCTGAGAACTGGCACTGAAGAGCTGTGGAGGGCATCCTGAGTAGTCTGGGTCAGACTAAGAGATGGCAGGACGTGCATCATATTTGTGAGATACTACGCTGTCCGGTTGCAAATATACATTGAGGAATTCCTATGCCTCATTTTGTCTTGATGCTGGCTTTCAGCAAAAGCATATCTGATATGCTCTCAGGTTCCCCCAAAGCCTTAACTCTACAGATAAAAAAAAAAAAAAAAAAAAAAAAAAGTCCTTTGGCTAAGAACTCAAACACTGCTACCAAGGAAAATATAGATATAACCTAATTATATGGTTACAGCAGGAAGAAAGTATGACTGCAACAGAGTCAACATACCTGCCATAGCTTTAGCACACATAGAAGACAATAGGATTGAAGGAGCAGGGAGAACGGGGCTTCAGTATGGACCGGTATCCAGAAGACAAAATCTGTAGGGACCCCTTGTGTTTATTCTGTCTGGACACAGTTTATATGCAGACATTTGGGCACAAGCAACTTTTCTTTGTTACACAATAGGGCCCGACCTGAAAAACCCTTCACTTTACTCATCAACTCATGAGCTTGAATCAGTGAACCAAATATGACAGATCAGCAGTTTATCCACTACCATTCAGCTCCGTCAAGCACAACTAAAATATGAGAACAGACACTGCAAAACTAACATTTCAGAGTCAGATTTGGGAAGATAGTATTTACATTGCTGTCAGGAAGACACTTTTATTTTTAAAAGCCTGGTAAGCTTTGTAGCACAAGTATTAACCTTGCATAGTAATAAGCTATATTTTGACAATAAAGTGCATTAGTATGAACTTGATATTTACAGGAAGTTAAAATTCCATTAATGCTATCAAAATACAAGTCCAGACACTTAGTTCAGAGCATCTTTGCAGTAGTTACACTTGGAATTTTATCTAGCACCTATTTTAAAGCTAAGTTCTCTATACCTGACACATTTAATGCAAATCTGTGCTTTTGCCATGACTTATGTGAAGATGATCACAGATGAAGCATGAATCTAATCCTCTGCATTATTTAGTAGGGTCTCAGAGTAAATTCTGAAAGTCTCTCTCCCCTTCCTCAGCACAGATATTTTCAAAATACCCAACACATTCCCAAATCCAGCACTGGTTGAAACAACTGACCCACCCTATGACTACCTCCTTAGTGAAAAATTTTGTATCAACTTTTCATGCATGTTAAAAAAAAGTGTCAGCCTAAAGTGTTTTCCTTTTTTTTTTTTTTTCTTTTTTTTTCTCCTCCCCCAGAATGTCTACAGAAAAGCACCTTGGGTGAAATACTGATAAATAATATTTCACAGGATTTGTGAGTGTGTGTGTGTGTGTATATGTAGATATATACACACACACACATATATTTCCTTCAAGAAGAAGAGGAAAACTTCCATTTCATTTACATGTGAGAAGTGAGAGAATACACTTTTTGTCAGTTTTTCCACCCTTCAAAAAACTTTATCTCTAGAAGAGGTTCTCACACGTTAAGTCACAGCTGCTTCTATATCCTACAGTTGGTCCTTTACTCCTAGTCTTACTCTGTTTACGCTTCTCTAAGACATCATCCTTCAAGATGATTCTTGATCTTGTTAGAAGAGATGAGTAGTGTCCTGGGGAAAGAGTCTCTTGCTCCCAGTTGCCCTTCTGAAGTCAGAATAGATGTTAGCACCAAGAACTCTAAGTCTCAGAAGTTTAATATTGTCAGTTGCTTTTAGAGTGTGACTGTTGATATTAAATTCCTGGACAATTTACAGGTAACTCTGGCAGTCTGAGAATATTGGGGATACATTTTTTTTTTAATGGTTTGTTACTAGGATAGGTTCAGGCTAATTTTCAAAGGAACATTCTTGATGCAAAGGTTTCTGTGATAATTTTCAGGTCCACTTTGAAATTCTACAGGCAGATTTATTTAAACGTGAGAAAAACAACAAAAACATTTTTCACTTGTCTCACTTGCTTTGTGTCCAAAAATGGATACATTTACTTAATTAAAAAAAAAAAAAAAAAAAAAAAGCTCTTCCCTAAATTTTAGTTTATTGTGTCAGACCAACATTAAATTTTGGTAAAAGGTACAAAGAGAGAGCTGCTCTTGTAAAGACCAGGATAGTATCACAGAATAGTTTTAAGGTTGACAGGGACCCCTGGAGGCCACCTGGTCCAATCTCCCTGCCCAAGCAGGGACACCCAGAGCAGGGTGCCCAGCACCACGTCCAGGCGGCTTCTGAAGGGCTCCAAGGAGGAGACCCCACAGCCTCTGGGCAGCCTGTGCCAGGGCTCCGTCACCAGCACGGCACAGAAGTGCTCCTGGTGCTCAGGGGGAACCTCTTGTGTTATTTCATAAACTTCAGTTTGTGCCCATTGTATCCTGTCCTGGCACTCGGCACCAGTGAAAATAAAATGGCTCCATCCTCTTTGCAGCCTCCCCTCAGGAATGCATGTTCCTGAGATGTAACTTACCATGTTATTAACTTGAACAGATACTTCTACAGCATAGCTTCTAATTATTGAAGACTCTACTTTAAAGAATTGCTATCCTGTATTTAATCCTCTCTCAAAGCATCAGTGATCTGTTTAATGAGTAACTAATTGTACTCTTGTAAAACTAATTTTAAACTACCTCAATCAGTGGAAGCAGTATGTAAAGTTACTTTACGTAGGTATTATTTTAGTGAATAATTCATGCTGGAATGAAATCCACCTCTAGGGAGGTGATTGTTCCCCTGTACTCGGCTCTGGTGAGGCCGCACCTCGAGTACTGTGTTCAGTTTTGGGCCCCTCGCTACAAGAAGGACATGGAGGTGCTTGAGAGAGTCCAGAGAAGGGCAACGAAGGTGGTGAGAGGTCTGGAGAACAAGTCTTACGAAGAGCGGCTGGGGGAGCTGGGGTTGTTCAACCTGGAGAAGAGGAGGCTCAGGGGAGACCTCATCACTCTCTACAGGTACCTTAAAGGAGGCTGTAGAGAGGTGGGGGTTGGTCTGTTCTCCCACGTGCCTGGTGACAGGACGAGGGGGAATGGGCTAAAGTTGCACCAGGAGAGGTTTAGGTTGGATGTTAGGAAGAACTTCTTTACTGAAAGAGTTGTTAGACATTGGAATGGACTGCCCAGGGAGGTGGTTGAGTCGGCATCCCTGGAGGTCTTTAAAAGACATTTAGATGTAGCCCTTAGTGATATGGTTTAGTGTAGGACTTGTTAATGTTAGGACAGAGGTTGGACTAGATGATCTTGGAGGTCTCTTCCAACCTAGACGATTCTGTGATTCTGTGATTCTGTGAATTTACTAGATGATGACCATTTCCAGTAACTGTCTGCTTTGAAATCTGCATATAGCATTGTCTTTTATTTTCAATAATGGAATTTCTTGACACATGTCAGGAAAATATATATTTAACCCTCCAATATGCACATTTAAAATAAGCATTATAATGTTGAGATTGTCTTAACAGAAACATATAGGAAATATATAGGTTGCAAAGATAATAAAGACTCCCTCCTTCTATAATCTTGTCAGAATAATTCTCTTAGAAGGAAAGATGCATTTACGTTGACCCATACTGCACTTGCCAGACCATATCATTCATCCACACTCACATTCCTCTAAGCATCAAGAAACAGCTTGAAGGTATTACCCTTGATGTAGAATAATCCCTGCCAGGTCTAGGTAATGTTCACATGTAGGAAGATGCAGTTGTACTGCTGAGCACCTCTAGAGGTTTTAATTACAGAAATATTTTCTGCAAGATTGCTGCTCCCAGGTTTTATTTCATCAGCAGCAATGACAAAGATCTCATTTCATTACTAGTCACTTATAAAACAAAAATTCTTAATTTGTGTATTTCCTGTAGTCACAAACACCAAGGAAGATATAGAAATGTCTTTCCTCTTCACTCTGGCAGTAGTTTACATTCTCTATGCCAGCATATAATTGACTACTGTCTCTTTCACCTTGTACGAACAAGGCTCATAAGCAGTAATTGCTCTGCTCTGTATTCCTTGCACGAGCTGTTAAATATTATATTTCTAGTAAGATATGCTTGCATTCTAAATATAACTTAAATGCATCCTGCTTTCATAAATAATATATTGCTGACTCACTGATGTATCATAAGACACGGTTAAGTAAGAACCAGCTGGAAAAACAAATCAATATTAGGTATAGGACTGTTTTAACATCTGTTGTTTCCTCTAATAAAAGGTTCTGGAGACCTGTTAAACAATTAGTTTCCAACTTATGCTTACACTTACAATCCCAACTAATGCATGTTCTTTACTTCACGCAATTAAGCTGGCTTGAATGTAAGGCCACTAACGTGGTTCTGACAGCACTACAAATACCAGCCATCTGACTGGGTTGCTTTCAAGCGCAACTGGATGGAGCTGTTTGTGTATCAGAGAGTCCTTGTTGTGACAGGATGACTAGACTTTGAACATACTTATTTTCTGCACTGTACATGGGTAGTATAAGGCAGGTAATAAAAAGCAGATACCTGAAAGCAGTGAAAACTAACCCACACAAATCAAAGTTACACAGACTACAGAAAGAGAAAGTGAAGAAACAAATAGTAGCAGGAATTAGGTGAGGCCAATGTTGCTTTAAGAAGCAGTTCCTCTGGCACTTCTTTTTGTTTGACTATTGAAATTCATATATGTACTCTCTATCAAGCGTGTAAAACAACATAACAGAAGCATAAATGGCTTCGGGGGCAACATGAAAAGGTAGCTTTTAAAGTGACATTGCCCATGTTGCAGTTTCTCCAGTCTTGACACATATTCCCTCCCCCCTTTTTATTTTGACAGTACAGCTGAAACAACCACCATGAGAATGTAAACTTCTCACCAAGAAGACACAGCAACCTCTTTTCCTCTCAGCTATATGCTTGGATATACTTGGATACCTGATGTACTTGTGTTCTGGCATGGCCCAAAGCAAGAAAGGTGGGCAGGCAGGCCCCAGCTCTCCTTCCTGGTGCTCTGCTGCTTCTGGAAGATAAGAGGAAAATATCATCCAGTCTAGTCATTTAGCAGGGACCATCTGTCTCTGCCTGTGGATAGTTTTCTCTTGGTTACCTGCGTTAACCTACATTGTTTCACAGCAGGTAGCTTGTCTCACGATGAGGATCAGTTTAGAGTTTCAGGGTGCGCAGGTCTAATAGATCACCTCACCACATGCACATGTAACAGGACAATCAATAATGATGCCAATAAGTTCCCAATAATGGAAGCTTGATTTTTGATCAGACTAGCTCAGGCGAGCACATTTGATCATGGGTGTAACCCCCCCTCACTATTCAGCACTGATCCCCAAGTAACCTTTTTTAAGCACCCAGACCCAGCTAGTCAGCATGGCTAAATGGTGCCCTTTCCCCTTCCCCAGCTGATCAGACGTCTTCCTCCTCCTTTGCCTTTCATATCAGCTTTTGGATGACCTCAGTTTGACCAGCCTTTCTTGAAGCTGCCCACAGCTGCCTGCAGAACACAGCTCCACTGGGCAGGAGCTGGTGATTAGGAAGGAGATAATGCAGATCTCCTCTGTGTGAAGCCAGGGACAATCCTTCCTTGCTCTTCCCTCCTGCTCACAAAGTCCTCCCTCACAGCAGCCCAGCCTGTCAGCCAAGGTGGGCTTTGCATAGCTTGTGACACATGTAGAGAAAAACAAGTGCAGCTTGAGGGCTGGTAAGGCCAAGCAGTGCGCTAGGCCTAGACCTGTAAATACAGGTACCTCGGAGAGGTGGAATGAGAAGAGGTTATACCTGTAAGAATGTTAAGTATCCCAATAGGAATAATTTCCATAGTTTTTTCTCTAACCGTGTGCTTGTGCATTCGTACAAATTGACCATGCACAATTACCAACTCCAATGGGCCAGCCTGGGCTGACTGATGGAAGAGGCACTAAAGGCCTCATAAGCAGGCTGTAGCACGTGCACATGTACCATGACAAAGCCCTGTAATTTTTGCCTGTTGACCAGGTTCATATGCAGCTATGTATGAGGTAAATTTGGGTTGCTTAGCAATGATGTTTTCAATTCCCAGCTAGAGAGGCTGGGACAGAGCTCTGTGGAGTCCCTGAGGTAAGGAACGCATCTGAAATCCAAATACCCGGTGTGGATGCAAGAGCTACAGCTCTGTCAGTCTGTCTGGACCACTCTCATTTCACCCACACAGAGAGGGGAAGATCACTGTAAAATGAAAATAATAAAAACGGTCATGGAATGTTATCTACAGGGACAAAAGAAAAAAAAAAACTTTACTGAAAAAAAAAAAGAAAAAAAAATAAAGATCATTGTAGACCACATGTTTTGCTTCTGACAGCCCAATCTTTTCTAGAAGCAAAGCCACAGTTTTAAGAAATTACCTGTCACTGCAGTAGCACCTAAGTGGCAATATCAGACTGGCTCCATCGAATTTGCATGCAAATCCCCTCCAGTACTGAAAGACTTTCTTCCATCTTAAGTCTTTATCTAAAGCAATTCCTAGAACAATATTGCTATAAAACTTTCTATGTAGGAAATCGGTGTTCTTTCACAATCTTAATTTCGTAGTTGACCAAGCTATGTTGAATGAAACATTCTAAGAATGCTGAATCTTGAAGTAGCACCTGGCAGGCAACTGCTGAGAGTCTGACAAAGTTATAAGCAGCTGGAGAAAAGGTTTTTTAATGAAAATTGTCAGGCAACCTTACTAAAGGCTATGTTACCAGCTATCTATGAGAGAATAGATTATTTTCCTTCACAATATGGATTTAGATGAAGTTGTGTAGGTGGCAGATTTTAGCAGGTGCAGAATAAATATTTTCTGGAAAGTATCACCAAAGAATAAATTCATATGAATTATTAATTATATTATTAATTTTTCAAATTAAATACAGATGATATTCATATTCATTATTCCACCATTTCATTGATCACTTCTATTCCTAGCTTTTTAATAGTACTGTAGACCTATCTGTTGCTTTTCCACTTTCTAATTTATTCTGAACTGACAGAAGAAAGGACATGCAAGAAAGTATTTTTGAAAAATAAACTTCTCTGCCCTTTAGTATACTACCAGCTCTTCCGTATAATGTACGAAATAGCTGTCATTCCAATTTGGTCGGGTATTAAGGGAGGATTTTACTTTCTCATAAAAATAGTAGTAACATATATTTTGAAACAAATCTTTCTATGCTTACCTGGATCCTTTTGATATGAGTTGGAAACTGGTTATTGTTTTCAATAGGTCTGGAGTTAGGCCCTAAACTGTTCTTACAATGTATGAAGAAAGAAAGACTGAATTCCAAAGGGATGGAGTTGGATTGTTCTGCAAAAGTAATTGTAAATATTTTTGGATCAAGTTCTGAGAAGGGGAAAAAAACAGTCAACTAATAATGTGTCAATAGGAACAGTCTGCTTTAATTCAGGCTCGTGGCAAAATCCACAGAGAGATCATGCTCCTAGCCTGCTGTGAACTAATTTTTTTGCTTATCACATAAATGACCTTTCTAGTTCCTTCATCTTTTCTAAATAAGGGGTGCAGGGGTTCTGGCTTACATTTGTTGTGAGTGGGTCATTCATCCAAAAGCTCAGAATTTTTCTTGTATTTATACTATCTTTAAATGGAAATAAAAGCCAACATATGAGCAATTTATCTTCCTTGTTGGCTGTCTAATGCCATACAGCCTGATATTCCGAATTACATGAACAGGTTTTGTTGGCAATATTTTTCTGTTGTAATTTCATAGTCTTTTTAAGCACCTTCCTATAATGACTCTTATGACAAATATCCAAATGTTTTGTCACTGTGTAGGCAGCAGACCTATATTTGACAAAAATGTGCTGTGAATCCCTGATCCAAAACAGGATATAGAAAGGTCCATAAAAATATAACTGTGAGGTCTGAAGCAACTCCGGATTTTGGGGGCGAGGAAGAAGGTGGAATTTTGGCAGTAAGACAAAGTTCTGAAATCAGGTTGCACTTCTAATATCTTCAAAGCAGGTCTGGTGTAAAATGCAATATTCATGTTTTCTTAACTCCATGGATGCCATCCTCATAAATGAAGAAGTATATTGTGAATAAGCAGAAGATTTTAGGAAGACTGAGAGAACAATGGAAAGGTCTGGGGATCCTCCACAGAGCTGTGGTGTGCTACTGTTGCTGCTGAGCGCTTCCTTCCTTGATGCTGCGGGTGGCTGACCAAGTGATGAGGGACTTCTGAAGAAAATATATTTTCTTATAATATATTTTCATATAACATATGGCATAAAAGCAGTGTCAGATTCAACGAGCAGCAAGGTAAGGAAGCACAAGGCCAGTTCCCTCTGTTCAGTAGCATGCTGGGTAAGGGCACCATTGGCACTTGGGTATGGTTTGTGGAAAGTGAGAAGGAACTCACTGCAGCTTTCTTCCATGGAGCAGAGGTGAAGCTGTGGGAGACCCCATTCACAGCAGGTGGAAAAGACTGAGGAAGTGGATCTGGCAGGAGGTGGGCGACAATTCTGGAAAAGGAAAACTTGATAGGACATGGACAGAGAAACAGAGGGGAAGTAAGAATCGTCATGTTTGCTCATGGTGAAACACGTCGGAAATGGGAAGAACAGTGTGTTACACACTGCAGATATGCTTAAAAGTTAATTGAAGATTAGAAACAGCTCCTCTGTGGATGTCAATAACAACACAGTCTTGGGAATACAGCTAGAGCTTTAAGATGGAATATAAACGTTTCAGAGGTTAAATTCAGGACATTTCAGGTATCATTTTGGGGGCTTCTGTAACTTTGAAGTCACTTGTTCCAGACTGGTATGCATTGAAAAATCTGTTAAAGAGCTAAAACACCAGCAGAAACTGTACATAGATTTGTAATCAGTACTCAAACCCTACACAGAGCAATGGTCTACCATTCTTCTCTCCCTGGATGAAATGGATATTGTTCAGAAAGAGTTTCCTGCATACTCACTACATGGTGAGAAGTGGTGAAGAATTAATTGGTCTACACACTGCTAAAATGTTTCTTAGCTGCTCTTTTTCATCTAATCATGCTATATGAATGGAAAACTACATATTTTTATGTTTCTAATTCTTCTAAATGCTGCTGCTACACCATTCATTCATACTGAGGGCTTGAGAGCAACTACTAGTGTGTGAAAACTGTTGGTGCAGAGAGTGTTCAGTCATCTCTGATCCCTTTTTGAGCTCCTACTTTTTTACTATTCATTATCCTGTGAACTTCATTTCTTCTATGGCCTATCTGGAGCTCATCCCAACATGCCAGTTCCCTGACAGCAGAGAAAACTTCGATTCTTGCAGTGGCAGCTCTTTGTAAGTGTAACAGTATGTGGTGGGAGTTAGAGAAACTCACATGGGAGCTGTGCTGGGGAGGAGGAAAAGGGGCTGCCATGAAAAGATGTCTCTCATCTTGCACAGCTCACATATTTTATGGTGACTCATAGCTCTGCATAACACAAGATTTCAAAAGAGGCAACAGAAGTCTATAGGGTGTTTCCTCTCTCCCTTCTGTAGAATTCAGAAACAAGGGGAAAGTAGCCAAATATCTTTGTCCACAGTGGGGAACTCATGGGCTGATGCACCCACCAAGGCAGGATTTTCCCTAGTGTTTATTTGTTGTTTAGGCCACGGCTCTTTAGCTCATTAGACTGATGCTGAATTTTTGAAGTTGGCAGAATTTTTAAACAGTACCCTCATACTGTAATGTCAGAACAGCTTCATTCACACAGTTTGCTGGAGGCTGAAGAAGAGAATTATTTACAACAAGATGGGAATGATGAGGCAGATGAGTCTATACACAATAGTAAGACTTTATTTCAACACAGAAAAGGGATCTAACACAGCAGTAAATAGGGAGAGAGGCTGTCAGTCCTCTTTTTGGCATTGCCTTAATCCTGCACACAGCCTTTTTATGTAGTCTCTTCTGGTGCTCTCCATAATGCCAATATTTGCTTATTATTGCAAGACCTGCCAAGAATTTCCCAAATGGAAATTATTTTTCTGAAAGGAAAAATACTCTATGTCTTCAATAACTTAGAAAGAGCTTTTTAGTATGACAATAAATAAAGGTTCAAAGGAATGTACATGAAAATAAAAGGGGAAATATATGTCTTTAATTCCTTGTTTCCAGGCAAAGAAAAAAACATTACTTCTTCCTTATCAGAGATTTTATTTAGACTGTTTTTGCAATATTTCTTTTCCTCTTTTTTACAGTCTTGAACTATCCCAACACAGCTTTAATTAGGATAACCTTTCATCTGTTTATGTTCTACCAGTGACATTTGAGGATTGGCCTTCAGTGAGAGCTTTGGGTGATGTTTGCACTGGCAGGCTTTGGAAACTTCTTCTGGACAAGCTGCCAGCAAACTATTACCCTTCTAAATGTCAATAAGCTAGACATCAGTTGTCAGCTCGCATCATTTCTAAAAGCCTGCTCTCTCTGTAGATTAGATCAAAAGCCAGAAGCACACTGAAAAAAAAAAAAAAAAAAAAAAGATTTTGATCATGTATTAAGCATATTTATCTCTTGGGACTTGGGTGAAGAATGTTGTACTTGAAAGACTCCAGCTTACTGTTGCACAGTTCTCAAAACCACCAGAATAAAGATTTATAGATCAGTTTTAGAATATTGAGCAGAAGCCCTGGTAGGTTTTGGAAATATAAAACTACAGTAAAAAGGGATGTCTACTGAGTGGAAAAATACAAAGCGGGAATTTTAAAGTATCAGTACTAACACTGGTTTATGCTGGCGGAGCAATGGGTATAAAGAAGATAACGCTGAATTTGACTACATCTAGTGTTGAAACCTTGTGTTTTATACATTAAAAATATCTGAATTGAAGAAAATACACTATTTAACTTTCTCTGTCATGTATCCAACTTCTTCCGGTCTCCTGTTGATGGTTTACCTTTTGCATCAGATCTAGGACATCACTGATTATTACCAGAAAGGTCTCAAGCAATGACTGGGAAATATTTTTAATTATCTTGGTATTACAGTGTTTTGATCTTTCAGCACATCCAAATTTGCCTGGATTGAAGATTCTTTTCAGTATGTTCTATGAGTAAGGGAGCTTCTAATGTAATCTCCTACCTTATCTTTACAGTAAAACGCTTGAAGAAGTCATAAGGTATTTTTGAGAATAAAAATGTAAAAAAGAGTACAGAATATGATATATATGATTGAAAAGTGTCTTAGAACATGGAAGAAATAATCCACAATGGTTTTACCTTCCTTCATGCCTTCCCTGCTATGCTGAGCCATATTTTCGAATTATTGCCCTTCCAAATCAATGTAGACCCTTCATCAGGGCCATACTATCGATAATCTGGCCCAGTTCTCTGGATTCAGATTGTAAAATCATTGAGAGCTGTTAAACCAGCCATGATAAACATTTACAAAGAGCTCCATTTGCTCTTGTTACTGCTTCCCCTACAGAACACTTATTGCCTATTCTCAGCTTGGTGTATGGCTCTGCCTGCTCACGGTCTGGTGGAGAAAGCAAAGCTGACTGTGATAATCCTGGCATTACAGCCCCTACTGTCTCACACCTCCATGCTGCTCTTCTTTCCACTGTGTGCTTTAACTGATGTTCATTTCAGACTTAAGGAAAGACTTGCCCTAGGGACATATAAAGCATTAATAATAATGTTTTAAAACTTTATAGTTGAATCTATACATCTGTTACAAAAGTCCCATATAAATCACCTCTTGATCACAGCACTTTACTTTGGCATATGTCTGGCAGACAAATTGATAAGCTTTTCTATTCCAAGTAAACCTCTAATATCCCTTTTTAGGCTTTCCTTCACTTTTACTTTGGCCTTTATCATGACTGTAGAGTTGCAGGGAAATGCATTATGATAGCTCTATCCGGTAATAAAATAAGTGGAGAGAGATGGCCAGATCCATTTGTTGTCAACTCCATTTGTAGAGCTTGGCAGTCATTCATTTGTTAATTAGAGGCATACTATTGATATGACGTTACTAACTTGACCTATTACCAACCTTCTCTTTGTGTTACACAGAGCTTTACCAAGAGTAATGGATGTGAAATGTATGGAGACAACTCTACATTATATATCATCACAAATTTTAGGTAAATAGTACCACTGGCAGCCAAGAAAGAGATCATCTGGTGATCTTCATCTTAGTAAATAAGAAATAATAATAATAAAAAGTCATTAAAATCCATAATATTAGTCTTACTATTGGTTGCTTTTCTAATACCAACCTCTCTGCCACTTCATACTGTTCATGTTAATCTTTTGTAGCTGGACAAGCCAAAGAGAATTGTTTGTCTACCTCTTCTGCTGTCCAAAAAAAAAGTACTGTTACAGTGACATGGCTGTGTTGCTTTAGTCATCTAAAACTTAGGCGGCAATTCAAGACAGTGATTGAGGGTTCACTGTAGTCAAGGGAAGAAAATTGGGTGATTCCTCCCACCTCTCCTAGACACCGAGTTCAGAAGCAGAAGAAGATGATATATAATGAAGCACACTCTGGAGCTTCAACAACATCTATCCATTCATTAGAGTAAAGCACAGGCATGTTGCTTATATGATGCTGAACTTTTATGTTTCTAGATTTAGGTTAGGTGAATCCAATTCAAACAGCTTACTCGGCTTCTTTTACAACATGAATAGCTTGTGTGAACTTAAGGAAAAGCTTACCATTGACTTCCATGCGAGTGAAATCAGATTCAGCTAGCAATACAATTGTAGAGTTGTGCTAATGTTAACATCTTGTGCTAACGATAATATTGATACATAAACAGTGAAATTACCCAAGATATAAAATTGGCAAAGAGCTATTTCTAGGATGGGTCTGTTCCTGATCTATAAATCTCTTATTTTATTTTATTTTATTTTATTTTATTTTATTTTATTTTATTTTATTTTATTTTATTTTATTTTATTTTATTTTATTTTATTTTGTTTTGTTTTGTTTTGTTTTGTTTTGTTTTGTTTTATTTTATTTTATTTTATTTTATTTTATTATTTTACTTTACTTTACTTTACTTTACTTTACTTTACTTTACTTTACTTTATTATTTTTTGTCTGTGCTTATCAGGCAGCTTTTTTATAAGAAGTGAAATGCCTTTTCCATCTTAGATTTGGATTGGATCACCTCCATGGACAAGTATTATGAAACTGGCATAGCTACCTACTAAGTATTGAGTGAAAATCTTTTTCTGTAACTGAGTTATCTCTTTGTGTGTTCCTAAGCACATAAGGAAAAAAAAAAAAAAAAAGCCTGAGGTAGATCAAATAGAAAAAGATAGAAAGGATTCAAAAAGGATTAAAGTGAGAAAAGGTTATTCCCAAATGCATTCTGAAATGGCAGTCTTCAGTGCTGAAGTGCTGAATTGGAAATGCTCTACAGTTATTACTATCTATTTGCAATCAGAGGTGAGGGAACACCAATAAGGAAGTGGTGTTCCCTGTAGGAGTCATTCTACATGCCAAACAAAAACCTGTTTCTTAAACGACACCTGTTTTATGAATTAGGAATTTTCAGCTCTCCTGCATCCATCCTGGATTTATCTGAATTACCTTATGTACTGCTATGGTATGCAATAGGCTGGCACAACACTGAATGGAAGTCTTATTGCACAAGTAGCTGGGTTGATTCGATAACATTCTAGCGTAGCAATGCATTTCTGAACATGCATACAACTCCATTTCAACTTGACTTATTTTTCAGGGTATCCCCCCCCAAGTGTTATGTGTTAATTATCTCTCATTCTGAATTACAGATTCAAGATGATAGACTCCTCTGAAAAAACTTTCTTCCGAAAAGAGTAACATTTCATTGGCCAAAAACCCAACAAAAATACTACCAACCAACCAACTGACCTTTTTTTTTTCTTTTTTTTTTCTTAGTTTCTGGAGATTCTTTATTAGTTAACACCTTTTACAAGTCACTAATCACCCTTTTAATTTAGAAATAATTTAATTATATAATTTATTCAGAATTCTTCACATCTGTCCTTTTGTGCTGTTCAAACCTTCTGTTGTTCTTACCCATTCCTTATGTAAGTCACATGTGCTGTACTACAGCATTTGATTTCTTTTCTTTTTTGCCTTTTTTGACTCAAGAAAACAAAGATAAAGGAGGAAGATGCATGGATTTTTTCTTACATTTGGATGTTAGCTTAGATTCAGGCTGTTAACATGCTACTGAAATGCTACCTTACAAGTTCCTAAGAGCCATGGCTCACACTGAAACCTCAGAAGTCCAAAAGAATTTTCTCAAAATAGGCATTCTCTTGCTTATTTAACTGGTTTAAATTTAATTAACAATCTGCCTTTCAAGGTAGGGGTTTATTTAGTAGATGGGTGAGAACAGGAAAAGCAGCAGAATTATTTAATCAGTTATATTAATAATCATTGTTTCCACTGGTCCATGCCGTCTCTGCCCTGGGTAACAAAGCTCTTCAGAGCTCTTTTGGCAGCTTCTTGTTGCAGTTCGGATGAATTTGAAGCACACAGCTTTATTTATACGCCTTATATAGATGAACACATATGTTTACTTCCTGTAGACCACTGACATTGCTTTTTAACTTTACTAAACACATGATTAGGTGTAACCAGTAGTGATATAACAATTACATCTAAATAAATAAATAAATAAATAATCATTCTATTTCTTCTGTTATACACTATCAGAAAATACTACCATTTACTCCACGTCTTCATTTCATGTGCATGCAGGTTTTTGCAAGATTTTTCAGCATCACAGTTTCAATTAAGTAGGGCAGACATTTCTAACCCATAGCTCAGATCTGTATGGCTATGCTGGATGTGTTAGCACATTGTAGGCATGCTCCTTTGAATAATCTAAGCAGTCACCCACAACACTGAAGATACAGGTCCAACTCCATTTTCAGAAAGAGAATTTGAGCCTCTATCTCCCATAACCCAAGAGAACTGGCTGTGCTAGGGAGGGCCATTTTCTCTTCTGCCCATTCAGCCTGTTCTGCTTCGTATAGGTAACGATTACATGTGAGGCAGAGAGGGAGGAAATGAGAAAGGAGTGGAAGTTAGAGATTGTGTTTTACTAGTTAAACATGTGTGTGTGTGTGGGGGGAGCAATGGTGAAATAAATATGCATAAGACAACAAACTGCTTAGCTGAAACTGGCACTTGCCTGGTTTAGTGTTTCAAATACTTTGGTTAGGCGACTGACACAGGATGTGATTTCAGGTCCGTGATCTGAATCGTACAAATTTGATCACACAGGTTTGCCTGACCTCTGAAAAAGACTACTCTTGTGGGCCAGTTCACTAGAAGAAGCCTCAGCTAACATCAGGACATGAATTCTGCATTCCCTTGATTGTATTACCCCTACAGCTCATGCCAAGTATTTCATCATGTTGGCCATTATCCTTAGAGAACTGTATAGTGAGGAAAGTCAGTATGTTATGAACTCAAGTTGTTGTCTGTCCTGGGGTATGTTTATTTTTCGTTTTTTACTCCTGGATAAGGCATAGCACATGAAAAGAATTCAAAAATGATGATAATTTAGTACCAAAGGACCTTTCCCAATCATCTCCAGTGAAGTAAAATGTTTATTGAAGGAGCCCACTAGCAAATCAATAGAAATACAGCCTTCAAAGCTGCAAGGGGGGGGGGGGCGCTACTTTTGGTATTCGAAGATTCTTAGGAATATTGACTTCCTTCCTTCCTTTTTTTTTTTTTTTTTTTTTTCCACATTCCTGGCAGCACAATATTTATCTTTAAAAACTAGAGCTGTCTTGTCTCTGCGGTTTGTGGGAAGCCCAGCACCTCACTGCAACTTAAAGATTCACCTGTATTTTAGTTAAGCCTAATTACCCTTAAGGATCCGAGCATACATGCTTCATAGAGCTGTGCTGCAAATATTCACATTCTCACAAATGTTATATGAATTTATGTGGAAATTATAGCACTTTGGCTACCTTACTGTAGGAATCCAGGGAACAATGTTGAGAAATACTAGCAGCATGTTACCAGCATTCCTGTTTCACCACAGGCTAGAGCCAGGTGTCTACGGACATAGGTAGAGCAAACTGTTAAATGTGGAGATTCCAGTCTGCTTATTTGCTAATGAATTTATGAAAAGTTTGGAAGGAAATACCCTGACATTTGAGATGACTTGCAGCTTGCTAATACCTGCTCTACTACTATGGTCACAATAATACCAAGCTTATCAGTGAGCAAATTGAGGAATATGTTTATGGGAGTCACCACAAATGCAAAAATGTAAATACTATTTCCAATTCATATTTACGTAATAATATGCACCAATAATATAAGGAAAGTGTAAAGCGGGACATTTGTTAAATGTTTACACCTGATACATTACACCTTATGAGATGTTTGTTGTGTGTTTACTGTCTTGATAATATGGTGCAGAATAGAGAAGGCAGGACTGCAGTAGACTTGAAGGCAATGAAAATTAGGATGACTGAGTAGCACATGATTTTTAACTCTACTTCCATTTTTTACTAGTACATACTGAGAGTGATGATAAAAAAAACATTCTTACATAGAATTCTTACGCATGTGCTCTCAAATTGTTTTGGAAAGATAGTTAGTATCATTATTTCCACTTCACTACAAACCCAGGGTTCCAGTACAGGTTTGCTTATCATAACTTATCTTTCCTGCTACGAATTCCTATATCCTGTGCTGTAGCAATGATAACTTAGGGCTCAGTAGAGGAGGATCGATTTAGGGAACATTTAAACAGACTGGTCAAACACAAGTCCATGGAACTGGGTGGAATGAACCCACCAATGCTGATAGAGTTGGCCCATGCTATTGCTAGGCTCCTCTTGATTCCACTGGTTCCACTGATTTTCTCGTGTCATTCTTCCACCTTGAGTTCTTTGGATGCTATGCGTTTTACTTTAATCAAGTTTGTAAAACCTGTTTTTCCACATGTTGTGTTTCCACAAGTTTAAAAACAAAACAAACAAAAAAAAACCGCTAGAAACCACAGATATATTAGGCAGCTCACATAAAAAATAATCTGAAAGGAATTAAAATGTTGAATTTTCAGCTTCTTTCTTTTCTTTTTCTTTTTCTTTTCCTTTTTCTTTTTCTTTTTCTTTTTCTTTTTCTTTTTCTTTTTCTTTTTCTTTTTCTTTTTCTTTTTCTTTTTCTTTTTCTTTTTCTTTTTCTTTTTCTTTTTCTTTTTCTTTTTCTTTTTCTTTTTCTTTTTCTTTTTCTTTTTCTTTTTCTTTTTCTTTTTCTTTTTCTTTTCTTTTTCTTTTTCTTTTTCTTTTTCTTTTTCCTTTTCCTTTTTCTTTTTCTTTTTCCTTTTTCCTTTTTCTTTTTCTTTTCTTTTTCTTTTTCTTTTTCTTTTCTTTTTCTTTTCTTTTTCTTTTTCTTTTTCTTTTTCTTTTTCTTTTTCTTTTTCTTTTTCTTTTTCTTTTTCTTTTTCTTTTTCTTTTTCTTTTTCTTTTTCTTTCTTTTCCTTTTCCTTT